>NC_090930.1:1267926569-1268551569 GCF_040938575.1 Ambystoma mexicanum
CGCACTTTTGGCCAATTACACGCGATGACACTCTGACGTGCAGGATTTCCACGTGTGCTCCGTCTTCACGTGCTGAGTGGGGAACGCCCGTGCGGATCACGTCAGACGCGCTTACGCGATGAGGGACTCTGGTCCAATAGAATCGCGTATGCGTGCTGACGCACTTACGCGCTAAGGGCCTTTCCTCGGATTTCACGCTGACGTGCAGGAATTTCACGTGCCAAATCACTCCGTATCAAGCTGGCCACCCGAAAACACACGGAACACCACGCTCCTGCCCCGAAGGCCGAGTTACTGCCCCCCAAGTGCCCTGAGCAGCCTCCCACGTGCTATCTGCTGCTGCCTGCCTGCCTGCCTGCCTGCTGCCACCGTGCCCTGCCATTTGGTGCCTGCACATCAGCCATCTGCAGGGGTCCAGTTGCTGTGTCCACCCCTGCTGGAACTGAAGACTCCCAACTGGGATTACATCGCTCCACAGCCCAGCCCCAGGACCCAGTTGCCCACCCACACCTGCCTCTGGGGTTGCCATGTCGGGCACTTCTACATCTGGCACCAGTGGCAACCCCAGGCCAGAGGGGCAGAGGGGCACCAGCTTCACTGCCACCGAAGTTGGTGTCCTGGTGGAGCATGTCCTGGGGCAGTATGATGCCCTCTTTGGATCGTCCCGCGCCAGCAAGGAAGGACGGGAGAGGATCTGGGCCGACTGTGTGGTTGCCATCAACGCGGAGGGGGTGGCAACCCGCAACGTCTTGAAGATCAAGAAGCGCTGGGAGGACTTGAGGTCCAGGACCCTTGTGAAGGCCCGGCGCCTCGTGGAGGGGGGCCGGGGCCACATGAGTTCCATCCAGAAGAGGGTCCTGGAACGCGTACGCCCAGCGCTCCACGCCCAGATCCTTGAGAGGGAGACCCGTCTGGAGTTGAGCGGTAAGTGTCCAAGCATCACTGTGTGAGACAGGGCATGTTGCGGTGTGCTGGTTCTATGATACTTGCCTGTATGTGTGCCATGTGCCATGTATGCATGTATGTGTGCTGGGACATCATGGTAATGCATGTGCGACCAGTGATGTGTGACCCACATGGTTGTTGCATGTGTAGAAATGCGGCATGGGGAGCACTATGCAGATTTGGGACATGAGAGCATGCCAGTCTCTGTACCTGGACATGGATGGGGGTGAGGATGGGTGCTGATGCCAGGTACATATATGGTAGCCATGTCTGTGTGCCTGACCTGCATGTCTGTGACTTGTGCATGCCATGGATGCATGACTCATGTGTGTGACAATGCACAGATTCAGTGACGCACCCACCTTACCCTTGTTTTGCCTGTGTTTGGTGTGATTGTGGCCAGATGGATGTGACTGAGGTGTAGTGTGTGCATGTGATATGCATGAGCCATGATGCATGTGAGTTACATTTCATTGAATGTTTCAAGAGTCAATTGGACATGCATGGAAATGTGCATGGCATGCACCATGCCTGTTACTGTGTGTGTTTTGCCTGGACTGACCCATGTGTTGTGGAGGGACATGATGGAAGTGTACTTTGACAGGGGTGCTCATCTGCTATTGCTTCCTGTCTAGGGGACCATTGTACAGTAGCCTGATGCTTGTGTTCTTTGTCTCCCTCTACGCAGCGGCTAGTGAAGAAGAGGGCGGAGACGGCGCTGTGGAGCAAGGCGGCGGGGATGCCCCCACGGCTGCAGCGGAAGGGGTGGGTGAGCCCCCACAGGGGCCTGCTACGGCGGGAGACGGTGAGGAGCCATCCAGGTTGGTGGTTTGCACAGAGGAGGAGGAGGCCGACACTGGTGCACACATGGGCCCTGGTGGGAGCATCCCTGCTGGTGCAAGTGGTGCAGTCCAGGGCCAGGGGCAGGAGGCAGCACAGGTCACCGTGGAGGGGCCTGTGCATGTCGCTGTCCCTGACCCTGTGAGTGCACCACCATGCACCAGCAGGGATGCCCCGTCCCAGGCCCGTCCGCAGGTAGAGGGGATGTCCATGTCAACTGACTCCCCTCCACCTGCGGCCGTGGGAACCCCTGGCCGCGTGGAGCAGGTCCTGATTGGGGTCGCGATGCGCACGGCTGTGATTCGTGATGCCGTGCGTGCTTCCCGGGAGGAGCACGCACGTCATCACGAAGTGCACCGTGCCGACGTGGCCCAATTGGGATCGGCCATGTTCGGGGGGTTCCTGCATGTGTTGGCCAATCTGACGGCCCTCTCCTCCTCTGTGCAGGCTATCCACCAGTCGTTCTCCTTGCCGTCTTCCGGCCCAGATGCCACCATGGCCCCCTGTGGACCTGCCCCGACCAATGCAGCCAGCTCGGTGGGGATCCCATCCCTGCCACAGTTGGGAGTCGGAGGTCCAGCAGGGGTGGACGACACAGCAAGTGGACCCCAGCAGATGGAAGATGTGCCGGCATCATCGGGCAGGGCACGTGCACGACGGCGTCGGTGGTTACCATCAGCCTGGATGCCGTCGTGCTGGCAGAGGCAGTGGCGTCGCAGGCAGCAGCGGGCTCGACGTGGGAGGCATCATGGCTCAGGGCCATCAAGATCGGAGGGGCAGGCATCGGCCGGAGGGCAGGGCAACCCTGGCATGGCGGTGTGTTCCGTGTGGGAGGAGTTTGGCCAGCGGATAGGTGCGGAGCGGCAGCGGGCGGAAGAGGAGCGGCTCGCCATGGCCAGGGCGGAGATCTCCATGCATCAGGCATTGAGGCGGGCTGAGTGCCTCGAGGAGGCTCGCAGGGAATTTGGAGAGCACATGGGGTTGTCCCTGCGAGACCTCGGGGCCAGGACTGAGTCCCGCCTCCAGGACATTGACGTGGAGTTCGAGGATGCCCTGGCCAGCATCACCAAGTGAGCCGCAGGACTAGCCCGCTGCCTTTGTATATAGTTTTTTAGTTAGTTAGTGCTAGGTTTCCTTTATTTAATTTTTTTTTTTTGGACCGCTTGGACAATGGCCACTTCTTTGTACATATTTTTTTAAATAGTTAGTATTAGGTTTAATTTGTGGTGTTGGGCTCATGGACCCTTGAACAATCCTGTAAATATAGTTATTTTTTGTGAGATAAATTTTTTAACTTTCATATTGGTCACACCATGTCGTAATGGTTTATCTTTCATTTCATTCTACATGTGTTTACTTTGGACGAAATCTATTCATTTTTCTATCCTTTGTTTTTTGGTTTCTCATTTTTGTTCCCGGACATGGACCTTTTATTTGCTTTACCAGATAGTTGTCAGAGTTTACTTTATTTTTATTTTTTAATACATTTTGATATTATCTTACACTTGTGTCATTTTTTCTTTGGTTTCTTACATGCCATGATATGGGTTTTGACATTGACTTGCACCCATTGTGTATGTGTGTGTGGCGGACATGTGTTCTTTTGCTTACTTGCCTTTGGGGTTGTGTCATGTGATTTCATTCACTATGTGGGTGCATGCAATCCTTGCCTGGGTGTTTGTGCTGGGTATGCTGGTCATTACTGCCATTATTGTGTATCGTCAGGACCAGGGGCCAGGGGGACATGGGTGGGGGCCTGCTGGCAGGTTCCCCACAGTGCTAGGGGTGGGGGTGGTGGGAGACATGGGTTGGCCATGGGTGGGGGCCTGCTGGCAGGTTCCCCACAGTGCTGGGGGTGGGGGTGGTGGGAGACATGGGTTGGCCATGGGTGGGGGCCTGCTGGCAGGTTGCCCACAGTGCTGGGGGTGGGGGTGGTGGGAGACATGGGTTGGCCATGGGTGGGGGCCTGCTGGCAGGTTGCCCACAGTGCTGGGGGTGGGGGTGGTGGGAGACATGGGTTGGCCATGGGTGGGGGCCTGCTGGCAGGTTGCCCACAGTGCTGGGGGTGGGGGTGGTGGTAGACATGGGTTGGCCATGGGTGGGGGCCTGCTGGCAGGTTGCCCACAGTGCTGGGGGTGGGGGTGGTGGGAGACATGGGTTGGCCATGGGTGGGGGCCTGCTGGCAGGTTCCCCACAGTGCTGGGGGTGGGGGTGGTGGGAGACATGGGTTGGCCATGGGTGGGGGCCTGCTGGCAGGTTGCCCACAGTGCTGGGGGTGGGGGTGGTGGGAGACATGGGTTGGCCATGGGTGGGGGCCTGCTGGCAGGTTGCCCACAGTGCTGGGGGTGGGGGTGGTGGTAGACATGGGTTGGCCATGGGTGGGGGCCTGCTGCCAGGTTGCCCACAGTGCTGGGGGTGGGGGTGGTGGGAGACATGGGTTGGCCATGGGTGGGGGCCTGCTGGCAGGTTCCCCACAGTGCTGGGGGTGGGGGTGGTGGGAGACATGGGTTGGCCATGGGTGGGGGCCTGCTGGCAGGTTGCCCACAGTGCTGGGGGTGGGGGTGGTGGGAGACATGGGTTGGCCATGGGTGGGGGCCTGCTGGCAGGTTCCCCACAGTGCTGGGGGTGGGGGTGGTGGGAGACATGGGTTGGCCATGGGTGGGGGCCTGCTGGCAGGTTGCCCACAGTGCTGGGGGTGGGGGTGGTGGGAGACATGGGTTGGCCATGGGTGGGGGCCTGCTGGCAGGTTCCCCACAGTGCTGGGGGTGGGGGTGGTGGGAGACATGAGCAGGTGTGCAGGGTAGTTCCCTGTGGTGTGTGCTGCCTGCAGGGGCCGTGGAGGGTGTACAGGTAATGCCTGGGAGCTCACAGCCAAATCGCGTGTGCAACTTCCCGCTCACCCCTCAAATCCACGTTCCCTGCCATATCGCGTGTGGAACTTCCCGCGCGCCCCAGAAATCCACGTACCCGGCCATTTCGCGTGTGCAACTTCCAGCGCACTCCTGCAATCCACGTACCCGGCCATATCGCGTGTGGAACTTCCCGCGCGCCCCTGAAAACCACGTACCCGGCCATTTCGCGTGTGCAACTTCCCGCGCACCCCTCGAATCCACGTTCCCTGCCATATCGCGTGTGGAACTTCCCGCGCGCCCCAGAAATCCACGTACCCGGCCATATCGCGTGTGGAACTTCCCGCGCGCCCCTGAAAACCACGTACCCGGCCATTTCGCGTGTGCAACTTCCCGCTCACCCCTCAAATCCACGTTCCCTGCCATATCGCGTGTGGAAATTCCCGCGCGCCCCAGAAATCCACGTACCCGGCCATTTCGCGTGTGCAACTTCCAGCGCACTCCTGCAATCCACGTACCCGGCCATATCGCGTGTGGAACTTCCCGCGCGCCCCTGAAAACCACGTACCCGGCCATTTCGCGTGTGCAACTTCCAGCGCACTCCTGCTATCCACGTACCCGGCCATATCGCGTGTGGAACTTCCCGCGCGCCCCTGAAAACCACGTACCCGGCCATTTCGCGTGTGCAACTTCCCGCTCACCCCTCAAATCCACGTTCCCTGCCATATCGCGTGTGGAAATTCCCGCGCGCCCCAGAAATCCACGTACCCGGCCATTTCGCGTGTGCAACTTCCAGCGCACTCCTGCAATCCACGTACCCGGCCATATCGCGTGTGGAACTTCCCGCGCGCCCCTGAAAACCACGTACCCGGCCATTTCGCGTGTGCAACTTCCCGCGCACCCCTCGAATTCCACGTTCCCTGCCATATCGCGTGTGGAACTTCCCGCGCGCCCCAGAAATCCACGTACCCGGCCATATCGCGTGTGGAACTTCCCGCGCGCCCCTGAAAACCACGTACCCGGCCATTTCGCGTGTGCAACTTCCCGCGCACCCCTCGAATCCACGTTCCCTGCCATATCGCGTGTGGAACTTCCCGCGCGCCCCAGAAATCCACGTACCCGGCCATATCGCGTGTGGAACTTCCCGCGCGCCCCTGAAAACCACGTACCCGGCCATATCGCGTGTGCAACTTCCCGCGCACTCCTGCAATCCACGTACCCGGCCATTTCGCGTGTGCAACTTCCCGCGCACCCCTCGAATCCACGTTCCCTGCCATATCGCGTGTGGGACTTCCCGCGCGCCCCTGAAATCCACGTACCCGGCCATTTCGCGTGTGCTACTTCCCGCGCACCCCTCGAATCCACGTTCCCTGCCATATCGCGTGTGGGACTTCCCGCGCGCCCCTGAAATCCACGTACCCGCCCATTTCGCGTGTGCAACTTCCCGCGCACCCCTCGAATCCACGTTCCCTGCCATATCGCGTGTGGGACTTCCCGCGCGCCCCTGAAATCCACGTACCCGGCCATTTCGCGTGTGCAACTTCCCGCGCACCCCTCGAATCCACGTTCCCTGCCATATCGCGTGTGGAACTTCCCGCGCGCCCCAGAAATCCACGTACCCGGCCATATCGCGTGTGGAACTTCCCGCGCGCCCCTGAAATCCACGTACCCGGCCATTTCGCGTGTGCAACTTCCCGCGCACCCCTCGAATCCACGTTCCCTGCCATATCGCGTGTGGGACTTCCCGCGCGCCCCTGAAATCCACGTACCCGCCCATTTTGCGTGTGCAACTTCCCGCGCACCCCTCGAATCCACGTTCCCTGCCATATCGCGTGTGGAACTTCCCGCGCACCCCTGCAATCCACGTACCCGCCCAGCCCATATCGCGTGTGGAACTTAACGCGCACCCCGGTATGCACGCACACGTTTATTTTTTCTCTCTGCGCGTGTCTGTGTTTGTGGGTACCCCTTTGTACGTCATTTGTCCAGGAGGGCAACAGTATTGTACATTGGTCATGTCTGTATATAGGTGCTATTTGTTGGCGTGCCTTTTAGCGCACATTTCTTGCAGGCGCAGACACGCTACCGCCTGCTTTCTTGTGGCGGTCGTGTTTGTGCCTGTTTGTGCCTGTGCGCTGCTTTGAGCGTGCGCTTTTTTGCCCTATTCTATTCCATGAATACGTGTTGTATGCGAGCGTGTGGGCGTTCCGCGCACTTGCCTCCTGAACTTTCCCCGTGCCGCCCACATTCTTCCCCATTCCGAGTGTTGTGCCCCATTTTATTCCCCATTCCGAGTGTCCCGCCCTGTGTTCCGCCTACTTTAGAGCTGTGCGCTGCGCTCGGAGTGATGGCGCAGTGGCCGTGGCGCACGACGTTGGTTGACCTGTGCGCCGGCCTGCGCCGCGCGTTATTTCCGCGCACGTCCTCTGCTTTTCTTGCGCAGGGACTTCCATGAATCGACGTGCGCTGGTTTCCCTGCGCTTTGCGCTGATTTTCGGCGCAGCGCACGCATTGGCCCCTCTGCGCCGGGATTTTCGGCGCACATTTATTCCATGAATCGGCTTAATAGTCTATTGTAGTAGACAAGGAACCCCTATGCCATGTGGGCTGAGCCGGAATATCGCCTTGAATTTCGCCATTGGTCATGTGAAAATGGCGATTTGACATAAAGAAGGTCCATCGCTTGACCTTCTCCATTGTGATTTTTCCTTTAGGATTAATACAGTCCAAGTTAAGATCACCTACGATAAGGGTATCCGTAATATCTTGGGAAAGGAGTACCAAATCTAAAAGTCTGGACAAACCTGCATAAAAAGCAGAATCAGTCATCCCTAAAGGATTGCGGTAAATATTATTTAATGCAATAGTATGTGCTGGACATGTAATCTTGACAAGTTGGATGAAGGCAGAAACAGAATCCCAGGCTTCAATGGCGAAGCCACTGGATATGTTCACTCCTGTCAATAATCCTGATGATGGGCGACCTCTTTGACTCCCAATGGCTGGAAGGAGAACAATCTCGTAATTGTTCCATACAGGTGTTTGTAGGAGCCAAGTTTCCTGTAATGCTATTATGTCCATAACAAGTGGAAAATTAGTAATAGAGGTTTGTAGATGAGTATAACCTCTAGTGTTCCAACTAGCAACATTAATGAGATGGTCTTTAGAGGTTTCTAATGGTTATGACATATACGACCCGGCACGACCAATATTTTGCATCAAAGGGACGCTTGCGCTAGATTGATTAGATGGTTGCTTTGCGTTAGAGTCCTCATTCATAAATGCTGGGTCTTGTGCTAATAGGAACCCCATCGAAAATAATTGCATTTTTGATTTCCATATGGTATTTAGAACGATACCCGAAGGTATCCACAAACGCACCACTGAACAAGTATTCTCAGAAATAAATTCAATCTGCTCAATGTCACTCGAGCTTATGTCTTCGAGCTCCAACACTTCAGAGAAAATGTTGAGCACACTACGACGGTTCAAATCGTAGGTGCCATAATTTCCTCCTCGACACTTCAAAATTAAAGAATGGCATTTGCGCCGTGTCAAGGGATGAGAAGTGGGTACCACTGGGGTGTTATTTCGGGAATTGTGGCTAACAGGAAAAAAAGGATTGTTTAGATTAGGTTTAGATAGATCTGAAACGTGAGATGGAATAGCATGAGGGTGATTGTCAGTACGCAGAGAGGATTGTTGAGTTACTATGGATGTTGGCATGGTACTCGGTAAGAGCCACTGGCTCAGAGACGAATTTGGACCACTTAGTTTTTGAGGAAGCTTAGAAGGGATAGGCTGAGAGCAGGAGGCCAAATATGCATCTACAGCATCACGTATTTGTTCCGCAGAGATTGTGGTGGACGAGTCGATGCTCTTTTTGGTGGCTGAAGACACAATTTTGTCACTAACGAATAGATTTGTTTGGCCTTTGCATTTGTTTGGAAGCTGGCAAGTGGAGGCTGACTCAAGTTCACGAATCAAAGCATCTGAGGGAGGATGGCTAGAGGCCATGGTAGTAATAGACAATGGAGGCAACACTGGGGTAATAGACCCAATATTGGTCTGTAAATGGCTCTGGCACGGGGGTGGGGCAATTAGAATCAGGTTTGAAGAAGGCACTACAGTATTAGCCAGGGGTACAGTAGGAAGTCCTAAAATGGGTTTAGGATTCTGCAGACCGGAGGTAGGAGGCACTACAGAAGAGGATATTGCTATCGGTCGTATAGGATCGAGGGTTTGAACTGGTTTACTAGCCAAAGAAGCAATTGACGCTTGAGTCAGAGGACAAGAATTTGCACTACTAATAGTAGAAGCTGAATCGGGAGCCAGCGTAAGTGAAAGTTGTTTAGACACTGGCATTTGTATTGAATCTTGAGAGGCTTGTGTAGCTACCAAAGACTCAGGTACCGGGATCAAAGTTTGAAAAAAAGTTTTCATGGTTTGTTTCTGTAATGTCAGAGTAAACAGGTTAGAGTTTTTCTTATTTTTTTTTCTGGGTATTGTGCGAGATTTTGGAAGTCTTTTTTCTGTTTCTTCTTGCTGGTAAGGACGGAATGTCATTTCCGTTCTCAACAGGAGTCGCAGAGGACATAGGGACTGGGGGGGGGTGAAAGCACTAGGGTAGAAGGATCAGTTGAGAGAATGATGTGTGAATCATTCACAGGATCAAGAGTGGTGGCAGGATAAGACCATCCTTCAGAAGTAATAATAACCGCAAATGCAGGTATAATCTGCGGAGGTGGAAAGTTAAGGGACAGGGGACTTGTAGATCCGATGGTCACGATTGAAATATCGTCATCATGAGCATTGTTAGTTAGACAAGGATCGCGGGGATTTGATGACAAATTATCAGCTAAAGTCTTGAGTAGTACTAAGGTTTCGTGTGCTTCTACTGAATGAGCAGTAACTTTGGCATCTAGACATTCAAATAGTTTAAACAGACTTTGTAGATTTAGCTGCATAGCGGCCAAAGTAATGTCGGAAGTTGAAAGAGGAACCCTGGTCTCTATTGGGAGGATAGCTGGAGGGAGATGAGAGTCAACTGGTAATACAGTCCGCACTGGTGAGGTGGTTGTAATAATAGATAAGCTCTTAGACGCCACATTTGTTTTGGCCACCAGATTAGATAATGAGGTGTTAGATGGATTCTGAGAAGTGAGTTTTCCCACCGCACTTTGAAAAGAAAGTTCCTGTGGGACTTGTATTTGGACTCTGCGAGAAGTCGGATAGACAAAGGAAATTGAAGGGGAACTTGGTGAACACTCCGGGCATAAACAGGCTGAAAAAAGATCAATTACGCTCTGAGAATCCTGCAGTATCGAATTGTACGAACCAGAGTGCCTAGCATGTAGTGAGAGTTCAGGCTCGAAACATGGAGAGGACGTTAAAGGTCTATCTAAGTGCTTGGTGCCTCTTCTTTTAGTAGTCAAACATGGCAAGGGTGTATGTAACATTGTATTGTCTGAGAGTGGGAGAGCCGCTCTCATGGCGTCACTTTTAGTGTGTTCCTTCGTTATGGGCTCATAAGGAGACTGAGTATCAAAAACTGGAAGAACTTCACTAATGTGCTCAAGGGTTGATGGAATCTTTGTGCAATGGGAGCTAGCTAACATGGTAGCAGAAGGAAGATGGACAATCCTACGAGAGAGACAAGGGAGTCGTGACGCAGGTATTGTCAATTCCTTCTGACGTAAATTTTGAGGCATACCAGAAGTTAATAAATAGGCCATGTGAAACAAATTAGAAATGCCCAACAATTCGGATTTGAAAATTAGATGAAATACAAAACTGAGTTTTGCTTAATGATACCACAACAATAGGCACACAGTGGATAAATTGGGAGCCTACAAAGTTCGAATAAACGCTTGTAAATAGAATGCAACAGACACTTGGTTCTCTTAGTTCAAGCAAAAGTTCACAACGTATTCAGCCACAGGGTAAGGAACGCCTGACAGCTTGAGGAGCTGCCAGAGTCTGTCTCTCCCCCCTTACCGTTATGGCAGTTGGGGGCTTGTGCAGCTGTTGGAACAATGTACCTCCAACTTCAGTACTCACCGCACAGGGACACGGACACAGCCAAACAGCAAAACAGCGTCTCCAGCCCTTACTGCCTCCAGGGCTTAACGCCACAAGGGCGGTTAGTCCGTAGTGAAAAGGACCTTCAAAGTCACGTGGTCCGCCACGTGACCGCAGTCAGGTTCGCCTCCTCCAGGAAGCAGAAGGAAAATCGGCAAGAGCCTCGCTCGCCGTGCCAAGTAAACAAAAGTGCTGCTAATCCTGCTGTGGAGCACAAACGTTCTAACAGACAAGCGCTCCTTCCCAACAATTGTATGGACTGATTAATAAAAAGCTGAAAGAGGACAGGAGGTTAACAGTATTCATTATGTGCTATAAAGACTGCATTGCAGGTAGCCATCTTGAAGACTTGAAGCACAGTCTTGTTTATAAGGACAGCATATCTTTAGGGGGAGAGGGGTTGGAATGTTTAGGCAACGAAGAAAGTGGGAAGGGCTATTATCTATTTGATATAAATGCCCTGAACCAGTAGGATCAGGAAGGATGCTTCCCTTTTAGGTTTTTATATGAAGCTAACATATTATCAGCTTTATTCAACCCCAATTCAGCTCCAGAATCTAAAAAACCGGCCTTAGAACACAACGTGCATCCAATTTTCTCATGTGGCATTAAACTATCAATATCTCTCCCTGTCTACATTGCCTGTATTGACCATACTCCCATATCCTTTTCAGTTTTATGGGATTGACAAGTAACTCGGGATTGGATTGCCCTGAAGCCCTGAGAGTCTCGCATTTGTAGTAGTACCACACTGAGGTTTTTTTCCTGTCAAACATGTTTTCCCCCAGTTTATATGGCACCAAACCAGGGACATTGATAACTGGTAACCTGAAAAGACTGATTAATAAAAAGCTGAAAGAGGACAGGAGGTTAACAGCATTCATTACATGCTATGACGACTACATTGCTAGTAGCCATTTTAAAGACTCTTAGTTGGCATTATATTCTATAGACAATCACTGAAAACCCCACTAATGATTTCACTGAAGCTCTGCTCTGTGCCTGCAGCTATACACCAGTGACATTCCGAATTAAAGTAGTGCTACCAAAAGTAGCCCCAATCGGCTACCACAAATTAATCAGATCCGAAGTCCTTTATTTGTTTATTCACATTTCTTATCAATCTATGCATTACTAAATAGACGGTATTTTGTCTTCCTCTACATTTACATGAAGGCATTCCAGGTCCAGCATCACAGGATTTGGATTAGACATGCAGAACATGGGTTTAGTCACGTTTCTTGTCCTCAGACAACAACCCCTCAATGTCTCTCCATTGCCAGTTGTCTTGTCCTGAGAAAGGATCACGCTTCATTAAAATTCAAAAATTCCTTAACTAGAAAATACTCTCAATTCCAGTGCTGGCCTTCTTGCTTCAGATTCAAATTAATTCCCTATTGATATTCTATCCTAATGCCAAATCGATACAAAATATGCCCTTTAAACCTCTTGCACATCTAGAAGCACACCATAGCATTAGTGTATTGCAAAGTATAATTTGTAATGTCTAAAGGGTGCAGGCACCAAAAACACGTGTGAATTGAATGTGGGGTGCTGTACATTTTACAAGGAATAAAGTATGTCACACTTTCTACATAATAAAAACATAGTAAGATGGTAAGGAGTTTTTGGGCCACACTAAGACCTTGGCCATCTGAAAAGTCAAAGAACAACGTATTATTTAGATAATGTGCATCTAGGATGCTCAGTCTGATATATAGAAGCGTGTGTTAAAATCATTCTTAAATGTTCATCATTTACATGGCAAAGTCCAAATGTGCAGGGCAAAAGACAGTGTACACCACCTTTTGCCTTGCACTTTTGCACTCCTCCGTGCAAAGTGAGGAAACACTGCCTGGCATGCTCGTATGCAAGGCAGCATTTACTATTAATTGTGAGTGCCGCTTTCCAATGCTCGCTTGGCAAGCAGCACTCTTACAATTAAACCGCATTGTACACGCTTCCTGCCAAGCTCGCATGGTAAACAGTGTTCACAATAAAAAATAAACCCTTCTCGACATGTGACCATGTCAGGCAGGTTTAAATTGTAATTGTACACACTCTTCTAGTCACTGTCACTCCTTGCAACCTTACTCAGGAAAGGGAATGACGTTTGCATCTCCTCAGTGGCGGTACATCTCCTCTTGGGCATCTTTGGTAGCTACCTAGCTAGTGTTTCTAGATAAAGCTTGAAGAAAAAAGTAATGTCAGTCATCGTGATATGGTGAACTACGTCTCACGCAACAACAACAAAAATATCTTGATGACTGAACTACGGTTGTAGTAGTATACCTGGAAAGTCAATAAATCCTCAAATGTGTTTGTGACTTATACAGGTGCAACAAAGGGCACAGCATTGGCATTTGCCAAAAAAACAAAATGAGAGTAGAGTGGTGCCTGAATTGCAGGAGGGAACTGGGCAAGCATTTACAGGCAAGCATAAAGCCTACACAGGCTCTCTTCATAAACAAAAAATGTTGAGGACAGAAGGCAGGGGGTTTGTTCTGTCCCAGAGGCAGGAGCGGCTGAGTTTAGAAATAAAAGCCACGCCACCATTGAAAACATGTCCTTGCTGGCTGCACAATGCCCTCTGCCCCCCATATAAGAACACTCAGGTTGTAGTTGCCTCCTAACACCAGTAAAATGTTACATGTCAAGGAAAGCTTGCCTTGTGGGTTGCACAAATGCAACCCATGTAAGAACATTAATCATGTTGCCTTTGACACCTGTAAACAAATGTCATATGCCCCCCTCTGAGAACACACATGTTGGCTTTACTCTTAATGCGAGCACAACATTCCATGCCATAGTACAACCCAGCCAGCCCCATTGTAGTGCCCTCCATGTAATAACACTCAGCACATTGGCTTGCATAACAATTACATCACAGGTGTGCAAGTAACAGCGCTGCAATGGCCAAGGCCTGTCTGCGCGCTGTACAAATGTAAAAATAAATCATACAAATAAATAAGTAGGGTTGGCAAGTATTCTTAAAGAACATGTACAGAGGAACTGCTCCGCTACCAGATGGATGCAAAATGAGTAACCTGCAAGTCACATTTCATTTCCTTACCTGTTGGATATTGCAGGACGATGTGGGTGTGCTGCAGCAGGGATGAGGGTCACAAACGAGCTGGATGCAAGAGGATCGACTGATGTCAAGCTGGTGGCGTGAAGGGATGCGCTGCAGGCTGGAGCAGGAAGCAGGTCCACGAGAATAATGCTCTTCGAACGCTCAGGCGATGGAATCCAGACAGCAGCAGCAGTCACGAAGGAAAAGAAAACGAATGCTGCTAGAAACTCCAAGCCCCACTCACGGAAGAAGATGGAAGAATGATGCTGCGACAGCCACAGAAGAAAAAGAATGAACCGTTCGTGCCCGTGGTCGAGGCTTTTATGTGTTGCCAGCCAGGGGTCCCATAACTTCCCCCAAACACGTCGCAAGTCGCGCTTCCTGCAACGTAACAAGCTGACGTTGCAGGAAGTCTCCAGGTCCTGGAGGGCGTCTATAGGCTGTGTGGCTGTGTTTCCGGCTTGGGCGGTGGCTTGGGCGCAGAGAAAGTGAAAGTATGAGCCTGCGCACTGCAGCGCAGGCTCATACTGCAGCGTCGGAGCGGTGTCGTCCGAAAATCGGGACACCAGACACCCGCGCAGCAAAACCCCGGACGGGGTTTGGAAAAAAAAAAAACCCCGGGACCCCGGGACAGGGGGTGATTTCCCCGGACCTGTCCCGGGAAAACCGGGACGTCTGGTCACCCTATAGTGAGTATGGCAGTCAGTGTGTACAATGGGTCCCTATTGGGTCTGCCTGTTTTTGCTGGTGCATAAAGATGACAGACCTCATAGAGACCTCCAGAATTCGCGCTGGAATGCAAATCCATGCCATAGCAAATGCTGCAGCATTTGTATGGCAGAGAGGAACGGAGGGAGGCAGGGAGGCAGAGGAATTGCAAGTTGTGTTGTGCACCTCCCTGCTGCCATACGAATGAATGAAAATGGGGTGTGACTTCAGAAACATGCGTGAAAGCCTAAAGCAATGCTTGTATGCATGCTTGTTGTGTTACGCCCCACATGAACATGAGGCCCATAGTATTCCTTTGATACTTGAATGCGGGGGATAGCCTCATGTACCATGGTTTTCCTTTAATTTGACTGACACAACAAAGATACAATTTTGAAGAGTGATTGACGGGTGACACTTTTTTTCTAATAATGTGTGACTATGCTGCTTTAAGTAGGTGATGTTCCTCTTCCTGGTTGCCCCATCCAGTGTCGCTTCCCTATTCATAAAACAGGCACATAACTATAAGTGGTTTGTTCCTATCTTGCATTTTAATTAATTATCAGAATGAACATTAGACTATATACTGCTTATTCTATAAAATAGAAAGTCATGCATTGAAAATATAAAGGTAGGACACAGTGGTCTGAACTGGATCATTAACTGAAGAATTATAACCAGGCCTAAAGACACAATGGTTTCCTGTGCACAAATGTGGAGTATCCCTCAGCTTTGAAAACAGATACGACTGCAAACAGCGTAGCACACAACGTTTTAAGGGTGTCCCAACCTGTTCAGCCATTTTCTCTAGAGTCATATCCTTAATAATGTATTAATTGGTCTGTCTGAGAGGTAAGTGGTTTGCAACGCATTGAAACACCTAAAGGATAGAGCAGCACAAGGAGATGGCCATGTTTAAGCAGTCGTGCCGTAAGGCTTGTCTCTGAGAATCACTTCTCTCTACCTGTTCCCCTGGCAGGACTCATAGGGCCTCATTACCCGGTAGGCGGTGAGCCATGGCGCTATTAGCGCCATGGCTCATGCCGGTAAAATACCGGCACCGCCTTGGCGGAAAGGGGATTTACCGCTCCATTCCAAGGTTGGAGGGGCGGTAAATCCCCTTTCTGCCATTGCCCTTCCCCATTCCCATTTCTGCCCCATAGGGCTCTATGGGAATGGGGAAGGCGCTAATTACGGCACCGCAATTTTGCCGTGCCGTAATTAGCTCTGAGGTCCCTTAGCGGGTTGGATTTTAACGCCTGCTAAAAGCAGGTGTTAAATCCCCCAACCCGCAAAGGGACCTCGTAGTAAGGCGGTAGGGATTTACCGGTACCGGTATTTTACCGGTACCGGTAAATCCCTACCGCCATCCGTGTAATGAGGCCCATAATGAGATGGTGCTGTGCTCACCTGCCACCAAAGGAGTCAGTGCAGTCTGTATGCTTATCATGCTATCTGTATAGCTAGCAAAGGTGTGCCTCATGAATCAGCACAGTGTAAACTAAAGAAGAATGCCACACAGCATGATGGCGCCCCACCTTGGCGCTCCTTTTCAAAATCCCTTTACTTTATGCAGAAGGGACCCGTTAAGTTTCCACTTGGATTCACGCCTCCCTTTTGCACTCTGCAGTGCTAAATGAGTGCCCCCTACCATTTACGCACGACAGGCAGTATTTAGAAGGGATTCGGATGGAATCTGCCTGTTTTTCACTGGAGTAAGCAGCAGATTAATTCCTTAGGAATCCACAACATTTACGCCAGCATGAAAAACGTGGGAGGCGGCTTATAACCCATGACCCCTCTCCACCATACACATGAATCAAGACATGGCGTTGAGTAAAATTCATGCTTAAAATATCTACTCATACATTTTATGCACAAATTCTACACTAAGCCATCAAGAACATGAGGCTGTTTCTTTGCTGAATTATATCTATTTGTTATTGGTCCATCTTTATACCCACAACACAGCTTTCTCACTTCAGATGCTCTTTTGCAGGTTGTTTTGAAGATTGTGTTGCATGGTGAGCAGTCCATGGGTGAAGGATTATTGGCTTCTAAAATTAAGTAAACCCATCAATGTAAATGTAAATATATGGGGCCTCATTACGAATCAGGCGGTAAGGGGTTTACGCCGGCGTAAACAGCACCGACCCTTACCGCCTGAGTACGAGGTCCCTTAGCGCCATGGCGGATTTAACACCTGCTTTTAGCAGGTGTTAAAATCCATGGCGCTAAGGGACCATGGAGTTAATTACGCCACCGTAATTTACGGTGGCGTAATTAACGCCTTCCCCACTCCCATTATGCCCTATGGGGCAAAAATGGGAATGGGGAAGGGTAAATGGGGATTGGGGACTTACCGCCCCGCCAAGGTCGGAATGGGGCGGTAAGTCCGCCAACCACCATGGCGTAAACGTAGTTTACGCCATTGTGGTAAAGTCACGGCCCAGGCGGTAACTTACCGCCTGGGTCGTAATGAGGCCCATGATATATTATGTATATATTCACCTTAGAATTTCAAGGGCTCTGAGCGACTGTTTGTTTTTTCCCCTTGTTCCCACCCTCTTTGAGTGCTTTGAAACACTTGCCTGTGTATAGGTGATATATAAATAAACAATACCATACCATATGAGAACTCTGTGTGGTTCTCGTTCTTTGCAGAAAGAAAAGACTGCTCTTACTGACTTTTTTAAAACTAACCAGTGTTTTTAGTGGCCCCCTAGGTGAAAGGCGGTAATAACATAATCTCTTATTAAGTATACAATGTCTGGATTAATAGAATATTCAGTAGTTGCCCATAAGTGAAACACACGTGTCTTGTTATAGAACGTGTGTATTATTTGTTTACAAACCAGGCGGATCACTTGTGTGATATCCAGCGCTTAATTTGTGCTGGTGGGCAACACCGACCCTCTTTTGGAGGCACCGGAACTCTGCTGCCTGCCTGCGCGCGGCAGCCAAAGATCACCAGCTTATTTTTTTTTTCTTGCCTGGCTAACAGTGCCGACATTCAGCCTGCAGGTCAGGTCAGGGCTCGGGTCACCTGTTTTTTTTTAACGTCTGTGCATGCCAGCCAGCCACGGGGGCGAAGACTCAGTGAGTCTGAGACCATACCCTGGAGCTGGCTGGTGCAGACTCACAGGCTAGTGGTGGCGCCAGCGCACAAGCTACACAGTCAGCAGAAAGTTCGGGCTGCCAGGCCGCCAAGTCTTTTTTTTCCGGTCTGGTCTTCGTCTTTGGCTTGAAGCAGTCAGCCCAGGGGACCGGCAGGAGTCGAGTCGACTAGTAGTCACATTCGACCAGCAATAGTCCTATGACTCACTCTCCTCCTCTGTCCGGCAGCTCTTCAGTTCCCAGCGCCAGTTGAGCTCAAGCAGTGTCTTGCTGAAAAGGTGAGTAATATATGTGAAAAGAAAGATGAAGGGAAATTAATTCAAAAAGTCTGAAGGTTGGCCTGGCCACCACCACCACATCCCAGCCTTTGTGGTGACCAGGCTGGCGTAAATTCGTTCAATCTTGATCTCTTCTCACTCTGACTGTGTGTGTGCAGCAGGGCACGCTTCCCCCCTAACAAGCGTTGAGTTGACATCTAAAGCATGGGCAGGTGGCATGGAAGGTTAAGTGCTTGCTTTCAGTAAGGCTGCTCCTGTTCTCTGTCGCTTTTGCGGTTCCAACCTGAGAATGTTTCCCGTGAACTTGATGAACAAACCCACATTTGGACCCAGGCTACAGTTGAGTGGTCGTGAGTGGTCCAAAAGCCTAGGCCATCAACAGGCATGGACCGTTGGCTGCTCCCTCAGGATGTCCCATGGGTAGGTGGACTGGACTCGGTTGGGGTTTGGGCCAGCCCGTATGACTTGTGAATGTGCCATCTTACTGGTGCAAAACTGAAAACCGATTAGCTACAAGCTAAAGGTGGGTGCAAAGTTAATTCTGGAGGCCTCGGCAAGATCGGTTTTAAAAATGTAACTGGGTCCCCATAAATATTATTTCATTGGGATGTGTGTACATAAAAAAAACAGCCTGTGTTTTACAGCTTTGAAAGTTGATGATTTGCTGTAGGTAGCCTGGACATCATGTGTGCACCCCTATTGATTTTCTCATTATAACATACGTGATTTATAATATAAGCTGAAACACAACAAATCCCAGAATGCAATGAAAACACTGAATGAACATATCACAAGTGGCATAGGGAATTTTTACAAGTAGGTTATTAAGAAGACTAAGTGACCCAGAAAGTATATTTAAACAAGCATTGTCAATGCCAACAGTTTGGCCTTTGTGTAGGCATGAGAAAGGCTCTTGCCAGGCACATGAGTAGTGGTATTAACTGCCCATTGATGGGAGCAGGTGCAAAATGGTGCGAGTACCTGGGAATCTAATAGCAGTGTCTGGCAAATGCCTAATACTTATCCACAAGCCAAAACTGTTGGCTTTCCCAATACTTGTTTTAAAAGGACTTACGTGAAGGACCCGCAGAGTGCTTATAAATTGTGTGGCGGAAGGAAGACCTGGTAAGACATTTTTGTTATACCAGTAGCGTCTTCACAACTCCAGTTAAGTCTAACTCTCAGAAGACTACTTTGAAAAAGCACTGGCAGGTCCTTTGAGTGTAAAGTTTGATGGTAAGGCTTGATTAAAGTGAGCACAAAGAGTTGTATCGAGGACGTGTTTTGAGCAGGGAGGAGAAAGAACTGGGTCGAAATGGCCAAGGCATTAGCATGGCCATTAGCAGTCAATGTGTGGGCACACAAGAGGGCAGGGCAAGACCCAGGAGCCTGGCAAGTGTACGCTTCGATGTTAAATGTTAAATTTTAAAGGTATTTGTACTGTGCACCGTCACCAATGGAATTGGTCCCCAGGCACTCTGGCGGATCTGTATACGATAAGGTGGGAGGGGTTAGCAAGGTGAAGAGGGAGTAGAATAGTGAGAGGAATGGTGTTCTGTTGGCAGCTTCAACTGTGTATACACCGGGTGCTGAGCTTTGGTGCGGGTATTGGATCGGTGTCAGTCCGCATGTGCTATTGCTCCGGCTTATGTGTTGTTGCAGTGTTGTAAAGTGCGTGCGGCTTGTTGTGCGAGAGAGGGCTGTGTGAGTTTTTTGAGTGAGATAAGTATGCACAGTTTGAGCTTATATTGGTTAGTAAGTTACCTGACCTTTAGTATGCTAACATTCACAATTTTGTCTAAGTGTGGCACTTCACAATCCTATCTAGATGCAGCGCAGGCCAATGTTTAGAATTCCATCCAGGTGTGGGCATGCCAACATTCACAATCCCATCTAGATGCGGTCCAGGCTAGTGTTTAGAAATCTATCTAGATGTGGGCATGCTAACAGTCACAATTTTATCTGGGTGCTACGCTGGCTGGTGTTCACAATTCTAAGTGTGGCACATGCTGACATTCAAGATTCATCTAGGTGCGGGCATGCTATCCTTCACTCAATCCTATCTAGATGCAACGCAGGCTAATGTTCACAATTCTAAATGTGGCATATGCTTGTCTTCAGGTTTCGCATAGGTGCGGGCATGCTAACACTCAAAGTCCCATCCAGACGCAACACAGGCCAATATTCACAATTCTAAGTGTGGGCATGCTGACAGTCAGGTTTCACCCAAATGCGGGCATGCTAACATTCACAGTCCTATCTAGATGCGACAATGGCTAATATCCACAATTCTATCCAAGTGTGGACATGCTAACATTCACACTTCTATCTAAGTGCGGGCATGCTAACATTCAAAGTCCTATCTAGATGTGACGCGGGCTAATATTCACAATTCTATCTAAGTGTGGCCATGCTAATATTCGCAATTCTATCTAAGTGCGTCTCCCGGTCTGGATATGGTTCGTCTGGTACGTACGAAGGGATGAGTCACTTGAGGGCTTTCGACTGGGTCTAAGTATGTGATCAGTCTCTGGAGCCTTCCTTTAGTGGCTATTTTCCATGATATCTTATGCCCTGTCGAGTGGTCGGTTCTTTGGGTTGAGTGTTTGTCCAATTTGAGGGTGGCCGACGTTGGAGTTATTTTCATCATTGTTTTAATGTCTGGGCATTCTAGTGCCTCTCTGTTGTGGTTACGCTGTGAAGAGCCATGATTTGAGGAGTTTCATGAATGGTAGGTGGTTTGTTGTGTTCCGTATATTCTTAGGCAGGTCATTCTAGGTTTTGGGTGCCTGGTGAGAGAAAGAGGATCCTCTGAGTTTTTTTCTGTTGAAGGGTTTTGGTTCCAGGTGTATGTCGGTGCTTGATCTTAGTATTCTAGTCGGTTGATGTAGGCGTAGTTTGTCGCTTAGAAATTCTGCGCCTTGTTTGTGGATTGCTCTGTGCGTGATGCAAATGGATCTGAACTTTATTCGCTGTTTTAGTGGTAGCCATTGTAGTATTTTTAGCGCGGGTCTGATGTGTTCTCTTCTGGGTAGCTTGAGGAGGAGTCTGGCTGCTGCATTTTGTATGCGCTGCAGTTTCTTTAGAAGTCGTTCGGGTATGCCCAGGTATAGGCTATTGGCATAGTCTACTCTGGACATGATCAGAGCGATGATTGTTTTGTTGGACGAATGACAGGAACGGTAGGATCCTTTTTGCTGCTCGTAGGAGGAAGAAACATTTCTTGATTACCGAGTTTACTTGTGGCTCCAGAGTGAGGTTGTTATCCATCAGGACCCCTAGGTTTTTTACAGCTGATGATGGTTCTGGTGTGGTGCCGAGCTCTCTTGGCCAGGGGATGTAGTTGATGTCTCCTCCCTTTTTTGAGACAATCATTGTCTCTGTTTTGCCTGGGTTGATTTTGAGATGGTTGAGGTTCATCCAGTTGAATATGTCACAAAGGCAATTCTCTAGTGTGGTGTTTTCTTCTCGGGTGTTTTCTATATTGAAGATTATTTGAGAACCATTGGCGTAGTTGTAGCATGTGAGGCCGTGTTTTTTGATGAGTTTGATTAATAGGTACATGTATATGTTGAATAGAAGCAGGGAGAAGGATGATCCTTGTGGTACTCCGCACGTGGAGTCTCTAGGTTTGGATTTAAAAGGTTTCATCCATACTGTTTCTGTTCTGTTTGTTAAGAAGGTTTTGATCCATAGTAGGGCAGTGTCTGTTATCCCTAATCCTTCAAGTCTCTTTATGAGGATGGCGTGGTTGACAGTGCCAAAAGCTGCAGACAGATCAAGGAGAATCAGGGCGGTACTGTTGTACTGTGTTTGTATTTAGGTCGTTCAATATTGATAGGACAGCTGATTCTGTTCCTCTCATAGGTCTGAAACTAGTGCCTGGTCTAGTAGGCAATGCGCTTCTATGAATTCTTGGGTTATTTGGTAGACGTGCGTTTCTAGCAGTTTGGCTATGTAGCGTATGTTGGAGATGGGTCTGTAGTTGGATAAGTCCTCTACGTTTCCTGCTGTGTCTTTGAGTAGCGGCTTGATGTAAACTGATTTGAAGGCCTGTGGTACTTTACCTGTTGAGATTGAGAGGTTGAGGAGGTTCCTGTGGTATTCCATGGGGGTTCCTTGTTTTAGAACTGTTTTGTATATGTCTGGGGGCAAGGGTCTTCAGGTGAGCCTGATTTGTTGCTTTGGTTTACAAGTTTGACGAAAGCCTCAACTGATATATCTGGGAAGTTTTGTAGCTTGTTTGCGTGTTCCTCGTCGGTGTCTGAGGGGTTTGAGCTGTGATCGCTTGGTCTGTTTTGTATGGTGTGTTGGATGGAGATTATTTTGTTTTTGATGTGGTCTCCAAGGGCTTCGCAAAGTTTCATCGATTGAATTGGCGTGCTGTTGCAGCCCAGTGGGTTTTTTATTTCGTTTATGATTTTGAATAGTTCTTTTTGAGCGTTTGGTGCTCTGAAGATTCGGTTGTCGTAATGTTTCCTCTTCGCTTTTTGTATTTCCTTTTTATATGAGAGGATCTGTTGTAGGAATTTCAATTTGTTTGCGATGGTGTTGTTGGACCTCCATTCAGATTCTAGTTTTTTCTTTTTTTCTTTTCATGGCGTTGAGTAGTGGGGTGAATCATTTTGATGTTGTTTTCTTACGTGATGGGGTGAAGGGCTTTTCTTTGGCGATGTCGTCTAGGGTTGTTGCGATCCAGGTATGAAGTAGGGCAACTTGTTTGTCTAGGTCTGCTTCTTCCATGGTTAATGCTTGTGGTTTGCTGAGTTCTAGGAGCTCGGTTAGGTTGGAGTTTTTTATGGTTCTCCAATTTCTTTTCATCATGATGGGTCGTTTTTCTTGTTGCTTTTTTGTTGGAGTGGCCGTTGTGATTATGAATGGAATGATGAGGTGGTCGCTCCAGAGTATTTGAATTGGGAGTGCCATGGTGATGAGATCCTTGTTGGTGAAGATTGCGTCAAGTGTGTGCCCTGCTGAGTGGGTTGCTCCTTTGACTATTTGTTGTAGGTTCATGGCTGCTAGTTGGGCGGTTAGGGATTTTTGTGTGGTTGTGGTTTCTTCGTCGAACCAGATGTTGAAATCTCCGAGGATGATCAGATGATTGTACTTGATGTCTAGGATGGTGATTGCTTCTGTGAAAGCGTCTATGAAAGTCGCATTGTAGGTTGGTGGTCTGTATATCAGTATGAATTTCAGGTTAGTTTTGGAGTTTACTGAAAGTCGTAGTATTAATATTTCGCATTTATCGATGTTTAGTGGATCTTCCATTTTGATTGCCAGTTGTTCCTTGTGGATGATCGCTAGTCCGCCCCCTCTTTTGGATTTCCTGTTTGCTTGGATGCATTTGAAGTCTTCAGGCAGGCAGTTGTTGAGGGTGATCTTGTAGTTGTAGTCTAGACATGTTTCGGTTACGAATAGGATGTCTATGCCTCCTTCAGACAGGAGGTCGTATATTTCAGTTGAGTGTTTTGACATTGACCTTGCGTTTATTAGGTTACAGTGGATTCTCTGGGTGTGATTTTGTTTTGAGGTTATTTGTTGTTGCATTGATGTCAGTAGAATGAAGAACGGCGGCGGCTGCTTCTTCATTGAAGCGGTCCAATAAATTGATAACAGGGCTGATGAGTCTTGATGTTTCTGCTGTGATGCTGCTCGGATGAAGATCAGCAGTGGTTTTTCATTGAGTCTGATTGTTGGGTGGGAGGTAGCATTACCGGTTGTCGGTGCTTTGCCGTATTGTGCGGGATGTAGTGGAAATCGATGTTGCCCCTCTGCTCTTGTGATGTAAGGGGTAATGGGGTCAGAGCCCTCCCACTCTCTAGTTGGGTGCTCCCATCTTTTCCCCGCGTGTTTTGGGAAATTCTTTGCATGTTTCGAGGTTTCCGTGTTGGGGTGTCGGTGTACCGTGGTTGTTGTGAGGTAAGGTGTGAGGTATAAGGATTTTTCTCTTGTAGATTTTGTTCCGGTTATGGCTGTGTTAGGCGTATTTCCTTCCAATGGGCTGCTTCTTGTGGGCTCTGTCGGTGTTGTGTGTTCGCATCTCTTGTTGCATGATCTTGTTCTCTTTCCTCGGCATCCTTTTCTGGGTCGGGCCATTTTACAGTTTAAAGTGCAGGCGTAGTAAGGTAGTTGGTCCTATATGCTGTGTTGTGCAGTCGCAGTGATCTCGGTTTTTCCTTCTCTGGATACGCTGGGGTGTTCTCTGGCTCAGCGTTGCATTTCTGTCGGTGGGTAGGGTGTGTTTCCTAAGGGTGCACCATCGGGGGGCCTTGGGTGTTAACGGTCTGCTGGAATGGGGCTTAATTGAGTTAGGTTGTGGTGGGTTTCCGGGATTGATAGAGTATTGAACTAAGCGCAGTTAGATTATTTGAGAGACCTGTATAGTGGGAGAGTGTCCTATTAGTGCAATCTAAACATCACACAATGCAGTTTAGAGACAGAACCCCTGCTAGGTTTGAGAGACCTGTTAAGTGGGAGAGAGGCCTATCAGTACAATCTAAACATCATACAATGCAACTTGAAGACAGCGCCCCTGCCAAACTTGAGAGTCCTGTACAGTGGGAGAGAGGCCCACCAGTGAAATCCAAACATCATACAATGCAATTTGGAGACAGAGCCCCTGCTAAATTTGAGAGACCTGTATAGTGTGAGAGAGGCCTCTCAGTGCAATCTAAACATCATACAATGCAACCCAGAGACAGAGCCCCTGCTAAATTTGAGAGACATGTATAGTGGGAGA
This sequence comes from Ambystoma mexicanum, assembly GCF_040938575.1. Classification (NCBI taxonomy): domain Eukaryota; kingdom Metazoa; phylum Chordata; class Amphibia; order Caudata; family Ambystomatidae; genus Ambystoma; species Ambystoma mexicanum. Next base: position 1,267,951,200 of record NC_090930.1, read on the forward strand.
GAGGCCTCTCAGTGCAATTTATACATCATATAATGCAATTTGGAGACAGAACCCCTGCTAAATTTGAGAGGCCTAACCATGCAATCTAAACATCATACAATGCAATTTGGAGACAGAACCCCTGCTAAATTTGAGATACCTGTATAGTGGGAGAGAGGCCTATCAGTGCAATCTAGACATCATACAATGGGCCTCATTACAACCCTGGCATTAAGGGGTTAACTGCGCCGTAAAAGGCTGCGGCACCGTTAAACCCTTAACGCCAGATTCACACTTTAACGCCTGCTTTTTGCAGGGGTTAAAGTCCAAGGCGCTAAGCAACCTTGGTGCTAATTACGGCACCGTAATTTACGGTGCCGTAATTAGCGCCTTCCCCATCCCCATTGAGCCCTATGGGGCAAAAATGGGAATGGGGAAGGGGCAATGGTGAATGGGGATTTACCGCCCCGCCAACCTTGGAATGGGGCGGTAAATCTGCCATCCACCATGGCGGAATCCAGGGTTGTAATGAGGCCCAATGCAATTTGGAGACAAAACCCCTGCTAAATTTGAGAGGCCTAACCATGCAATCTAAACATCATACAATGCAATTTGGAGACAGAACCCCTGCTAAATTTGAGAGGCCTAACCATGCAATCTAAACATCATACAATGTAATTTGGAGTCAGAACCAACCCTATGCAAAGAGGGGATATTTAGTCACACTTCTGCATTCAACCAGGGCACGCTATTAGGCACACTTCTAGATTCAACTATGCACAGGGTGGATATTTAGACACACTTCTAAATTCAACTACGCAGATGGGATATTTAGGCACAGTTATAAATTCAACCAGGGCAAGCTATTAGGCACACTTCTAAATTCAACTATGCACAGAGGGGATATTTAGGCACGCTTCTGAATTCAACCAGGGCACGCTATTAGGCACACTTCTAGATTCAACTACGCACAGAGTGGATATATAGGCACATTTCTAAATTCAACTATGCACAGAGGGTATATTTAGGCATGCTTCTGAATTCAACCAGGGCACGCTATTAGGCACACTTCTAGATTCAACTATGCACAGAGTGGATATTAAGGCACACTTCTAAATTAAACTATGCACAGAGAGGCTATTTAGGCACGCTTCTGAATTCAACCCGGGCACGCTATTAGGCACACTTCTAAATTCAACTATGCACAGAGAGGCTATTTAGGCACGCTTCTGAATTCAACCAGGGCACGCTATTAGGCACACTTCTAAATTCATCTATGCACAGAGAGGCTATTTAGGCACGCTTCTGAATTCAACCAGGGCACGCTATTAGGCACACTTCTAAATTCAACTATGCACAGAGAGGCTATTTAGTCACGCTTCTGAATTCAACCAGGGCACGCTATTAGGCACACTTCTAGATTCAACTATGCACGGAGAGGCTAATTAGGAAAACGTTGTTAGGCACACTTCTATATGCAGTTAAACTACAGATGGGAGAGATTCCAATAGTTTAGCTTTCGGCGTATGAGTGGTAGGGTAGTATGGCATGAAGTAGTTGCTTCAGTCCCTGCCCTTGCCACACTTAATTATTGTTGGCTTCTTGCTCCTCCTGCGGATACATGCAGATATGATCTGGATCCGCCTCTGTAGGAGCTGCCCTTTGCCTCCGAGGCCCTTCGCAAAATGGCTGCACGGGCAGAGGGCTGCCCTGGGAGGGTCTGTTAAGTGAGGCAATCTAGCCAATTGTAGGCAGACTATGCCAGGGGCACACAAGCATACAGCCAATCAGGGCAGGTGGGAGGCGGGAATAGGAGTCAGGAAGTGGGAAAGGGACAAATTACTACGAGCACGGAGCTCAGAGGATGACAAAATGGATGCAAATTGTGCCAAAATCTGCCGGGGTGGGCCTGCAGCAAGATGCACTCACCAGTGAAGTTGGGATGCAGAAGGGAGAGCGAGCTGCACTGCTGGTAGACTAGGCCAGGGGCACATGATAGAACAGCCAATCAGGGCAGGCGGGAGGTGGGAATAGGAGTCAGGAAGTGGGAAAGGGACAAGTTACTCACTATGAGCATGGAGCTCAGAGGATGACAAAATGGATGCAAATGGGGCCAAAATCAGCCGGGGTGGGCCTGCAGCAAGATGTACTCACCAGTGAAGTTGGGATGCAGAGGGGGGAGCGAGCTGCAGTGCTGGTAGACTAGGCCAGGGGCACAAGAGTGAACAGCCAATCAGGCAGGCGGGAGGCGGGAATAGGAGTCAGGAAGTGGGAAAGGGACAAGTTACTCACTTCGAGCACGGAGCTCAGAGGATGACAACATGGATGCAAATGGGGCCAAAATCGGCCAGGGTGGGCCTGCAGCAAGATGCACTCACCAGTGAAGTTGGGATGCAGAAGGGGGAGCGAGCTGCAGTGCTGGTAGACTAGGCCAGGGGCACACGAGCGAACAGCCAATCAGGGCAGGCGGGAGGCGGGAATAGGAGTCAGGAAGTCTGCACAGACGGGTGCAGATACATCGCTTTTAGGAAAAATGCATGATTCCTGACATGAATTCCAGAGCATAGCGTATGGGGCCTGGTGGAGACCAGATGACATGGTAATGATGTGGGACATTTAGTTTGGACTCTACTGGGTAACATACTGTACTGTAAGTTTAACATATATTTACTTCTGCAACCCATGTGTGCTCCTTCCCCATCCATCCCACTACTAGCCCGTGCCAGCAGTTGCTGCAGCACCAAACATGTGACATGGAGTAGCAGCACTTTGATTGTCTGGTGGTGGGCCAATCTGGCACTGAGCGGCCCGGGCTACCCGCACCATGGGCGTCACCCTCTGGGGCCAGCATTAGGGGGCCAAGATTTTGTGGGCCCCGGCACTTATTTTTTTTACAAATTAAGCACTGCATTGTGACGTGCCAGTCACGAATGGCGCAGGCGCGAGCCTCGTTTGGGCTACGCGCATGCGTGTTTGAATAAATCACGCCTGTGCGGACAGTTGCCGCTGGGACGCAGAAGGGCACACAGCGCATCCCGTGTCTTCTTGTGTGCCTGCGTGTATGCAAGCGTGAGCGAGGTGCGGCCCGAGGCACGGGAGCACAGATAACACCTGGCGATGAAGCAGGATGCAAGCGGAGCGTTTAATGACACAACGCTGCGTGTCAATCTTCGTAACGTTACACCGTTGCATATCACAAACCCGGCGCAAGCAGAGCGGATGTGTTTTCACACATGGTATGAGGCAGTAGCGGCCTGAAAAGGTTCTCGTGCGCTGCTCATACCGGAAAGAAGCTACACTAAAAAATGTTTGGAAATTCGGCAGTCTTCATCATCCAAGAGGACTGCACCTGAACCAGTTGCCACCACAAAAGGGGTGACTGGAAGGAAACACAAGCATAGGGGAAGGCCCTCAAGAACTGGAAGGTTCCACGGTTGTGCAGTGACCCAAGGTTCGTCTACTGTCCATCCAAGTCAGGTTTGCGGCCTCTGAACCACCAGGAGGTGCCTGTGCGACCTGTGAACATAGCAGAAAGTGACGGTGAAGCAGAAACAGCGAGAGTGGTAGTAAGGAGACAACAGGGAGCTTTGTTACCATGCAAGAATTTGACACGTCGGGTCCCCCCTCGAAATTGGGCCCAAGATGGTTGTTGTTGATAAAAAAATTGGACATGTACTTTACTGCAACTGGGGAAACCGACGACGACGCAAAGAGGGCCACTCTCCTGTACTCTGCGGGCATGGACGTTCTGCGCATTTATGAGTCCCTTAACCTGCAGGTAGTCACCTATGACGCTGTCAAGACAGCCTTAGAGAATCATTTCATTCCGTTGTCCAACGTAGACTATGAGAGATTTCTGTTTTGTGGTGAAAACCAGCGGGAAGAGGAGTCACTTGACCAGTTCTGCGCTCGCCTGCGACAAATGGCCACAACTTGTCGATGGGACAACGATGAGTCGATGATCAGAAATCAGGTCATCCAAGGCTGTGGCTCAGGCAAGATACGTAGGCAATGGTTTAGGGAGCCTGGTTGGGCTCTGCTTCAGATCTTCGACAGTGGAATGACCTATGAACTGGCAGAATCGAGGGGTGCTAAAATGGACGCGGCGGGTGTGCGTCCGGGAAAGTCAGAAGAAGCGTTTGCAGTTGGAAAACAGTTGATGTCGAAAGCCAAGTGGGGACAGAAATGCCAGGAAGCTGGTCCGCTGCAAGGGGCGGCCTCTATTTGCCAATACTGTGGACATGACATGCCGCACTCTGAAGAGTGTCCCGCCAAATCGAGATCCTGTGGCAGATGCAACGGACCTGGACACTATGCCCGGATGTGTCGCGCTCCCGCTCCAGTGTCTGTACAGAGGGGCCTGGCCAGGGCACGTGGTGGTGGTTCAAGCGGGCAGAGGAGCATTGCGGCATTAGAACAGGAGATGCAGAGGCTTAATATGGCCGAGGAGGAGGAAGATGAAGAAGATGAAGTGTTCTTCATTTCGAGCATGGCCACAGGGGTGAGGAAAAAGAGACAGCCCAAATGTGTCGTGAATATTCAGGGGGTGCCGACACAAGTGCTGATAGACACGGGGACCTCAGTGTGCGTGCTTGCCTCCGATCATTACCAGTCAATCCCGGGACCACCGGCACTGGATGCTTCGACGGCGAAAATGTTCACGTTTGGCACCACTCCCCATCAAGGGCGTTTTCGTTGCGCCTGTGTCCAAGGGTGGCAAGACCATAAAAGCCCGATTTTTCATCACGGACGTGAGCCCTCACTCTCTGCTCAGCTGTGCGGCATCAGAGGCCCTGGACCTAGTGCATTTTGTGTGGGAGGTCTACCAAGTGGACATCGACCAGCTGCTGGACAGGTTCTCAGGCATTTTTAAAGGAGTGGGAAAGTTGAAGGCTCCCCCGGTGGGTCTGCACATTGACGACACCATCAGGCCTATGGCTCTCAAGCATCGACGGATCCCGTTTCACTTCCGAGAGAAGGTGGAGGAGGAGCTCCGCTCACTTGTTCAGATGGACATTATTGAAAGGGTGGCAGGCCCGACGCCCTGGGTTTCACCCATCGTGGTCGCCCCCAATCCAAAACAGCCGGACCGGTGCACATCTGCGTAGATATGCGCCTCCCCAATGCCGCCATTAAGAGGGAGAGACACATTACGCCCACTCTTGATGATATCATAAAAGAACTGCAGGGCGCAAGAGTTTTCTCAAAGTTAGGCAGGCTATCATCAGCTTGAGCTCCACCCAGACTCAAGATTTATCACAACCTTTACGACGCAAGAGGTCCTCTATCAGTTCAAGCGCCTGAGCTTCGGCATTTCATCTGCTGCTGAAGTCTTCCAGAACACCATCAGGGGGACCCTGGCAGGTCTCAAAGGCGTTTTGAATATGAGTGATGACATTTTAGTGTTTGCCGAATCTGAGACAGAGCACAAGAAGAGACTGGAGTGCACACTGAAGAGGTTGGACGATTTGGGACTTACACTACACCGTGAAAAATGTGAGTTTTTCAAAGATAGGATCGGGTTTTTTGGTTTCATCTTTCACGCCAGCGGTGTGTCGCCCGATCCGGCTAAGATCAAGGACATTCGAGAGGCCGCAGCACCCCAATCCCCCACGGAGGTGAGGCGCTTCTTGGGGATGGTGAATTACTGTGGGTGCTTCATTAAGGGTTTGGCTTCCTTGTCGGAACCCCTCAGGGCGTCGACCAGGAATGACGCCGTATGGATGTGGGAAAGGAAAGAACAGGAGGCCTTTCAGGTCCTCAAAAATGCCCTATCCGATGGGGACACCATGGCGTACTTTAACCCTTCCGTGGAATCTGAGATCGTTGTTGATGCCAGTCCCATGGGTGTTGGGGCGGTGCTGCTGCAGCCAGACAAGAGAGGGGACATGCGACCCATCGCTTATGCGAGCAAGGAGCTTTCGGACACGGAGAAGCGATACTCGCAAATTGAAAGAGAGGCTCTGGCCATTCTATGGGGCTGTCGCCATTTTCGCCTCTACATCCTGGGTAAGCCTGTTGTGGTCATGACCGACCATAAGCCTTTGCTGCCCATCCTGGAGGGCGTGTCATCGAAGCCGCCACCCAGAATTGAGCGATGGATGTTGGCCCTGATGGAATACGGGGTTCAACTTGTGTACAGACCGGGGACCAATAACCCGGCGGACTATCTATCACGACACCCCAGCACTGGGAGTGTGGAAAAGAACAAGGAGGTGTCTGACTGTCAAGGGCTACTCTGTCACGTGGTGGAGGGTGCGTTACCGGTGGCGCTGTCGAGACTCGCCATAGCGACTGAATCGTCCAAGGATGAGGTGTTCCACATCATCAAGGAGGCAGTGAGAAGTGGCGACTGGAGAGAGGTACTGCGGAATAACTCCAGGCGGCAGGCAGATGCCCAAAAGGACCTTCAGGCACTCTGGAGGGTAAGTGATGAGCTGTCCATTTCTGATGACGGATTACTGCTGGGAGGGAGGCAAATCGTGATCCCACAGGCACTAAGGAATCATGTCCTGGAGTTAGCGCACATTGGACATCAAGGGGTTGTAAAGACCAAAGCAAGGTTCCGACCCAAGGTATGGTTCCCTGATCTGGAAGGGATGGTCGAGCGTTTTGTGAGAAGGTGTTTGCCATGTCAAGCAGCAACTCCAAGGGACAAGGCTCCACCGATCAGCTCCATGGAACGGAGCGAAAAGCCCTGGGGAACTGTCCATATGGATTTTGGACTGACAGGTCGGGGCATGTATTTCTTAGTGGCGGTAGACCAATGGTCAAGGTATCCTGAGGTGGAGGTGGTGGAATCCACAGCAACGGAGTATACCACTAGAACCCTAGACAAAATGTTTGCGACACACGGGTTCCCGAAAATACTATGCTCCGACAATGGACCTCCATTTACCGGCAGTCAGTTCGCCCAATACCTCAAGGAAAGGGGCTTCCATCACCGCAGAGTATCACCTCTGTGGCATCGCACTAATGGGGAAGCCGAAAGGCTAATGCGTATGTTGAACAAAGTGCTAAGGATATCCTCTAATGGGGGTGAGGACCTCCCGACGAAGCTCGTGGAATTCCTAAGAGAGTACCGGACAACCCCCCACCAGTCAACAGGGGTTGCTCCCGCTGAAGCGCTGTTTGGACACTGTCCCCGTGGCATGATACGGGAAATGGAGGGCTGAGGACCAGGGGTCATCAACAACGAGAAAGTAAGAGAGGACTGCGCCGTACGTAATCAGAGAGAGAGTGAGAGAAGAGGTCTACAAGACAAAGAAGTGTGTGTAGGTGATTCAGTGTTAGTCCGGAACCGTCACCCAGAGGGCAAACTGTCTTTGCCATATAAGTCTCACCCGTGGACGGTCACGCACGTGAAAGGGACCATGGTGATGGCGGCCTGTGAACATGGCACTGTCACCCGCAACAGATCTTTTTTCAAAAAAGTGGATACTTCATCTGAGACTCTTGAGCCCCTACCAGAAGCGATCCCAGAGGGTCCAGCCGAGGACGCCCGAGGGTTGCCGTCCCATCTGGAGACAGTCCCAGCGGAACTACGCCAAGTACCTCGAGGTATCCAGTGCGAAGAGACCGCAGACCGCCTGCTCACCTCAAGGACTACGTCCTGGACTCGGGAGACGGAGCCGAGGTCACCGCAGACTTCTAACTGGTTGTGTTAATCGTTTTGTGTTCGCAGTTTGCACTGTTGTTGTAGCATAATGTTATGTTGTGTTTTTCGTTAAAGAAAAAAAGGGATGTGACGTGCCAGTCACGAATGGCGCATGCGCGAGCCTCGTTTGGGCTATGCGCATGCGTGTTTGAATAAATCACTCCCGTGCGGACAGTTGCCGCCGGGACGCGGAAGGGCACACAGCGCATCCCGTGTCTTCTTGTGTGCCTGCCTGTATGCAAGCGTGAGTGAGGTGCGGCCCGAGGCACAGGCGCACACATAACATGCATATGCATGCAATGTCCAATATTGAGTAGATTAGACTGGTTCCTCCCACCTAATCAGGGAAGTGGTACCGCTGCTAGAGAAATACAATGTCTGCAGTTTGTATTTGTCTGGCTGGTTTTTGTGGGCGGGACCCCAACGCAGGTAATGTACTGTTGATGTGAAGAGTTGTATTGCTATGATGGCCTGCTATCCCTTTTTTATGCAATTGGCTTATGTTTTAATGCTGTAAATACTGGGGAATGATAGTATAACTATCCAAGCAATAGAATACCTCTTCTAAGGTCATGTGCTCATTTTCTCTGACTGTGGAAAATTGTCAATTTTACTAAGGTAGTTGTGTGTGTGTGTATACATTCTCGTTTTGTGAGATGTGTGCCGCAGCTGCAGCTTTTCTTGGAGATGCAGGCACTGTGCACATTTTGTTCTGAAGGAAACCCGTAGGTGCATTGTGCTCGACTTCCACCACACAGCATCCTGCAACACCTCTCATCTCAGCTGTGTTGATTCGCACCTTGATGATGAAACCTGTCGAAGTGCTAATGTGTTTCTTTCCCCTGAAACCGATCAGACATCCATCAGCGCTTTCCTGCTCCTGCCAACACTAAATGACACACGCTTGATCCTTCACATTCTCTCGTGACACGTCCCCTTGAATCCAGAAATATCAATAACCCGGCGGTGTCAAATTACTCTCATCGCCTTCTCTTGGATCTTCAAATGCTATTCCAAAGGCGGCTTTGGAATTCATAGCGTACATTCTGCTCGGCTTTGCATTATCGCTTCTTTGCTTGTTTATGAAGTACAGCAGCTTACACTGCTCTGTTGGAATACACCTGTCAACGCCACTTCACAATACAGTATGCATGCATCGGTATTGGTGCAGAAATAGTGGTAAAACCAAGGTACAATAGTTTCTCTGGAATGCTATTGCAAAAATCAACCTGACATCAGAAATTCACATTGATCTAGAGACATTGGTCATTCGAGGGCACGCGTTACACGTGTGGTTTGTTAAGTGAAAGGGCAACACAGAAAGACTGTTTTAAATTGAGATCTCGGGAAGGTTTCAAGCCATAGCCTATTTTTATTGGCGTGATGCACGGGAATCAAGACTGATGGGAAAAATAGTACATTGTAGGAGCTGTTCTATGGCGGCAATTGTGCTTTATTGTTGGCTTATATAGGTTGTAATAGTTACCCACAAGCAAAAAACAATTTGTATAGAACATATATGTGAGCGTTATGCTTTATTTTGGCATGTGTGGCTCGATGCACATATACCAGCAGCATGAATGGTGGAGTACACGTGTTCTAAATGGTTGTCACATCAAGGTGATTTAAATGGTGATTGTAAATATGCATTTCTTTTGCAAAAGCATAAGTCTGAAAGATAAATGGATAATTGTGGCTATTAGATCCAAGTGTAATAAAGACATGGGTCTCATTACAAGTCCGGCGGTAGCCCTGCCGGTGCTACCAGTTGGGTTGCCACCGGAATTGTAATATTTTACCGGCACCTGACTTCCCGGTGCCACCGGGAGATAACAACTCTGGTGGCCGGGGAAATCAGGCATCGGTAAAATTTAAGTCCCCATTCCCGTTGTTAATGGTGTCGGCACTTCCGTGGCGCCTGGCAGACCTGCCAGGTACAGCGGCCACGGCAGGCAGACACGTAGTTTTCCGGTCCAGAAACAAGGGTGCTGGTGAGCTTACTGGCACCCTTGATTCCAGACCAGCAAACTCATAATGAGGCCCATTGTAACTAAGTGTGTCTTCAGCCACATGATTTTGTAGCAAACCAGCATCACAGCAAGCTACCCAGAATTACTAAGGAACGCAGCTTGTCTTATTGTTATTCCTTTTCTACCGAAGCATTTACGACTAGTAACAATATCTTTTTGTTCTAATCTAAAAATAAAGACTAGTACTAACACAATATTAATTGGATTAGGATGACTTTTAAGATAATTGAAATTTCCAAATATTGTCCTGTTAACATCATTGGGCTTAATGGTTGCCCATAGGAAAGCTGAGATGTTGTTTTGCAAACGTCTCTTTGGCTGTGTAGTTTTCAAAATCATACTGAATGCTTGTGATTGGAGAAGATTTGCCATAGGAGTTGGAGCTCGGCTGCAATGGCTTTGGGTGCTCTGCCCTGTGGTGCTATGAAAGGGAACTGACAGAATATTTACAAAGGCTTAGCACTCCCTTTAGCATGAAAACATGGAGTAAGAAGGATGTGGTGATGAGGCACAATTAGAGCTAGCACTATACTCACCACAACCAGAAATGAAAGAACTCCTAATGCCACCCCCGGTGTTTTTGGGAAAAGCAGTGGCCCAAAAGGAAGACGTGGTTTGTCATGATGCAAAATATTGCAATTATCCTCAGTACACATGCATCCATGAAGTGCATTTAGCTTATGTGAGTCTACTTACTGAATAACACCATGCAGAACAGTCCCTTAGGATATGATATGATAAGGCATTTATAACGTGCTTATGCACAAGTGGTTCAAGGCGCGACGAGGCAAGGGAGGGGGAACAGAGAGAAGAAACAGACAACGATCTTACTAGGGCAGGTGACATTGATATCGCGCAAGTGCAGGGGAAGGGGGAAGGGGAAAAGTGTGGGGGGAAGGGGAAAAGGGCAGTACATGGGAACGGAAATAAAAATAAATAGAATAATAAAAGCAATAAGTAAAAGTGCGGCCAGCTGGTGGCAAGTGCAAGGGTAAGTGCAGACATCAGATGTCAAGTGCTTAGCGGGAACTGTATGGATACAGAAAACAGGACCCAAGTGCGGGAGATGCCAGTCAGGTAATGCACGTGTGCAACTGGCGGGGGAGGTGAACCGGGTCCGAGATCAGAGGGTAGCCAGGTGACCAGTGCAGTTTCAGTTTCAGCCAGGAGTTCAGCAGGTGAGAGGAGGAGAGAATGCAGAAGCAATGAGGAAGGGTTTGAGGAACCGGAGATGGTTCTCCTCAAGTTTCAGGGAGGCAGGGAGGCTGTTCCAGAGGGAGGTCCCAGCCGAAGAAAGAGATCTACCACCAACTCGTTGCTTGGAGAAGTGACTTACCCTGAGGGATTTGGAGGCAGATGAGCGAAGAGAACAAGAAGGAAGAGAACGTGGAAGAAGAGGAGTTGGGGACAGAATGGGTCAGTGGATTTGAGTGTGTTGTCAGTGGCAGATAGGAAGGGGTACTTAATATTGGAGAAGCCCTCAGGTTGGAACAATAACAGTTTGACTGGCTGGATGAGGCAGATATTAAATTTGTATAAGCCTAGGCAGCATTGCTACCATAATATCCTTTTATGAATGGCAATGATGATGATGATGATGACATGGAACAGGTGATCAACGCTAAGAGTCACAGGTATAACCCTAAAAGGGCATAGCAATAAACCTAGTGGTAAGAATACAAATTTTGAGGATTCAGTGACCACTTTTTAGGCCCTCTCAAAGTTTTTCTTTTTACCTAGAATAAAAACTGTGGTGCAATGCTAAACGGATACATACATACTGTAACGCTCACCTGATTCCCGTAGAGGCGCCGGTCTTGACTGGGCGTATACCGTATCTTCAAAGGTGATGTGTAACACACGGCTGGCTCTTTGGGCTGGACCTCTGTGCACTGTATGTCTGACTCGAAGGGTAAGATGTCTGCAGATAAAAAATATGGGATTAAGGAACTGGGTTATTAAATGTCTCTCTCTTCTTCCCTTTCTCTTCTCCTGTAGAACCCCAAAGGTTAACGCTCTCACCTTAGGTAAGTGAACGCCGTGCTCTCCATCTGCCTCGGGGCAGGGTGCTGTAACCAGTTTCTTCACTGGATAAGGGGAGCAGGCCTCTTGACTTCAGAGGACTGCTGTCCGTCGTTTACTGCACGAATGGTAAGTTTCGAGTAATCCTAATGTCTTTAAAGTCTTTAGTAATGATGTCTCTTGTTTTGCAGGGTTCCGGCGATGGCGGATGACGGGCTGAAGTGAGTTGAAGATGGAGCCCGTGTGATGAATAGAAGCGCCTGGAAGCACGTAAGTAAGCGCTTGTTGCCTGCTTCACGATGCGCTCTAATTGTCTTTTTATTTTGCAGGTACAAGTTCGGAGCGGCTGCAGGGTGCCGGAATACCCACTGGGTTAGATGTGGAAAGGAGTAATGGCACGTGAGTATTAAAGTTCCCCAATGTCTTTAAACGCACCTTGTTTTGTCTTTCAGATGCGGGATGCAGCGCCAAAGGCCTACGGAGCGTGCAAAGAGTTGGTAAGCTTTTGTCTTTCAGATGCCGGAATGCAGTGTGAAGACCTCCGGAGCGCACGAAGAGTAGGTAAGCCTTTGTCTTTCAGATGCCGGAATGCAGCGCGAGGTGTTGGTGACAGCCGATGGACCAGGTAAGTGAAGAGCTGTCACTGAAGACCGTAATGCTAACCTGTTCTTTCTTGTCTTTATAGGTGTTGCTGAAGACTGGATTCAGGATGGTAAGCCTTTTTCCTTAGGCCCAGGATCAGATGCAGAAGACACGATGAGCGTTCTGCTGCAGAGGATGCAGAATAATGCAAAGCAAGATTCATCCATCGGGTGTGGTTTAAATAGCCTCCTGTAGTGCTTAGGTGTCTCCTTCCACAGCCACGCCTAGGTAAGAAAAGAGTTCCTGCTTTCCAGAAGAGTTCCAGTGTTCTGAATCTAGGGAGTGGCTCCTGCCCCACCCAACAGGAAAAGTAGTTCCAAACAGAAGAGGATCAGAGGCTCAACTGGCAGGCAAGTAAGCAGCATGGTCTGCTGCAGGTAAGTCCTCCCAAGCATTATGAGCCCGGCGCTTCCAGCGCTGGGACTGGGCATATTTATGAGCCTGGTGCCACTGGCGCCAGGACTGGGTCCAAAAGGTCCCAATTGGGACTGGTTGGCACTCGGAACCTGGGTTATGGATCTGCTTCCAAGGGAGTTGGGAAAACCCTGACCTTTTGGAAGCAGAGATCATGACAGTACCTCCCCTCAAGGCCCCTCCCAAACCGGGCTTCTCCGGGGGTTTTGGCTTGTCAGGAAATGTTCGGTGAAATCTTTTGATTAGGCGAGGAGCGTGGACATATTCAGCAGGTTCCCAGGATCTCTCTTGGGGGCCGTAGCCTTTCCAGTCAATTAGGTAAAATAGTTTAGATTTGGAGATCTTGGAGTCCAGAATGCTTTTGACTTCAAACTCGAGTTCTCCATCAACTAGGATAGGTTTTGGAGATTTAGTTAGTCGGGTTTGAGGTTGCACGGGTTTTAATAGAGAGACGTGGAAGACCGGATGTATCTTCATGTGCGGGGGCAAGTCCAACTTGACCGCTACTGGGTTTACTATGGTAGTGATGGAATAGGGACCAAGGTATCTTGGGTTGAATGTGCGTGGCCCTTTTAGAGGTAGATATTTGGTGGATAACCAGACTTGATCCCCTACTTGATATTGAGGGGCTTCCTTCCGATGTTGATCTGCTCCTTTCTTGTATTGTTCTTTAGCCCTTTGAAGGTGAGAAACAGCTTCCTTAAAGGCTTGGGTGATTGTAGAATGCAGGTAGTCTACTGCTGGTGTTTCAAGATCTTGGAGGGGATCCAACTCCGAGGTTCGAGGGTGACTGCCGTACAAAAGAAAAAACGGGGTTTTCCCAGTTCCCGAATGGACAGAGTTATTGTAGGCATATTCGGCTATCCAAAGGATGTCTTTCCAAGTTTTTTCCGTTTGTTGCAGCATGCAGCGTAAATACTGTTCCAGAGTTTGATTGGTCCTCTCGGTTTGTCCGTCGGTCTGAGGGTGGTGACTGGTCGATAGTCTCACATCAATTTGAGCCGACCGACAGCAACTTCGCCAAAAATGAGAAATAAATTGACTACCTCGATCCGAAATTAGAACCGAAGGAAAACCGTGCAGTCGGACGATGTTTTCGAGAAATTCTCGGGCCAGAGTTGCTGCTGTTGGCAAGCCTTTGAGCGGAATGAAATGCGCCATCTTGGAGAATAAGTTCACGATTACTAGAATCGTATTGTATCCGGAGCATGGAGGTAGATCGGTGATGAAGTCCATAGAAAGCGTATGCCAAGGGCGAGGTGGGATGTCAATAGGGCGTAAGAGGCCTGCTGGTCTTTCCTTTTGACTCTTGTTTTGGGCGCATACTCCACAGGACATTATAAAGTCTCTGATATCTTTTTTCCAAGACGGCCACCAGAAGTAGCGCTTGATCTTTTCTGAGGTCTTGGCCGTACCTGGATGTCCTTCCATTAAAGAATCGTGATAACAAGAGATTACTTTTTTCTGTAAATCTGTGCTGGGTAGGTATAATCGTTCTTGGAAATACAATAAGTTGTCCTTTACTGCAAAGTCCTTTCCCTGCAGATGCCAATTCTGTATGTCTGCTGGAGTTACAAGTTGCCTGGCTTTATCCTTAACTTCCTCTATGGATTCTGTGGCGATTACACCCAGAATTCTTTGTTCGGGAATGATTGGTACAGGTTTAGGGTTGATCAAGTGTTCTTCCACTCCCATCCGAGAAAGGGCATCAGCTTTACCGTTCTTTGTACCAGGTCGATAGGTAATTATGAAGTCAAACTCGGCAAAGAATAATGCCCAACGGAGTTGTCTAGAGGATTGGGCTTTTGCGGTTTTCAAATATTGCAGGTTTCGGTGATCCGTAATCACAGTAACGGTGTGTCGGGCCCCCAGCAGATAATGCCGCCAAGCCTTAAAGGCAGACTTGATAGCCAGAAGTTCCTTGCCAATAATCGTGTAATTGATTTCAGGAGGCGAGAATTTGCGGGACCAAAATGCCACGGGATGCAACTGATTGGTTACCGGGTCCTTTTGTGATAGAACTGCCCCCATGGCAAGGCTTGAAGCATCAGTTTCCACGATGTAGGGGAGTTCGGGGCGAGGGTGTTTTAAGATTGGTGCAGAGATAAATTTAGTCTTCAAATCCTGGAAAGCTTGTTCCGCCTCGGTAGACCATTCAAAACGTTTGTTTTTCTTTAACAAGGCAGTGATGGGCTGGACTATTCGAGAGAATTTGGGGATAAACCTGCGGTAAAAGTTAGCGAAGCCTAACATGCTTTGCACACCTTTTACGGAGGATGGT
Organism: Ambystoma mexicanum; assembly: GCF_040938575.1. NCBI lineage: Eukaryota > Metazoa > Chordata > Amphibia > Caudata > Ambystomatidae > Ambystoma > Ambystoma mexicanum. The sequence continues at coordinate 1,267,966,225 of NC_090930.1, forward strand.
GATGGCCATTTGAGAACTGCATCGACCTTCTTTGAATCCATACGCACTCCGCCAGGTGATACTATGAATCCCAAGAATTCAACTTCAGTCACGTTGAAAACACATTTTTCCAACTTAGCGAAAAGTTTGTGTTGACGCAATCTTTCGAGGACCATTTTCACGTGTTTCCGATGTTCAGATTCCAATGAAGAATAAATGAGGATGTCGTCAATGTAAACAACAACACACACATCTATGAGCTCTCTGAGGACATCGTTCATAAAATATTGAAAGGCGGCCGGGGCCTTGCAAAGTCCGAAGGGCATGACCTGATATTCAAATAGCCCATACTTGGTGCGGAAGGCCGTCTTCCATTCATCGCCCCCTTTTACTCGTACCAAGTGGTAAGCTCCTCTAAGATCCAGCTTTGTATATATGCATGCTTTTCTGACTTGGTCCAGGAGTTCAGGGATCAAAGGTAACGGATATCTATTCTTAACGGTGATCTGGTTCAGGGAGCGATAATCTATACAAGTTCTAAGGTCTCCTTCCTTTTTTGGAACGAAGAACAAAGCTGAAGAAGCAGGGGACTTGGAAGGACGAATAAACCCATTTGCCAGGTATTTATCCAGGTATTGTCGAAGGTGAAGGTTCTCAGGCTCGGTGAGGGCATAAATTCTACTACAAGGAGGAGTAGATCCAGGTATCAGGTCTATCTGGCAGTCATAAGACCTATGAGGAGGTAGAGAGTTAGCCTGATCCTTCCGGAAAACATCTTGGTATTCTAGCTATTCGGGAGGTAACTGGGGAGTCTCTGAAGAAATTGCTGCCAGTGCAACACCAGGTGGAGGGTGACAAGTAGAGACACATTCTGGAAACTGGACCGTTCTTGCTCGCCAATCTATCAGAGGATTGTGTTTCTCTAACCAAGGTATTCCTAGAATAATCTGAAACTGAGGGGCCTTGATCACATCGAACACGATCTTCTCATGGTGTCCATCTTGACTTACTAGCGTCACCTCTTGAGTGGTATGCGTTACTGGCCCGGAGGCTATCTCCGTACCATCCACCGTAGTAAGGACGTCCTTTACAGCCTTGGGACAAAGAGTTAGATTCATCCTCAAAACCATTTCATGATCCACATAATTGCCGATGGCACCGCTGTCCACGTAAGCTTCAATTGCATGTAATTGATCCGGATTATCAGGGCTAATGAGGACCATAGGTATCACGAAATGCGAGGTCACGGAACTGGTTTTCACGCTCAGCAAGAGGACCTCTATTCTTGTCGGGCGAGGTCGTTTCCCTGCTCAGAGTTTGTAACTTTGGTAACTGCAGCTCCTACTGCATTCTTGGCAGGTTTCACCGGACAGTCTCGAAGAAAGTGCCCTGAGTTTCCGCAATAGAGGCATAATTGTAACTGTTTTCTCCTTTCCAGCTCCTTTTGTGTTAGAGGACCTTTCAGACCCCCTATTTGCATGGGTTCCCCGGAGTCTACTCCTTTGGAAGGAGTTGGCGGTTTGGAAAATACTCGAGCATCAAACTTGGAACGATCGGCCTTCCTGTTCTGCAGTCTGTGACCTATTTGAACGACTAAGTCTATATAGTCCGAACAATCTTGTGGGGGATTCACTACTTGGGCTAACACATCTTTGAGCTCTCCACGTAGACCTCTATAAAACAGCGTAATCCTTTTGTCCTCACGCCATTGAGTTTCCACTATCAGTCTGTTGAAAGACGCAATATAAGCCAAAAGGTCTTGATTACCTTGTCGCAACGAAAGAAGCTCATTGTCCAAGGCCTGCGTCTGTGAATGTCTTGCGAACAGTTTTTCCATACTGAGCTGAAAAGCTTGAAAATCATGGAGGACCGGATAATCTTGATTTACTAGAGGGATCGACCAGTCTGCCGCATTGCCACTAAGGTACGAAAGCACGAAAGCTACTTTAGCTTGATCAGTTGGAAAGGCTGCTGGCCGGCATAATAAATGCAACCGGCACTGATTGATAAATACTGCAAACCTCTTTGGGTCACCAGAAAATCTTTCGGGCGGAGCCAGAGGTACATTCCCAGGTAGGTTGATCTACACTGGATTCATAGAGGATGTAGAAGGAAGATTTCCCCCAGATGCGGGTAACGGGGTCTGTCCGGCTTGTGACTGTAGCAATTGTCTAGCGAGATCATCTGTTCGCTCCTTGGAAATAATCAGTTCCCTTCTTAGAGCGTTCGTTTCCTGACGGGCTGCATGCACTTCTGCCCTTAGTTCCCCAAGTAACTGGGCTAGCTGGTCGGTATCCGAGGTTTCCATAGCGCCTGGACGGGAGTTTTGTGGTAGGCTTTGCGTTCTGTAACGCTCACCTGATTCCCGTAGAGGCGCCGGTCTTGACTGGGTGTATACCGTATCTTCAAAGGTGATGTGTAACACACGGCTGGCTCTTTGGGCTGGACCTCTGTGCACTGTATGTCTGACTCGAAGGGTAAGATGTATGCAGATAGAAAATATGGGATTAAGGAACTGGGTTATTGAATGTCTCTCTCTTCTTCCCTTTCTCTTCTCCTGTAGAACCCCAAAGGTTAACGCTCTCACCTTAGGTAAGTGAACTCCGTGCTCTCCATCTGCCCCGTGGCAGGGTGCTGTAACCAGTTTCTTCACTGGATAAGGGGAGCAGGCCTCTTGACTTCAGAGGACTGCTGTCCATCGTTTACTGCACGAACTGTAAGTTTCGAGTAATCCTAATGTCTTTAAAGTCTTTAGTAATGATGTCTCTTGTTTTGCAGGGTTCCGGCGATGGCGGATGACGGGCTGAAGTGAGTTGAAGATGGAACCCGTGTGATGAATGGAAGCACCTGGAAGCACGTAAGTAAGCGCTTGTTGCCTGCTTCACGATGCGCTCTAACTGTCTTTTTATTTTGCAGGTACAAGTTCGGAGCGGCTGCAGGGTGCCGGAATACCCACTGGGTTAGATGTGGAAAGGAGTAATGGCACGTGAGTATTAAAGTTCCCCAATGTCTTTAAACGCACCTTGTTTTGTCTTTCAGATGCGGGATTCAGCGCCGAAGGCCTCCGGAGCGTGCGAAGAGTTGGTAAGCTTTTGTCTTTCAGATACCAGAATGCAGTGTGAAGACCTCCGGAGCGCACGAAGAGTAGGTAAGCCTTTGTCTTTCAGATGCCGGAATGCAGCGCGAGGCGTTGGTGACAGCCGATGGACCAGGTAAGTGAAGAGCTGTCACTGAAGACCGTAATGCTAACCTGTTCTTTCTTGTCTTTATAGGTGTTGCTGAAGACTGGATTCAGGATGGTAAGCCTTTTTCCTTAGGCCCAGGATCAGATGCAGAAGACACGATGAGCGTTCTGCTGCAGAGGATGCAGAATAACGCAAAGCAAGATTCATCCATCGGGTGTGGTTTAAATAGCCTCCTGTAGTGCTTAGGTGTCTCCTTCCACAGCCACGCCTAGGTAAGAAAAGAGTTCCTGCTTTCCAGAAGAGTTCCAGTGTTCTGAATCTAGGGAGTGGCTCCTGCCCCACCCAACAGGAAAAGTAGTTCCAAACAGAAGAGGATCAGAGGCTCAACTGGCAGGCAAGTAAGCAGCATGGTCTGCTGCAAGTAAGTCCACCCAAGCATTATGAGCCCGGCGCTTCCAGCGCTGGGACTGGGCATATTTATGAGCCTGGTGCCACTGGCGCCAGGACTGGGTCCAAAAGGTCCCAATTGGGACTGGTTGGCACTCGGAACCTGGGTTATGGATCTGCTTCCAAGGGAGTTGGGAAAACCCTGACCTTTTGGAAGCAGAGATCATGACACATACATACATGCAAACATTTAAGGTAGAATTGGTACTTTATCTGGATAAAGTTCTCTGTGGTCCAATGTAGAGCCTTTGCCCACCTCCACAGTCCAGCCATCCACATATATTCATGCACTGCATACACCCATTATAAATAAACAGGGATATTATGGAGGACAGTGAACTGTTATGATATATTATGCATCACAAGCAAGCCAGGGATCTCTTTCCCTTGCAATGAAGTTGACACACAATAAAATGGCTTTTTATTTTTACAATCCCACGTCATTTTTAAGGAACCCTCCAACCTGTCTCGCACCCAACCTCCACAAGCACCCAGTGCCACAGTAGACCAGGATCCAGGCCAGTGTGTTATCAATGAATATTTTATTAATTTGTGATTTAATGCAAACATTTAATAAACTGTTACAATAGCCACCAAGGTATGGCAACACAATTTTAGAGTTCCTTTAGTCAATTGGCACAGTAAGACAACTCAAACATGTATGGCACACAGATTTACTTTATTGATTTCTCCACTACTATCAACAGTTCAAAACACCATGAATATAAATGCAAACCTCTGGAAAGTGCATGCGCACACAAAGGATTCTTGAGTCACAGCTACCCTCACCCCCCCAGACCTCCACTAGGCTTGTCAGCTTTGAGTGAAAGGCAGTGGCAAGGAATGGGAACACCAGGTTAAAATCTGATTTTGAATGAGGTTTTCAGAAACATTGGGGAGCCAGCAATGACTGGGACAATTCGTTTTTCTGCACCATACCAAATGGGTTTTGCACTAGTTAGGACAATGGCTATGGGACAGCACACACAGATACTTTGTGCTGCTTAGACTAGAAAACAAATAGGGCTTTAGAATAGACTAGCCAGCACACAGTACGAAAATCAATTTTAGTACATGCAACCCATGGGCAAATAATAAAGGACTGGAATGGGAAATTTGTTATCAAAATATCGTGGGGGACGAGGGATAGACTAAGAAAAACAGGTTTTAAAAGGTTAAGGGAAATTTCCAGGAAAACTAAAATGCAAATGACACCCGTTTTTTTAAGGCTGCAAATGACAGTGACGCTTTAAACAGTGGGGAAATCATGTTAGGAAAATTGGTTTTCAGTTAACATGACAGCGCACATAACAGTTAAAATCTGGGCAAAGCGATTACTCGCAACAGGAAATCGGTTTGGGTTTAAAATGACAGATGCAAATAGAAATTCTGTGGAAATGTATTGATTTACTGAAAGAAAATCTACTAGGGATCTACACAAGCAACTGGAGATTCTTCAATGGGAAATGACTGAAATGCAAAGGCAAACAAAGGATTTTCAATGGGAACAATTACTACAATGCACAGACAAATGAAACATTTTTCAGTGGGAAAAGATAGAGGAATCTCTATGGCAATTCTGAAGAAAATATGGCTTATTTAATCTACTGCTGTGGATATATATACTTACAGGAGATGGCTTGATGTTTATCAAGGAGCAACCAGGGCATGACTGCAGGGACAATCAAGGGGTCAGTCAAGGCTTCCCTCTGTCCTCCAGAAGAGTCAATGGGTCATGGTTCTCGCAAACTTGGTAGGGTTCCCTCCCATCTGTGGCCCGATAGGTCCAAAGAAAGTGGGACTGTTCTGGGAAACCAAATTAGGATACCCCACCAATCATCAAACTGGGACAGGGGGGTTGTGTCGGGTTTTTGCACATGGAAATCTCACTGCATGACAAATGCCCTTTCTCATCATATTATGACACATGTGCCAGCATTTTGTAATACTACATTTTTCAGGGAATCGCATAAACCTTGATTAATGTCTGTGTGACCTACTGGTTCAAATCTACAGTATTTTCTCATTTATGCGAGAACTATATCAATGAAAAATACGGCTAGCGGTGGGCTAAATATGGATTCTATTTTACATATTACCTCAAATTATTATGGTTCTCACACTTATTCAGAAATCACAATCAAGTTTTTCATTGTAACTTTTGGTATGTTGGTGTCATCAAAATGTTGGCTCACCAGAGCGGCTCGCTGACAGTTTTTCAGAAATCCGAACATGAATAATGTACAATCAATATTTCCTAAATTATCCCATAAATAGCATGTCTCCAATTTTGTGCAATGGTTTTGAAACCTCTCCGTAGCACGGCCCCCACCCTTGGAAGGGATCTGGTTTTGGCTCTGATGTCAAGAGGGAGGCTTTTGTTTAGATTGGCCCAAAGCTTCAAGGGTGGATGGCTAGCTTTATGATGGCCTAAGTGGTTTTAGTCATAAAATCTGGGGAGCAGGAGAATTCTTCAACTCGACCCCCTGACAACAGAGCTTTGAAACCTAGTTTCACACTTGGGGAATCCACAGCAAAGAAATAAAACCAGGATTCCTGTCACACCTTGCCTGAAACCTCACCTGTTTGTCTTTCGAAGTCTTGGGGCCTCATTACAACCCTGGCGTTGGACCATGGTGCTATTAGCACCATGGTCCATGCCGGATTCCGCCATGGTGGATGGGGGATTTACCGCCCCATTCCAAGGTTGGCGTGGCGGTAAATCCCCATTCACCATGGCCCCTTCCCCATTCCCATTTTTGGCCCATAGGGCTCAATGGGAATGGGGAAGGCGCTAATTACGGCACCGTAAATTACGGTGCCGTAATTAGCACCAAGGTCCCTTAGCGGGATGGACTTTAACGCCTGCAAAAAGCAGGCGTTAAAGTGTGAATCTGGCGTTAAGGGTTTAACGGCGCCGCAGCCTTGTACGGTGCCGTTAACCCCTTAACGCCAGGGTTGTAATGAGGCCCTTGGACTGGTTCTTTTCGTTTTTCCTGACAGCTCGGGACTTGTAAAGACTCGGGTGTGCATCCTCCGTCACCAGCGTGTAGATATTTCAGACCAAGGGAGTCCACGTTCAATTCCAGGAGGGAGCACACGTAACTAAAGTCCCGGAAGTAGGGAGACCAGGAAGGAACCAGGAGAATTAATGGAAGAAGCAAGTGCTTCAGGCGAAGGCCCTCGATAAGGGGGAGCGCTGAAGGAGACTAGGAAAGAGAAGTTCTAAGACCCTGGACAGACGGTAAGAGCAGAGGAAAATACAAACACACTTGCCGAAGTTCGGAAGTCTAGCGTTGAGACGTGAAGCGCTGTTGGGGCATGTCCTTTTTCAAAGGACTGGCAAACTCCTGGAAACACTACTGCGGTACTCGCGCACTAACGCCGGCCATGTTGAGTGTGCCTTAGAGGGAGTGTAGCAATGCCTTATAGACCATGTAGTCAAGAAGGTGCTGAAATGGCGAATCATGACAGCGTGCCCCCTCTTAAACTGCGATCCTCCTGGTTTGACCTGATGGGTTAAATGAAACCATCGAAGCAAACGAGGGGCATTCATGTTGGACACTGGTTCTCATGTTCGCTCACTAGGTGGATATCCTTTCCATTCTACCAAATATTGGAGGCAACCCCTTCTGTACCTGGAATCACAAATCCTGGCAACTTCAAATTCGACCTGGTGTTTGTTGATCTCGGGGGTAGGTCGAGGAGAGGTCCTGGTGTCATGCACATAAGGTTTCAGCAGGGATGTTTGAAAAACTGGGTGAATACTTTTCCAGGATTGGGGCAATTGAAGCCTGAATGCCACAGGGTTGATTATTTCCCTTATCGTAAAGGGTCCATAGAAACGTGGAGCTAACTTGTTGGGTCTCAGATGTCTAGGTAAGAGCCTGGAGGAAAGCCAGACCTTATCCCTGATAACATACTTAGGCCCTGGTCTTCTCCTGGAGTCGGCATATCGTTTTACATTTTCCCTGGCCTTTTCCAAATGACTTTTCACATCCTTGTGTACTGTAACCAAATGGTCAATCCAGGAATCAACCGATGGAACAGGAGTGGGTTGAGGTAGCACAGTAGGTAGAACTGAAAGGTGAAATCCCTGGGAGCAGAAGAACGGACTGGTCTTAATGGCTGTATGATCGGAGTTATTGTAAGCGAACTCAGCCATGGAAATTAAGACAGACCAATCATCCTGGACCTGGGAGGCAAAACATTGTAGATACTGTTCGCGTGTTTGGTTGACTCGTTCTGTAATTCCATTGGTTTGGGAATGATATCCAGAGGACAAGGCTCGTTGGATTCCTAGCACTTTGCACAGATATTTCCAGAACTGGGAGATGTACTAGGGACCCCGATTTGAAATGATTTTGGAAGGAAGGCCATGAAGTCTAAAGATGTGGTTTATGACGATTCCTGCCATTTCTTGAGCTGAAGGTAGCTTTTCCAAGGGTGTAAAATGAGCCATAAGGGAAAACATGTCGATGGTCACCATTATGGTCATAAAGCCCTTGGAAGGAGGCAGTTCCACGATAAAGTCAGTAGCAATAGTCGCCCAGGGACGGTCAGGTAATACAAGCTGATATAGGAGTCCTGCTGGTTCCTTATTCTCATGCTTGTTCTGGCAGCAGGTTGCGCAAACTCAGATATCATTTCTTACATCTTCGGCCATTCTGGGCCCCCAAAGTTCCTCTGAATGAGCCTGAGAGTTGCTGATATACCTCGATGCCCTGAGTGGAAGGTATCATGGCAGAGTTTTAAGATCTTTAATCTCAGCTCTTGTGTAGGTATTGCGAAACTCTTTTCTTTGAACAGGTATCCATCTTTCACTGAGAGTTCCCATCTATTTGTCTTAAGAAATTCCTTCCAGAGATCTGATCAAGGTGTAGCAGAACGAATATTATCCATTAAAGAATGTGCCTGGACAACAAAGACATAATCGGGAAACATTTTAGGAAGGGCACACGTTTCCTCTGGTTCATATTCCGGTTGTCTGGACAAGGCGTCATCAATCATGTTGGTCACTCCAGGAACCTGATTTATCTGCAACTGATATTGAGCAAAAAAAAAAGGCCCAGCGAGCCTGACGACTGTTTCTACACTCTAAGGACTGAAGAATTTGTAAATTCCTGTGATCAGTCCTGACTTGGATCGGAAATTTGGCCCCCAAGAGCAGATGTAGCCATTCTGTAAAGGCCTGTCCGATGGCTAGTAACTCCTTCTCCAAAACAGAATAGTAGATTTCACTGGAATTTAGAGTCCGGGATGGATAGGCGATGGGATGTTCTTTTTTATCTTCCAATTCTTGTTTCAGAACAGCCCCTCTGGTGTAATCCGAGGCATCTGTTTCCACCAGGAAGGGTTTGTCAATGTCAGGTTGTGCCAGGATGGGCCCCGGGTAAATCTTTGTTTTAGCTCCTGGAAGGCCGATTCTTGGTCTTTAGTCCAGTAAAAAGGGACGCCTTTCTTTAGTAAGGCGATTATGGGTTGTACAATAGCAGAAAAGGAAGGAATGAATTTCCGTTAGAAATTGGCAAGAACCAGGAAGGACTGTATCTGTTTTACAGATGTGGGACTGGGCCAGGATAGGATTGAGTCGACCTTGGCAGGATCCATTTTGATTCCTCGAGGACCTAGGATGAACCCCAGGTAATGAACTGTTGGAACATGGAAGATTCATTTCTCCGGTTTAGCGAGTAGATTATTCTCTCGTAAACGTTGTAGGACCATAGAAACATGTTGTTGATGTATTGTTGGGTTCTTGGAGTAGATGAAGATGTCGTCCAAATAAATGATGACAAAGAGGAACAGCATGTCGGAGAATACTCTGTCCATGAGCCATTGAAACACTGCTGGTTCATTTTATAACCCGAAAGGCATTACCAAGTACTCGAAATGCTGGAAGGGTGTCCTGAAGGCAGTTTTCCATTCATCACCTTCTCTTATGCGGATCAAATGGTAGACTCCTCGAAGGTCAAGTTTGGTAAAGATCACAGCTCCTCGGACCGCTTCTAGGATATCTGAAATGAGTGGTAGCGGATAACGGTCCTTTCGAGTACGTTGGTTGAGCCCCCTGTAGTCTAAACACGGTCGAAGTTCCTTAGTATCCTTCTTAGGCACAAAGAATAAGGATGCTCCTGCTGGGGATTTTGATGAACGAATGGTTCCGTTGGATAGATTAGTGTCCAAGTATTCACATAGGGCTCTCTTTTCAGGTTCAGAAAGTAAGAACATCCTTCCGAATGGTATGACTGCAGAGTCTTATGTTTCGATGGCACAGTCTTCGGGTCTGTGAGGAGGTAACGCTTGCACAATTTCTGAAGAAAATACATCCGAGAATCGTTGGTAAAACTCAGGTATCTGGGTGACAGTAGACACACTAATGGGTGGGTTCTTAGTCTCCTGGGTTTTCTGGACACAAGGTTGAGCCTTTTGAGTCAGACAATGCAAGAGACAAAACTCTGATCCCAGGTACAAGGATCCCGCGGTCCAGTTAATGTACGGATTGTGTCTTTGAAGCCAGGGCATGCCTAGTACAATCGGATAGCGGGCAGCCTTTATTAGGTCGAAGTGTAACATCTCTTGGTGGTTGTTTATGGACAGTAAGAGTTCTGTGGTTTGTTGGGCTATGGGTCCTGAAGATAACGGACTTCCATTGATACCTTCGACCGCCTGGATGATGTCCTTGGTTTCCCGGGGGATATGATGTTTCAAGGCCCATTCATGATCGAGGAATATCCCCATTGCTCCGCAGTTCACCAAAGCCAGGGTGGAATATGTTTCATCCTTGGTCACTGATAGAGACACTTGAAGAATCACCAGATTGCTTGTGGTTGGGCAATTTCTTACTAGGTGTTTGTCTGATGCACAATACATACATAGCCCCGTCTCTATCCTACGGGTTCTTTCTTGTGGAGAAATGGGCCCCCGTAAGGAGCCAAGTTGCATCGGTTCAGGATTTGGCTGAGGACTGGGAGTCATCTCCTTACGACTGGAATATTCCAATGGAACCTTTGTTGGCAGGGAACGTGTCTTTTTCTTTTCAGATTTTCTTTCCTGGATGCGGAAATCAATTTGTAATGACAAGTCCAATAAAGCCTGGAACGAGTTTGGGTGGGCTACCTGGGCCAGTTCATACTTGATTTTGTCGTTCAATCCACGGCGAAACAGAGTAAAACAGGCTTCCGAGGCCCAATCAGCCTCCTTGGCCAATTGTTTGAAATGGGTGACGTATGACAACATAACCTGAAAACCTTGTTGAAACTCCAATAGCCTCTCTTGAGCACTGTAAACGTGCTCAGGTCGATCAAACATAGTTTTAAAGGCATCCACAAATCCTTCATAGTTGTCCAGAAGTGGGTCTCCTGCATTTACAAGTGGTGTTGCCCAGGCCAATGAGTTTCCTGAAAGATGGGAAATTATGAAGCCAACCTTGGCTCTGGGTGTTGAGAAGTAGTAGGGTTTAAAGGTAAAATGAACCAAACACGAGTCGAGAAAGGAATGCAATGTTTTGGTGGTTCCGTCGTATTTGTCCACAATACCCCATACTATGGTGCTTTCTTGGAAAGCAGAGGCCCTGGAGAGAACGAGTTGTTTCAAGGCGGAATTTTCTGCCTTTAAGTTCTGTACTTCAGTTGTCAGCTCTTGCATACCTCTCATGAGGTCTTGGACGGCGGATTCCATTGTAGAATCAATATTCAATCCTTGGCGTCTCAAACTGTCACACTTTGCCTGAAATCTCACCTGTTTGTCTTTCGAAGTTTTGGACTGGTTCTTTTCCTTTTTCCGGACAGCTTGGGACTTGTAAAGACTCAGGCGTGAATCCTCCGTCGCCATCGTGTAGATATTTCAGACCGAGGGAGTCTGCGTTCAATTCCAGGAGGGAGCACAGGAAACTAATGTCCCGGAAGAAGGGAGACCAGGAAGGAACCAGGAGAATTAATGGAAGAAGCGAGCGCTTTGGGCGAAGGCCCTCGATAATGGGGAGTGCTGAAGGAGACTAGGAAAGATAAGTTCTAAGAACCCGGACAGAGGGTAAGAGCACAGGAAAATACGAACACACTTGCCGAAGTTCGGAAGTCTAGCGTTGAGTCGCAAAGCGCAGTGGGGGTGTGTCCTTTTTCAAGGGACTGGCGAACTCCTGGAAACGCTAGCCTGGTACTCGCGCACTAACGCCGGCCATGTTGAGTGTGCCTTAGAGGGAGTGTAGCAATGCCTTATGGACCATGTAGTCAAGAAGGGGCTGAAACGGCGGATCATGACAATTCCGGCCTGCCTCTGCTGAACATTATATATTTAAATCAACTCTTATAATTGCACATTTTCAAAAGGTAAAACTCTCACACAGTGGCTACCTGCAAACAGTTATTACAGAAGGGAAGCATAATATATATTTGAAGACTTTAGCTGTACATGTGAATACTTAAAGTGTTTGATTTTGAATGCACAATTGCAATGTCCTTTGTCAATTCCAGCTGTGAATGGCTTTCACTCGGCTGCAATTCAACATCTCCATGTATATTCTGTGAGTTATTGTTTCATCTTGTGATGGGCTCATGATGGACAAAACACACAGTTGCTCTACTACAGATCTTGCACACATGTTCAGGAGCATGTCTTTCATATAAAGGGAAACAAGGATTTGCACATGCCCTTTGATATTTCTGGCAAAATGCACTCTGCTTCACAGTAACTGTAGTTCACAATGCTACCATCCCATTTAGGGTTTTGTGGACTGTCGTTCTGGAGGATATTATTTCAGCGTTCTTATACTTTGACCAATTATGCCAATTGTCTTTCCCTTCTGTGAGGCAATGGACATTTGTAGGCATCTCCAAGTTCTGATGTCTATGTTTGCTCTTTTTCTCATTGAAATTGCAGGGCCTTATTTCCATGTTAATTCCAAAGAGGCCTTTAATTTTGGGGAGCCCTCATACTGACTCTGGCCGTTAATTATGGCATTCAGGGATATTTCACACCCACAAAGCACACAACATGCCTTACCTCCATATTTAGATGTAGTGAAATGAAAGTGCGAAATCTAAAATGCATGTGAAATGTTACAGAAGCCTCCTGCCGTAGGTTTGGGGGTAGGGTGCTGATCAGATAAGAGCACAGACCCCTGTCTCCTGTTGCTGGTGTAATAACTGAGAACTCTGGTATGTAGCAAATATACAACATGGAGGAGAAAGCAGAATGGGGAAGGATGTTTTCTGCAAAAATGCAGAGTATTCCTCTTCATGAGGGGAAAGGGTAGCTAAAATGCCAGGCCACGTGTTAAAAAGGGGAGACTCACCTAAGGCTGCGAAGAGGGAATGGGTGAACATTGAGCAGCAGAAAAGACTACAGTGGGGAGATTCCATCACAGTGTAAGCATAGAAGTAAGAATAAGGCTGATAATACAAAAATGTAATAGGTGTCACTAAGGGAAAGAATTATACAAAAATTTGAGAGAGAAGAAAGGAAACAAAATGTGGAAAGATTGATGACAAAATGAGTCTGGCAAAATCATGAAAGGTCAGGGCTAAATAACAGGTTGGATGGAGCAGTACATATGAAAAAAAGTGTGACCCGCAGAGGTGACTGAGGGGTAGCAGGTGTTATGAATGTGCAAAGATAGCCGAGGCTGGGGTGGGAGTATGCTCGCTCTACGAGATTGATTAATGGTCCATAGATGGATTGTAAGACTTAAAGCAAATAAGTGTTGCCACTGACCCTCTCACCGTTCCACCAATATGCAATGTTCATGAGATATAGGTCTTCTGTGAGCTTTTATACATGTGTCGTCACTAGGTATAAAGAATGGTATAAGACACCAGTTTTGCAGATAAACTTTTGCTAGACCGACTGGCCTTATTTTGTCATCTTATTACACATTGGCGCTTACAGTCTCACGTTCACAGAATAAATAGAGTTGTGCAATGCCAACCTCATACATACGTACATGTATGCACATATACATCTAGGGCAGAATTGGAAATGTATCCAGAAAAAGGTCTCTTACCAAGTATCCTCTCACGGTCCCACCAATATGCAACCTCTAAAGGATTACATAAAGAAGGACCAAAGGCAACTTTGTGCATGCAGTGTTTGTCAAAGAGCTTTCTTTAGTGCTTTATTCATCAATGGACAAGGGTATATTTCATATTTACAATCATGCTATGCCTTTGGCAGGTCAGGACTGTACTTGTGACAGGTTGCGTTTACAATCTTCAAACAAATCCAGCAATATTTAAAGGACAGAACAGGCAACACATGTTTTGACCAAGAGGGTCTTTGTCAAGGCAGTAGGGTGTGTGTTGCTTGCGAGGTCTGCTGGTTTGAGATGGTCCTGGGGGTTGGGAGAAAATGAATAACATAGGATATTGATATACAAAGATCAATTTGGTTACTGATAGGTATGTCATTGCAAGTCTTCACCTTTCTGTGTTATGAACTGTAGGTTGATTCAGGTGCAGCCAAACCTTTATGGTTCTTCCATGAAGAAAAATCCATCGGCATCTCCCGGAGACCCAGCTCTGGTCTAATACATCAGCCCAACCCGGGATCAAAAGACACCAGTGCACCTAACACAAAGACGGACATGGATAATTAAGAAATGCAGTAACCAACTGCTATGGCAAATGCTTGGATGCACCTTCAGCAAACCCGAGTTGATTACACTCTACACTTCTGCTCTTGGGGCACTAATCTCCTCCTTTGAATTCTTGCACCAAATCTCAGTGCCATCTATAACCCTTCTCACACCTTCTCTACTTTCATTTAAAAAACTGCAACGGTGCCTTGCTTCAACCTCATAAATATGAAACTCAGGCACCTCCTTCCTTTCAACACCACCAAGCATCTCTTAACAACTCTTGTATTCTCCAAACTGGACGACTGTGCCAGCATTCGTTTTGGTCTCCCCAAATAAGTTTGTGTGCCCTCTAAACAAGATCATTAACTTTGCTAGAAGGACTCTCTTTAAACTCCCTCACTTCACATCTGTATCCTCATACCATCACAAAGGTAGATGGCTGACGATGCAAAACAGATTTAAATTTCTGCTCCTGGTTCACAAATCTATCCATGGAAAGGTACCATCATCTCTATCCTCATCTATCCAACTCTACAAGCATTCTCATAATCACTGCTGCCTATTTCACTATCCGTTCACCCTCCATGTGCTTCCTCCCACTTCACTCTTTCTCTTCTTGCTCCACTTGCATGGAATTCTCTTCCCCAGACAATCAAAAAACAGTCCACACGATTTGTTCTAAACTAAAGTAAAAGCCTACCTCCTCACCTCTAAGTTACCCTACTAATTTACCTTTCCTCTACCTTCTAGCTAACACTCATCCCTCACCTCTACCCTGCCTCTGTTCCTCACTTTCTAATGCCTCCACTCTAGCACGTCATCTAGTATGGTCACATCCCTTACACAGCTGGCCTTACTGCTTACCTGCACTTAAACATTTCACATTTTATTTGTCCTTAATCTATGTATGTTCATCCATGTATTGTCCAGAGTGACTGGTCCATTTACCCCCACCAACCCACAAAGAGCATTGTTCCTCTCTGTATAAATAAATAAATACATACGTAAAATACAGTGGTGATCTCCATATTGGACCTAACTGGCTTAGAATAGAATAGATCTGTGGTCTTCACCTCCCACTTTATGTGGGGGTTGTTAAGACTAAGTAGCTGTCTTACTGACCAAGCAGAATTAATGACCATCTGACCCTTTGCACCAGAAAGCTTTAGCGGTTGGTTGGCTGGGATTCGGCCAACCTCTTTTTGCAGTGGTAATTAGGCTCTACAAAGCGCTTGCATCTCTCTCTCTTGATGCTTTCTTGCTGGAACCCGGAGGTAGCAGGTTTGCTGACCTGGAGAAGTATTTCTCCTGTGCTCCTCACCATTCCTGTTCCTTTTGAAGCCTTCACTTTGCAAAACTTGCTGAGTGCAGTCACTTGGGCAAATAAGGGTTTGAGTTTCTTGCCTCTGGATTTACAGTCAGGCGTCCTCTGAGTCAAGTTCTCCTCAATAGAATTGTTTCAGGGCCATTTACTGATGCATCTTGTCATTTTTTGCTAGGAACTTCTGCTTGACTGTGCGTCACTGCTGGTGTTCATAAGGGTTATGCAATTTCACCACCCCACCAGATTATCAGCTTAGGACACCCAATGGTGTGTACAGCCATTGTCCACATGATGGGACCATTTCTTGCTCTTCTGGGACCATTCCTTGCTCTTCTGCCTTCATCTGTTGTCACCAAGCTGCCGGGAACTGTCTTCATGAGCTCCACCTCTTCTCAGAGTCTTCCTAGCCTAGTTTTCCACTTCAGACTTGAAGGTCGATGCTATAGGAAGACATTATGTTCTTTCCCATGGTTGGATCGAAACATTGCAGGATCAGGGTGCACGCATGGAAACCCACCTAAGGAAAGAAGCTCTATACCTAGAGGGTTGTTTTGTGCTGCTGAGGCTGATTTCATCGAAAGCATCAATGTGAGCACTTATCTCTGGGGCCTGGGACTGGAAGATTTTCAAGACACTCACTCTCTGGAGTCCCTCTGGTATGAAGGTCAAGATTATTTGAAGACAAATCTCTATCCTGTTTCCGATAAACCTTTATTGGGGGTCCTCCTTCTCTGCTACTTCTTCCACTGGGGCTTCTGCCTTTTTCTCAGAGTTGCTTGCTGTAAAAATCTGAACCTGTGGTATAGAACTAACTTACCTTCATTAAAGTGAATCACCTTTGGCTTTCCTCCTTTTATTTCCTACTGAACTTTTAGCCTGCCCTGGAACCCAAATTGTCTCTGGAGTACTTTCCTAGCCCAGGAAAGTATTCTTGGATCCACAATAGGTTCAGTGAGCTCTGGAGCAAGAATGATAATTTTGATATGCACCTGTGATTTTAATACATTTTTAAAGTTTTGCTCTGCATTTCTCCAAGGATAAATATGGTGTTAGATTGTGTCTAATCTTGGAAAAAGTGTAAATATTTGTCCATGACATGTACTGCAAAGGTAACTGTTGAAAACATGTCTTGTTAAGTTCTGGACGCCTCTAGTTATGGGCTGTAACTGTTTCCTACCCTCAATGGTTATGATATACATATGTGCATTTGCATTATGTTTAATATTACATCCTAGTGGGTTAACGTTAATGTGAAGTGTTCGTGTAGGCTTTATGGATTTTTAGAGTATTTTTCCTCAATCGTTAAAAATCACAAGGTCCAATTCCTGCCAAATTGTTACTTACATGTGTTAGGTTCTGACCCATGGTGCAGGCACTACCATATGTAAAAGGGGTGGGTTGTGTCTTTGGGACACTGTAAACACTTAAGCATGCCCATAAAGGGGTTTCCATGCTTGTTAGGGTTTGTGGTTCCATTGTTCTCCCCTCACCCTGTTAATTCATGTTGAGTGCCTAGCTGTGGCAGTGGTCTCAGACATAGACAATGGGTTAAGGAGAGCTATTTTAGGCATTACTGATTTTTGTTTTTAATATAATATACTAGGCCTTTTGGTAATACTGTTTATTATGCTGTGACAAAATAACATCTGCCCCACTAAATTGCTTACTCAGCCCTCACACCTCTACAAAACAAGAGTGATCTCAATCATAAAGGTAAAACAGACACAGTTAAGAGATCCTTCACCAATTGTGGTAACATGGGCCGACGGAAGGCCCATGTTACCACAACCCATGATACAAGCAATCCAAATACCAAAGCATAACTCTGAACAATAAAGGGAATGGTCAATAAAGGTTCTATAACAATATATATATACTTTCATTGAACACACCATCTGCAATAAAAAGAAATAAACGCTACACAAAACCCACCCCTGTAGAAAGATCACAGAATTTGCAAAGATAAAATGATGCAGCATTCTGAGTAGAGAAACAGGGGTGAAAGCCACAATGTTCTCTATAGGGATATTTTCTTGTGTGAAAGGGGATTAAGATTAATTTAGCCAGTCTCTAGGGCATAAAGATGGACCAATGGGGCATTTACGTCAATAGTATCTTTCGCTGTTCTTGTTGGTTCAACATCATTGAACCAGGCTGTTTGGTACTGTTTGTGCAGTTTGAATTGCGCTGAATAAGGCTGTTGCGTTGTTCCAGATGGGAAGCAGGTGTCAAGCTGAGATTTATTGCAGGTCAAAGAAGTATGGATCATTAGGGCCAGAATGGTTGGTTAGACAGTCACTCTGATGCCGAAGATACTGGTGGATGGATGTGTCCGTTCAAGTCGGGTGGACAGTCTGAGGCAATGTTCGAGGATCACAGTTCGAGGAGGCCACCAGAGTCAGTTCAACTTGCTAAGAAATGTGGATTGTGAGAACCACCAGGGTTGGTTCAACAGTCGGTTCAATGAAGAAGATGCTGGTGACTTGATGTGCAATTCAAGTCTGACGGTTCAGTGTGTCATTCAAGGTTGTGGTTCGATAGGCCCCCTGGATCTGGTTGATGGTTGTTGAAGATCGCAAAGGCAGTTGTCAGCAGTTGAAAAAGTTGTTTGAATGTGTCAAATGCAATGTTAGGTACGCACTCAGCTGGCATGGTGCATCAGCAAACTATTTCAAGAGTGCAGAACAGTGGCTCGAAGATTGGTCTAGTGTCAAATACAGCTCTGGATGGTCCTATTGGTACAATGGGTTCAAACGGGCTCAAAACACAGCTTGAAGTGGTTTGGCAGGAAAAACACAGTGATTCTGGCTGTCTTCACTCTCTAGTTGCTGTGAGTCCCAATCCTGGGATTCAAGTAGATGTCTAGTCCGTTTTCTCTGGCTCCTAACACAGGGGGCTAGACACGCGCCTTCAAGGGTCTTACAACACTGTGAAGTCGTGGGTACCAGATTGGCTGGCAGAGAGGCATGTCTTGCTCCAGCAGCAGGTCACCCCCAATGTGCCCTTGGCATGGTTTGGGCGCAGAGCTTGCCTCTGCCTTGGACACTCACTCTTCACCTCTGGCACACATCTTTGGAAAGTCAACTCTCCCAACAGAGGTCCAATGAGTTCTTACTCAGGTGTTTATTCAAGAATGAATCAAATTAGAAGTGGGAGACTCCCTGTTTTATAGGTAAAAGCCCACATGTGATTAGACTAAAGCAAGCCTTCTTTAAGGGGTCCATTCCTGTCCTTGAGACAAGTGGTTTTGCCTTCGGATATAACACTCAAAATGTGTTGTGCTAAAAGAAGTGGAGGGCACAGGAGGGAAGAGAGAATATAGAGAAAAACAACTGTCCAGCAGCTAAGCTGAGCTCACTCTGTCTATGCTAACTCTGCCACCTTCCCTTGTAAATAATGTCAAAGGCCCTTTTATTATGCCATACCTTTTGGGGTGATTGTGCCCTTTGATTCCTGTTTTCTGGGAAAGCTCCAGCTTTCCAGTTAACACCTCTCTCCTACTGAAGAGGTGTTACCAGACCACAAAAAAGATGAAAAGAAGTGGCGCAGTCATTCGGTCTCCGGCCCTGCAGCTGGCAGGGCCAGCCGTTCGGACCAGGATATACACCACCCTTTCCTAGCTAGCATGGGCTTACAGTGATGGCACATGTATGATATCAATCTGATGTAGCTGCTTATAGGCATGTGAATTAGTATCCACCATACTCTAAACTCTGGTATGGATTTATATTTAAAGATTAGACTGCCATCAGTAATCTGCCATGACATTAGGGTTTTGGAACTGAGGTTCAGACTTTAAATGCAGCTTCTATGCTGAAATGACTTGGCTGTCACAGCATCAGTATTCTGTGCCACTGGAAAACAGGTGCTGCAGATCAGGATAAAGATCCATCAGGGCACAGGTGTACACTATGCTTTTGAAATGAAGCTTATGAAAGGACAATCAGGTTAGCAGAACACCCTTTCGTAGATGGAATTACCCACAACATTTTATCAATTAATACAAATAAAAAAAGCCAGGGCTTCCACACCTTTGCCAGATGGCAATCCATCACATATGCCTAAATAACTTATTTTGACCTGATAGAGTTCTATGTGAGACTTAACAAAGAATATATTTTGTCAGTATATCAATATGTTGTAGTTTCTAGAGGTGGGCGTGTTGTCTAACTGTACTTTTGTGTCAGCCTACTACCCCTACCTGAGAGTTAAACCTTGATGCTATATCCACGGTACCTACCTTCAGAGAGGTTTGGCTCCCCTTTCTTGTCAGGTGTTAGCCTCCCACTAAGGTTATTTGTGTAGTGTCTTCTAGAAAGGGTGAAACAAAACCTACCTTAATCCATAGTAAGTCCCTTGAAAGCATCGATGATCAAGAGTGAATGGGACTCTCATCTGGGAAGCCAATGCAGGAACTGTTATAGTTGTTAAAATTGTTCAGTGATACGGATCTGGTGATGTTAATGTTAAAGGATATTTGGACCGCGCACTATCACCACCGGAGTGGTCCCCTGGCGCTCTGGCAGCTCTGAGAAAGGGAGGAGGGTAGTGGGTTAGTGGGAATAAGCAGGAAAAGTGCAAGAGAGCAGTGATGTGCTGTTGGCAGCCTCAGCCCGGTGTGTCCGTTAGCTGGGCTTGGGGTGTTTTACGGTCGGTAGTTGTCGTGTGCTGTTTTACAAGTCTATGTGTGGTTTGTTTTGTTGTTGCAGTGTTGTGAAGTTTGTGCAGATTGCTGCGTTTTAGGCTTGTGGTTGTGTTTGGTGAGAGGTGTATGCAGTGGGATGAAATTGTTAGTAGGTTGGTTAGTTGGCATTGCTGTCCTTGCAATTATGGGATTCCATCTAGGTGCGGTACATGCTGACATTCACATCTCTATCTAGATGCGATGCAAGCTAAAGTTAAGAATTACATACGAGTGTGGCACACGCCAACCATCACATTTGTATCTAGATGTGGCGCAAGCTAAAGTTCAGAATTCTAAGTTTGGTGTATGTTAACAATCACATTTCTATCTAGATGCTGCGCAAGCTAAAGTTCAGAATTCTAAGTTTGGTGCATGTTAACAATCACATTTCTATCTAGATGTGATGCAAGCTAAAGTTCAGAATTCCATATGAGTGTGGCACATGCTAACAATCACATTTCTATCTAGATGCGACGCAAGCTAAAGTTAAGAATCCTCAGTGTGGCACATGCTAACAATCACATTTCTATCTAGATGCGATGCAAGGTAAAGTTCAGAATTCTAAGTTTGGTGCATGTTAAAAATCCCATTTCCATCTAGATGCGGCGCAAGATAAAGTTCAGAATTCTAAGTTTGGTGCATGTTAAAAATCACATTTCCATCTCGATGCGATGCAAGCTAAAGTTCAGAATTCCATACGAGTGTGGCACATGCCAACAACCACACTTCTATCTAGATATGACGCAAGCCAAAGTTCAGAACTCTAAATGTGGTGCATGTTAAGAATCAAATTTCTATCTAGATGCGGCGCAAGCTAAAGTTCAGAATTCTAAGTTTGGTGAATGTTAACAATCACATTTCTATCTAGATGGGATGCAAGCCAAAGTTCAGAATTCCATTTGAGTGTGGCACATGCTAGCAATCACATTTCTATCTAGATGTGACGCAAGCCTAAGTTCAGAATTCTAAGTGTGGTGCATGTTAAGAATCACATTTCTATCTAGATGTGACACAAGCTAAAGTTCAGTTCCCTACAGGTGTGGCACTAGCTAAAATTGGCAAGTAATTTAATATGCATCACAAGGCAACATTTACATTCCATTTACAGTGGTCACAAGTAATCCTAAGTATGTATTGTCTAAGTCTATGGCAGTCTACGCTATGGAAGGTAAGGTAGAGTGGCAAGGGCTTTCTGGAGTACAGTAATTGCTCTACATCCCACCCAAGCCACACTCACAGTTTTGTTGGTGTCTGCTGACTTCCTTGGCTTCCCCTCCGGACACCTGCAGACACATCTTGGGACTGTCTCTGTTGGAGCAGCCCTTTGCCTTGGGGCCCTTAGCTGAAGGGTCTGCCGGGCAGAGGGCTGCCCTGGGAGGGTTTGTGCTATGTGGGCAAGTGACCAATCAGGGTGCAGGAGGAGGATTGGGAGGCGGGATTGGGCTGGGGAAGGAGGGGGAAGGAGGAAGGAGACTGGAGCGCTGAGCGTGCAAAAATGCCATTTTTAAACCCTTTTACAGTGTTTGAGATAGTTGGAGGGGCATCTGGGGCAATGCTCTGGGGCAAATTCACCTTGGCCAGCTTCTATGCAGAGTGATGGTGCCGGCGAGGACGCCACTCTCTGTTAGTTTGTTTTCATGTGGCCAAGTGCCAATCAGGATCCAGGGGGAGGGTTGGGGGCTGGATTTGGCTGGGGAAGCAGGGGGAAAGAGGAAGGAGACTGGAGCGCATATCGTGCGAAAAAACCATTTTTTAAACACTTTTACAGTGTTTGAGATAGTTGGAGGGGCATCTGGGGCAAGGCTCTGGGGCAAACTCACCTTGGCCAGGTTCGGTGTGTCGTGCCGAGTGATGGTGCCGGCGAGGACGCCACGCTCCATCAGTTTGCTTTCGTGTGGCCAAGTGACCAAACAGGGTGCAGGGGGAGGGTTGGGAGACAGTATTGGGCTGTGGAGGAGGGGGAAGGAGGAAGGAGAGTGGAGCGCCGAGCTTCCGAAAACGCCATTTTTAAACCCTTCTACAGTGTTTGAGATAGTTGGACGGGCATCTGGGGCAAGGCCCTGGGGCAAACTCACCTTGGCCAGCTTCTATGCAGAGTGATGGTGCCGGTGAGGACGCCACTCTCTGTTAGTTTGTTTTCATGTGGCCAAGTGCCAATCAGGATCCAGGGGGAGGGTTGGGGGGCTGGATTGGGCTGGGGAAGGAGGGGGAAAGAGGAAGGAGAGTGGAGCGCCGATCATGCGAAAACACAATTTTTTAAACACTTTTACAGTGTTTGAGATAGTTGGAGGGGCATCTGGGGCAAGGCTCTGGGGCAAACTCACCTTGGCCAGCTTCGGTGTGTCGTGCTGAGTGATGGTGCCGGCGAGGACGCCACGCTCCATCAGTTTGCTTTCTTGTGGCCAAGTGATCAAACAGGGTGCAGGGGGAGGGTTGGGAGGCGGGATTGGGCTTGGGAGGAGGGGGAAGGAGGAAGGAGACTGGAGCACCGAGCTTGCAAAAATGCCATTTTTTAAACACTTTTACACTGTTTGAGATAGTTGGAGGGGTATCTGGGGCAAGGCTCTGGGGCAAACTCACCTTGGCCAGCTTCCTGCAGAGTGATGGTGCCGGCGAGGATGCCACTCTCTGTTAGTTTGTTTTCATGTGGCCAAGTGCCAATCAGGATGCAAGGGAGGGTTGGGAGTCTGGATTGGGCTGGGGAACGAGGGGGAAAGAGGAAGGAGACTGGAGCGCAGATCGTGCAAAAACACCATTTTTTTTAAAAAACACTTTTACAGTGTTTGAGATAGTTGGAGGGGCATCTGGTGCAAGGCTCTGGGGCAAACTCACCTTGGCCAGCTTCGGTGTGTCGTGCCGAGGGTTGGTGCCGGCGAGGACGCCACGCTCCATTAGTTTGTTTTCGTGTGGCCAAGTGACCAATCAGGGTGCAGGGGGAGAGTTGGGAGGTGGGATTGGGCTAGGGAAGGAAGGGGAAGGAGGAAGGAGACTGGAGCGCCGAGCTTGCGAAAACGCCATTTTTAAACCCTTTTACAGTGTTTGAGATAGTTGGAGGGGTATCTGGGCAAGACTCTGGGGCAATCCCACCTTGGCCAGCTTCCTGCAGAGTGATGGTGACGGCGAGGACGCCAAGCTCCGTTAGTTTGTTTTCATGTTGCCAAGTGACCAATCAGGATGCAGGGGGAGGGTTGGAGGCGGGATTGGGCTGGGGAAGGAGGGGGAAGGAGGAAGGAGACTGGAGCGCCGAGAACGCAAAAAATGCTATTTTTTTAAACACTTTTACAGTGTTTGAGATAGTTGGAGGGGCATCTGGGGCAAGGCTCTGGGGCAAACTCACCTTGGCCAGATTCCTGTTATTCCTGTTATCTCTGTTATTGTGTTATCTCTAAATCATGGATTTTGGTTCTGAGAATATGGAATTAGAAATGGGATACTTTTGGTGATGTTATTTATTCGAGGGAACCAGGATAATCCTGGGTAAAAAATCATTCCTATATGTTTAGCATTGTTTATCAATGTGGAGGTATCGGGACATTCTATCAGGGCAATGAAAGGGCAGAGTGTAGGGTTATACATTTAAAAAAACAAAACCTCTGTTTTATTTTCATTGAGGCAGAGATCATTATTGATCCACCATTAATGAATCACTCAGACAGTTGATGAATCTGTAAATTATATTTGCATTCTTTGGTACATAATCAAGGTGGTGAAGAATACAATTAGAGATGCGTGTTGTTTAATGTAGGTGTTGAAAAGCCATTAGAAATAATGAAACATTGTGGAACTCCCCTTTCTAGTTCAAAGTCCCCTTTCTAGTTCAAAGGTAGGTGATGTCACATTTGACATTTTACCCTGAGCAGCACATCCAGTCAGAGTATCCAATCCAATCAAGGTCATTCCTTCTTTTGAGGAAGAGGGTATGGTTGATGTATCCTAAACCAAGTCAACGTGTAAAAGG
Source organism: Ambystoma mexicanum (assembly GCF_040938575.1). Taxonomy (NCBI): domain Eukaryota; kingdom Metazoa; phylum Chordata; class Amphibia; order Caudata; family Ambystomatidae; genus Ambystoma; species Ambystoma mexicanum. The sequence goes on from NC_090930.1 coordinate 1,267,990,372, forward strand.
ACAAGTATCCCACAATTGTTAAAGTCTAGTCCCTTGAGGATCTTTGTTCCCATGAACAGCAAGGCAATCTAAATACTTTTGGGCAATTTGGACCCTGAGTGGTGTTTGTGAAGAAGCTTGTGTTTCTCAATGAGTCTGGAGAGTTGGATAGCAGCCACTTTCTCCAAGAATATGGTCATGAAGTTTACATAGACATAGGGCAGTACATGTTAGAGTCACCTGTGTGACCAAATGACTACTGTCCTAGAGGAGTACAAGGATGAGTAGTGGCTATGCCACCTACTCAGCTCTCACACTACTAGATGCTAACAGTGATCGCAATCATAAAGGTGAAACAGGCACAGTCTAGAGATAAACCTCCTTCATATTTTGCGGTAACATGGACTGAGGGCAGGCTAGACTCTTAAGAGAGGTATGAGTGTGATTCTGTAGCAACCAAATAGCAAAGCATAACAGTCCAATCAAGGTTCTATAAAAAATCAATATACTTTAATTAAACATACGCATAATTAAAAGCCCCTCTCTCCTCTTCCCCTCCAACCCCCAAGCCAAATTACTCTGTGATTCCCTTTCAGACCATTTTTATAAAATCACCATCAGAAGGAACATCACCATCAGCACCAAATTAGCAACATTCTCCCGTCTCTCGCCCACTCCCTTTCCCTCCATGCCAGTCCTTCCCTCGCCCCTCCTCTGCTCTTTCTCCCCCATCCAGAATTCCTGGAGCTACTCTCAAGTAGCTGCCCCTCAGGATCACCTGGTGATATCTGCCCCCCCCCCCCCCCAATCCTAAAAAACATCCTCTCCTTCTCCTACGCAGGCAGCATTGCAAGATCTATAATTAACCATTCACTATCATCAGGCGTATTCCCAGCAGCTTTCAAAACCTCTCATGTGAAACCTTTACGTAAAAAGCCCACCCTTGAACCCCTTCTTCCTTCAAACTACCACCTAATCTCAAACATCTGCTTCATTGACAAACTCTTAGAATGCATCTTAACTTTTCTGGGATGAAATAAAAAGAACAGCAGACTCATAAGGATGTGCTGTCCTCATCCACCTTGGCCTCTCGGCAGTATTTGATACTCAACCATGTTACTCTGACAGACAGACTCCACTCTCTAGGCATCATGGACTCCGCTTTATGATGGATCTCCATTTTCCGCTCGAACTGCTCGCGGATGACCACCCTCGCTCCCTTCTCCTCAACCCCCCTGCCCTGCCTCTCACTGGGCTCCACAGGGAGCATCCCTCTACCACATTCTCTTCAACCTCTACCTAAACTCCCTGTCCATTCTCATCTGCTGACAAAAGCGTACCTGCTACAACTACACCAATGACACTCAGATACTTTTCAAGGTTCCCAATTCCTCATCCTCTCCCCTCCCAGACCTCACTTCGTGCCTAGAGAGTGGAGTCTGCCTGTCAGAGTAACATGGTTGATTGTATGAAATACTACCGAGAGCCCAAGGTGGATGAAGAGAGCACATCCTTATGAGTCTGCTGTTCTTTTTATTTCATCCCAGATAGAGACAAGGGAGGATTTGGTGCCATGGCGGTATAGTGCAACCAATATGCAATATCTAGGTGATTGTAGAATGCAAATGAAGAATAAATCCAGTGTACTGAATCCAGATGCCTGTGTAATATAGCCTTGTTTTTATACCAGGTCTTTATAGAATGCAGCCCCTGTACTAATTCCACGTGAACTGAGAATGTACCCTTTGTACTGGTTTTAGTTGAATGCAGAATAGTCTTTATATGGATTCTGGGTCAATTTGAAGACTCTAGCTTGCATACTGAATCTAAGCAAAGTGAAGAATTTTAGCCAGGTTTGAATCTAGAAGAATATAAAATTCAGTTTTATATTGAATCTAAAAGAATGGTGATGGCAATCTTTAAACTGTACCTAGGAGCATGTAGGATGTATTCCCGAATTAAAACTATATGATTTAGAGTTTCAACATCCTATTAACTGTAGGGCACTATTAGAATGCAGACAATGCTTTTATCCTCTCTTTTTCCTTGCAAACACATATGGCCACAGACCCACACACATATGCTATCATACATCACTCGAAGACACCTAGCACAACACCTCTGCCATAAGAATGCAGCTACCATTCACAACAAACATTCAATAAGTAGCTGCACACCTAATAGCTCTCCTGCTCTCTCGCACCCCCTCTAAACCACTTATCACCACCCACCCACATTGGAGCTCGACATGGGTAGCTAGCAGGGACCGGGCCATCCATCTTATCATCGTATTGGCCAATATGCACACATCCATACTATCACTGTGTCGGTTTTCTTCCCATACCTGAACTCTGTGCTCCCAAGGGCGTTCAACCGACAGGGCATTGTGACCATACTAATGGTAAAATGCGCTATAGAAATGATGCATTACATTACATTACACCATGTAAAAAAATAACTAACTAGAGAAACACTACACAAACCCCACCCCTGAGGAAAAAACACAGAATAAGCAAAGATAGCAGGATTCAGCACTGTGAGTAATGAATCAGGAGTGTAAGGCAGGTAATAACAACAATGTTCTTTCAAAGCATATGATCTTGGGTGCAAAATGGATAAAAGTGACCTTACCCCTACATAGGGCAAGAAAATGGACCATGGAGGCAGTGTGATGAATCAATCATTATTCCCCCCCACTATTGATCTGGGACCTGCCTCATTCTGCCATGGGAAGGCAGACACTTCCTGATCCCGACCCTGGGGGCAGTGTTCTGTGGGAGGATCACATGGGGGAGGAAACAGGTAGGGAGCAAAAGGACATTCCCCAATTTAACTTTCCCCAAAGCTCTAATCTTTTGATGCCTTGGTGAAAAATAGAAAGAGTTAGAAAACCTAACTTTATTCCCAGAGACTTCCAGTCCCATAATTCCCTCATTACTGAGACAAGGAAGTGGAATGCAAAGGAACACTACCGTGGGAGTGATCTCCTAATTAGTGTAAATGGCCTACAACTGAAGGGGACTGAGAGGCTTAAAAAGCCCACTCAGGTGCAGACATTAGAGAAGGAGAAGGAGGAAACAGATCAGTGGAAGAAAAAGAAGCGACATGGGCTGTGATTGCAGCTGAGAGGGAAGTGTGTGTGAGAGAAGATGCCAGGACCACAGAGATGCCAGAAGACGTGGCAGATCCTGAGAGAGTCTTGACCTATGACTCTTCCTGTTGCAGAGGTCACGCAGTGGGAAGCGTGAAGAGGACATGTTTTCCTGAAAGAATTTCGTTGTGCAGGGTTTGTGCAGCGGGAAGCAGCGGTAACAAGGGATGTGTTCCCTTTTCTGGAGGTTCCAGGTGGCAGGGTTGCACCTGGCCCTCTCAGGAGCAGAGGAGGCTCCAATCCCCAGTGGCATGAGCAGAGAATGACCAGACAAAGCTTTCCACCCGACCGCGAGGACCTACAAGTAATGAAGACCTGTGAACACTGAGCGGAGCGTAATGGAGAGACTTACCCCGTGAGTCTACAGCTAGTAAGTGACTCAGGAGTGCTCCTACGCTGTCTACATGTTCCTAGCAGGCTGCTTCAATTTCAAGTGTGTAAAAGCAACAGTAGTAGTAATGTTGAATACTGAACTGTACGAAGCCAGTAAAAGTGGTACTTGTTAAAATGAAATGACTGTATAAATTAGCGTGTGAAAGTGTGGAAAGCCCAAGAACCCCATGGGAAAGTGGTAAATGGTTGGAAAGCTGACAAGCAATACCCACACCAAGAGTATATTACCAACCAGCAATACCAGTATTACAGATAGCACTCAAGGCAAGAGGGGAAGATTGAGAGGCTTAATTATTGTAAGACTTACTGCTTACTGCTATGGCATACAGATCTTCAGGTGACAGAAACCTTCTAGTCAAAGCCAAGTTAGAGGAAAAGTTAGACTACCTGCTGATCATTATTTGGTTGTTGGTACAGAGGGCAAAGAAAGGTGACAAACAGCCTGACTTTCTGGTGAAGGTTATCCAGAGGGAGAGGAGTATATTTGCCCAGAAGCCCTAAAGAGCACTAAGGTGGTTCCTTGTTTTCCCTGTAACTGGCTTAAAGTTCAATGCTAAAGGAGCTCAATGAAGTTGTTGTTTTCTAAAGTTGAAAATTACCACTGAAGCACTTTTCTGTTCTTGTTGTTGAAGAAGTAGACAGCTAGGCAAGTATACCCATAGGGCAAGAAGTTATTGCCTTAAAGAGACTGGCTCTGTTGACTCTTAACATTTGAAGAAGGATTGTTAAAAGCTTGTTGGAGGAACAAACTACAATTATTTATTTCTGAAAACAAAACTGGTGATAACCATCTTGACAAAAACAATTGTTGTTTCAACAAAGATGAAACCTGTTCTTTCTCCAAAGAGAGTGGGAATAGTGTATTTCTTTCTGGAGCCAGAACACTGTGACAATTATTCTGACAAACACAAGTGGTTTTGCTTGCTTGGAGAAGACAAATGTGATACAGTTCTTCCAGGACGGGTGGGACCTTGTGATTTATTGAGATACTTTAGTGAAGCAAAAGAACTTTGTGTGATTGAGTATCAAACTTTAAGAACTGTATTGGAACTTTGTACTAAACCAGATTTCCTTGTCTTCTTTGGACTGTGAGGGAAAACCCTTGTTCAAATCTGGGGAAGGGAAACTCACCCAGAAGAGACATTGATCCTATTCTGAATCAGATAATATGTTATACATTGCTATTGAATTGAATTGTCGTATATTTCCGTTTTGCTTTATTTGTTGTACATATGTGAGGGTCAGCTATCCTGTTGTGAGAGTGTTTCCTTTAGGTAGGAAAATCCTTGTCAATGTAGGGATAGCAAGGTTTTTATCCAACCTGTTTAAAAAAATGGCCAATGTTGAAAACTCTTTACAAAGTTGTCCGTTTCGCATTTCTAACCCATCACAGCAGTTTACAGTCAATAGTACCATTTTGCGGTTCTTGGTGGTCCAGCAGCACCTATTCAGACTTCTTGGTGCTGTGCAAGCAATTCAAAGATTGGGACAGCACAAAAGGCAGCACTGGAGGGTCCTGGTGGTTCAAATGTGTTGAACAATTCTTGAAACACAGCAGTTCAAATGCAAACAACACTAGTCTCCCGACTGTCTTGGCACTCCGGGTGCTTTGAGTCCCAATCCAGGGGCTCAAGGACAAGATGAGTCCCTTTCTCATGCTCCAAAACACAGCGGTGGCTGGCACACAATTGCAGGGGTCTTTCCACACAGTGAGGCACTTCCTGTGTACAGCTTTGGATGGCAGAGAGGCAGGTATTGCTCCACCTGCAGTTCACTTCTCAGGCTGCTTAGAGTCCCACATCAGAGACACAGGAACAATATGGGCTCTTGTTCTCGGGCTCTCAAACATGGGGAAGGCAGGCACACAACTGGATGGTTAGGGAACAGAGCTTGTCTTTGAAAACCTGACTTCATCTCCCAACAGGAGGACTCTGGAAAGGACTGCTCACCGAGAGGGGTCCAAATGAAATTTTCTCCATGGTTTGAAATTCAAAGAAAATTCAAAATGAATCGAATAAGGAGTGAATGCACACAGGTGTTTGGACTAAAGCTAGTCTGCGTTAGTGGTCCAATCACTGTTCTTAAAAGAAATGGACTGTGCCCTTCTGACATTACACCCAAAGTGTTTTGCTCTAGAGGAAGTGGAGGGGACAAGAAGGAGAGAGTGAGGCAGAGAAAACCAAGATGGTGTAAGTCTTCCAAAACTGTACAGATCTCTCGAATACCACTTACCCTACCCCAGTTTCTACTCTCTAGGACCTAAGGCCTTTTGAATGGGTGTGTTCATTTGATGCCTGAGGCCTGGGCAGCTGCATGTTGTGCAGCTGTCTCTTCAGGAGGATGTTAACTACCCTCACAACACGATTAAAGAGGAAGTATGGCCATGCAGGTTCCTGTCCTGAGAGTTTAGAAGGATCAGCACGTCTAGCCACAATACACATCAACTTCCACACATGAGCTGGCTCACAGGAGCTGGCCCATGTATGATATCAAATTGGATGTGGCTGCAGTGTTTATAATTAGGGCCATGCCTTAACTCAGGCATGGTTTATTTGAGACGTTACGCTGCCACCAGCATTGTATACTTATGCGCATCATAGGTTTGGCACAGGGGTTCATGTCGTAAATGCAGCTCCTGTTCTGCAGATGATTTGGCTGTCACTGCAGCTGTCAGACTGGCACATTGTGACCTCTGAACCCGCTATATGCCACTGGTAGAGCAGGCGGTGCAGATCAGGATACTGATGCAGCAGGGCAAAAGTACACACTATGCGTTTTGCGTGGAGTTTCTGAAAGGGGAATCTGATCAGAAGATTACCCTTTCAGAGGTTGAATTACCTGCATAATTTTATGAGTTAATAAAAACAGAAAAATGCCAGAGCTCTGACGCCCTTGCCAGATGTTAATTTATCACACTAGTAGCGGTACACCATTCGTAATATTTTCTTCATTCATCCCTGTTAACCATGACATTGTATTTAGTGGAGGATCTACCTCAATAAAGGGCAATCCCCCACTAATTCTCAAATGGTCATATTAACCCCAAAGTGTCAGGGCTCAGGTCACCCTGAAGATTCCAGGTTCCTGGTGATTCTGCCTCAGTATATGAGGCTCTAATATCAGTTGAAGCCAATTTTGTGATTCTTCTTTAGACAGCATGGTTAACACAAACCATGAACAACACAGAGGTCTGGCTTCCGTTTTTTAAGGTGCAGCCCACACCAAGACTCCTGTGGTTGAATTGATCCCAAAATTCCAGGGCTCCAGCCACCCTAAAGATTGTATGTCCCTAGTACTTATTTCTCTGTCCATTTGTCTTTGCCTGGCAACAGTAACCAATTCATGGCTTCTTCTTTAATCATACTGGTTGACTGTGATATTGTACTCCATAGTGGTTCTACCTCAGTTTATGTGGGTCACTTTCCGGTGGAGCTGTGACCTTATGCTGCACTCTTATGCTGGTGATTCTGCCTCAAAGCATTTGGCTTTACATATCAGTGGAGCCACTTCTACGTTGTCTGGACTCGGCCAAATATTCTGGCTCTCCCAATGAACCCTGTCTCCATTTTGTCCATCCGCTCAACAAGTCTCTGACATGAGGGTCTGGTGGTGATGCAGCATGTCCCTGAACACAACATCCTTCATTGCCATGTGATCCAGCTCATGCTGACTCACAGATGTATCACAATGCATGCAGCATTTCCCTGAATTCATCATTCGAGATCTTCTTCACTGTACCACACCCTGAATTCAACCAACAGAACGCCATGAAAATAGTGGTGTTGCAGCTGCAACCTGGAATATTGATAGTGCCTTTGGGCCAGTCTGTGCTGAGCAAGACACTGGCGACCAGGAAGGCGTGTGTGATGGTCAACAGTCAAGTTGCTTCAGAGATGCTTCTTGCATGGCTGGCAATGAGAAAGAGATTCATCATGCTTCCTTAGCAGTGTCTGTAACATACAAGGTGTCTTTCCCATCCACATCCTTGTGCCACATTTGGCAGTGTTTACTTGTGTAGGAGGTGCCCAAGGCACTCTTCCTTGGGTCACACTGACACACAATCGTTTTGCAGAGGCTTCAGTTTACACTGACACCCTCCCCAGACAGTCTCACTCGACGTACGCTTAAGTACCGCCACAACCATATGATATGATATGATATGATAGGTTATTTATAACGCACTTAATACCCAGAGGTTTCTAAGCGTGGACCCGGAGATCGAAGCGGTGTTGCTCTGTGTTGTCTTGCTTCCTAGGCGAGCACGTTGCCCCTGAGCTATCCTCCTGAGACTGGCAATACTAGCAGGGATGTCATGGTTGTGGATGACTTCTGACCCCCCCTTGCCTCCTCAAGGGAAGCCTGAGCCCGCATTGCCTTCCCCTCATGAGCAAGCAAAGGTGTCAGTGAACATTTTTCGGTAGGGTGTCTTTTATCTGTAGACACACTGTGGTGAAATAAAGGAAATCAGTTAGGATTTTTCCTAACTTGGAATTATGATACTGCACACCTTTACCAGATAACGGTTATCAAAAGTAACAGTGGCCATTGTATGAAGATGGTGGTCAGTCAGTGTAAAAGGAATTAATAATAATGATAAGTTGTTGGCATCGTGGTTTACCCTGTGTGCTATGCAAATATATCTATATATCCATGAGTAACACTAACTCAATAGTATGATGTGATGTGCTGTTATAAATAGTGTCAATTGCATACATAGCTCATTACAAAAGTTAGTGAAGCAAAAAGAACAAACCTAAAAGAAAGCAGTTTCAGCATATTGTAAAGTAAATAGATTTTAAGATGAAAGTCAAATAATAAGAGGAGATGGATCTAATGTGTAGAGGCAAATTGGTCCAATGTTTGGGGGGAATAAGACAGAAAGCACAAAAGCGGGTTTGGGCACAGAGGGACATACGAAAAGCTAACAAAAAGGACCGAGCAGGGGCATACAACGAAACCAATGAACAAAGATAACGAGGGGCCAGACCATGGAGACATTTAAAAGTGGTGCAAAGGAACCAGAACAGTAGATGAAGTTCAAAAGAGAGCCATTGTAAAGAGTGAAGAAAGGGCACAATGGAGAAATGAGAAGGGATATTGCAAAGAGTTTGAATAACGGAATTAAAGACGGAATTCAAAGGAGCAAGAGGGAAGTAGGAATACCAACAAGAAGACAGGAACAGTAGTCAAGACGCAAGAAAATAAGTGAAGTGATAAGAAGTATACATGCATGGAAAGTGAGCAAAGTGCAAGCTTTACATATGTTAAAATTTTGAAAATGACAACATTAGAAAAGTGTGAGGGAAAGGGAAGTGATGAATCAAAGAGGAGACCTAGGTTACAGGCTGCAAGTGTGAAAGAAAGGGAGGCACAGGAAAGTTAAGTCTGGTGGGGGGAGACGGAATGGTAGAGGCAGCAAAGGAGAGAATTTCATTTTTGAAAGCATTTAAGTGTAAAAAGTGAGACTGCAGCAAGGTTTGAACAGAAAGATAAAACAAATGGTAGCATGAAGTATGGATCTGAAAAAGCAGAAAAAGAAATATAAAGTGTGATGAGATCCCGAATGAGGAAATTATAGAAAAGATAGATAAAGTGTAAAGAGAAATAAGGAGGGATTTACCACCGGGATACCGCCCAACACGCGATGACGCCCTTGTTTGTTGTTTTCGTGGTTTGGGTCAGTACATAATTTCCGGCCCTAGAGAGTGATTGAGATTGGAATATCTGCAACATGAGGAAGAAGGGAAATGGCGATGCTCTTTTGGTACGGTAGGACCAACTGATATTTTAAATATATCTCCCGAAGTTTCGAGGTGGCCTTGTTCCCCTTGTTATCCATTTTTGGCCTGGTCACATGAAAACCAGTAGTATTGCTCGGTTGCTTTCTTGTTTATCAGTGGGCTGGGAAGGCGAGGGCGCAGGCAAGACATGTGAGATACTGTCAGAATCTGCACTTCTCTTCCCCTGGAACCACATCACCTTCCTTGATATTTCAGACACCATGATGCCAACAGTCGTGCTGTCCCCAGTCGATATTTGCCCTTTACTGGGTCTTTGGGGGATGGGTGTGGGGTATCCAAGCATATTACAAAAATATCCAATGCACACTGTAGAACAAATTGCTACTATACATGCATATACAAATCACTTCCTGTTATAGCATACTGTCACACACAACAATGTGCGATGAATTAGCTGCAAGGTTCATTTTTGTAGTATTGTGCTTTGTGCCTGGCTATGTCATGTAACACATGCCAGGAAGCCATGCTATGCTGCTGCTCTGCAGTGGTGCTCTTTGAGGTGAGTTGTGAAGACTTTTCCTATCCACATGGTTGTACATTCTGTCCAAATACTCGTGTGTTTTTTTTAGTACACGCGGTGGAAACCCAAGCTATTTCAAAATGGTTTCTTTCATTGGCCCTACTGAAAGTTATGATGTTCAGAAGTTGCACGTGTCCTGTCATATGACCATTTCTTGCATTCCAGTAATCACAAGTCGATGTTATGATTGCTGCCTCATATCCTGGATCTTGATGCATTGCTTTGAGAGGTTTGCAGCTGGAGCATGGTTCAATACTAATCCATTTATGTACCCACAATTTTCAGACATGGTGGCGTTCCTAGAATGTACGAACAGCGAGTTCCCTAAAATAACTTCAGTTATTCATATTTGTATGATAAATGCACATCGTCAGGCACTGTTCCATTTTGCTTTTTTAGCCACCACTTACTAAATGAACATTGCTGCGGCCTTTTCTGCAAAGAATATTAGAACACTAGCAGACACCACTAGGCTGACCCTGATGCTGCTAATGTTGCAGTGGGTATCTGGGGCAGATGATCCCAGCAGCTGAACGCTGGCATCTCAGTTTTTCTTTTGTACTTTGGGGCACAACACTTCTGTTGACAATGTGCCACACTGCAACCATCACGTGTTTGCCTCCCTCCATGTCCTCTATGAATTGTGATAGGATGCTATGACACCACTACTAAAAGCTTTAGGGCTGCTGTCAAATATGCCTGAACTGTTTCAAGATCATCATTTTACTCACTTCCTCCCCACAACAAATAGCTGACCCAACTTACTGCTCGGGTATTACTCAGCCATCACATTGTGTGCCTGCTCCATTGGTTCTTTCGTTCTGACCCTACACACCATACACCATACACCATATGGCTATCTTCCTTGCTTGATTTAATTACAAGGTGTATTGTCTTTTATTTTTACATTATCGTCAGACAGCGAAGAGATGAGCTTCGACAAATATTTATGTGAGCCAGACTCTGCCATAATGTATGTCTCCTGCTGACCATGTTCCCATCAAATAACAACACACAACAGAAGCAACACATCACACAAATATAGTTGTGTCATGGTTTTAGTGTGGTGTTTTGTCCATATGTCAGTTGTGGAGGGGGATCACATCCCTCCTTCTCTCCACCATACAACTGCTTCAGCATGTGAAAAAGCACCACCTTATGGATGGAACACAAACCAGTTCTAGAAATAGCAGGAGGGGGTAGACATGGCTGGTAACAGCCCCCAGCCCTTACAAAAACCTCATTCGCTTGGGCATACCTAGGCTCAGGCTGGCAGGATGTTATTGCCCATGTACACCCCTTGCCGTGGGCGTGAAAGTCATAGTAGATTGACTTTTCTTGGTGGCCAGGAACTACAACAGAACAAGCAATTGGTTCTCTAATTTAGTGTCACAAAATCTCAGTCAAGGCTCCCAGAAGGGCTTGAAGCTTTGATTGTGTAATTGAATGTGCTTAGGGGACCATTTCTCTAATCTGTAGAACCTTTTAGTCAATGTCTACATGAAGCTCATGTGTGATATGCTAGGGGAATGCTTTGTTGGTTTTAACTGCAGAAGACTCCAAGTTTTCTTTTGAGAATTCAAGATGAACATACTCGTACTTGCATTAAAGGGGTTGAATCAATCCCTTATAAAAGTTATTTGGTTTGGGCTATTAGGTGTCGGGTGTGACATCTATAAAGCCCAAACCATTGTATCAAAATACTGATTAACGTATACATAGGGAAAAGGGATTCTAATGAGGGGCACGCACAAATGACATTTCAGGAGGGATACAGTGTTGTTTGGCTATGAGCCGACCCATTCCTTACCCATTACTTTGGTAATACCTATGGCTATTCCCGGCCATTCCTACCTATGTCCCCCCAAAAAGCCTGCTCATTGGAACTCTGATTTGTAATCTTGGCACAAGCAGCCATTTTTGAATGAAAACGTCTATGTTTCATTTCAGTCGTGATCGGAGATTGCTAGAAATAGAAAGGAAGTTTTCCAAGATTGCTAGAAATAGAAAGGACTTTTTTTAAATATGTATTTTATATTTTCTAAATAGTTATGAAAATGCATGTTTTTCTAAACCTGATAATGTGTTTAACTTTATCAAAATTGATTAAAAATAATGTATAATTTCCAAATATATGTGTGTTTCAAAAAGTAAAATACTTTATTGTGGTGGTCTTTAAATTGTTTGTATGTAGTCAGTTTTACAAGGCAAAAGCATACATTTTAAGATGGCCTTACTATTTGCTTCTTGTACTGCCCAGCATGCAGAGTTCACAACTACTGCTCAAAATGGCGTCTGGATTCCACACACACTCCTTCCTTTTCTTCATTCTGTGTTCTGAGTGGGTCCATTCCAGCTCTCACACCCTGCTCAGAGAGCGCTGCAGCGGGAGATTTATTGATGCAGGTTACACCTTTTTCATCACTAGGCTTGCCGCTTTTGCAGTCTCCGCTATCCCTCAGCAATCACTGGACCTGATGGCCCCTGTGTAATTCCCCCGCCAAAGGCTCATGATTTGCTAAACCGATCCCTTAGACGGACTATAACGCCTCGAACAGGCTTTAGCACACCTGCGTCTGGCGTCTTTGTTCACCTAGAAGTCGCCCTCTTTTAACTTCAAATTGTGTCGAGTCAGATGTTGTAACTTGAGTCTTGTTTTGCCTAATGTGCTCCTGACAGCCTTTGGGCACTTTTATTTCTTTTTACAGGTGTCCTGTTTTTTGTGTTTTTGTTTGAGGTATTTGTGTACGGAGGTTCTCCAGGTGGCTCGGCAAGAGATACAACATGCACTAAAGTTTGCTCAGTAAGGATGGTGAAGTGAACTTTCCATTGGCAGTGCCTGCCAGTGTGTGTTAAAAGCAGCCTTCTGAGAGATAATGGGCCTCATTACGAAGTCGGTGGTAAAGGGGTAATGGCAACGGTAAGGGTGCCGTTGCCATTAACCCCTTACCGCTGCATTACGAGGTCCCTTAGCGTGAGCCGCTAAGGGACCATGGAGCTAATAACGGGCCCGCTATTAGCGGGTCCGTTATTAGCTCCATCCCCATTCCCATTGAGCCCTATGGGGTCTCAAATGGGAATGGGGAATGGTTCTCAGAATGGGGACTTACCGGGTCCTCCAAGGTTGGAATGACCCGGTAAATCCCTATTCCGAGAACCCGGACCAGGAATGCGGTAAGGGGGTAGCCATGGTGCTAATAGCACCATGGCTACCTCCAACCTCGTAATGAGGCCCAATTACTTAATTGGAGCTGTAAACACACCGAGCATCTCAGCATGCATAGTTTGTTCAGTACATATCGGGAAGTATGTTTACAAACTGAACACAAAACAATACTGCTGCTAAGTAACCTGAATTTAATATAGTTGACATTAAATGTGTGAACTGATCTCAAGAGCAGCAACTTTCACAGAGGACATCCGGACAGACCAACACCAAACACGAGCAGTACTCGTCGAGTCCCTGAGGCTTCAGAGCCGTCAGCCCCTCTTCCCTCATTTGCTTGACCAGCATTTAAGGCCATTAGGGCAGGGCTTACAGTAGCATGGCTAGCAGACAGACCCCTAACAACTCTGTATTTTCTATGAGTCCGGACACAATCAAACAGTATGCAGTTAATTCAACAGCATATTACACTTTCTGCAACTTTGCGGCCTAAAGTATACTGTCTATACGATTTCAGAATGGTATTTTAGTTTTTTTCGGTTTATGTTTATATGTTTTCAGCATTGATGCTGCTACTGCAGTGCACTTTAACATGAAACAAGCATGTTGCGTGATTAAAGTGTCAGACAATTTGATTTTTGAGCTCAGAGTGCGATAATAATTTTGCATTTATAGCGCTATGAAGCCTAAGGCATCTCTGATCTTTGCTTATTACTACCCACGGTATGTGGTGCTCATTTATCGAACTCGAAGGAAACTGCATCGGCAGGCTCTGCACAGATATCAAAAGAGCCTCTACTCGCTGTGCTATGGGACCAGCGATTGTTCCATGGCTATGGCCCTAATTACAACACCAACGCTAAACCATGGTGCTATTAGCACCATGGTTGGTGCCGGTGTTGTAAGGGGTCTGCCATGGTTCAATGGGGAATTACCACCCCATTCCAAGGTTGGCGGGGCGGTAATTCCCCATTGAACCATGGCCCTTCCCCATTCCCATTTTCGCCCCATAGGGCTCTATGGGAATGGGGAAGGCGCTTAGTATGGTACTGCAAATTGCGGTACCGTACTTAGCACCAAGGTCCCTTTGCGGGTCCCTACTTTAATGGCTGGTGTAGACCAGCCGTTAAGGTCGGGTCCCGCAAAGGGACCTCATAGTAAGTCGCTAAGTGTTTAACGGCACCGCAGCCTTTTACTGCGCCATTAAACACTTAGCGCCAGGGTCGTAATGAGGCCCTATGTTTCTGTTTTTTACTTTAGTGCATGCTCTTTATTCAAAGTAAACCACATTAGCCAAATACTTTTCCCTTGGATTGAGGCAACCAAACAACTGTTCCACCATATCGAAGGACTCAAGTTCCCTTACCCTTGTAACCTTCTAGATATGCATATGTGTAGTTTAAACAGTTCGCCCATAAACTACAAAATCCATAGCCGGGGCAAAAAAAGCTACAGAAGGAGCGACCGAAATGTAGTACCTCTTTAACCCTATACTTTTATTTTAAAACATATGTTTATTAATTTAAGGTTAGTCAGAGGGAAAAATACAATAGAAAAAGCAACATTCATTTATAAATAAATAAAAACAAAAATGGGCGAAAATGAATCCATAATCCATACAACAAACAGTACAAACTGCTCATTTCCATGGCAAATGGGTGTTCACTCATGATGCTGAAGTCCTTCAGTAGAAGGAGGAATAGTGCAGAGATTAAGATATGTGCACAGAATGTACACGTGTGTCTATATTGCAAAACAGCGCGGCACATATATATAGATACTTTGAAGCAGACTTCCCAAAGTACATAAATGAATTCATGCATAACCCTTTGTTGGCAAATATTATGACACACGAGGCGCTGGAGTGGACTGAGAACCTAGAGGCCCTGGAATTCTTTTTTTAAGTGGACCCATTTTACACCCAGCAAGTGAACCAATCATATGAACTGTTTGTGTCTTGTATGCAGAAATGCAAAAAAAAATCACAGTGCTCTCAGAAAATAGAGGCCCACTGGGAAATCTCCTGACTTCCCTGGAAGTCAGTCCGCCACTGAGGAGGGGCCTGCTTCCTCGTGCCTGACTGGCTACTGCCATCTTGGCAGCCAAATTATGAGCCCAATGAGCCAGATAGACAGGCACTTGAGGGGGGGTAGGGGGGGCATCTCTTCTTTATCAACCAATCCGAGAAGGAACAGCAGGGGGCCCAGCTGCAAAGGAATAGGACTAGTAGCACATCAGATTCAGGGCATGGCATCTCAAAAAGCTCTTTACCATCCTCCAACCAGACGTGGCTCATCGTACCCATGTATCCACAGTCTCTCCAGCCGACAGGATGTGTTAGGGTACATCTAGCTAAACTTGTCAGGGAGTGGGGAGAAGAGAAGATCTTATAAGCATGTTCTTACAGTTTAATACAATATAAAGATCTTGCCATACCGTCCGAAATCTGCCTCCAGCCAAACTCCTAGATCTCCCCGGTTCCAGCTCCTACCTCCTCGTGTAAAGCAGATTTATCGGAAGGGTGATCGAGGTGAGGTCGACTTGCAAGGCATTATGTAGCCATCTTTCCTAAACATGCAAAGTCTTTAAACCATTCATCGGCAAGTTCTTGTGCAATTTCCAGTGTCTAATTTGGACATAAGAATATTAATCCGCTTCTGTCAGAACAAAAGCGTATTTACAGTGAAAAGCCAAACCTTTGGCATTGCCGATGCTTGTTTTTTCTTTTTTTCTCCAGTGACCAGGCTCCTCCAAACTCTAATTCTTAGCAAACACTCCAAAGAAATCAAAATGCATACACATCAGAATTGGTTCGTGTTCAATGCTAGCACAATGGAATTAATGAAAATTAGATAGTCTTGTAGTGTGCTTCTATGTTAAGTTCTCTCTCACACACACGCATAATTGATTCTCTTAAACCACTAAATGAAAGAGTAAACGCAAATGCAGGGTTTGATTGATCGCTCCCTTTGATGGTGAGCCTTAGGCATCAATTAACTAAATACTGTACTGATTACATTAAACACGGTCGGCACTTTGTGCTTCTACTCAGGCATATGAGCGAGCCTGGGTAGGCATATATGTATTTACAGTAAATGGAAAGTCATGCTGCAAGAGTGATTTCAGGGATAGGCATAATATAGCTTGTGTATCCATGAGAAGGCAGCATTTGCTCCAAAGAAAGGTCAGGCATGATTTCAAAGCAGAGATGCTGCACTTATTGGTCTTATAGATTCAAAGTGTCCCTTAGTGTTCGAGTACCACTTCTCAAGCATAATTTCAGTGGGGGAAAGCACCTTTCAGTTTCAAGTGGTTTCAGTGGTAAAATATCCTCTTAAGTTCATGTGCCGCTTGAGGGTTCAAAGCGCCTCTCAGAGTTCAAGAACCATGTTAGAGTTTAAACCTGTGCATTGTCCACAAAGCTTTCCGAGGCTGGGGATCGCACTACCTCCAACTGTCTCTTCCTATACATCTTCCTTCTCGAGCCCTCTGCTCATTCACCTCCAACTCTCTGAAGGTCAGATGCTTCTCCAGACAGAGAGTGGGCGGTAGACCTCTTTCCTCTGCTGGGGCCTCCATCTGGAACCGCTTCCCTGCATCTCTCAAACTTGAACAGGACCACCTCTAGTTCCGGAAGCAACTCAAGACCTTCCTTTTTGCATCCACTTTCTCTCTCCCTTTCTCTTGCTGATGTCCCTGACTGCTCCAGGCACTGGTCACTTGGCCACCCACTGAACTTTGGGTTCCGACACCTGTATGTCCAGTTGCCCTCGCACTGGCTCTGGGCCTCCCTCACACTTACGGGTCTATATCTGCAACCCTACAATTCCCCGATTCTCTGCACTTATGAGCCACTTCTGGCAAAACTTATGAGCTACCTGCACTCCCCCCGAAGTACTTCTCCCCGTACTTCCCCCCACACTTGCTTGATCTGAATACACAAGGCCTAGTAAGATCGTCGTTATTGTCCTCCCTTCCTTGTCTTGTCAAGCCTAGAAACACGTGTGTACAAACGTGTTATAAATGTCTTATCATATGATAACGTATCATATCATAAAGCAAACCTCAGATTCAATGGCAACTTCAGGGTTCAACACACCCCTTAGATTCAAGTTCTATGGGTTACATCCTCTTCTTATATCATCAAGTCAGCAACTCCTTCTTTGGGTTTGTGCATAGCCTCTTTTAAATATGGAATGACACACCTACTACCATATGTTGTAAGGATATTGCAAGTCAGTGAGATGTTATATGACCAAATAATTGGAATGAGGCCAGAGGCCATGGAACTAAGGGGTGACTTGCAATATCCCTTTTCCATACAGTAGGGGGGTATCATATCTCTTAAAATACATGGTCGGACACTGTAAGCATGTTTAATTCCCAGCCTCTTGCTTAACCTAATGTAGGAGACCTTCCAGTTATTGATACATATTATCAATAAAGAATCTGTTTGGATTGCAATAAACACTAATAGTGTATGTGTTTCATTGACATAGTTTAGGCTGTTTACTGAAATCTATTAAAAAAACATGTTGTAATTTAAATTAAATGACAACATGCAGAAATAGTCTTGCTCTCCTGTGCTGAACTTCAGCAGTGCACAAAATAGGAATACTGCAATAAACCGTTCCTTATCAATCAATAGCCGAAAAGTATCAAAGAAATGTATTTCAGAAGAAAGCACTGTGAAAAGCTAGTAACAGTTCAAGTGCTGCTCTGACAGCTGGAATTGTGCTCTGGGCTGGGTTAAGCAACCGGCATTTTGGCATCACTAAACGACTGTGATATAGTACTACAGCAGTATTGTAATTGCCATCTTACAGGTGAGCAGTGATGTCATGCCAAGCCTGTAATGATAACACTATTTGCAGGATTGTATTCAGATGTTGCAGTCTGCCATGCATTATACTGCCTTATCCTCCTCCCACTATCTCTGAATTGTGTTGAGGTGAGTTGTGAGCCTAACCCTTCTTCCACAGTTGGGAAGACATTGTTTAACTGACTTCTAGCCTGACTCTTTGCACACTGGGACTTTGTGGGCTGTCAAGAAGTGATAAAAAGACTGTCCACCGTGTTATATCTTCCTTGATCAGTGAATCATGGCGTGTATGTTTGACCCTGACATTTTTCATTCTCCTCCCTCCTCTGTTTAGGCTCTGTAATGTCTATTACATTTGTAGCCCCTACTTGTTGGTGGCCTACATCAGGCTGGTTGCATCTTCGCAGGTCAGGTTCTTTCTTGAAACAACGCGCCTGCTATGGTCTGCTGGCATGATAAAGCGTCTGTCGCATGCTTGTCTCCTTCACATGTGCAGTGACAGTTACGACTGCTCATGCATGAGCACTAAATTGTGAGGACTTTCTACTCCTCTCGTTCCTTTGGTGTCAAGCTTTTTGCACAACGAATATGAAATGCATATTGACACCAACAGTTAAAAGCTCTGGCAGTTCAGGTGCAAAGCCATCCACATTTATTGCCAGATTAACTTCTGGTGCTGATATGGTGTGGTAGTAACGACGCAGATCCGCTGAAACTGAAACAGCATATTGTTCATCTAGAGTCTACACAGTATTTCATTGCATGCAATTTAACTGTGCATTCCTCTTCCTGAAACTGATCCTCACCATCCCTTGATTCTGACTCGTCCTCTCTGTAAATAGCACTGCTATGGACCAATGAAGCCACCAATGCACATCTGTATTTGCATACGTAATTGCAACATGGCATGTCGTCATCTTAACAGAGACACCCTGCATCCTTCATTACACTTCCTTACAGAATACATTTAAAACTGCTTTGGCGTAAAGCACTATATAAACTTAATAAATACAAATAAATACAAAACTCAAACCCGAGATATAATCAAAGTCAAATAACTCATTGCAAGGATGAAGAAACCACAAAACATAGGTTGATGTTCTCTGTTTTAAATAGTGCCAGAAGTTCAGAAAAACAATTAGCATCCTTGATAGGGCCCTCACCCAATCATTCAGCTGGGAACTCAGGCCTAATTAGCTGATTCACTATCTGCTTTTAAATCATCTTGAGAGTTGCTTTCCCTTTCAACTATGGCCATTGCCCCCGGCCTTTCCTGCAACCTTTGAAACTACCCCGACTTGCAATTTCAATCAGTGAATGCTGAGGCCTTTTTTTACTTTTTGCTAACAAAAAAAAAAGAAAGCAGACCTCTGTTTTGGATTGCCATCAGGCAAGGGTAGAGAGCCCTAGACTTTTTTATTTTTATTCATATAAAATGATGTGGGTAATCCATCTCAGAAAGAGTGGTCTGCTGGCCAGGCCCACCTTTCATAAACCCCATGCCGATGCACAGTTTACACCAGTGCCCTGTTGCCTCAGTATCCTGATCTGCAATGCCTACTCTCCAGTCACACATAGCAGGTTTAGACTTCAAGGGTGACCTGTCTGACAGCTACTATAATAGCAACATCTCTGCAGTAGAGTGGCTACATTGAAATCTGAACCTCTGGTCCAAATCTCCATAATTATGATACTCTATTAAGCTGGTGGCAGGATAATCTGTCTACCTCAAAATGTCTAGCAGTTGGAAAACTGAAGTTCGCTTTGTGTGGACTACAGGGACCTAAATTCTATCACCAAGACAGATGCACACTACCGACCTAGGGAAGATGAGCTTATTGACAGATTAGGTGTTCCTAAAATCATGAATTCCTTTGACCACACAGCAGAATACTGGGAGGTTGGTCTAACTGACAAAGCAAAAGAGAGGTCCACATTTTCATTCTACAAGGGCACTAGCAGTTCACTCTTCTACTTTCTGGGTTACAAAAAAACCCTATCACCTTTCGGATGATGATGAGTTAGGTCCTATCTGGGTTACAGGACTTCAGTGTTGCCTATCTGGATGAGGATGCTGTCTCCAGCAATGCTTGGGAGGACTAACTATCCCACCTGAAACAGGTGCTTCATGCCACACAGAATGCTGACTTCACTATCAAGGCATCCAAGGGACAGATAGCACAGGGTACTGTTATTTACTTAGAACACCAATTGGGCGGGGGGTAAGAAACACCCTCTACAGTCCAAATTGCAGGCAGTGATGATTTAGGAAATTGCCACTAACCAGACACAGGAGAGAGCCTTCCTGTGGGTCACCACTTCCTACAGGATTTTTTTTCAAGGCATACATGACATTTGCCCCCCCTTCAATGATGTTACTTCTAAGAAATTGGCAACAACAGTCACCTGGACCCCTGCTTGTCAGACATATCTTGCGGGATGGCCCATTTCTAAAGAATCTGAATGAAGGGCACAAATTAATCATTCTGACAGATGTTTGTGATTTCGGAATTGGTTCAGTGTTAGCAAAGCTAAACTTTGAGGGGGAAGTGCAACCCTTTGCATTTCTTTGCAGGAGCTTGACCAAGTGAAATTGCAGCTGGGCCAAAATTGAAAAATAGTCTTTTGTGGTGGCTTGGGTGGTGGGCAAGCACCAACCCTACATGTTAGGTTCTCACTTCACAGTCCAAGGAGACCATAGTCCTTTCTAATGGTCATACAGGGAGAAAATCTGAAGTTGTTGTGTTGGGCCATATCCCTACAGGAACTGGACCTGGACATCAAACACAAACCTTGGTGGCAAAACTCCAATGCGGGTGGTCTCAATGGACATTTTCCCCTTTAAGATTAGTCAGACCCTTAGATGGGTTAGTCTGAACCTTCTGGCGGTGGGGGCATGTGAAAGATTATCACCTGAAAAAGGTAGGGAAGCTCTTGTTTTTTAAATTTGTATTCATAATACAATGCTGTGGGTAATCCATCTCAGAAAGAGTGGTCTGCTAATCAACCCCCCCTTCATCAAACCCCGTACACCTGTGCAGCGCTGTATTTAGTACAATGATCTGCAGCACCTGCTCTCCAGTGGCACAGAGCAAGTACTGAGGCCACATATGCCCGGTTTGTCAAAGAGAGGCTGCATGTTAATCTGCACCTCTGCTCCAATCCCATATAATTATAATAAATAATCAACCTGATTGCACAATAATCTGAAATTATAAGGCATGCCTAGGTTCTGGTATGGTGGCTGATGGTTTACATAATTATTAAAAGTCACATCTTTTTTGTAACATACCGGTGTCAATCCTGTGAGCTCAGACTAGCTATGAGAGGCCATGAGGACACCCCCGGACATGCCTGTCTGCATTCTATTGATCGGACAAAGGACACGTGGCCTGCCTCTATTGACATTCTGGGATGTTGGCTAACTCCTCCCTTGCCAGGGCTGTGATCTAGAGGATGGAGTTGGTCTGAGAGGCTGGAATGAAAGGGCCAAATCCTTAACAAAGGCCTACCTCACAATATGGGGATGCACACCAAGGGGGCACAGAGGTGCAGGTGTAGAGAAGGGGTGGGTTTAGACAGAACAAGCAGAAACAAAGGGAGGAAGAATCCCTTCTTTCTTGTTTGCCGTGGCCCTCCCTTTCATTCCTGTCTCCCACACTTCCTGCACAGCATAGCTCTCTGGGAATGATACAGAAAGGTACAAATTACTTGTAATCTTAAGAATTGGACCCCTTAAACCCAGCATGCTTTTCACCAATCCCTGGTGGATTGTTGCCTTATGAGGAGGTCACCCCTCCTTTTTTTATTTTGTTTTGAACCTTCAAGAACTGAAGATGTATTCATTTGGGCCTCTTTTGGGAGACTAGAACTTTCCAATATCCTCAGACATTGAAGTGAAGAATTTGTGTTTTAAGGAAGGCAGAGGTAAGCTCTGTTGCATTCCCATCCCCAGGTCACATTGGGTGTGAACTATTGCTGGCGCAAGAACAGTCTCTCTGTTGGCTACAATGGTAGCCGAGATCACACAGGAGGTAAAGGACTCCAGTAGGCGTTAGCCAGGTTCACCCAGGTTGGGAAACATCTTCTCCCTGAACACCGGGATTAGGAGCAACTATAATAGCAAAGCAGTGGGTTTCCTCCAGACTACCATGTTGAATTACCATGAGCCATTGTCAATCATGTTAGAGTGTGTTCGAACAAATAGAGTGCATGGTACTGCATTTGTCACGTCTTTGCAATTCTTTGAACTGATTTTGCTACGCCTCAAACTAGTTTACCGCTACATATCACCAAGTCAATGAATCATTGCCCTGGTTTGAACAAGATGCTTGCCACTGCAGAAGCCTTCCAATTGCCACATCTCAAACTTCACCTTTTACCACCAGCAGCTTCCTCACTGACCAATGGTTGACTGCCAAACTGACACTTATAGCCTCATCAATCAGCTTTCTTCAAACGATGCATCAAACTTCGGCAAGGTTCATCTCAACGCTGACTGGATGCTTGCCCCATTTGGATCACAATGACTCAACACTTCTGAACCTGGTTTGACACGCTTGCACAGCATGAAGAACACTGGTTCAATGTTGCTGACCCTTCAAGAATTTAATATTTAACTTTTGGAAACATGTATATATTTTTAAAGAAACTTGATTGGATATTCCTTTATTTTGGAATGCTGTACTATTACTGTTTGGGTTGCTATTGTTCCTCATTCAGACCCCACCTAAGAGCATAGCCTCCCATTAGCCTACCTTGCCACAGAAGGTAAAAATGGGTATATCTCTTAATTGTTCATGTTTCACCTTCATGATTGGGATCACTGTTGTTTTTTAGAAGTGTGAAGGCAATTAGGCAGTTTAGCCACCAATCAAATCACCCTTGTACTCCTGCAGGGCAGTAATTATGTTTGTTTAAAAACGGTTTAATCAATTGCTTCTTTGAATTATGGGTGCAAATGAAGTTGTTGAATGGACAGGCAATCAACCCTGTTGGTAACAGAAGCACAACCAGAAATAAGTGTTTCTGCTACACTCAGTTTCTTAACTTGTATGATGGGCTGTTACTGACAGGGTTGGCCTGTCTATTTGGACAATGTCACCTTATACAATTTGACATATTTCTTTGCTGTGGCTCACATTTATTTTTACTCTGCAGTGTGAAGGCACCATGATGAGTGTTGTTATGTGCTACAGGCCCACATTGTTGGGCCAGT
Organism: Ambystoma mexicanum; assembly: GCF_040938575.1. NCBI lineage: Eukaryota > Metazoa > Chordata > Amphibia > Caudata > Ambystomatidae > Ambystoma > Ambystoma mexicanum. The sequence continues at coordinate 1,268,013,422 of NC_090930.1, forward strand.
CTGGACATGGTCCTTTAATTGGCATGGCATCTTAACTAGGCATCATGAGCGAAGACTACCTAATGAGTGTCTTTCTGGAACTGGTCCACATTGGTAGGCCATCCTGAACATATTTCCTTACTGTGGCATTACATTCCAGGTTACAGGCCCACATTTGCAGGCTAGTCTGGACATCATTATTTGCTGTAGCATGGCACTTTTTACCCCGTATCAAGTGTTAAGGTAGCATGGTGCATTTTCATATGAGGTACTATCCCATATTGGTGACATCAGTCTGAGCATATTGCTTTACTTTGGCATGACACTTCTATGGGGTATCAAGGGTGAAGTTAATATGATGAGTTTTCTTATGTGGTATTGTCCCACATTAGTGGACCTATCTGGACATATTTAATTACAGTGGCAGAACATCATTTTACTGGGGATTAAGGATTAAGGCAGTTTGATGAGTGTCCCTATGTGGCATAGGGCGCTATTGGTAGGCCAATTTGGACTTATTTGTTTACTCTGGCATGACATTTTTAATGGACATCAAAGGAGAGGGCATTATGATGAGTGTTCATATGTGGAACTGGATCACATTGGTGGGGCCCCTCAGGACTTATTTATTCACAGTGGCATGGTATTTTTCATTGGTTATCAAGTATGAAGGCTGCATGATGAGTGTTCCTACGTTGTACTGGCCACATTTGAGGGGCAGGTTTGGACATATTTATATATTGTGGCATCATATTTCTTATACAACATCAAGGGTAAGGGCAACATGATGAGTGTTCTTACGTGATACTGGCTCACATTGGTCCAGTCAGTAGGACATATTTATTTACTGTGGCATGGCATTTTGTACTGGAAATCAAGTGTGATTGCAGAATTATGAGTGTTCATGCGTGGTACTGGCGAACATTGGTGGGACCAGTCTGGACACACCTCTTTACAGCGGCGTGATATTTTTCACTGGGCATCGAAGGTTTAGGGAGGATAATGAGTGTTCTTCATTGGTACTGGCCCACATTGGTTGGGACAGTCGGGGCATATTTCTTTACTGTGTCAATGCATTTTTAACTGGGCATTAAGTATGACAAGGTGCCTACGTATTAGAATAAAAAAGACTGAATTATCTGTGTGGTGAGAATGTGACCTTATTTCTTGTCAGTATGGGCTTCACTGCAAAGTTTCTCTGACGACATGAGAAGACACCAATAACACCAAGGCACCAAACACACTGCTACCACACTCCATGCAATACGCTTCATGCTACCTTATGGGTAATGTAGCCACCACAGGATTAAAGGGCCAGTTGCTGGCTTCTTGTGGAATGTGTAGACTGGTATCCAACAATAGGTTAACTTCCAGCACTGCCGAATGCTTCAAGAAACACTCTTCTACCTCACTCTGTGCATCAAGTATGAAGGCAGCATGATGAGTATTCTTATGTGGTCATGGCCCACATTGGTGGACACAGTCTGGACAATAATTTCTTACTATGACATTGCATTATTTACTAGGCATCAAGAGTGAAACCAACATGATGAGTGTTATTACGTGGCTAAACTGGCCTACATGTGTGCAGCTGGTCTGGATATATTTTCCTTCTGTTTCATGGCATGTATTACTTAACATTAAGGCAAAAGCAAACATGATATGTGTTATCATGTGGCTATACTGGCGTACATTGCTGCAGCCAACCTGGACATATTTTCTTACCATCATCATCAACAACCTTTTTCGGCCATTAGGCCATCATATCAAAACAAAAAGTTACAGCAAACAAACAATTACAATTCTCTAAATTGCACACAATGTTTCCTGTTGGTATTTGAGCAATGTCCATGGCCCCAGGACCGTAATGTTCCTCAAATCCCCTCCCCTAGTATGTTGGCCTAGTAGTCATACTTTCCTAATCCATAAGCAGTACCCCAGGCTCTTTTCCCCAGAAGGATTGTATTAGGTCCAGAAGGCAATGGGTATTGTCGTCTAGTTCCCAAGGGATGGACATTGTTATCATAGGGGGAGGCACTGATCACAATCAAGCTGCCAGTGTGTGTGCCACGCCTTTTTCCAATTCTCAAGATATCATGTGTCACTCTTTTTCCCTCAAGTCTATTTGTATGTTGTTGAAAACCCTCCCACCCCGATGTTGAAATCTTGTACAATCAACAATGTCTCCCTGTATTAAGAATATGCAACCATACACCGCTCCAAGTTAATGGGTGCATTTATTGGTTAGCGATTCCTGGGTTTCCAGGGAGGTAGTGTCTACACCCTTATTTTGCTTGCTGTACAACTGTGTAGACTTGGCCCCCACCCCCGATCTGACTCCCCACATATTGACAACTCTAGTGCTGGAGCATTTTTACTCCAGGCGCTCGGGGTTTGCAGGCGGGTGCCTAGATTATCTGGCATCAGGGGTCCCATCTCAGGCTGGAAATTAATAGGAACAATATTTGCACCTATTTTATTGGGTGATTTGGAATGGTGCTTCAGGACATTGTGGGCTTTCCCCACTAGCTGGGAACCCCTTGTGTGCCCCCTATGTTAGATTGACACTCTCCCAGGGATTCCTTTTTTCTTTGTCCTTCTAAAATGAGCAGGAGCAATGTCTTTAGAGTTGTTAGTTCTTCAAGGACTATATGGCATTTGCAACCCGTTGGAGGAGCCGTATCTATGTCGTCAAAAGTGATGTCAATGGACATTGTCATTGAAGCAAGGGTACAGGGCGAGCTAGCACACAAGAATGGCTGTCCCCCCTCAACTCTGGTAGCTGTTGGTGTTAAAGACATGCTAGTCTCAAGTATCAACAACCTTTCCTCCTGTTCCCTGTTGGAGCGGGGTTGATTGCTATGGTCTGAAGGTCGGTTTCTTCAGTGACATTAGCCGCATTTACTGCGATAAGACTTGTAGTGGCACCATTTCAAAGTTTATCGGCCGTTTTACAAGCTGGGCCGACAATGCAATTTTCCCAGGCAACATAGTCAATGAAGTTCTCAAGGGCTTTAGGGATAGGGACGGGACACGGGCACAAAGCATTGACTTGCTCCCTCCGGTACTTTTCATGTCCTCAGTCATAGTGCTGCGGGCAGAACTGTAATCTAGGCCTCTATTCGCGTAACTGTAGCTCACTGAGCAATGCGCAAACATTTAACTGGGGACTGTAATATCTGTAATGTCGCTGTTATCATTGTTGGGTAAGGCATCTCCTACTTTATTGATTGTGATGTTTCCCGCCATAGGGATCAGGTCTCCCTTAGGGAACTGATAAATCTCCTTGATCAGATTAAAGGCTTCGGCAGTGAGTTTAATATGGCTATGGGGGGGAGGGCCTTTAACACTGCCCAAATCGCTAGAAGTGCCAGCTACAGAGGGTGTTTTGCGTCGCACTGTCAACGTGTTGCGCTTTGGCTGGTCAGATGTCAGAAAACGATGCAGTAAGTCATGCAGTGGATGGCGGGGTGAATCTACCTTGAGGACCAGTGCTGCTGCCATGTCAAATAAACACAGGGTGGAAAGCGCAGAGTAGTCGGGGAAAGACACAGAAGCACAGGAGGCAATGGACAACGGGAGGCTGCAATTCAGATGCCAATTCAGATCAAATAGCCGTGCAATCGCAGTTCATTTCCGTTTAGTTCTGTTTCTATGTTTATGCACTGGATCATATACATACATGGCAATACTGGCATACATTGCTTCAAACTCCATGGACATGTATAGGGCACAACCAACATGAACATGTGTATTACATTGGCATATATTGAGGGCAAATGCATCATGAAAATGAGTTTAAAAAATGTGCCTGTTAGTGACTTGCTTTTATTGTATTATTTCACGTGTTACCCTGGTTACTCTACTAAACTGACGGAAATCTGTGGCTTGCTATCCCATTTTTGACAGAAAGTGTTCTGTAAATGCTCGATTTTACCCAATATATGAAAGCATATCCTTGGGAAGAACAAGAACTCCCACTCCAACTCTGCCCAAACCACACCTGTTTGGTTCGAGTACCCTCAGCATGCTCGGTCGTTCCTAGTGGTAAAATTGTACTCCCCTAAAACAAAATTCAAAAACAGCCGCCACTGAAAATGGCAATTAAACAAGAAAACATAACGCACATAGGGAGATCATAGTCTCGAAGTGCCCGAAGTAGCAGGAAAAACATGTTTCTCTGCTCACAACATGCTTACAGAGACTGAGCTTGGCGTATACATATGCAAAAACATCCTTTCAAAAGGTTGCGTGTCTGAAAATAGCCCTGGATTGGGCAAGGGGGCTTTCTTACGACAGAGCTCTGCTTTGTATTCACGAAATAATCAATGCACAACCTGCACCGAATCTTAGCTTGAGAAGGGTCCTCGGGATTCTTTCATTCAATGGGTATCTGAGGTGATGTTTTGAATACAGTTTCAGACCCAAGTGAATCTCCTTGCAATTTCATCTGTTGTATTGCTTTGCGTATTTTCTTTGTTTCCCATCAAATAGTCGATTTGCTGGGTAGGATTATTTGTTTCTTGAGCATATGCGCATGAATTGCAAATCCAGCGCCGCCCGGCTCAGACTCATTTGTCTGTGTCTTCTTGGTCGGAGATAGTGCGAAGGATACGCACGCGTGCTTTCTGAGGAAGCGTCAGTGCTATCGAGACATTGAGATGTGCAAAGAATGGAAGTGCGTTCAGTGGGTTATTAAAGTACACATCCGAGCGTTTCTGCTCTGATAATCCTAATGTATTCGGAATTTTGAGTGCAGGTTTCAAGTGCATTGCAAATGTATGAGAACATTTTGCTGACCTCTTAAAATTTATTGACACACTGAAGAGCGAAAAACCAGCAAAAAGCATTAAGCATCCCACTGTCAAAACCTTGACTGACACGCCATGTAAATAACTATCATTTGGTCAAACGGATGTTGTTGATCTCAGGGAAAATAAACCAGCCTCATCACGAGTTTGGCTGTAGCCCTTAAATGCGGTGGTAACAGTATTACAGCCACATTTAAGGGCTGGCCCTATCACGAGTTGGGCGCTAAATCGACTGTTTTACCTCCAGCTTTTTTCTGGAGGTGAAAATCCCTGTTTTCGGCTGTATTACAGCCGGCTGTATTAGCCCGCATAATTAGCGCCGAAAATTCCCCATTGGATCCAATGGACCCAATCAGGAATGGGGATTTAGCGTTAAGGCCCAACTCGTGATCCGGTGGTAATACCACTGGACTGGTCGGTGTTAGGGCTATTACAGTCGGCTGTATTACAGCCGGGAATACAGCCCAACCTGTGATGAGGCCCGTCTGGGAATGCCAATGTATGTTTTGTACGGCCTCATCACAAGTTGGGCTGTAGCCCTTAAATGCGGTGGTAACGGTATTACCGCCGCATTTAAGGGCTGTCCCTATCATGAGTTCGGTGCTAAATGGTGGTGAAAATCCCTGTTTTGGGCTGTATTACAGCCGGCTGTATTAGCCGGCAGTCTTAGCACCGAAAAAATTCCCATTGGATCCAATGGACCCAATCATGAATAGAGATTTACCGTTAAGGCCCAACCGTGATCCGGTGGTAATACCACCAGACCGGTTGGTGCTAGGGCTATTACAGTCGGCGGTATTACAGCCGGGAATACAGCCGAACACGTGATGAGACCCATGTTTGGTCTATTGTGAAACAGTTCAGCCATAGCTCATTTTTGTATTGCCCTTATTCCTTTTACGATAAAGAACATGCGCAAAAACGTGTGTGTGTGTGCGTGTTGTTCCAACAACCAGGGGCGTTGCTAGGGGGGGCTATGGGGGCTATAGCCCCTGATCTTTTAGTTGTAGCCCCGGATAGAATCTCAGGAGCTAAAGCCAAAATATTAGCTAGCCCCCAGTCCCAACAGTTCTGACATCAGCCTAGCCCCGGGTCTTTTCCAGACCTAGCAACTCCCCTGCCAACAACACTAACACAAATCTCTTAAAGACAATGATTCTTCTTATTCCCCAACTCAAGTATAATAGTCTCTTCGTTTTAAAATCTATGTGCGCTGAAGGCGTAGTGTAAATCGTGAAGTCACATGGAAAATATTGTTTGTACAACTGTCAACAATTCTGAAAAAATACCTGGTAGTAGCCCAGTGATGGACATGGTATTACTGATTTAAAAATAATCTGCAGTCCAGGAGGTGGGGGAAATATTCCTGCTCGTGTTCACTTCCCAGTCTACTGTTTACCCTCTGAAATGCGCTGCTGCAATCCGTCCATATGGCAGGTTTTCAAATGTGCAGTCATTTTTTCTTTTTCTTTCTATTTCTGGCTCTTCGAATTGCCTAATCTAGTTCGATGTGCGGAGTGATCTCAACATTGAGCTGTGACTAGAATGCAGTTATGAATAGACACATATGCGAGGCGTTTCTAGGTAACCCCCTTCTCTAAATGGTGCTGCATGCAGAACTGTCATCCCTGTTCCATCCTACCCCAACCAAAGATGGAGGCGAGAGCTACTGCTTAGTTAGGAATTATCGCAGTTTGGAGAAAAGCTACAATAGTTAAGGATGCTTTCGTTTTTCCATCTGTTGGTGATTTCAAGGCATCGAAAAGTGCTGTGTTAATTTATAGTAACCGCTCATAACACGCACGCTGTGATTGATATATGCATCAACCTACACGCGAGCTTCTCTTAATTTGGGCTATCAGACAGAGTTGATGCAACTGAAAGTCAAAAATCGTTGCTCAAAAGTAAGCAGCAGCTGAGATGATTTTCAAAATGTGGTCTAACCATTTAAAATGATTCCTTCCACACGTCATGCTTCCGAATGGCATATATTCCAGGCAGGGGAGTGCACTTGACTGTACAGCTGTTAACTTCCAAGTCTACCACCATCTTGTATAAGGAACCACCATTTCTCATGCCCTAGGGTATTTGAAAAGTGAAAGGACTGCAGAGCTAACAAATCCCTTTATACATGCCAAAACACACTACCACAATATTCTTCAACCTACCTGGACGTGTACCATTCACATTACCATTTCTTTCTTTAGTTGTATCAGAGATAATTATTTAAATTTTGCTTTCACTTTTTTGGGTCAAATTGAGGATGTGGGGCACAATGAAATCAGTGAAGGGCAAAAAGCAAGAGGGGATTTGGCTTCATATACTTTGAAGATAACCCTTTTGACCACTAGTGAGACAATGGGAGATAGACCATTCATTTTTAAGTGGGCTTCAGGCAATAAAGAGCTGTGAGTTCATCTGAGTGCAGGGGTCTTCAAACGTTGTATGCCAGGCCCTCCCATAGAACATGCATGCTCTGCCCTCCATGTCACAGTGCTCCATTATTTTTTACTTTTTTATATGTGGAAAGTGGCTGCTGAATGAGTAGTTCATAATATATTAGGGATGTTTTGTTGGGGATAAATTCCAGGACAGTAAGAGGATCACTTACAATCCAAACATGGAAACACAGCAAGTCAACAGAAAGAAAATTCCAGTATGACGTTCATTTTCCGAAAATAAATTTGTTTTAGTATATTCAGCCAAATGCAATTTGAGTTTACAAAGTGAGCAGTTTCGGTTTAATGGGAAGGGCTGGCCTGACTCTCTACGGCAGTGGTCTTCAAACTTGTTTGGCCTGGGCCCCCCCTGAGCAAAGTTTGGGCAGGTCGGGCCCTCCCAAAAGTGCCAGATGGACAGTAGGTAGAAATCTATATGAACTTTTTGCGTGCGGTCACTGCTCCCTACTCCCAGTACAGACCCTGGGCTCTCGCCACCCTACTCCCACCACTATCCCAGTGCTGCCGCCCATGCTGCTCCCACCACAGTGCCATAACACAAGCATACACACATCCATACACATTTAAATACAAAATAAATCACCATAAAAGTACCTTCTGTAGGGGCCTGCGCATGATTGCTAAAATGCCCCGCTCCAGGTTGCTCTGCCTGGATGTACGAGGAGGCGCAGGAGCACCCCCTCGCACATACATACATGCAGTGCCCCAGCCAGCATTTCCAATGAGCTATGCAAGGCTGACGAAGCAAAACACGAAGCACAAACACTGTTGCATGGCTCAGTGATCATGTGCAGCTGGGGAAATGAACTGTCAAAGGCAAACAGTGTTTCCCTTTGACAGTTCAGCCAGCCCAGGAGCATTCCCTCAGCTGGAAAAAGCAGCTGAGGGAGTGCTCAGTATTTCACTGGGCTGGCTCCTCGGCTCCTCCATAATGGGTGAGGTGGCCAGGGGGTGGACGCCCCCTCACCCATTAAGGATGAGCCGGCAGGCTTGGACTGGCCTATAGGGCAATAGGGCGGTGACCATACAAAAAATGCAAAATGCTAGTGTAGGCCAATCAAAATGGGCCACTTTTATGGCCAATGTGGGCGAGTTTGAGGAGTTACTTCACTATGCAGCTAGTAGTTTTGACCATGGTTGATGAATAAATGTTCTTTAAATATCACAATTTGTTTACATTTGAACAAAAAACAACCCCTTGGGTACTATTCAAACAGTCTGTGACTGAAGGACTGAATATCCATTTGCAACTGCTGGCCATTTTTTCATTGTTACCTAAGGCCGTTTTATGGTCCGGTCTGACCATGTGAGCTGCCCCTTCCCATTTCCTCCAATCTAAAAAAAAGTGAGAAAAAAACACATATATAAATATATTTTTTTGTTTTTTTTGGTTTTTTTTTGTTCCATTTCATGCTGGGCTCTGGCTCCCACCCTGGGATGCGGCCGTGCCCCCCTGGGGTGGCGCACCCCACAGTTTGAAGACCTCTGCTCTACGGAAAGAAAGTACATTTGTGGCTTTATCTTTTAGACTGACACTCAGAGGTTGTCCGACACTTCCTTGTATATGTGACAACCTATTCCAACCAGAGTAACAAAATAAAAAGGATTGTGAAAGAAACATTGGAAAATTCTATCATTGGACCCAACTCTGACTGATCTCTTTCTAGCTCCTTCGCATGCAGCAAGAGCAGGTCAATACGAGACAATCTGATTGGAGCTGACTTTTCAGCCAAAAGAACAACAAATCAGAAATATAAGGGGACTCTTCCATGCAATAACTGCAATAACTGTAATAATTTGATAAAGGGAGAATACATCACCCATCCCCATATGGGATACAAGATTAAATTATGACACCCTTCTACATGTGACACTAAGAACATCATTTATGGGATTAAATGCCCATGTGGAATCTTTTATGTGGGGATGACCACGACGAAAGCAAAGACCCGCTGGTCAGAACATAAGTCAAACATCAGACTAAAGAATGATTGATCAACAGTAGCACAACCTTTTGTAAGTGAATCCCACTCAATTGCACAAATCAAACTCATCATCCTAAAACACATAACCTTGTCAAGAAGAGGAGGGAACATGGCAAAATTACTCCTACAACGCAAATTGTTTTGGATTGATCGATTAAGTTCAATGTACCCGAAAGGAATTAATGTAGATTGGGAATTGAGCGGTCATCTATAATGGAATCAGATCTACATATAAGGTTGCGAGTTTAAACACAGGCAATCACTGACCGGTAGCCACAGAGTCAGAGTCAAAAATGTCTATCTACATAGCGAATCATGATCAACATAACATAACATATATTTTTTTTTTGTCCAGCAATGAATAGTACATCAGACACTCAGGACTATATCTCCTTCACAAAATAATGACCAGCGAAGGACTGCCATTGTACAGGTTTGCAGTGAACAATAGAAATGATTCACCCAAATTGATGTATGGACATTATCCCAACAATAAAGCAGCAAGAAAGTCATTTGATGTTGAAAGAAAACAAAATCAACCTCACGACTATGCGAGATTTGACAACAAACATATCATTTTCGACACGTAACAAATGAATCCAGACCATTCCAAGATGGCGCCCCGACTATACAGGAAGGAAATATACACAGAACCGCCAAACAACCTTCGGTTGCCTGGACAACGGGATCACGAGAGAGGAATCCTTGCGATCTTGCTGTCACAGACGAACAGAGAACACTTGCAGAATCGCTGCATCTGGATGCGTGCACCACACAGAAGTAAGTGTGTGATTCACTCTCGCTCGCTCGATCCTGAAGCAAGGCCGCGGACACTCAAATGAATCACTTGCATACTTTAATTCATAGATCCTACACAATCCGAAGATACGGAGACAGTTAGCAGAACAACGGTCTGCGATATTAAGAAAATACACCACCCGACCGCACGTAGACAAAGCGGTAAGCTTCATTGCAAATGGGATGAAACAGAGACTGGGAAAGGACGGTTCAGAAATATCTAGACAGATACACATAACGCTGTCCCTCTAATATAGGGAGACGCCATCAGCAACATCACCCAGACTCTTCCAGATGCCGAATAGACATTAATAAAGAAGCAACAACCACCGCTAAAACGGTGAGTATAGCTAGCTTTTACCAGCACAATTGTAGATCACATAACTGTGTAGTGGGACCCAGCGCTTATCTTAGCGACTGTATCCCACACACGGTTTATGCAAAAAATCTTGTCATGAAAAGTTTCTGATAATGTCATCTCTCTAGCAGAATATAGTCCAAAACAACTCCTATTTTTGGACTACCACAGTGAACCACACTGAATTGAACCTACTCCATTAATTGTTGGACACTGAAAAGATTGAAACATAAGGGTGGCGTCCTACCACAACAACATTTTCAAAACCGCTGTGTTCATTTTTAATACAAAGATTAAAACATTTAACAGACCAAGTCTCAATGGAGCTGTATATTCATGCTTAATTAAAATGAGAACAAGAAAACACATATGCAGTGACTGCTAACATATTTATTTAGTTAATGCCCAGTCAACTTGGGTGTAATTACCCATAGTATTTTTTAGTTTTTTAGTTTTTTTGAAAAAGCACCTGCCCAATAATTGACAGACCTTTTATAAGAGAACAGAAAAAACAGAGAAAACAAACATAACACTTGGTTCAAATTCCTTATAAATGAACATAAAAGTGCTCATACACACAGAAGAATACAAGTCACTTATTCAGCAATATTTTCTGCCAGGTTTACGAGTTACGATAATCACATTTAGATCATGTAACCCTTGTGTAATAACAAAGCATTTAGATGGTAAACAAGGATGTAGTAGCCAGAACACTTAGGTGATAAGTTGAAAAACAATGGGCTGAGGTTAATATTCACAAGTACATCATAGTTGTTATTTCCATGATATAATGGATACTGGGAGGTAACCAAGTCTTTGGTCTACGTCTAGATGTGGATCAGATGGTATGGCGGGACCGGGGTAAATTAGCCCAACCAATGTGTTGTCCTGTGACTTTTCGGCATAGAAAGCCTTCTTCATGGTCCTTGACCGGTACTCCCTTGGCAAAGAGAAAGAAGGATTCTCATCTGATGGCACAGAGGTGTAGAAGGTAACCTTGAAATGGCGTACTTCCTAGATGGACGCCCATCAGTAGGCCGATCTGCTGTAGAGGTGCAGAGCAGGAAGCAGAACTGGGCTAGGCAGAGGGCCTAGTGCCCAGAGGTTGGTGGCCTGGCAAATCACGACCCCCGTTTGGACAATTCACTGGAAAGTGCAGAGAAGAGCTGGTAGCAGAAAGAGTGGCGTCTGTCCACTGAACATGGAAACTCAGAGGAACGAATGAATCTGCTCTCCGGGGTGACGGCTGCTGCGAACACTGAAAAGACACAGGCCAGTCTATTCTTTAATTAAATGAAAGAAAAACAAGAATTGTTTTACTGGAAATTAGAATATGACTTCAGTCACTAAAACTGCACTTATTTTGTTTATTTTTAGGGATCGTAATTGAATACTGTACCTGATGAAGGGCTATCCCAGAAACTTGTCGTACAACAATATTATGACTGTGTTAAACCTACAGGAGATAATGTTCACAGTCACCATTAAAAAATGACCTGAGCTTTTGATACTTTTTATCTGTTTTGAAAAAGTGGTAAAAAGAATAATATATTACATGTGATGATTCAACATCAAAAGAATGAATAATACCTTTGATTTATTATTTATTTTACATTTCTTTGTCGAAATAAAGGCTGAAAATATTGTATACATACATTTCAACTCAAAACTGATGAAAGTGCTTTATGTAAATCAATGAAAGAAGAAACTTGTACTAAACCATTATAAAAATAGACTTACTGACCCTGGTCAGCCAGAAGTTTGCCCTGTGATTAACCACCAGGTTCTGGGGGAACTTCTCCTTGTTTTGCTATTGACACAAGTCTTGTAGCCAAGACTTACACAGGAGCACTTAAACGCACATGGAACATATTTTAAAAAATGCACATGAAGTTACGAATCTAATATACAGATAATGCACCCCTACACCCATTGTTTGTCTGACACTTCCAGCCTTGTGCGTTATTTAGTCTTTAGTACAGCCAGTGCAGGTAATCCTATTTCACAAATGTCCAATGGGTAAAATTGATTGGATAGCACAACCTGCCAATGAAAATGTTGGCTAGACTGGGTTTACCTTGAGCCAAAATTCACATCAGGGAATGTTCCTAACTACATATTTCAGGATACCATCCGCCTAATGCTCTGTCAGCTCCTCTGGAGTGTCAACTCGGAGAAGAACACTTCCCCTGCCAGAAAAGTCTGCATCACCCAGCGATTGAGGCAGCATTTTCTTCAGAGAATTATATATCAGAGCTGGCCTTTAATAAAGTTAGGTGATTTGTGACTGGCACCAAGACATGCAACGTGGTATATTCAGTTTACTCAATTGTGTCTGTAAACAAAGGGAATTGAACTAACTGAGACTCCAGTTTCGATTGTTCTTTTCCTGAGGTCCACCTTTCTCTTGAAGGCAAAAACGTTTTCATTAATTTTAAATAAATTGCTATTGGCTCCTTAGAAAGGCATATTAAGGGAATTCACTTTGTCAAACATATCTGCAAGGTATGTCAAGAGCAAAAGCGAGTGTGGGTCACACAATTTGTTGCAACTAGGGGGGCAGCATGGTCTCGAGAAATATCGTAACGCAGTGCTTCACCTTTTGACCATGGATGGGGGTTAACCCAAGTAAAGAAATCCCTCCAGGATTTGGATCTACTAGAGTCATGGCAGCACCCTACTGATTCAAGACCAACCACAGGTGTGATGATAAAAGAACAGTCTAAACTGAGGGGAACTGAATCTCTGCTGGTGGAGGCTGCAGGCCTCAAAGTGGGTTCCGATTACCTCAGACTAAGGCACTCAGCAGGTTTAAACAATATTTGGACCAGATATACCCAGATTTGAAAAGGCTTTGTATCTGTGCTTCTGATTGGAAACCCTCCCAATGGCCGTTGTCACGCAAAAGTGGCTACCAGGCAATATGAGCATCTGCCTACTATGTAGGAAGGGGGAGGAGACTCATGCATTTTCTGCTTTTTTGGTGCGGCTCCATCGTCCTTAGAAACATGTACCTGATCCCGCTATGGAGAGCTGGGAGAGCTGCTAATATCCGGCAAGCTACAAGTGCGGTGAGAATTCTGAGCCAGTGTCTTGATATCCATGTTGTTAGATTAGCCACTCATTACAAACACAGGGTATGGATTATAAGAGCCATGTCCCTAGCATGTCAGCAAGACTCTAATAGGGCAGTTTAAGCGAGGCTGCAAACAGTTGGCTCTCCTCAGACTTTGTTTTACTTCTTTTTATGACTATTGATTATCACATTTTTAGAACTGTGTTGTTTAATCTTTTTTATTGTTGTTTTTATTGTATTGTATTTTATTAACATTTTAACTGTGAAAATATGGACACACAGATGTTAATTGTACTTTTATTCTTTATATAGTTCATTGTCCCATGTATTTTCTAATAACATGTACTTTTATGCTTGTTATGGTTGATTAACCAAAATAAAGCTGATGATGATGATGATAATGGGCCTCATTACACGTTGTGCGGTAAAAATCGCAAATTACCGGCATGGCGCTATTAACGTGTCTGCCTTTGCAAGAGGCCGCTAATAGCGTACCATTACAAGTACGCGGACACAAGCATAGCGCCATGCCGGTAATTACCCTACCGCCATGCTGCTAAAGACCCCAAAAAGACCCTTAGCGGCACTGATGAAAGCGCTGATAGCACTTCCGACCTCCTGCAACATGCAAATAGCGGTCACTGCTAATAACGGCCAACGCAATTAGCGGTCACCGTTAAATAGCGGAACCGGAAATAGCGTCATCGCACAGGAACGGGAAGGAGCACGGCGGCCATCTTCAAAAACGCAATCCATTGCCATCCTCTGCCCCCGGACCAGTTTTGAGTACTTCGCTATTGGAAAGCCACAAGGACACCCTCGCCATGCCTAAGGCTATTAAAAAAACAACAGACCGGCAGTGCAAGGAAACGTTTTCCACCAAGGAGCTAACAATACTCACAGACACCCTTGCAGCGAATGCCGATGTAGTATTTGGGAGCGACATGCTTCGGGAGACCCTTATCCGCAAGAAGACAATCTGGGCAGAGGTTGCCCTGAAAGTGAGTGCAGTGGGCACCACCACCCGCACTGTCCGGGAGTGCAGAAAGTGATGGGATGATCTCCGCCTCCAGGTCAGAAGCATCCTGAAGGAGTGGGAAGAGACCTGCACCAACATGATTGGAGTAGAATCGATTGAGGGAGTCGGGACCATGGAGCATGGTGTGGCAACTACATCCGATGGAGGTGAGTGTACACATGAAAGTATGCACTGTGAATGTTCAGCTCCCCCCAAATGTGAGCCCATAATCACCTCATGGATGCGCAAACATCCATACATGCATACAACCCTGGCCATGCAGTGTCAAACCCAAACACACGCACATGCACACATCATCAAGTGCCACACACAACCATGCATGGATGACCCACTCAACAAACACATCACCTGCATCCCTACCAATGAATCCCCAATGCCCACAACAGCTAGAATAATGTATTGTGCATGAAGTACATTGAACCGTCACCAATGCCATCCCCCTCTTTGTCCCCGACAGGCTCACATACATACATTGATGAACCTGGCACTGCAACTCTGGAACCCCCTGCCACGATAAAATCAAGGCCACAGGACACAGGGGACACCCCCACATCATCAAGGGGCAAAGGGAGAAGAGTTCCCATCCCAAGTGCCAAATATCGGCAGAGCACCACTGCTGCCATAGCGCTGTCCACACCAGCAACAACTGGCCCACCTTCTGAAGTGAACCCCCCACCACAGAATCCAGCCACGGAGGGCCCACCCTCTGCTGCAACAAGTTCCACAGGTGAGGCGGCAGCCACAGTGCCGCTCTCGGATGTAGATGAGGCGATAGATTTGCCCATGGGCATGCACACCCCAACCCCCCCGGAACACCTGAGGAAAATCCACAGCAGACACCTGGGTCCAGTGTCAATGGCCAGTTTGGCGAGGACAACATGGGAGGGTTCAGTAGCCCACCGGTGGCTTCACCAGATGTCCTGCTTGCAGAGGAAGGCGCAGCAGCCACACCACAGGAACGCCACATTGACCCTGACCTGGCCAGCATCAGGCAGCACCAACAGCAGATAACTGTGCTGGTTGGGCAGCATGTCGATGAGGCTGCCCGTCTCAGGCGGGAGATGGCAGAGACTGCCAGGAACTCAAGGGAGACAATTGAAGCCTGCACCAACAGGCTGTGTGGGAGATTAGCCAACTCAGGCAGGTCCTCACACGGATAGCGGACGCAATGGACTGCCAGTTCCCACCACCACCACCGGAACTGACAGCCACATCATCTTCATCCACCAGTTCGAGGCAGACAAGCCCTCTCTGCCGCTCCATGCGCACCACCAGGCGCACGTCAAGCCAGCCTCCTCATGCTAGTGGTGGCAATGGGGAATAGGGACTACAGCGTCAACCCACCACGTGTGCAGCTGCACAACAACATTGTGCCAGACACATAAGGGACTGTTGTGGGGGGAGGGAGGAAGGGTGTTTCGGGACTGTTGTGGGGGGAGGAGGGAAGGGTGTTTCGGGACTGTTGTGGGGGGAGGGGAGAGGGTGTTTCGGGACTGTTGTGGGGCGAGGGGGGAAGGGTGGTGGGATGGTTGGGGATATGCACTTATACATCTTTAAATTCGTTAATACACTGGTGATTAATCAAAACACAGGCTTGGACTTCTTCATTGTGTATGTGTACTTTATTGGTGACAGGGTCCATTGTGCGCTCCAACACAGACACCAGTGCATTTCTACCCATATCCATCGTACAGAGTGAAACCATGTTACTCAGAAAATTTGGTTGATCAGATGCTGTCTCACATCACGTCCCTCTTGGCCATCGTCCCTTGCATGACCTGCATCCCCGTCACCTCCGTCCTCATCACCATCATCATCCTCATCAGGTGGTTGCAATTGAACGTCAGGGGGCAGTGGCACATTCCGTCTGATACACATATTGTTCAGCATGACACATGCCATGGTGATCTTGGCCACCTTCTCATGGCCGTACAGGAGAGCGCCACCCGACCTGCTTATGCACCTAAACCGTGTCTTTAAAAGGCCAAATGTCTGCTCAATCACGACACGGATACGGGTATGTGCACGATTGTAGTCCTCTTCGTGCCGGTTCTGTGGGTTCCGTACAGGGGTAAGGAGCCACCTCTTCAGGGGATATCCGGCATCGCCTGTATGGGGGGAAGGATGGGGACCTGTTACTGTTCAACTCTGGAGTGGCCTGTACATATCACACAAATCAACTATGCATACTGATTGTGATCCACGACTACCAGCATGCATGCAGACAATCTGTGTGACTGCAATGTGCAAAGGTGTACTTAACCCTGTAAGTGGACATGCCCGAATCATGCCTCCAACAGCAATTGACATGTCCTGGGTGAGGCCAGGTCTTAGGTGTCCCTGAGCCCAGGCATATTTGGTACCACACTGCTAGTGTATTGCCATTCCGACATTGATGTTGCCACGCTGTGTAGCATCACTTCACTGGTGCTATAGGTGTGTGGTTCAATGCTATGGCTAGGGCTTATCCCTTTGCATGCATTCAAGGGCACATTTCTGTATTGATGTTGTGCTGCGCTGATACTGTATTACCATCTTGACGCCATGTTTCTAAATCGTGTATTATGTGGTGTGGCATAATGTGCAATGTGGATGGATGTGTTATATTCATAGATCAGGATTGTTGTCTATGTTGTGTAGCTTATAATTGCATGCAGGTTCTTCTCAAGTACATTGTGGCCTTCCCTGATGGACATTGGCATACATCTGTATGTCCATTTGTCCTAGGGACGACAGGCTACACCCAGTTGGAGTATGTATCCCCCCCCCAAATCACACCCAGTTGGAGTATGTATCTCTCCCCCCCAATCACACCCAGTTATAGTATGTATCCCCCCCCCAATTACACCCAGTTGGAGTTTGTATCCCCCCCATCACACCTAGTTGGAGTATGTATCTCCCCCCAATCACACCCAGTTGGAGTATGTATCCCCCCCCAATCACACCCAGTTTGAGTATGTATCTCCCCCCCCAATCACACTGCCATGTGCTTGCCCTGCTACTCACCAAGTAGCCACAAACGTAGTCCGGCTTGTTGCTCTATGTAGCGTGGTATGGTTGAGTTCCACAGGACCATGGAATCATGGGTTGATCCGGGATATCGGGCACAACAATGAGTGATTATCTTGTTAGTGTCACATACCATTTGGACATTGATGGAGTGGAATTGCTTCCTGTTTCGGAAGACTACTTCATTATAATGTGGGACCACCAATTCCACATGGGTACAGTCAATGGCCCTAATGCAACTTGGGATGCCTGTCAGTGAATAGAAGCCAACTTTGGTGTTTGCGATCTCCTGGGCAGTCCGTGGCATGAATATGTGTTCAGGTGCATGCTTCAGGAGGGCATCGAGTACCTGGTTCAGCGTGCATGAGAATACTGGTTGTGAGATGCCATGCATCTGCCCCACTGTATGCTGGTAGGTGCCTGTGGAAGTGGAGCACAGTCACCACCTTGAGTAGAGGGAGGATGGCAGTTTGGATGTCTATGAGGCTGACAATGTCATCATGTATCATGTCCACAATGCTGGTGATGGTATCCTGGTCCAGATGGTACAGGGTGTGTATCTGCTCAGGGGTTAGGTTAAATGGACTGGCTCTGATCCTGGGGATTGGTGGCTGCCTCTGTGGTATGACTAGGTGCCCTGGTGGTGCTTGCTGTGCCTGTCTTGCCCTCCTCCTCCTCCTCCTCCTGCATCTCCTCTGTGTTGCCTGTTGTTGGTGCTGCACTGCAATCATGTCCTCCAGCCCATGTAATGCTGCTAGTATTGGAACCATCTTGGTGTGGGAAGGGGTGTGTTAAGGGGTGTGATGTGCTCCTTTTGTGCTGCCACAGTGTCCATTGCCTCCACATGTGCTGATTGTGGGAACACTGCTCAGTTCTATTAACGGGTGGTTCGCGATGCCAGTATTAGCGCCTTGGCGGTAAGGGGTTTTGCCGACTTTAGCATGCCGCTATTAGCATGTCCGCTTGGCTTGTGATGGTGTGCTATTAGCGGCATGGTGTTATTTACGGGATGGAGGGTCGCGCGCACGCAGGCTAGCCGTTATTAGTGGCACCATACTTAGCGGTGCCGCTAATAGCAGTGAGCCGGGTCGTAAATTGGCATGGGGATTTAACGATACCGGTATTCCCTTACCGGTAACGTTAAATCCCTACCGCACAATGTGTAATGAGGCCCAATGTGTTGCCTTTGCCAGTGTCCACTTCCAAATTAAATAGGCGTACTTCGTTTCTCAGTTCAGAAACATTCATGCATCATTTTATTCCTGGACCTCTGTGGAAAAGAGCCAACCATCATGTTCTGCCCCCATTTCTGCACACAGAATAGCAACAAGGCCTGCTCTTGTAGGTTTGTTTTGATGTCATTAGAAATGTTTATGGTAGAACTCAGTACATCAGCAAGTTTAATGTTCATATTCCCAGCAACAATTGCTTCACGGTCTGTTATACAGTGTGTCCACGCAACATGTGGACCAACTGCCAACACACTGGCATTTAAGGTTACCCCATCTGCACACACTCAAGGTGCACGATTCACGCAGATTGCTATGCAGACTCCCCATTTAAATTTTTGTTTACTCAGGAAATCATTTAAAATGTCAAATTGGTATGATGTTGTTGCCTGTGTCTTAATTGCTTTACACAACACACACTCCTCCAATATTGCTTTTAAACCACAGTGCCAGACATAGGCTAATCAATGAGACTCTTTGGCTGTATCTCTTGCCTCATCTAACTGAAAAGCCAAGTCAATGTTGCTCAGCTATGCAATTAATTGTGTAGGTATATTTTGCAACATCTCAGACACACTGCAGCTGATGGTGGTGTCTGACAGTGGGGTGCTTTTTATCTTCTCTGCTACATTATCAGCACCCCTTTGCCTGCACATTGCCATGGCTGCTGGTAGAACCACTTTCTCAGCATCAGTGAAAGTATTTTTATTTTGGGGAAGGAGGTAGAGAAACGTCAGAATATGCTTTCAGAAGCAATATTTTAAATGGCACTTTTCTGTGAGCTGATTATTTATAACTTGCGTGCAAAGAAATCTCTGCTCTTGCCAATGAGGACCTCATGCTTTGTTACAAAGTGGCTTCTTAAGTTTGTTGGTCTCAGGCTATCATTTTTCAAAGTTGCTCCGCACTCCACATAATGAGGCCTAATTTCACCTCCAGCCACAATTAAAGTGACTTCAAAACCCAAATGCATGCTGTCATACTTCCTGGACTTTACAGGGATTGTTTTCTGTGTTCATGTCTGCACCTGCCTTCCTTTTGGCGCTACCATTTTTGAGAAAAAACAAGTGCTCCATCTCAATGTGGGTTCTCACCTCAGAAAACATGTAAACTCCCAAATGAATGCCTATCACACACTTGGTTGTTTACCTGCTTATCATGAGATGAACAAAGTACAGCAGGATTTGTGAATGATCACTGCAAAATAAACGTGCAAAAAAAAATTATCCAGAAATGTAAGCAGGCCAAAAGCACAGTGCACCAAAACACAGTTAAGCAAGAAAACAGGTATTCTAATAGGGTCCAGCAAGTTGTGTATTGTTTTACATATCCTGTCCATCCCTATTTGATATGATATGAGATGATATGGCATTTATAACGCGCCTATACACAAGAGTTTCAAGGCGTGACTCAGCAAGGAAGGGGAAACAGAGAGAGGACAGAGACAGCGATCCTACTAGGCCTGGTGACATTGAGATCGCGCAAGTGCAGGGGAGGGGAGAAGGGGAAAAGTGCAGGCGGAAAAGGGGAAGGAACAGTGCAGTACATGGGATAACAGTATGATAAATAAGGACAATAAATGAAAGTGCGGCCAGCTTGTGGCAAGTGCAAGGGTAAGTGCAGAAATCAGGTGTCAAGTACTATTAGGGGCTGTGGGGATCAAGGAAAGTCCCTGAGTGCAAGGGTTGCCAGGAGGGCAGTGCAGTGGTGCAGCTGGTGGGGAGGGGACCTTGACCCGAGGGCAGCCAGGTAACCAGTGCAGTTTCAGTTTCAGCCAGGAGATCAGCAGGGGAGAGGAGGAGAGAAAGCAGAAGCAAAGAGGAAGGTCTTGAGGTGTTTCCGGAACCGGAGATGATTCTCCTCACGTTTCAGAGAGGCAGGGATGCTGTCCCAGAGGGAGGCCCCAGCAAAAGAAAGAGATCTACCAGACACTGGAGAAGTGACTGACCCTGAAAGAGTTGGAGATGGATGCGCAAAGAGCTCGAGAGGGGAGATATTTAGGAAGAGAGAGTTGAAGGTATTGAGGTCCCAGGCCCCAGAAGGCCTTGTAGACAAGAAGATCTGCATGGTTTCCAGCATCCAAGGATAGATAAGCCAAAACCCAAAGATAGAGAAACCACAGGCCAAATAAGCATTTGCCTGTGCCCCCCTTTAAGAGTGAAGTTCCAGCAGTGGCTCCAGTAAGACTTCAGCGCCTCCCCTAGCCACTTGGCCCATCACTTCACAAAAATATCCTCTTAACAAGCCAACGGTTTTGAACCCTTTAAGTCTTCATCACCACAACACCTCCATTTTACAGCACTCCAAAATAATGATTCCCCTAAAATAATGCAAGAATACCCAACATGCGTGCTGGTCATTTATAGATTGCCCACACAATGCACTAGCTTTGGACCACTCTCAAAAAACATCAAAAACAAAAAATCCCTGATTGTTTACTTTGGCAAGACCTGCAGTGGATGTCATGCATGTCAAATTCTGAGAAAGCGGTAGGCACTGCCTTTTCTGGGCCAGGGATCTATTGACTGGTGATTCTGGTAGGTAACAAGAGCAAGTCAGAATAATATTTATTATAGAAAATGTGTGCCCATATATGTTTCCTGTGAGCCTTCTGCATTCTCACTGCCTCCCTTTGCCAGTCACTGGAAAGAAAATACCCACAAGAACAAGCCCTCTGTTTATAGCTCGGTTAGCGGCATCCAAACCTGACCTGTTTGCCCATCAATAAAAAGATGCCATACAAACAAGCACGTGTAAATACTGCGCACCTTACATATCAATATCATGAAATTCAGTGAAAAAACTTTGTTAAAGGGACGTTATGGTTCCAAGTAAAACCGAAAAACCCCTGAAATTCGCCAGTCATGGTAAGATAAGCAACCATAACTCGCGCCACCACTGTGCAAAGCTAAGACTAACACCCACGACATCAAAGATGACCTCACAAATGTCATTGATGACATCACTGATGACATCACATGTCTGTCTCCCTCTTTTCTCCTTTACTGACATATGTAGGCCACATGGTTTTCTTCAGTAACTGTCATGAACTAAAAATTGTAACCGTACTATATTTGTGGACTTATCCTTCAAGTATGTTCTTACAGTAATTCCCTTAGGGTCAAGTCATATCATATGAAACATATACATATGGGAAGACACAAGCTTGAAAAACAGTAATTCTTTCTGTGCATGAAGATAACAGGTAGAGCTATCAGCACTTTCTGATAGTTCTGTTGTTTTTTTATGACTGTATGTTCCCTGTATATGCTCAAATTTGTATACATTGTACTCACACTACTTTCCTTAGGGTCCAGTCACATCATGTAATACATGTACATAGGATAAATAGCAGCTTTGAAACAGAGCAATCATTTATTTGCATAAAGATAATCAGTTAGGTTATGAATTATTTCTGCTACTACTTCTGCTTTTTTGCTTACTTCACTTTCCCTGTATATACCCATATTTGTATGTGTTATTGTCTCTTTGTGTTTTGTTTGTAATAATGCAATTATGTAATACGTGGATTTTATTTTATATTTTATATTTTATTTTATATTTTTATTAGCTACTTATTACGTATTTCACAGTATGCAAAACTCTAATAAGAAAACAGTTATCATTTTATTATTCAACATATCAACATTATGAATATTGTACCTTCATCATATATGCTGCACACAATGCCTATGTTTCTACATGAGTAGCCTAGTATACTGGATAGAACTTCATAATAGAATGCTATTTATATCAATGCATTGCTTAAGGCACTAATTAGCTCATGATATTTTTTCCAATGATCCTTTACAGTTTTTTCTCAACATTATAATAAGAATCCCTTGTACCCACATTTCATGAAAAGTAAATACACATGTGATGTCATCAGTGATGTCATCAATGACATTTGTGATGTCTTCTTTGATGTCATGGGTGTTAGTCTTAGCAGTGCACAGTGGTGGCGCGAGTTATGGTTGCTTACCTGGCAAATTTCAGGGGCTTTTCGGTTTTACTTGGAACCAAAACGTCCCTTTAACAAAGTTGTTTCACTGAATTTCAAAGGTTTTTAGTAGCGCAACTTAACCATAATGTCCCTTTAACAACGTTTTTTCACTGAATTTCATAGGTTTTTAGTAGCGCAACTTAACAATAATAACTCTGACTTTATGTACATGTAATATGGAACATACTGAACCCCCTCTACTGAATTTGATGTCTGCAAACTCTTTTAATGTCCGCGGACATGAACGGACAACAGCACCACTAACCAACAAGTCTGGGGGGGTATGTTTAATTGTTATATCATAACATATGAACATTTTACCAATTCACAAACCAGCACACATACATATTAAATGTAGTAATACATACGAAGTGTAACCCATATATATAACACACTAACCATTCATTTAAATACAATATTTTCTAAAATGGAATATACCAAAAGAAAAAAGATAGGCTTCCAACATGATTACCTCACAGAAACTCCACAACTAAGAACAACAGCAGATCTTCAGACTGCTCAGAACACACCTTACCTGAAATAGTAAGTGTACTGCATTTTACTCATATATTTGTAAACTTTCTGTATTAGATACAAAAAAGAATGATATTATGATTTTTTATTTCTCCCAGAAATGTTTAGTACTCTGGAGTGGCTAGAGGAGCATTTCCCACGTGAGGAAATGTCAGAAGATAGTGAATCTAATGGTAGACACTTTACTATATAAACCAATTAATTAATATTATTGTATATACATTTAACATGTATATTTTTTTTTTGTACAGACCATACAAAAATTGAAAATACTAATGACAAAGCTGTATTGGATAAGACTCTTCAGCATATAGAAGAAAAAAATGACCTACTCTTGGCAAAATTTTATAATTTAAAAAACTTTGTGGAGGATCACTTCAATCAAACAACTACATACCATTGTCCCACATGTACCTGTCCCCTCTCACCATATCCCAGTCAATTATCCCCAAACCCTCTCCATGAACCAAAACATTTTGATGAGACTTCTTCACCTCATATAAATCCTACTGAAACCCCTAACTCTCCTGTTTTTGTTTCAGTTTCTGCCTCACCTTCTCTGTCATAAATTTAACATACATGTAAAATAAAGTAAAATTAATATATTGTGTCCTAATTCATTTCTTGTTTTTTTTAAAAAGCAATTCAGGTGTCCGCGGACAGCGCGGGTGTCCGGAATGTCTGTGAAGAAACAAAAATGGAGGTGTCCTAAGAACAATATATCTGTCCATACTGTTCGCTAGCAAGTGAAACTGTTCTAAGAACACATGCGGTGTCCTGAAATGTTCGTCAATGGACGAAATGTGGGTGTCCTGATGACGATGTCCGTATTGTATTGTATTGTATTGTATTGTATTTATTTGTAATGCGCACCTAACCCAGGGGTAGCCAGGCGCAAAGGCAGCAAGAGGGTTGCAAAGCTTAGTTACATACAGTAGGGTGAGTTCCAGCTGAGGTTACAGTGCCGGACGTATCACGCCAAAAAGGAAGGGTAGAACATATACACTATAGGCAATACTATAAACATATTTACATTCAATGAGGTAAGGAGCCACATGGTAGTGGCGCATCTGGGCATCGGAATGTCGTTATGAGTTGAGAGATTTGAGCCAGCGGATAGTCCTGGCTCTGAACTGGTGGTAGGGTAGGTCCTCCCTGCAGGTAGGAGGAAGGGAGTTCCAGAATTGCGCTGCTTTTACTGGAAAGCTGTTGCCTCCAGATATTGTACGTTTGAACCTGGGCACCAGAAGAAGGTTGGAATTGGCCGTTCTCGAGGGGTGAGAGAGGGTGGGTCTAGTAAATCTGGCGATGAGGTATTGAGGGGCTGCTTGGTGGAGGCATTTATGAATCAGAGACACCGATTTAAGGAATATCTTGTCCTTGGTGGATAGCCAATTGACAGATCTTCTGGAATCTGAGATATGGGCTTAATTCGGGATACTAAGGGCCGCTCTAAGGGCATTATTTTGGAGGATTTGGATTTTATTTGAGATATATTTGTTACAGCCTACATATAGAGCGTTGCAATAGTCCAACTTGGACAGGATCAGCGCCCTGGCCAAGGTTGTACAGTTGGTGGGGGAGAGAAAGGGTTTGGCTGCCCTAATGAGTTTGCAAGTGTAGGAGGTGGCGGAGGCCATTGCATTCACTTGTTTGTTGAAGGTAAGGGTGGAATCTAGATAGAAGCCAAGGGTTTTAACCTCCTTAGCTACCGTGATCTTGTTATTGTCAATTATGAACGATGAGTATTTGTGGCCCAGCTTGTTGAGGTAGTGTGTAGAGCCTAGAATGAGGACTTCCGTCTTGTCATCATTCAGGCATAGACCGTGTGAGGCCATCCATGCCTGGATGATGAGGTACACTTTATTAACGAAGGCCAAATCCTTGTAATAATCCCCCGACAACGGGATGAGGATCTGGGTATCATCGGCGTAGTTGGTGTAGGTGATACCCAGATCGTCTAGATCATCAAAAAGGGGCTTTGTGAAGATGTTATAAAGTGTAGGGGAGACGCAAGATCCTTGAGGCACGCCGCAAGTGATGGGTGTCGGGTCGGCTGCTGCTGACAATGAGAAGACTCTCATTGTGCGGTCATTAAGGAAGGATTGGATCCAATTGGTTGCTTCTTGAGAGAAGTGGGCAGCTTTTTGTAGGTGGTTGCACAAAATCTCATGGTCGACCAGATCAAAGGCCGCAGAGAGATCAAGGAGTAGCAATAGTGCTGTCTTACCCTGGTCTCTCAGCTCGTCAATCTGTGCCTTGAGATCTATAAGTGCAGTTTCGGTTCCGTGCTGTGGCCAAAAACCCGATTGTCGGACGCCTAGGAGATGGAAGTGCTCAAGGTATTGTTCGCTGGCAAGATGAAAGTGTTCTTAGAACATATTATGTGTCCTAAAATGTTCGTAAATAAACAGAATGGGGGTGTCCTGAGGACGCTATGCCTGTCCGTATTGTTCGCAGGCAGGTTGAAACTGTTCTAAGAACACTGGCTGTGTCCTAAAATGTTCGTTAAGAAACAAAATGGGAGTGTCCTGAGGACGCAATGCCTGTCCGTATTGTTCGCAGACAAGTTGAAACTGTTCTAAGAACACAGACTGTGCCCTAAAATGTTCGTAAAGAAACACAATGGAAGTGTCCGGAGGATGCTATGCCTGTCCGTATTATTCGCAGGCAAGTTGAAACTGTACTAAGGACACAGGCTGTGTCCTAAAATTTTCGTAAAGAAACAACATGGAAGTGTCCTTAGGACGCTATGCCTGTCCATAATGTTCGCAGGCAAGTTGAAACTGTTCGTAGAACACACGCAGTGTCCTGAAATGTTTGTCAATGGACGAAATGTGGGTGTCCTGACAACGCTGTCCGTATTGTTCTCTGACAAGATGCAAGTGTTCTTAGAACATATTATGTGTCCTGGGATGTTCGTAAATAAACAAAATGGGGGTGTCCTGAGGACGCTATGCCTGTCCGTATTGTTCGCAGGCAAGTTGAAATTGTTCTAAGAACACAGGCTGTGTCCTAAAATGTTCGTAAAGAAACAAAATGGGAGTGTCCTGAGGATGGTCTGCCTGTCCGTATTGTTCGCAGGCAAGTTGAAACTGTTCTAAGAACACACGCAGTGTCCTGAAATGTTCGTCAATGGATGAAATGTGGGTGTCCTGAGGACACTGTCCGTATTATTCGCTGGCAAGATGAAAGTGTTCTTAGAACATATTATGTGTCCTGGGGTGTTCGTAAATAAACAAAAAGGGGGTGTCCTGAGGATGCTATTCCTGTCCATACTGTTCGTAGGCAGGTTGAAACTGTTCTCAGAACACATCAAGTGTCCCTGAATATTCGTAAATAAATAAGCGAAGGTATCATGTGACCGCGCCCTCGATCAACGTATGTTCTGATTGCGAATACTGTTCGTGTCCCCAAACAATTTAAAACTACTTTTTCAAGTAATCTACAATATTTTCCAATAAAAACTCACCATAGAACAAGTCCCACATAGTAATCCTGAGTTTCTACATACTTTTTGTGACTTTTTGAAACCTTTTATTCTGTTCAATCTGTCCGCGGACAGCGCGCATGTCCGCGAACCGCGCACAAGCACCCCTATAAAAGACCACGCCCTAGAGCTCATTCTCCTTGTGTTTCTGGCTATCTTACAGAGCAAAGTGATTTTTGCTGCCAATTTGCAGATTTTCAACGCCAAGCTGATGGCTTCCATGGCTCCACTACTGCCACCTGGTGCTGCATCTGCCTCACCACCACCCCCACCCCCTCCACCACCACCACCTCCCCAAGGGCCTGAAGAGGGGAATACGAGTGAGGATGCACAGGAGGAAGAAGAGGATGATGAGAATGAGGTAGTGGAAGTCCCTACTACCAGCACTCGGCGTGAGTCTTAGGTGTGGCGGTTATTTACCATTCGTGGTAATGGTCCTAAGGTGCGTGCGAACCAAGTCAGCTGCAATGAGTGCAAAATTGTACTCAGTCGAGGGAGGCATGGTTCATACAGCTTTGGGACAACTACCATGAAGCGACACCTAAAGTCATTCCACTCGGGGGCCGTTTGCAAAGTTGTACCTTGCAAGGAGCGTAGTTTTGGGGTGCTACCCTATCATAACCATTGCAGTTTTATCTGGGAGGAAGTGGTGGCTCTGAAAAGATCCTTTTGGTGGTGTTTATTTGTGTTTGAAAAATTTGAAAAGCTCAACACCTACTATAAAATGGATGCTGTAATTCCAAAAAAGGTTGCAATGCATTTTATACATTTCTCAAAAAAATCTGATTGCCAGCATAAGTAAGATGGACTCCATCTCTGCAAAAAATGTATGTACTACGAAACATAATATTTTCATTGTGAAAAGAGGAAATGCCAAAATCTCTTAGAAAGGCACAAACAGCCTTATTGACATTGTGCCTTGCTTTCTCCATTTGTGCAATCTGTGAAAAAATTACTTGAGAATTTGGAAACATGTCCATGACCTTCCCAAGTCCTTCTTTCATTGCAAATTGCAAAGAAATTCCAGACACATGTCCTAAACTGTTCCCTCCACAATGAATTACAATTATGCCTGGATGTTGCTCTGTCTCCAAAGTAGCACAGAGAGGTAGCAAGTCCAACCACTTCATTCCACGTACTCCATGCCAGTGCACTTCCACATGTGGGAATCCAAGATCTACAGCTACTCCACAGTTTCTGCATGCACCTTCAACCAATGCATCCACGAGTCTCCCAAAATCCAAACAATCTGTTTTTTGAAACACACAGCCATATCTATCTGTTCTTCTCTCAGCAAAAAGAGTATCTGAGAAACTCTCTCGTGGCACAAAACACCCACTAAACTTTCCTGACCAATCCCTTTCTCTGCTCATTCTCATTTGCATTGCTCCCCAACCCAAAAATCCCCAGATGTAACTCCCGATGTCCGCGGACTACCACCATGTCCGCGGACATATCATAACATGAACAGTCCTTCTACCATTTGCTTTTCACTTTCTGTGCCATTCCCTAATTGGATATAGCTAAGAAGTCACACGAACATCCACCAATCACATCCAAGACCTCTACGTCTAACTGCATCATCATAGATCAGCACTTTAAATGTAATGTTAATATCGCTGAGTACAAGTGTCATATCTTTGGAATGCACCTTCTACCAGAGATACTGTACAAGTCTCCAAGATTCATACTTGCAGCTGCTTGCATATCCATATGCATGAACACAAAGTACAGGTATGCATATTTTCTTTATAGTACTTGTTCAATTTTTATAGATTCATATAAACAGATTAACTGACTTTTAGCTTGTATAATCTATAAAATGAATTTACTGTCATTTTTTCCATCTCCTAAAATCAACTGTCACTTCCAAACCTATCTGCTATTTAATTTATTTTTTACACACACATTTTCAAAGCATGTTGAAATTACATATTTAAAGTACAATATGAAGAGTTAACATACTCAAACAAAATTGCAGGCACACTGTATGTTCAAAAATCAAACAATACTTGTACAAAAATGTAAACATTTATTTACTTATATTTATATACTGCGCAAGCTGCCCATGACACTGAAGCGCTGTTACTTACAAGAGCTTAATTACATAAATAGTGGTATTCAGTGGTACATTATGAATTCCACAAGGCATACAAATGATATTTTGGTTGGTACAGTTAGTCATTACAATACAGTTTATGCATTAAGAACATATGATATGTATTCAACTGGTGCAACGCATCTTATATGAATAAGATAGTTTTCATGATTTTGAGGAAGGCACTGAGGGTCAATGTCAATTAAAAAAATCAGTGTCTAAATTAAAAACAATACTATATACAAACAAAATTCCTTATTTGTTTTCTTTACAATTGCAGTGAAGACCATTCTCCTGAAAAGAAGCACCCGAATTTGAAGTACAAAGAACAACTAAGAAGAAACCTGCTCATTTAAAAAAAAAAAGTAAGTTGAATACCACCATATTATTTGTACTATTATTCAAACACAATCTAAGGTTAATTCATGTTATTTCTGTGTCTAAAAATAGAGATTGTGCACCATTCTGTCTACAAATCCCCATTTCTTAAACAGAGATTTACAGGCAGAATGACGCGCAATTTCTTAGTTTTCGACACACAAATAACCCAACTCAACCCCTAGAATTTTCATATTATAGAACAAACAATTGTTTTAATTGTATACCATTAGATTTACTATTTCTACTTCTCCACACCACCAGCTTACTTTCTACTATCATCTGAACCCCAGTTTAGTAGCACATAAATTCAAGAATAGCCATCCCAACTAGTTGTAATTGCCCAATGCACAATCACACACCATTACATACATTTTTATTATCTTACTCACACACTCATGCAAACAGCACACATACATTAAGAACACCTCAACCCATACCTTCTTTATTTTTTTCAAAAGACCCTAAATAATGCCTACCAAAAATCAAGTCCGTAGAAAGCAACGCAGAAACCGAGCAAATGAAAATAGAAGTGTCCAAAACAAGCATCCATCTCTTGCAGAATTTGTAAAAAAAGTTAAAACAGTCATTTAGCGAAACAAAACAAGCTTCAAGTACAGAAACTTTGCCTCCTCTATCAAAATGTAAAACAAACCACAAAACAATTAACAAAAAATCAGCTACCACTACAGATGAAACTGCTCCTATAAATCTTGATATAGTGCAAACTAAGCATACCAAAAAAAGTATTTTAGCAAAAATGTTCCGTCACAGAGTCCTGCAAAATCTTATAAAAACAGGAGAGGCAACCCTTAAAACCTATCATAGGAAATTAATCGTAGAAGCGTTGATAGACAGTGCAATCCTTCTCAAAAGAAACATATTTATTTTAGTGTTAAACAAAATGAAACAACTAACAAAACTAATGACTACATTACAAAAAAGACTTCTCAATAAAAGAAATGTCAACAGAAATAACTTCTTAAGTATCTGTGGAGGTGAATGGAGTCACACTACGAGCACACTTTAATGAAGAAGCATACAAACAAAAGCAAACAAATACAATTGCCATACATAGCAGTGGACAAGGTTATGAAAAGGTTAATAATACCATAATGGAAAATGAAATACTACTTACAAAAATATTCCCAGAAAACTTAGAATTACCTCTCCATTCAACTGAATCAGAACGTCTAGTATACAAATGGCCATGCACGTCAATGTGTAACATTCCCAAAGAATCTTTCAAGTCTTTACGCCAATTCCTCAATCAATATGTGAAAGGCAAAGACAAAATGAAAATTAAACTAATGCAAAATATGGACACCTGTTCAGTGCGCAGGTACACAGGACTACAAGGACATTCATTGGCCTGCATTTCAGAACCTACTTGCCAAACCACCTTCCATTATATCAAAATGATATCAACACATCATTTAACCATAAGAAATTGACAGGGTAATTCATAGAATTCAGCGCATAAGTGGCACACGTTTCTGTGCCAGCCGCGTGTGCTAAAATCCATTTCAGCGCACAGCGTATTCATGGATTTTAGCATCCAAAACCAGCTGTGGCGCAGAGTGGCACAGAGTGGCGCAGCGACCCTGCAGCAGCGCCAGTTACACCCCTAACCCCTCCCCGTGCGCCATGCACAGCGCACAAATCCCGTGCATGGCGCACAGGCCCCGAACCACGAAAATGCCAGTAAAACTCCCTGCGCACCCCTCCGAATATATGTACACCCCGGCGCGGGGTGTTTCCCATGCCATTGGCCCTGTGCGAGCGGGGTACGTGTGTTACTGGGGTGCACGGGTACTTTCACATGCGATTGGACCTGTGCGAGCGGGGTACGTGTATTACTGGGGTGCGCAGGAACTTTCACACGCGATTGGCCCTGTGCGAGCGGGGTAGGTGTGTTACTGGGGTGCACGGGAACTTTCACACATGATTGGCCCTGTGCGAGCGGGGTACACGTGTGTTACTGGGGTGCGCGGGAACTTTCACACACGATTGGCCCTGTGCGAGCGGGGTACTTGTGTTACTGGGGTGCGCGAGAACTTTCACACACGATTGGCCCTGTGCGAGTGGGGTACATGTGTTACTGGGGTGCGCGGGAACTTTCACACGTGATTGGCCCTGTGCGAGCGGGGTACACGTGTGTTACTGGGGTGCGCGGGAACTTTCACACACGATTGGCCCTGTGCGAGCGGGGTAAGTGTGTTACTGGGGTGCGCGGGAACTTTCATACGCGATTGGCCCTGTGCGAGCGGGGTACATGTGTGTTACTGGGGTGCGTGGGAACTTTCACACTCGATTGGCTCTGTGCGAGTGGGGTACGTGTATTACTGGGGTGCGCGGGAACTTTCACACACGATTGGCCCTGTGCGAGCGGGGTACACGTGTGTTACTGTGGTGCGCAGGAACTTTCACATGTGATTGGCCCTGTGCGAGCGGGGTACGTTTGTTACTGGGGTGCGCTGGAACATTCACACGCGATTGGCCCTGTGCAAGCGGGGTATGGGTGTTACTGGGGTGCGTGGGAACTTTCACATGCGATTGGCCCTGTTCGAGTGGAGTACGTGAGTTACTGGGGTGTGCGGGAACTTTCACACGCGATTGGCCCTGTGTGAGCGGGGTATGTGTGTTACTGGGGTACGCGGGAACTTTCACACGCGATTGGCCCTGTGCGAGCGGGGTACGTGTGTTACTGGGGTGCACGGGAACCTTCACACGTGATTGGCCCTGTACGAGTGGGGTACCTGTGTTACTGGGGTGCGCGGGAACTTTCATATGTGATTGGCCCTGTGCGAGCAGGGTACGTGTGTTACTGGGGTGCGTGGGAACTTTCACACGTGATTGGCCCTGTGCGAGCGGGGTACGTGTGTTACTGGGGTACGCAGGAACTTTCACACATGATTGGCCCTGTGCGAGCGGGGTACACATGTGTTACTGGGGTGCGCAGGAACTTTCACACGCGATTGGCCCTGTGCGAGTGGGGTATATGTGTTACTGGGGTACGCGGGAACTTTCACACGCGATTGGCCCTGTGCGAGCGGGGTACGTGTGTTACTGGGGTGCGCAGGAACTTTCACACATGATTGGCCCTGTGTGAGCGGGGTACATGTGTTACTGGGGTGCGCGGGAACTATCACACGCGATTGACCCTATGCGAGCGGGGTACGTGTGTTACAGGGGTCCGCAGGAACTTTCACATGCGATTGGCCTTGTGCGAGGGGGGTATGTGAGTTACTGGGGTGCGCGGGAACTTTCACACATGATTGGCCCTGTGTGAGCGGGGTACGTGTGTTACTGGGGTGCACGGGAACTTTCACATGCGAATTTGCTGTCAGAGCAGGGTACGTGTATCCAGTGTGGTGCGCGGGGAGTCCTACACGTGAATTGGCACGTGTACCCCCTCCATGACCCCTACAGGCAGCCCACACCACAGCGGACTACCCTGCACCCCTGGACATGTCCCGTAGGCAGCCTGCCACCATGGCCATGCCCCCCAGCCAGGCCACGTGTCACGTTGCACTAGTGATCACCAACTCATGTCCCCCTGCACCCCCACCCCCCATCAGTGAGGGGCACCTGCCAGCAGGCTTCCACACATGTCCCCCTGCACCCCCACCCTCCATCAGTGAGGGGCACCTTCCAGCAGGCCCCCACACATGTCTCACACATGTCCCCCTGTACCCCCACCCCCCATCAGTGAGGGGCACCTGCCAGCAGGCCCCCACACATGTCCCCCTGCACCCCCACCCCCCATCAGTGAGGGGCACCTTCCAGCAGGCCCCCACACATGTCCCACACATGTCCCCCTGCACCCCCACCCCATCAGCGAGGGGCACCTGCCAGCAGACCCCCACACATGTCCCACACATGTCCCCCTGCACCCCCAACCCCCATCAGTGTGGGGCACCTGCCAGCAGGCCCCCACACATGTCCCCCTGCACCCCCACCCCCCATCAGTGAGGGGAACCTGCCAGCAAGCCCCCACTCATGTCCCCCACATGTCCTGATGCACCCCCACCCCCATCAGTGAGGGGCACCTGCCAGCAGGCCCCCACACATGTCCCCTTGCACACCCACCCCCCATCAGTGAGGGGCACCTGCCAGCAGGCCCCCACTCATGTCCCACACATGTCCCCCTGCACCCCCACCCCCCATCAGTGAGGGGCACCTGCCAGCAGGCTCCCACACATGTCCCCCTGCACCCCCACCCTCCATCAGTGAGGGGCACCTTCCAGCAGGCCCCCACACATGTCTCACACATGTCCCCCTGTACCCCCACCCCCATCAGTGAGGGGCACCTGCCAGCAGGCCCCCACACATGTCCCCCTGCACCCCCACCCCCCATCAGTGAGGGGCACCTTCCAGCAGGCCCCCACACATGTCCCACACATGTCCCCCTGCACCCCCACCCCATCAGTGAGGGGCACCTGCCAGCAGACCCCCACACATGTCCCACACATGTCCCCCTGCACCCCCACCCCCCATCAGTGAGGGGCACCTGCCAGCAGGCCCCCACACATGTCCCCCTGCACCCCCACCCCCCATCAGTGAGGGGCACCTGCCAGCAAGCCCCCACTCATGTCCCACACATGTCCTGATGCACCCCCACCCCCCATCAGTGAGGGGCACCTGCCAGCAGGCCCCCGCACGTGTCCCCCTGCACACCCACGCCCCATCAGTGAGGGGCACCTGCCAGCAGGCCCCCACTCATGTCCCACACATGTCCCCCTGCACCCCCACCCCCATCAGTGAGGGGCACCTGCCAACTGGCCTCCACACATGTCCCCCTGCACCCCCACCCCCATTCAGTGAGGGGCACCTGCCAGCAGGCCCCCACACATCTCTCACACACGTCCCCCTGCACCCCCACCCCCCATCAGTGAGGGGCACCTGCCAGCAGGCCCCCACTCATGTCCCACACATGTCCCCCTGCACCCCATCCCCCATCAGTGAGGGGCACCTGCCAGCAGGCCCCCACTCATGTCCCACACCTGTCCCCCTGTACCCCCAACCCCCATCAGTGAGGGGCACCTGCCAGCAGGCCCCCACACATGTCCCCCTGCACCCCAGCCCCATCAGTGTGGGGTACCTGCCAGCAGGCCCCCACACATGTCCCCCTGCACCCCCACCCCCATCAGTGAGGGGCACCTGTCAGCAGGCCCCCACTCATGTCCCACACATGTCAACCTGTACCCCCACCCCCCATCATTGAGGGGCACCTACCAGCAGGCCCCCACACATGTCCCCCTTCACCCGCACCCCCATCAGTGAGGAGCACCTTCCAGCAGGACCCCACACATGTCCCCCTGCACCCCCACACCCCCACCCCCCATTAGTGAGGGGCACCTGCCAGCAGGCCCCACTCATGTCCCACACATGTCCCCCTGCACCCCCACCCCCCATCAGTGAGGGGCACCTGCCAGCAGGCCCCCGCACATGTCCCCCTGCACCCCCAGCCTCATCAGTGAGGGGCACCTGCCAGCAGGCCCCCACTCATGTCCCACACATGTGGCCCTGCACCCCCACCCCCCATCAGGGAGGGGCACCTGCCAGCAGGCCCCCACACATGCCCCCCTGCACCCCCACCCCCATCAGTGAGGGGTACCTGCCAGCAGGGCCCCACTCATGTCCCACACATGTCCCCCTGCACCCTCACCCCCCAACAGTGAGGGGCACCTGCCAGCAGGCCCCCACACATGTCTCCCTGCACCCCCACCCCCATCAGTGAAGGGCACCTTCCAGCAGGCCCCCACACATGTCCTCCTGCACCCCCACCCCCCATCATTGAGGGGCACATGCCAGCAGGCCCCACTCATGCCCCCCCACATGAAATAGAGATGCACAATCATGGCCCACTTCTACACCAAAATACCACAGCACGCCACTCCATTACTGAGATGCAATGATTTCCCAATCAAACCCACACTGACATGCCCATCTCAAGACACAAACCAAAAGTCAACTATGTAAATCAACAGATGTCGGTCACACACACACACTCGTTAGCATTGATTGTGTAAACCCACATTTTCACATGCATTAACCCAATGAGCAAATCCCACACATGGAACTAAAATATGAAAATGTATTATGTACAAAAATAAATCAATAAAATGAAAGCATAACAAAATAGCAAACATGAAATGAAAAGCATGTGCAAAAGAAGAGCAAATGAAAAGTATAACCAATACAAAGAAATCCAAAAGAAAAATAGTCCAAACTCTCCCTCCACCAATGCAAATCCAAAGGAAATGTAAATAAAAATCCATTGATCCATGGTGAAATCAAAAAAAAAAGTTCAAAATAATCCATTGTCCAACGATGTACAATCCATTGTCCAAAAGAAAAATCCATTAATCCATGTACAAAATCAAAATCAATCCAACGTCCAACTATGTACAATCAAATTTCCAAGGGTCCATGAGCCCAACGAAACAAATGAAACCTATCTAATAACCTACCTAACAAAAAAACGATTTACAAAAGTGTGGGGCATAGTCCAAAAGCCCCAAAATAAAGAAAAAAAAGGAAACCTAACAATATAAACTATTTACAATGACGACGGGCAAGTCCTGCGGCTCACTCAGTGATGTTTTCGGCCAGGGCATCATCGAACTCCATGTCTATTTGCTGGAGGTGGGCCTCTGTCCTGGCCCCGAGGTCTCGCAGGGAGGCACTCATGGCCTGTTCCAACTCCCTGCGAGTCGCCTCGAGGCACTCTGCCCGCCTCAACGCCCGACGCATGGAGAACTCCGCCCTGACCATGGTGAGCCACGCCTCTTCCGCCCACCCCTCCGCACCTATACGCTGGCCTAACCGCAGCCACATGGAAGACACATCCATTCCAGGGTTCTCCTGCCCTCTGGCCAATGCCTGCCCCCCTGATGTTGATGGCCCCTAGCCATCATTGCTCCCACCTAGAGCCTGCTGCTGCTGCTGCTGATGTTCATGTGCCCTGTCCGATGATGCCTGCACATCCTCCATCAGCTGGTCTCCAGTTGTGGTGTCCACCCCTGCTGGACCGCCGACTCCCGACTGTGGCAGGGATGGGATCTCCACCAAGCTGGCTGTCTTGGTCAGGTCAGGTCCACAGAGGGCCCTGGTGGAATCTGGGCTGGAAGACGGCATGGAGAACGACTGGCACATAGTCTCCACAGAGAAGGAGAGGTCCGCCAGAGTGTGTATCACATGTGGGAATCCACCAACCAGGGCCCCTCCCAACAGTGCCATGTCGCGACGCTGCTGTTTGTGATGGCGTGCGTTCTCCGCCCAGGAAGAACGTACGTCATCACGAATGTCATGCGTGCGCAACGTGACACCAATCAGGACGGAGCCCATACGTTCATTGGACCCCTCGTCCGCAGGTAGTGGAGAGGCAGATGACATGGCACTCTCCCCTACCTGCGGACGGGCCTGGGACGGGGCATCCCTGCTGGTGCATGGTGGTGCAGTCACAGGGTCAAGGACAGGGACATGTACAGGCCCCTCCGCGGTGACCTATACTGCCTCCTGACCCTGGACTGCACCACTTGCACCAGTGGTACTACCCCCACCAGGCCGCATGCACGGTTCAGTAGCGGGCTCCTCCTCCTCTGTGGAGACCACCAACCTGGATGTCTCTGTATCGTCTTCTGCCATTGCAAGCCCCTGTGGGGGCTCACCCGGCCCTTCCGCCACAGCCGTAGTGGCAGACGCGACACCAGCCCCCTCGCTCCCGGATGATGGCAAGTCCTGGGAGGGTGGCTGGGCCTTGCGTCGCCGCCCAGTGGAGGCATCCCCACCGCTTGGCTACACAGCTCCGTCTCCACCCTCTTCTTCACCTGACGCTGCATAGAGGGAGACATAGAACACAAGCATCAGGGTACAGTACAATATTCGCCTAGACAGGAAGCAATAAAACATGAGTG
Source organism: Ambystoma mexicanum (assembly GCF_040938575.1). Lineage (NCBI taxonomy): Eukaryota > Metazoa > Chordata > Amphibia > Caudata > Ambystomatidae > Ambystoma > Ambystoma mexicanum. The sequence goes on from NC_090930.1 coordinate 1,268,050,590, forward strand.
GCAGTGTCTAACGTCACTTCCATCCTGTCCCTCCACAACACATGGGTGAATGCACGCAACACACATGCATAAACAGGCACAGCGCCTGCAATCAACATCAGCATCCATGTACAAGGGCCTCTATTAATCCAAATGTTGCCTTCAAACTCACATGCATCATGGCTCACACTGATCCCAGGCACACACATCACCAGAGGGTCATGCATCATGCCATGTACACCACAGACACATTGGATAGACACAGTGCATACAACGGTGACCGCACTGCATGAGTGAATGTACACATCATCATGGACATGTGTCATGAATCCATGGCGTATCAAAGTCCCAGACACACTTCTCAGACATACACACATGTGCACCATACATGCAAATGACAGCAGCACCCATATTCACACCCCTATCATGTGCAAGAACAGACACTGGCATGCTTTCATGTGTGCATTTGCCATACAGCTCCCCATGTTGCATTGGAACTCATGCACCAACCATGTGGTTCACACATTACTGGTCTCACATGCATGAACATGATGTCCCTGCACACACACATCCATACATGGCCCATGTCACACATACAGGCAAGTATCAGACTACCAGCACACTGCAACATGCCCTGTCCCACACGACAATGCTTGGCCGCTTACCGCTCAACTCCAGACGGGTCTTCCTCCAAAGGATCTGGGCGTAGAGCGCTGGGCATACGTGTTCCAGGACCCTCATCTGGATGTCACTCATGCTGACCCGGCCCCCCTCCGCGAGGCACCGGGCCTTGTGGATGGTACTGGACCTGAAGTCCTCCCAGCGCTTCTTGACGTGCTTGATGTCGTGGGTTGCCACCCCTTCCGTGTTGATGGCAATCACTACGTCCATGATCCTCTCCCGTTCTTCCTTGTTGGCGCGTGATGTTCCGAAGAGGGCATCATACTGCCCCAGGACATACCCCACCAGGACAACAACTTTCTTCACACTGAAGCTGGTGGCACTCTGCCTCTCTGGCTTGGGGTCGCCAGTGGTCTCAGACGGTGTTTGCCCTCACATGACGACCCCGAGGCAGGAGTGGGTGGGCAACTGGGTCCTGGGTCTGGGCTGTGGAGCGATGGTATCCCAGTCGGGAATCTTCTGTTCCAGCAGGGGTAGACACAGCAACTGGGACCCTGGCTGATGTGCAGGCACCAAATACCAGGGCACGTGGGCAGCAGGCAGGCAGGCAGCAGCAAATGGCAGGTGGAAGCGTGCTCGGGGCTCTGGGATGCAGTAATTCGGCCTTCTGGGCAGGAGCATGGTCTTACGTGTGTTGTTGCATGGCCAGCTTGATATGGAGTGATTTGGCACGTGAAAATCTTGCACGTCAGAGTGTAATTCGAGGAATGGCCCTTCGCGCGTAAGTGCGTCAGCATACGTACGCCGTTTCATTGGACCAAAGGCCCTTAGCGCGTAAGCGCTTCTGTGACGTGACTCGCGCGGGTGTTTCCCTTGTGACGTGGGCATAGTGGTTCACCGCACGTGAAAAAACTGCACATCCGCGTGTGAATGCGTGTAAGCCGAGGAAAGGGCCTACGCGCGTAAGTGACGTGACGCACGCGGGTTTTCCCATCAACACGGGTGCAAGCTCATCGTACACGTCCAAAAACTGCACGTCCGAGTGTCAGCTCATGTAATTGGAGGAAAGGGCCTTAGCGCGTACACGCGTAAGTGACGCTGTACGAGTGGCCCGCTTTAAAAGGTACGTGTAGGACCCCATTTCTTTGTATGTGCTTTTCGTGGAGAGCGAGTGGGTGAATTCTGTACTTCTTGTCGGTTCACACGCGATTACTTCACAGCGTTTCAAGTTTGTACTCCCTGTTACCTCTGACAGCGTTAATTTTTTTTTTTTGGGCCTGATTCCTCAAACAGCGTTCACTTCTTCTTTTGTCCTGTCTCCTCAGACAGTGTACAATTCTTGTTTTAGCGGGGGTGTTGCCAATGCGCAGACGCACGTTTTTTTCTCGTTCTTTTTCCAGGCAGACAGTGAGTCGCGCACGCATTTACCAACTGTGCTTGCCCCGTGTGTTGTGTACCCCTTCAGAGGTCATTGTAGGCTGCGTGTAACACGCGTACGCTTATTTTTGTGTTTCTGGGTGCCACAGCGTAGTGCGGGTTCATTTTTCCACGCACGTGGTCTACGAGGGGTTGCGTGCACGTTACTTTTTGTTTTTGGGGTGCCTGTGCATTGCATGACCCGTCATCTTCCCCCAGGGGTCACAGACAGCCTTACTAGAGCACTAGGGTACGAATTCCATCTAGCACCCTACCCCTTTCACCCTCAATTGCCCAGGACAATTGTTTACTGCAACTCACATACGCACAACAACATCAGTGCCATGGTTGGGAGGTGACCAAGCGGTAAGGGAGGCAAAGGTGGTCGACCTCCAAAAGGTGGGCGTGGAGGTCACGGTATGGGACGTGGCCAGGATTTGCAGGGTGCCCCTAGACCCCCATGTGTGGAGGACCAATCAGGGACACCCATGCTCCCCCCCATGGTTGAGGGAAACGTGGCTAACACCATCCCAGCTCAGCCCTTGTTGGACCAGCCCATTGTGCCATCTGACCCGGCACAGGATGACTCCCAGGCTGACTCCCAGGTCAGCAAGTCTAAGCCCTGTGTGCCGGTGCAAGTTGGTGTCACCAGGCCACGTGGATCTGGGGCAGCAATGTCATCTGCTGCCCCAAGTAGGCAGGGTGGGGAGGCTGCAGGGGCAGCTGCAGCTCTATCTACCCCGGCTCTGAGTCTCCCAGCCGGGACAGTGTCAGTCCTGGTGCATCATACTGACATTGCCCCTGCCAACATCACACTTCAGCCAATGCCTGCACCACGACCTATGGTCATTGTGCCTTTGCACACTCCCATTACCCAGTCCACCTGCGCTTCTGCCCCTACTGACCAGAGCGACGCAAGCCACTCAGGCTCTGCTCCACCGTTGCAAAAGAGGAAGAAGGGTGCTCTGGCACTACAGGCTGAGATCCCAGACACGGCTACACAGTCCGGCACATCAAGGAAGACTAGCTTTAATGACCCCGAACTTGATGCAATTGTGACATATGTGTCGGCACATAGCCGCGAAATGGTGGTGACTGCAGGGTGCAAGACCACACCTGGTCAACGTAGGGCACACTGGCAGACCATCGCGGACCGCATAAGTGCCCTTGGATTTGTGAGGCGCACAGCTGATGATTGCTACAAGTGGTGGAATGACCTGAAACACAGAGCAAAGAACAAGCTGGCCTCAAATCATGCAGCTACTCTGGTGACTGGCGGTGGGTCTCCACAAGAGGACAACAAACTCACTGAACATGCGTCTGTTGCTGGGACCTTCGTCACAGAGGAACAGATCCAAGGCGTGGGAGAGCTACCTGATTACGACGCATTGTCCGGTGAGTGCCCATACATGTGTGTGTAATCCATGTGTATGTTGTTCGGGTGACTGGTTCTGATTGAGTGCCAGGTGAGGGTGTGTACTCCTGACTGTTAAGGGTCACCCATGTGCTTCCTCCAATACATTCACGTGCCTTTGATTTGGGTATGACATTATCCCTTCTGCCCACAGTAGCCAATTAGCCCCACATTACTGCTGTTGCACTTGAACTATCATCTTGCAACAACATTGTTCAGATTTTTTCTGTGTTCATTCAGGCTGATTATTTAGATTATCCCATTTTTCATATGCTTTTTTCATCCCTTATGCCACATATGTGACATGCTTTTGTCATTGTTTACACCGCACATTGTGCCACTTTAGTTACCTGGTTATGTGAATGATTAAACCATTCAGGGCGAGGGAGTATTGGCCTGCTGACATTTATTTTTAGGGCCTGTTTGCATGTGGAACATGATAGGTGTTTCCTGTCATGTTGAAGTGACCAACCATTGATGTGTACATCTGCCTACAATCACTGAGTAATTGTACACTGGATGTGTTGCAGTGTGCGGCACATGTATATTTTGCAACACTATTCTGCATTAATCTTCTCATCATGTCCATGTGACATGGATGTGTGATAGTACTCATTCACTGACATATCGCTGTATTTGTCTAATTTACCATGGCTATGCTACATGACATCTGTCTGCTGGCATGTGTCATGTATGTGTATTGGACATGCCACTCACAGGCTGATGTGTGATGCCAGTGCTACACGACATGCTGCAAATGTGTTACTTTTCCATCTTGGTGTCCTCATTGTCTGCCTTTTTGACTCCCTTCAAAATCATTCACAGTGCATGCATGCCAGGGTTATAGTCATGTTGGACATGTGTAAACCATGTACAGGATCTCTGTCTTGTCAGGCCTATGTGTGTGCTATGGTGCTCATGCCTGTTTCCATTTCTTGTATTTCATGTTTTTGCAGGTGATGACGCACTTGATGCTGGTGAGATTCAGGAGATGGTGCAAACCCAGGAGGATTCTTAGCCACAACCAGGCACCAGTGGGGGATGTGGTGTGGTGGTGGGTGAAAACACTTTGGTACTGCAGACCATACTGTCGAGGGGTGCCTCTGGGTGCAGCTCCCCAGACCTCTATTCAGGTGCTGAGTCGGATGATGAGATTTATGAGCTGTCGCAAGTCAGTGCTTCTGGCAGGGATTCTGTTCTGTCAAACCCACCTGCACTAGAGGTATAACCCTCTATGGGGATGTCAGTGTTGGTAGGTCCGCCTTTGGCGGTTACGGATGCAAGGTCACACTCCACAGCCTCTTATCCTGTTCCTGGGCCAGCAGATCAGAGGGGGAATGCAGTCCTGCAGCCTCAGGCAGTGCCAGCACAGCGCAGATCGCCTTGCCCCAAACAGGTGTGGTGCCCGCCGACACTGTGGCCGTGCGCCACCAGGCAATACTGTATGGGAAAACTCCATGTACGGTATGGCAACCCAACAGGCAGCATCAGTAGAAATGGTGGCTCAGGCAATGGAGAGGGTGGCCACTTCCATTATCCCCCCTGAAAGGCAGATGTAGCAACAAGAGCAGGCAACAGAGTCCATTTGCCAATCACACAAGGAAGACATGTTGGCGTCCAACAGGGACCGACGGGCGGCACTGGAGACTCTGCGCGAATCCATATCAATAGAGTCACAGGGGCACAGGAAAGCCCTGAGGGTGGAACTCCATAACCACAGGCAGAGTCTGCTTGAACTTGAGGCTTCCTGAAATGTTAGGGCAGAACAGCAGCTGGAGCAGCTCACATGTTCGCTCTCAGCTGAGCTGCAGGCAACACGTGAGGAGATCCGGGCATCCCGCGAGGCCATGCATGCAGAAGTGCAGGCAACCCGTTACGTGCTGCATGGGGATCTCCGCACTTTAATCCTCCAGAATCAGACCTTCCAGACCCGCATGCTTGCTGCCATGGAGGACCATACCAGGGCTTTGCGTGGGCTGCCTCCCATAGTGCCACCACCTCCTAATCCAGCAGCAGAGGGTGAAGAGAGCGACAGCAGTTCTCCCACAATGGCATAGTCGTGCAGGCCATGAGCCCATGGAGGTATTTTTTTTCTGCAACATCCACGCAGGTGGGTGTTGGTGTGCACCCTATCCTCGAACCTCCTGGGTAGCCTCCCCCCGGCCCACACATGGCCATTTAAAAAAAATGTTTTTACAGTGGGTTGCCTTGTGTGGCCCCTGTGCCGTGGGCTTCCACTGTATTCCGGCTGGGCACATGCAGGCTTGTCCTGAGTTTGGGTTAGATGCTTGGGTTCATGACACACACACCCCTCCTGCTTCCCGTTTCCATGGGCTTGCAAAGGGTGTGACCAAGTGACAGTGACTTACACATTGACATTGGGCTCCCATGAGCTGTGTGGGCAGTCTGTAGTCAATACTGTGTGTACATCCCTAGTGGGTATTGTTGTTGTATTGTACACTGCATGGTGTATTGATATGTGCTTGTGCATCCATGTCTTCCTCCTAATTTGCAGGTTCCTTCCTCATGTCTTCACAAGGCCGTCTCCTTTGCAGATGGAGTTCATGTTGTATGCAGTACACTGACACATTTGCGTGGCAGCAACACTCTACAGTTGGAAGGGGTCGATGTGCTAGCTTATTCAGGTTGTAAGACTACCACTACTTTGACTTAGTACTGTCATGTTTTTGCAATGTTTCATGGTGTGTTGCTGTATTGTGTTTGTTGTTAAGTATTTGTTCATGTGTGCTGTTTGTTATTGATTACTGGAAGCATATTGTCTGTGGGCAGTTTCCATTTCGGACAGTGCACTTTGTGACACTTGTGTCAGGTCTTGTGCATTGCTTTGTTTGCTTTCACATTGCATGACATGCCATGGTGTATTGGGTGGCGGAGCTGGGGAGGGGTTGGGTGACATGGCGCTATTTTCATGTTGTATTTTGCAAGGGGGTAGTCATTCATGCAGCATAAATGTGTGCTTTTTATGTGACACAGCATTGGTTGTCTTTCGGCAGGTAGGGATGCACACAATGCAACAATTCCAGGTGACCAATCTCAGGCTGGTATGGTTGTGACAGTTGACTGTCCCTTATGTCATCATCATTGATTGTCAGCTGGTATGTGCCAGGGCTGTGTGCACTCCAAAGGGGTGTGATTTTAGGTGAAGTAATTAGCCACCAGCTGCGTACGGGCTGCCTAACCACGTGCCATTTCCCCTCCCATGCGCAGCGGCCGTGCTTGTGGTTGGGGATGTGGAGGCACCACCATGTCCACCGGCAGGCCCCGGCGTGTTGCAACGTTGTGCAAGACACATGCTGTCACTATGATCCTGCACACTACTGGGGGCGCATATAGCAGCTGCCCACCAGAGCGGTCAAGGGAGCGAAAGCGTGACTTGAGCACTCCGAATGAGCGCTCCACTATGCCCCGGGTTGCAATATGGGCTGTGTTGTATCTTACCTCGGGTGGTGTGGTGGGATCCGAAATTGGCATCATCATGTGGATGCTCAGTGGGTAGGCACTGTCCCCTGAGGAGGTGATGATGGGTATCGTTAGTGGGATTGTGACATTACTCAGTATGTGACATGCATGCATGTGCAGTGGCATTTATACTCACCAAGCAGCCATGTATCGCCATCCCGCCCAGCTTCTAGGTCCCGGTTTAGGGTTGACATTCTGTAAATGAAACTGTCATGGGTGGACCCTGGATAGTTGGCATATACTGAGGTGATGATTCCCTTGGCATCACATACTACCTGAACGTTGATGGAATGCCAGTGCTTGCGGTTTCTGTAGATGTGCTCAGTTGCCCTGGGAGTACGTAGAGCCACATGGCTGCAGTCAATGGCACCTAGCACTTTGGGGAAGTGTGCCACCCCGTAAAAATCCTGGACGACAGCCTGCCTTTCTGCAGGTGTTCTGGGCAGGTATATGTGCCTGCGGACTGATCGGCGTGCAGTCATGATGGCAAACACATGGTGCAGGCAGCGTGACTGGGTGGGCTGTGAGACACCCCCCCACTAAGGCAGTTGTCTGCTGAAATGAACCAGTGGCCAAGATGTGCAGTACATTGAGCACCTTTTCCAAGGGGCTCAGTGCTTGGGAGCACAGGGTGGGCGATGTGAGGTCATCTCCCACTCACTCCCCAGGTCGAGTATTATGTGAGGTGGAAACCTGTACCTCCCATACACCTGGTCATCAGGCATCCCAAAAAGGCTGGTTCTGGGTGTAAAAATTCTGGGTCTGACTATCCTCCTCCTCCACCTCCTGCGGTATCCCACGACCACTGCTGCGAGGAACGGTATATTCATCTTGGCGTCTGAGCTTGTTTGTTGTTTGCGCACACTTTTATGCTGCGCGGGTCCACGTACGCCTGCTTCCTGCTGGCGTACGTGTTTCCGGATTAGCGTGTCTTTTTTGGCATACGCGTTAGCCCTCTTTGATTCCATGAATATGTGTTGTAGGTACGCGTGTGACGGTGTTCTGCGCATTTGCCTCCTGTACTTCCCCCGTGACGCCCACATTTTCACACGTTGTTCCCCATTCCACGTGTTACGCCCCGTGTTACGCCTACTTTTGTTGTGTGCGCTTCGCTATGTGCGCTTTCGCTGTTCGCGTAGCGCGCATTGATTGAAGTCGTGTGCGCCAGCGTGCGCCACGCAGGATTTTAGTGCACATCCATGGATTTACACGCGCACGGACTTCCATGAATCGATGTGCGCGGGTTTCGCTGCGATTTTCGCATTTGCACTGCGATTCGCACGCTTTCGCACACTTGCACGGGAATTTTCAGCGCACATTAATTCCATGAATCAGCCTCCTAGTCTATAAACTGTACTATGCTAAAAGTCCTGCTTTAGCACTAGCCAATTTAAATAACATTCTTCTACATGGTACAGCAAAAGACCTACTTGAATAAAAAGACTATATCCAGAAAAAATATTTTGCACGTGAAAGCTACTTACAGAATAAAATAGCTTTAAAGCAAATTAGCAACAATTCTATGCATGGCAACCTTCTACTACACACATACAAAAAAGAAATACTGAAATTTAAAAGTACATCTGCTGAAATACCAAACCATGTGTGTGTATGTTGCCGTAGAACTTTCTATAAAAGTAACACAAAAACTGTAGACCTAACATATAAAATAGAAAACAATGAAGATTCTAAATCGTTTGAATTAGCTCTTTACCTTATAGCAGAAAACAAATATGAAATAATTGACCCCTTAATACTTTGCAGTTACTACACTACAAAACTTGACAACAACCAAACTCCTTCACGTGCTATCACAAATAATTTGGAATTATATCCACTACCAAAACCCCTACAACAACTCAATTTATATGAGAGCATCATAATTCAAACAGTGCACCCCTTTCAAGCAATAATACACCTTCAACCAAAAACAGCAAAATTACCTCCCTCTGAATTAGTGAAAGGTATTTGTGGAAAAGTAGTGTATTTACCATTAGATCTAAAAGAAAATGTGCACACTCTAGAAGTGCAACGTCCAATGGCGCAATCTTTAATTATCTTAGTAAATGGTGTACCTACAAAAGACAAAAAAATTGGCAACAACTGGTAGATTTACATAAAGTTAGACAAGCTTTGCAATATCTAAAAGACAATAATGAATACTACAAAGAAATTAATATTGAAGAAAACTTGAAATAATTCAAGAGACACAAGAAGCTGGTCAATTTGAGCTCCTAGATCCTGCTACAATATCCAATACTTTAGACCATTATACAATTCACCCATTGCATTCTATTGACACTGTAGAAGATGCACTAGAAACGTACCAAATGCGTCAAACAAAAGGATCACCAATCAGCATATGGGAAAAAAGTATAGAAGCACGTGTTTTTCCTCTACTTTTTCCTACTGGCAAAGGAGGAAGGTACGATGATAGACCTATTGAAATAACAGCATCAGAATATTGCTCATTACAGATGTATTCTGAAGATCTCAGATTTAGACAAAATGTGGAATGCATATATGACCTACTCTTTGAAAGTGAACTAGCAACTTTATGTTACGGAGATTCACACACATTAAAATCAGGATCCCATTTTCAAAATATGTCAGCTACACAATTATTACAAAAAGTGCAACAAAAAGATGAGGTTTTAAAATCAAATATTACAAATCTATTAGCTAATATGCGTGGTACTAAAGAATACTGGTTTCGACGTCACATAGATGTACGTTGTATGATAAGAAACCTTGGCCCACCCACTTGGTTTGTTACATTAAGTTGTGCAGAATATGCATGGGAAGATTTACATGATTTCCTATGCATATCAAACAAAAGCAAAACAAACATAGATATACTAACACCTGGAGAACTTTGTTCTCTAGTTCCTGTTAATGTTTCAAGATATTTTTATCATCGCTTCATTGCTATGCTACACTTTATTTGTAATAAAACTGCTCCTCCCCTTGGAGAAGTGCAACACTTTTTTTGGAGAAAAGAATACCAAGCCAGAGGAGCACCACATATCCACATGCTTTTATGGATTAAAGATGCTCCTAAATTTGGTCAAGACAGTGATGCCACTGTTTTACAGTTTATTGAAAAATAGGTCACTTGTCAAATTCCATCAGAAGCAACTATTAGTGATCTCCAAGCACAAATTTTACAATTTCAAAGACACAAATGTGGCAAATATTGTTGTCGCAAATACAAAAACAAAGGGAAATACTACACCAAATGCCGCTTTGGTTTCCCTAGACCGGTCACAAAAACAGGTCAAGTGAACAGCTTCATGTCTTCAGTTAGACATAGTTTTAAAGGTAAATCACCTAAAAATACATATTACATAAAAAGAACAGAAGAAGAAAAATATATCAATGATTACAATGCAATCATTGCCCACTTATGGAATGCAAACATATATGTGCAGTAAATTGCAGACAATTCCACTGCAGTTGCACGATATGTTACAGCATACTTAACCAAAGCAGAAAAAACAGAGCTACAAGACCTCTGGAATGACCTGTCATCAGACAAAATACTGTCTCACAAATTATACAGCTTGGGCATAAAAATGCTCTCCCATAGAGAATGTGGCTCCTATGAAGCAGCAGATCATTTAACTGGTACTGCTTTGTATGGGAAATCTGAAAATCTAATATGGCTAAGTCTTGCTCCTGCTAAATCTAGAAAAAGAGTTCTAAAATCATACGAAGATAGAGAAACAATAGCCAAACATGATCCCAACAGCCAAGATATTTTAAAAAACAATTTGCTAGACACATACTACCCAAACATCAGTACCACTTTGGAAACCATGTGTCTATACCACATAGCCAAAACTTCACATACAAAATAATATAAAACCCAATGAAAAAAAGGTAGATACAGATCGACAAATTGTTAAGGCAGCTTAGTAAAACTCACCAAACCAAATTTAATTAATCATATCTTATTGTCATTAAAGACTCCTCAACATAAAGAACTATATTACATGTCCCTGCTACAACTCTTTAAACCATGGGGAAAAAAAGAAGAAGAAATACTAGATAACTATGACTCCTATGAAGACGCTTTCAAAGCAAATGAAAGCACTATACCTAATGTAACTTTACACAGTACAAAACAATATTGCACAATGAACAGCAGCACGAAGAAGAACTGCAGGCCCAACTAGATAGGACACTCCTGACAGTAGTCAACCTTCTGTATCTATTGATTGTTTAACACACTTAACACCTGAGTTCAGTTTCTAAGCACGGATCTGGGATTTGAACCTCTGTTGATCTGCGTAGTCTTGCTTCTAAAACCAACACATTGCCCCTGTGCTATCATCCTTACAGATGCCCTTTATCATTACAGGCAAATCTGTATCCCCTTTTACTTATAGTTCCAGGAAGGCGTCCATATCTAGCAGCATATCCCTGCAACACCCCTCAAACATCCTAGGGGATTTCAAATATCCACTGTTCAATCTTAAGGACAAATGATCACGACCAATGTGTGACTTTGGGGTACTGTCCCCACATAGTAAAGTTTTGTTGGATATTGGATCCGGGGCCTAGGCAGATGGGATTCTTCCTCCCAATAATGCAACCCCCAAGATAATATCAACAAGGGAGTGACAGGATTGAATGGAGAATCCAGAGGAGAACCGGGTTGTTCCCACAAGCTGCAAAGGAAAAGGTTATACGCAATGGTATCTAACTAACCCACAATTTTACAATATCCAAATAGATAAATCAATACCACTTCATTATAACAAAATATAGACTGTTAGAATATGTCAACAGGTATCTAACTGCTCCAAAAATCTGCAAAACGGCAATATATAGAGCATTAGACAGAAACAACAAGTGAACACTGAAAACAAACAAACAAATAGACTGTAGCATAACAAAAAAAGGTTTTTTTTTAAACCAACGTTGATTTTTTTCTCCCACAGACCCAATGATTTTAGCAACAAACACAGAAACTGAGCAAATTGCACAGTACACTGGTTTGTAATCTACTAAATATGAAGGTAAACAAAAAGTTGATTATTCAATGTTATAAATTGTTACAAAATACCAATACTAACATGATCTTTTCTTTTATCACAGAAATAAACAAGAAATACATGTACTCCAGTTACTAAACCAAACAGTAAGTATATTATATTAAGTACAACCATCACAGCAAATCACACCCATAGTGACTTATAACTTTGCTGCCTATACATTTGATCTTGTCCATGCACCCAAGACTATAGACCCTGCCCACAACCACCACAGCATATCACACCCATAGTGGCTTATAACTTTGCTGCTTATAAATTTGTTCTTGGATCCAAAGGTTATAAGCCACTATGGGTGTGATATGCTGCGGTGGTTGTGGCCAGGGCAGAGAGTCTTGGGTGCATGGCCATATAAGAGTCAAACATTTTAACTATGGCATATGGACACTTTTAATGTCCGCCGACATCATGAGTGTTCTTAGGACAGTTTCAACTTTGCTGCCTATAAATTTGATCTTGTCCTCTTGGGTGCATGGCCATATGGCCATGCTCCCAAGACTCTATGTCCTAACCACAACCATCATAGCATATCACACCCATAGAATCAAACATTTCAACTATGCAATATGGACACTTTTAATGTCCACAGACATCATGAGTGTCCTTAGAACAGTTTCAACTTGCCTACGAACAGTACGGACAGACATAGCATCCTCAGGACGCCCTCATTTCGTTTATTTACGAACATCCCAGGACACATAATGTGTTCTAAGAACACTTTGAACATGCTTGCGAACATGTGCTCTTAGAACAATTTGAAATTGCATACGAACAGAACGGACAGGCATACGGTCCTCAGGACACTCCCATTTTATTTATTGACGAACATCCCAGGACACACAATGTGTTCTTAGAACAGATTCAACTTGCCTGCGAACAAAATGAACAGGCTTACCGTCCTGAGAACACACCCATTTTGTTTATTTTCAAACATTTCAGGACACCGTCAGTGTTCTTAGAACACTTTCAGCTTTCTCGCGAACAATACGGACAGGCGTAATGTCCTCAGAACACGCCCATTTCGTTTATTTAGAACATTTTAGAACATCCGCGTTGTCCGCAGACAAAGCGAACCCAACAGGGGGTTCTATCACCTAAATAAATAAAACATTTAACCCATCTCTTACTCCCCCACCCTCCCCAAACACTTTCACACAACAACACACTGTACTAAATAGTATTTTCGACAAAGTTTCACTGCGCTGTCCGCGGATGTCTGCGGATCCAAGATGGCGGGAGTTCCCGAAAATTTGACGCGCTTCACGATCTTCACTGTCCAATCAATGAACATGTTGCGTGTCCGCGGACATGACGCAATCTGATTGGCCAATCAGGACACTGTCTGCGGAGCAAACAGGAAAGTGTGTCTGCGGACCGAACATAGATTCACTAATTTTTTTTTACCTATTTTTTGCTAATTTTATAAAAAACTACTGGATGGGTTTTCACCAAATTTTCAAAAGTACGCTTTCGGGACCAAGCCACTGCTCCTGGTCCAAATTTGGTGTAAATCGTTCCAGCGGTTCGGGCTGTAGACGTGAACAAAGTTTTTTCTCCATTCAGTCTATGGGGAAAAAAAGAAGTTTTGGGACCCTCCTTATAACTTTTTCCCCCCTGAACCAAACCTCTCCAAACTTTGCAAAAATATTCAGAGTGACCACATACTTTTTTTTGCAAAGATTGGTGAGGATTCGTCCAGGGAGAGCAAAGTTGTAAGCCACCCGAAAAGGGCTTTTCCTAAGGAAACAGCAACTTAACCATAACTACACAGCCACTAACGTGGCTGTTTAATAATCCATACATGGTTATATACTTTCACAAGCTCCAACTCTGACTGTTCTAGAATGTTGCTAGGTCACTGATTTGAATAGTGAACGTGAGATGAAAGAGAAAAAGAAAATAGCAGGTAAAATGTTGAAAAAGTAACTCTCAGTTGTGGCTTCTACCAGCATCCGCAAGCCCAAGCTGTCTCCTGCCCACTATCCAGATGTCAAGAATATTGCCCCAATTATAATCATGGGTGCGGAGCCTACTGTGGTGTTGCATAATGGAGCGTGCAATCATTTTAATCATACCTTCCCTCAGGATGCATTTACATGGACTCCATTTATAGATTGCTGGCATACGTTGTTGAGGGTTCCACTGCTAAACCACAAATGTTTGTCCCCTCAAGAAGGGGGTAGTTGCCTTTAGCGGGGCCTGCCTTTCCCCACAAGTACATATTTATTTTTAAAAGACTGTGTGCAGGGGTCTTCAGTGGGGCTGCCTGCACTCCGCGAGTACATTGTATTATAAAATAGGGAACAGGTGCCTTCAGTGGGCGGCGACTGCTCTCAACAAGTACATTTATTTACATTGCGGGCAAAGCCCTTTAGCAAAGGCTGCATGCCCCCACACAAGTACATTTAAAAGAATATTGGAGGCATGGTCTTTCAGAGGGGATGCCTGCAACCCACAAATATATATATATATATATATGTGTTTTAATTGCGGGCAGTGGCCTTCAGTGGGGCTGCCTGCCCAAAAACTTTATTTTCTGTTTAAGTTAAGGGCAGGGGCTGCCTGTCCCCCAAAAGTATATTTTTTAAAATTAGCAGCAGTGGCTTTACACGGGAGCCGCCAGCCCCCACGAGTACTTATAAAAAATGCTGAAGGGGCCTTCTGTGGGGGTCGCCAGCCCCAAACAAGTGATTCTTTTTTTAATTGGATACAGGTGCTTTCAGCAGTGGCTGTCTGTACCCCAAAAGTACTTTTTGCAAAATTGCATGTAGCTAGCAACCTTCAGAGGGGCCATCTGCCCCAAAAGTATGTCCCTATGTTAAAAATGGGGCAGGACATTCAGTGGGGGCTGCCTGCCCGCAACATGTATATATTCTAATAACATTAGCAGCATGGTCCTTCCACAAGTGCCAAATGCCCCTGCAATTATTTTTCTTAAAAACATAAAACAATTGGGGCCATGAGCCTTCAGCAGGTGCAGCCTGCCACCCACAAGTACATTTTATTACACTGCAGTAGGAGCCTTAAGCTGGTGCCACCTGCACCCCACAAGGACATTATATTGTAAATTGGGGCAGGTGCCTTCAGCTGATGTTGCCTGCCTCAGAAGTATGCATTTCATTTTTTAAATTGACAGCAGGGGTCTTCTATGGATCCTGCCTGCCCCTCACAAGTATTTTGTATTTTAAATTGGGACGGAGGCCTTCAGTGGAGGCCACCTGCACTCAAAAATACTTTTTTAAATGATTTGGGAGCTGCAGTCTTCAGCAATGGAAGCCTGCACATGAAAGTGCATTGTAATGTTAAAAATGGGCCTTCAGCTGTAGCCACCTGACCACAAAAGTACATTTCTTTAAAAATAAAATGGGGCCAGGCTGGAAATTCAGGGGTGAAGGTGGCATGCAGGAGTTGAAGAGGACTCCACTAAAATAATATCCAACTCCTAACACCTGTGCTCTCCCAAAAGCATGGGTATTAGTTGTCTGGCCTTTTTCGGTAGTCAAACTACTACAGGCCTCTTCAGCCAATAAATGGCCCATGCATTCCAGGCCACTAACCCTATTGTGCAGAGGTGGTGTGCAGGAGCTGTGGCCAAATGTTTGCAAAAGTGCGAATGGGGGAAAGAGGCAGGTAAGGGGGTGAAAACCAGGAGTAAAGAACCTACCTTTTTTCGATATGCTACATCAGATGACCCAGTGCTTGGGTGGATGAAATTCAGCCTTTTATTTCCTGGTCCCAGCAGTTAAAAGATGGTTGAGCCATCTGACCCCTCCTCTTGAGGCCCTGTCCCCATTGCACTGAGCATGTGCAGCGTACCCCATTTTACACTGCTGCTGAAGCAGCAGCCCAATTCTTTTTTTCCATTTTCACAATTTCCCCTAACCCTTAAACCATGCCTTCAAGGAGGTTTTGCCCCACAATTTGAACAGTGCTGTTATAGTAGAAGAATCTGGGGATTTACTGAATTCAAAGGACAAGCAGCTATATTTGGTGAGAAACTGGACACCAGTATTGCATGGCAGATTCAAGTTGTTGGGGCCTTCTGTGTGGAATATATTGACCCACTCAACGGCATTGCCCCACATCACTAAGCTGCATTTGAGCAAGAAGCAGCAACCTGGCTGCGCTGGTTTCTGTGCACACCAGGACCTCAAAACTGTGTTTTGGCAGCAACAGAAAAATGGCTACACCATCCTGCCTAGCACACTTCAGGAAAATGGGACAAGGGGACACCCTGAAAAAGTATGCCAGTGTGTTCTGAAACCTGTCAATGGAAACAAGTGAAAAAGCAGCATTGCTTTGCTGCAAAAGCCAATATCCCCTTCAAAATGAAACATGTTCACCCTTTAAAAATGTTGTCTTGAAGCTAATTCCATCTGTTCATTCTGAAACGACTGTGGGTAAAAAGGCTTTGTCATGCTCAGAATATTTCACCATTTCACTGTGCTTCACCAAAAGCAGGCATAATTCCTGAGTGACAAGCCCAGTCACACCAACTCTCAGAGAAATCGATAAGCAACTTAATTTTCACTTGCACGGGAATGCACGTGTATTTCTTGTCAAAATGTATCCAGGCTCAGCAGTTCAAAGGACTTTAACTCTCTGAGCCAGGTCAAATATAAATGTATCTATGCTTTAGATAAAACTCCTGCATTCAAGGAAATGGCTACAGCTGCAAAGACAGTGTGGGCAGCTGAGTGAGCTGCAAAACCAAATTTAAAGAAAGACATGTTAGCAGTTTTAACACATGTGGAAAATGAGTTTTGCTGACTGAAGAAGAAATCGGCCTGTTTAAAAATAAATTGTTGATGAAAGCCTGCTTACTTAGCAATGTAAAGGGTTTATGTAGTGGTGATAATGTACACATAGGCTATTTTTTTCACAGGTTTGTTTAATTCAGGACCCAAAATAAGAAATTAAAGAGTTTAAAACACATTGGCTGGATTTGCAAGCTCTCAGAAAAAACAGTCATTCCAGTTGCCAGCCATGAAACTTCCCCAAGGAAGGGAGACACACCATAAATCCAGGACACTTAAGTGAAAATTTCCAGCTTGAAAACTGTGAATGGGATAGGACAAAGAAAGTTCACAGTCTAGTCAGACATTTGTCTGTGCTCCAGGATGGGACAATAGAAGTCCTGGGACACTAACCTGTCAAGTGTAAGGGCCAATAAATCCTTCAATTAAGATGAGAAATCCCCCCTTTGCCATTAAGTAAATGACAGTTGCTTGCAGTTGGAGGAAGAAAAAAAAGGATCTAGTCACAATGGACTGCCTTTTGGTTACAAAGACTATTTTATAAAGAAATTTTAAGACGTTTTATCTCTACAGCAAGAATTGGTAAAAATGTAAAACGTTTGCAGTTTCAAATCTAATTTTATGCACTTTCTTTTAAAACTTGGTAGAACTCATTGCTGCAATGGAACAGAAGTTACAAAATATGACAGATTCCAATGAAAGTATTAATGTTGCAAACATAACATTTTGTACATACATCTCTGGGGATAATTTGCATCTTTGTATAAAATTGTGGAATTTTAGGCCAAATCTTTTATGTTTAAATTTACCAAAATGTATTTGAAAGGCGAAACAAGGTTGCACAGACTAGAGGATTGGACTGATCTGTGCTGCACATAATATATAACCTGTGTGTATAATTTGCCAAGAGATTGTAATGGTGTAAATGTATGTTTTTGGCTAAATCAGATTTTCAGTAAAGTAAATGTGGGAGTTTCAAAACATTGTAAAACTCACTTCATAAACCTGACATCACTCCCTTAGAAAGCCAACCAGTTGAGAGCAAGGCAGAAACTACCACCCCTGCCCAATTCAAGTAGTTTAGGGGCATGCATAGTTAACCCTGCCCAGCCTATACATTATTGATGTCATTTAGCACTATAAATAAGGGTCTCTGATAAGACCCTAGACACACACTCTTCCTGATGTTCCTGTGCCGGCGTCCTGTTCCGGTTTCATCTATCCTGACTCCAGATCCCAACTACAAGGCCATGCATTGCTGATCCTGCTCCAGCAAGGCCTCACATTCTGAAAACCCACTAATCTCCCATTAACCAGGAGAAAACTGTGGTACTGTTGGCATCCTGATCCAGATTGGCTTGCTTCCACTCACTGCATGCTGCTGCCATCCTACTACCATGATGACCCATTTTATCCAGTAACCAGAATTGCCAGTCCAGAAGTGGTACTCAGTAACCAGTCCTTTCCCAGATCATCCTGTCCGACTGATTTTGTCCGGCTGTCCTTTGTTATACCAGATCCATGTGGTGACTAGAACCGTTGACTGTCCAAAATCCAAAACTAAGAAGTGGACTGTGAGTATCAACGCGCTGCGCAAAGATAAGCGCAAGGCTGAAGCCCTTTGGAAAAGCCACCCCAGTGCTGCCAATAAAGCCTCCCTTCTAATCACCTCTCTTAATTACAAGGAGGCCATATTACAAGCCAAAAAGGAGACATACAATACACGAATATCCCAGGCAGAATCGAACACTAGAGAATTATTAAAAAATCCTCAAAGAGCTAGAATCTCCCTCACTTGCCCCAGACACGTGCACCAAGGACAGCACCTGGTGCAACAATATACAAAATGCCCTTCTCAACAAAATATCCACCTTGCAATCCAAAATCAACGCCAAACAAAATACCCTCCACACCCCTACATTCAGCAATACCAGGCCACCTAAAATAACAACCCCTGACTCCCAGGTGCCGTTCAGCTTCACACCACTCACCGTTCTGGAGGTTGAAAAAATCATCTGCAATTTAAAACCCTCAAACTGCCAAGGGGACACCTGTCCAGCCCCGATCATTAAGGAGTCGGCACATGACCTTGCTCCTTTTATCACCTCTTTCATCAACGCCTCCTTTCAATCGGGAGTGGTCCCCAATAACCTAAAGGATGCTTGGGTTATCCCTCTCCTAAAAAAAAACACCTTAGACCCGGAGGTTCCAACCAATTATAGACCTATCACAACGGTCCCATTTCTGCTAAAGATCTTAGATAGAGCAGCCTATCTTCAGATACAGAACTATCTGGAATCAAACAACCTACTAGGCACGAGACAGTCTGGCTTCAGACCGAAGCACGGTACGGAGAAAGCCCTCCTCGATCTCAAGACCCAAATTGAGGATCTCAAAGACAAAGGTAAACTAGCCCTGCTACTACTATTAGACTTATCTGCTGCCTTTGATCTGGTTAATCACCAAATCCTCTGTCACCACTTGAAAACTGCAGCTCACTTCTCCGACATGGCCACAAACTGGATTCAATCCTTCCTGGATAACAGACAGATGAGGGTATTCTCGCCCACCTCCGCGGCTGACCCTGCACCAGTCCCTTGCGGAGTCCCCCAAGGATCGTGTGTATCCCCTACCCTTTACAATGTATTTACTAAACCCTTATTTGATGTGCTTGACTATCTGGGTGTCACCTACACAAATTATGCTGATGACACCCAGATACTCATCCCCATCACGGGTGATTACACATTAGACTCAAAAGCCTTGAATGACGATTACCATGTCATTCAAACTTGGATGGCCCAACATGAGCTCTGTCTCAATGACGACAAGACACATCTCCTCATCCTAGGTACTCAGCAAAGACTAAACAAGCTGAACCCTATGTACAGTTCCTTTAACATCGATGGAAATATAATAAAAGTCTCCAAAGACACAAAAACGCTTGGAATCTACCTCGACTCCACCCTCTCCCTTCACAGACAAACTAATGCAGTTGCGGCCGCCGCTGCCTATACCTGCAAGCTGATCACAGCATGTCGCCCTTTCCTCTCCTCGCACAACTGTACTACCCTTGCTAGGACCCTGGTCATGTCTAAACTTGACTACTGCAATGCATTGTACCAGGGCACTAATCAGGGTAACCTAGACAAGCTCCAAATCATACAAAATAACGCCATCAGGGCAGCCCTCAATATCCCCAGATCTGCACACATTTCGGATACCAGGAACAACCTTCATTGGTTGTCAGTCACCCAAAGGATCTCACTAAATCGCTTGACCTTACCTACAAATGCATGAACAATCTGGCCCCCACTTATCTCTCCTCACGATTCACGCTGTACACTCCAGTTCGCTCACTCAGATCTACCCTGAACCAGAGCCTACTGATACCTAGATATAAGCTCCAAACAGCTGGTGGTTCTAGCTTCCCAGTCCTGGTAGCCAAACTGTGGAATGCTGTCCCCTTGACTATCAGAAACCTCCCCTCCCTCAACCTTTTCAAACATAGAGCCAAATGTTGGCTCGCCCCCTCCAATGCCTAAACTACATTCGGAAAACGTGTTGCAATAACCTATGTAAGGATGTACTACTTGACAAACCATGTATCGTTGTACTACCTACCTACGTATATTTCTATGCCATATTTATTGTTTGATATATTATCACTGTATGCAATTTATGTAACCATTGCCTTAAGAAATGCGCCCGGTAGCCTCCGGGCCTGGTCTGCGCTATACAAATAAATAAATACAAATACAAATAGGAACCCATAGAAATTCATAGTATGCCTTGCCTTGCTTTGTCCTATCCCAATCTCTAAGCTATCCTATTCTGACCCCGATATCTTGTTCAAATTCTCAGCATTATATGTGAAACCCTGCCTTTGATTCCTAGTGTCAGCACCAATTTCTCTGCATTTTCATTTTTCATAGAACATAAGCCATTAGCGATTGTGATTAAATAAATTAATTTTCCATAAAGGAAACGGCGTAAACCACGTGAAGGGTTAAAACGGCCGCATAACTGTGGAGATTTGCGGGTGACATTCTCTTTTGCTTAGTCATTAAATCCAGTTTAGGTCAAGTTTAAATCCATTTT
Organism: Ambystoma mexicanum; assembly: GCF_040938575.1. Taxonomy (NCBI): domain Eukaryota; kingdom Metazoa; phylum Chordata; class Amphibia; order Caudata; family Ambystomatidae; genus Ambystoma; species Ambystoma mexicanum. The sequence continues at coordinate 1,268,071,415 of NC_090930.1, forward strand.
AAAGCCGCTTCTCTGTTTTTCACCGCTCTATTTTCCTAAAAACGAACCTCACTTTATTTAGCATAACTCACTCAATTTACCAGCTGGAGACCTAATTTCACTTCCATATTGTACCTAGGATCTATAGCTTCACCCCAACACACAATATTGCACCCGTTTATTATTAAAAACCATTTTGGTATTTTCAGGTGGGAATTGCAAACGTTTGCTAATTTTCCAACGCGTCATTTGCTGCAAATATGTTTTAAAACCTGCCACTCAATTTTCGAACTGTATGCTTTGGGTTATACATTGCTTGTGATTGTTAGTACCTTAACATTGTTGCTCTTGTGAAGAATAATATTTTTTTCAAGGTTTTTGCACACATTCATTATTTTATTCATCCATTTCCGAGTGTCATTTTTAGCATTGCCAGGGTTTAAAATCTGTTTTTCTCTCTTGTTATTGGTAGGGAAGGTCTGATTTCCATTCTGTTTTCTATTTGTCATTCCTGATTACCTGCTGTTTCTTCATATCCATTTAGAATTGATTATTTGTGGGTTGAGGGAACATTGCAGGGGGAAATTCTAACTCAAGTGCTATCTTACCTAAAATCAACAAGTGCTCCTATTCCATGGTGTTTTGTAGATGTGTCAATAGAACGTTAACTAAGTGCATTGCCTACATTCCTATTGCTCTTATCGCCCTATTGGTGATTGCTGCCCCATATTGAAAAATTGTATGATTTCTTTTAATTTTGAAATAAATAAATACATATTATATTTTATCAAGCAGCATGGTTCATGGTCCATTGTGTCCTGGGGTATTTGAAAATGGGGTATGATATGAGTGGTGTACCATTTCAATATTGAATCTAACATATAAACATAAGCATACTAGGCCAAGACTAAGGTGTGCGTTGACTGAATGAAATCATTAACATCTGAAAGGAACATGCATACGCATTTGTTGAAAATATATATTTGACAATCTGACTTTCTCATGCAAAGGAACTGCCTGGCACCTGAATTTGCATCTTCTTGGAGAGTCTTGAATAGTTATTGCCGCAAATCAAAATGGAGCATTTTAAGGCAAAGGAGTCAGCCTCCTCAGTCAACAATGTATTTAATTTAAGTAACCCTGAGTCATGTCTTCAGGTTCTTCTCAAAACTATTGTATAATGTTTTCTTGTGATGAGATCCAAATGTAACCAAGTCTCACAAACCTGTGCCCTTGTAAATATATTCACTAACAGACATACATGATTTTGGTATGATATGGTTGGTTGACCACATTCAATACTTAGGGTTTCTCATTTGTAAACATATTGATTAATTACCAAACTTTGCAATTCCTCATTAGTGACACGTAAAATATCAGTCCTAAATGAAAAGATATTTTTAAAAAGATCTTTTCAGTTAAACACTGATTTAGAAGGACACCTCCATGGCCGCACGGAGTGGTCTTTCTAAATCCAACTGTCACGCCTCCGCCATACACAATTACGCGCAGGGGCTGACAGACAGTTTGGGATCCAGAAGAGCAGCACCAGGAGAACGGCTATGTTTGTGGGTGCATGTGTGTTGCTGTGTGTGTTGTGTGTATGTAAGTGTTTTTGCTTGGGGTAGTGGGAGGGGTCGGGGGTGGACAATGGGGGTTGGCAGGGATGTGGCTGAATGATGGTGGGTTGTGCATGTGTGTGCATTTCTGTGTGTGTTGTGTGTATGTATGTGTTTTGGTTTGGAGGACCGGGGGGTGGGGGTTGGAGAGAAACAGTGCCTTTTAGCCATGGTTATTCAATGTATACTAAAACAAAGGGTGTCCATGTTATCCTATTTGTATTTTTTCGAAGTACACAAATGCCAATTTTCACCTACATTAAGGTATTTAGGGTCAAGGCATTCTCACGAAAAGTGCCTGTTCAATAACAAAAGCCAATGAGAACAAGTGGTGAGCCCATTTTGGGTGTTTTAAAAAGTGGCACGAATACCAGGGACAAAACAGAACAAACTGAAAAAAGGCAAAGTTAACATTAACCTAAGGGATCAAGCGCTCCAAACGAAAGAGGGCTACTATGTAAATATACACAATTAACTATTAAGTGTCACTAGAGGTAGTGGTGTGGTCAGGTAGGGGGCATAGGTGAAAGGGCCTGGTGAGCTCCCTCTTTAGCAAGAAAGTGAAGTTTGAGCTGAGCTTTGAAGAAATCCATAGTTGGGCTGAGTTTAATTGCTATGGATGGTGGACTGGACTCCAGTAGAGTGGGGTGAGTATGGAGAAAGAGCAGAAGGAATAGGATGCATAGAGCGGCTATGTGGTGGTGCGCTTGAGTGCAGAAGAGGATCAGTTGGAACATGATGGTGTATGAACTAAGATACAGTCAGACAGGTACTGAGAACCAGGACCATTGATAGTTTTGTAGACAGGATGAGGGAACATCAAAAGAGAACCATTGTACATGGGGAGCCAACCAGCGTGTTGTCAGTTGGTAGAAATGGGAAAGGTTCTGGGTAGATTATAGAGAGACAAAACACACGACTGAGGTTATCACTAGACAATTATTACCTCCCTTGCTAAAAGAGAAACTCTCCGTCTCTACAGCTACAGATAACACAATTAAAAAAATACATCCTACCCTTGTGCAAAAAGGCAACTATTGTATTCTTCCTTATGTGACTCCCAGAGGGAGAATTACATAAAAACACACACATTGATGTCAAACAAATACGTATCCTATATGGTCAGTAATCATAGGGCCTAAGCGGGCAAGACCCACCCAAAATATATAAATGCCCACTCAACAGCACTGTGTGGGCATTTTCAGATGTTAATGTCACTGTGGTGGCCCTAACTACATTAGCTTCAGGCCCAACTTTTTAGACAATCCTGGCCACGCCTCTGCCAGTATCTCCCTTTGTTTTGAGACTACAGTTTACCAACAGGGTCAACCTTTTTCAGCGGTATATGTGGGTACACCACTTTCTTCAGGGCACTAATATGCCCATACAAAGGCATTCTTTTCCCATTTAAGCATTTCCAGGCTTTAGCCAGGTGGCTCTTATCAATGCGCTAAACTGTTAACCGCTGCTTGGTGATGACAAATAGTGCAAATTAGAGCACATTTCTTGATGTACTCCACATCTCAATTGGCATGGAGTCTTCTGGATTGCTTGCTACTTCACAATTCTAAGATAGGGTTGAAAACACACAGAGAAAGATCAGTGAGAATTTGATCTTAAACTGTGCATTATATCTAACTTCATAACAGTGATGACATCATGCTTTGTGACACCTAACCAACGTTCAGGATAACACACGTATCAGAAAGTTGGCAATCAGTTTTCTCTCACATATGGTAAGAAAGTGATAACTGTAAAAGGTAATACATTCCAGCTGTAATTGGACACATCTCAACATTGGACCAACACACTCTCAACATCAATACAACCTAGAGTGACAATACCTTCATTTTGTCTTCTCTTTTTATCTGAAACAAATGTGTAGTCAATGGTTTTTGGCTTGCTAAACTCTCATAAAATACACACTTCCGTGGGGCGAATGTACTCTAGTGCATACTGCTCTGCAAACACATCATTCAGTGTCCAAAATGAGGATTTAATTAGTATAGGCTTCATTCTACATAAGTGCAGAATGTATGCATTAACTGGTGAATACACAAATAATTGTGGTGTTAAGTGGCAACTAGCGCTGGAGTCGCCATTTACAAAATCTTAACAAGCACCCCTTGCTGCTTGTACATGCCACCCCCAGAGGTCTAACATGCCTTCTATCACTGAAAGCCACTGTGTATGTACGGCTCATGGCCATTAGTATATTAACCTGTATGTAGCAATCATAGTCGTTCTAATACTTATCATACACATGGTTTATGTCTCAGTGTAAGGATATCGCATCTGCCTCGTCAGATAACATGCATCTACTTTTACTACTCTACCTTCTTAAAGATGTCCACTGCATGGTAGTCCAGGAGAACATCTCTACCAATGTCACATCAGGATCTCTAACACACAGAGAACACAGGAGTCCAGTCTGACTGTCTACAAATAACCATGTTACATATTTAACTGATTTTTAGTGCATAGCTGCTAGACTTTGCCATGGAATAGTCTCGTTCAGACCATGTGTATGTGCTCGTAATTTATAAATCCAGCATTGCATTGCTCTTTTTTGTACATGAGGAAAGTGTTCTTTGGGAATTTGTGTGTGTGGGTCCGGCTTGATGTGAGGACACCACAAACTATATCTCAAATTATTCCTTCTTTTTATTGCCACTCTTGGTTCTGCAAGGGTCAGGTGGCCTGTGTTTGAAATCTACCAGTTTTTTAACCATTTCTTTATTTTATTCAGAAGTGGTGAATAGCTGGGAATAGCTATCATTGTGTTCTCTGTCTGGCTTTTTTATGTTGCTCTGAGGTAATAGACCATGGGGCAATTATGTGCTCTTTTGAATGCTTGTCTGAGCAGCTTCCTTTGTTACCCACACCGAGACCGTTTTTCTGTTATCTCTGTGCTTGTGTATCAAACCCACCTGTCTTGGAACAATTGCATCTATATTTAAGTACTGTCTGAAAGGGAGATAGTCCCTGAGATGTTGAGGGTGGTAGTTATCATATACTAGCAAAGCGTTCATGTCTGTTGTTTTGTGAAACACAGAGGCTACTTATGTGTCCTCTCTCACTGATATTTGTAAATCCAGGAACTGGATACTGGACTTGCTAGCATGATTTGTATAGTGCAAGTGTGGATTCAATCCGTTCAGCCAAGTACAGAACACTTCCAATTTGTTCATTGTGCATTGAAAAATCATTAGCACATCCTCCATATACCATACCCATGTGTGTAATTTTTGGCAGAAGGGATTGGTTGTTGCATAGATATATTGTTCTTCAAATTCCCCTATGTACACGTTTGCCAGACAGGGCACAGATTGTAGAGAGTGCAGTTGTCAAAGCTGAGTACTTTCTCTAGCGGGAGGAAAGAGTAGATAGAAAGGCCAAGGAGTAGGCTTGAGCGGTAGTCAAGTTTGCTGAGAGTGGAGATTAGAGTTTTGGTAGAGTGGTTTTTAATAAAAAGACATATTTTATCAAATGTAGAGGAGGTTAATATGAGCAACCAAGGCAGTGGTAGTGATGAATTTTTGCAGTCGTAGGTCACTATCAAAAAATACCCCCAAGATTGCCTTTTGTGAGGGAACAAGAAAGTCAGACGGGAGGGAAATAGGAGAGGGGAGGGATGACACTAGAAGCTAGGAGAAAGAAGAATTCCATTTCTTAAGAGTCCTGCATAAAACAGCTGAGAATCATCCACTGACAAATTGCAGTAAGGCAGTTTGTAATCCATTCAGAGTTGGCAAGGGTGAAGGAGGGAAATGAGAAAAATATGGAGTCATATTAATATTGCTAGGGCTGAGGTATAGACTTTGAAGTGCAGAGGTCCAATGACTGATCATTAGAGGAAGCTGAGGGGAAAGGGATTGGATCAGAGGTTTGTTAGTTTCAAGACATTTTAAATAATTGACCTTCTATGTAGGAGCTGATGCAGGCAAGAGCAGATTTGTGACACCCAAGGTCCGGGAAAGTGAGGAGAGAGGAGTAGTTGACAATGACGAAAGTGCAGAAAGGTATAAAAGGATGAGTATGGAGTGGTGAGCATTAGAGAGGAAGTTGGAGACATCCAGAAGTGCAGTCTCAGTGTAGTGTTTACTACTAAATCCAGATTAAAGTGGATCTTCAAGGCCATTATCCTCAAGGTACGTAGTGATTGAAGACCACCTGCTCAAGGACGTTTGAATAATGGGAAGGAGAGGAACTGGGTAATAGACTGTTTTGATGTTTGGATTAGCAGAGGGTTTCTTCAATTGGGTTAAGACAGTGGCAGATTTGAAGGCGGCAGGGAACAGTCCAGAGGAGAGAGAGAGGTTAAAGAGCTCAAACAGATAAGGCAATGTGATTGAGACTGTTGGGTATTTTGTGGAGATTTGGGGCCTGACGGTATTTTATTACCGCCGGAAAATAACTTAGCAATAATCACTCTTTGTATTCAGATTTGGCCATGTGCAACAATAATACAATGGGCATGCATTATTTCAGCACCCAGACCTGCATATTTGGTATACGCGGTTGGTGGTATTTTGGTGAGCATAATTCCCTTGTTTTATTTGTGGCCCCAATGTCCAGAATCCCTTATCTTCGCTTAGATTTTTCGTGTGATCACTAGAGAGACCTCAGACCTGCATTCTAGGGATACCACATTTTCCAGTGATAGTGTTGGTGCGCCACCATGGGCAAACTCACTGACTTATTTACGACAGAGAGCTATATGTGGTAGTCTTGTGGTAATTTCCACTACCTTATATACGGTAGGGAGCTATGTTCAGAGAGTCTCTCTTCCCGTTGGCTCATATACCTCCAACAAGCTATACTACAGTCACTCACAATTATTCATACTGATTCTGACATGCACACATCTGTCTTAAAATGACCATTGCACTGTTTAAAAATCTCCCCACATCATCAGCATTGTAATGATAAATAGTAAGTACACCATCCGTCTGTTTTCAAATATTTTTCTGTATTATAAAAGTTGTATTTAACACGATCTCATTCTTTACAGCAATAAAATGGAACAATCAAAGCATTTTCTATGACACACTGCAATTATAGTGGCGGAGAACAGAACTTAAATTGCAACATTAGCACTTGATTAAGACACGCACGGGACTTTCATTTTTCTACACTGACTGCATATTTCCGTGCACACACACAGCTCCCCCAGTTAGGTAATTACCTTATCTGTTCAGAGGCTTCTCTCTGTGAATGTGGCTCTCTTGGATTAACTCCAGCAAAAAGGAACGCTTGCCTTCTCAAGCCGGGGTCATTGCCTGGAATTCTCAGCTTTTTCAGATAGGACTGCCTCAGCCAGTGGACAGGTTTTTCTTTCAGCTCTCCCCAATGTCGACTGCAGCAGGACACAGGAATCTGCATTCAGTCAGGACCCCACAGCCAGGTCTTCTCCCCAGTAGTGCAGAAAGATGTCTGCCTGTCTTTTTCCCTGCTACTGCCCACTAAAACTTTCCTCTCAGCCCTCTTTATGACGTGTCCCAATGAAATTCATCATCTCTCATCCTCCTACTCTTCAACAATAGCTTCGCTTATACATTTGCAATTGTTGCAAATCTGACTTCCTCCTTCCTGCAGTTACTGTGCACAACAACACGGATAATCAGGCAGAGAAGAGAAGAAAAAAAAATCTGCACACTCATTTAAATGGTTTTCAGAGTATGCCTAATTCTGCAGTAGAGAACACATTTTATTAGTGGGTTATATTAAAATAAGGTTTTATTAGTCAGGTTAATGGTTAATAGGTTAGCTGTTAATTTTCAAATGTGTCTCTAGCAATATAGGCATTTCAGGTGAAAAATAGTGTGCATTTTTAAATGAACACGTGTGCTTTTAACTGTAAAAATAGATTTGCATCTTATATGTTAAAATCGTTTTTTACTGAATAGTCTGTCTTTCCTTGTTAATCTGCTAACCCATATAGCAATGCACCGCACCCTTGTGGTGGTGGTGCTGCAAAAAAAATTGTGCTACTTGTGCAGTATTGCTGTACTGTGTACTGTAACACGCCAAATATCCTTACATATACCCTCCTTTTGTTTTTAGAACTTGGCTATAATCCAAGCCAATTCCTAAAAACAACTTGTTCTATTTTTTTTTACAATATAGCAATCCAACAAAATGAATATTCATGTGCATCAATGAAAATTTGCAATCAACATTTCACCTGAGTCCATCAGTTCATAAAATGTTCCACATTTGCCTTCTCAGTGGAAGTGGCATTACTTTAAGTTTAAATTTTCCAAGTCAATTAAAAACAATGAAATAAAACAACTAACTAAAACAAATAAGTAATATAACAAGTTAAAATAAATAATTAAAATAATAAATACGTGGAACTTCATATGCCGGAACTTTTGCTTTGTCTCTTTTGGTATGTCCCGACCAGCGATGTTATTCGGTTCATTCGAGTACTCTTTCATCTTGGCAATCTTGAATCCACAGTATTCATCTCTTTTGGCATTCCGGTTATTTTGTCTTCACCTCCACCTGGAGGCAGGCATCTTTTGGTCTTCATCCAGGGGACTCCAGGACTCCATCGTCTCCCGTGGCCTCTGATCCCGGAACCTCCGACCAAATAATGTTAATTGTCTAAATCAAAATAGAAAATAAACAGATTAAGTACATAGCACAATACTAACTTCATCCTTTTGCCAAAAATAAAACATGCTTGGTAAAAATACTTCGTTTTTTTTTTTCTTTTTTCTGAAATTAAACACAAGTTAAAAGAAAACAAACACATATAAAACAGCATTCAATATTTAACACACTTTCTCTCTGCACACCAACCACGAGCTTCCGTTATATGTGCATTTATTTATTTATTTATTTATTTATTTATTTATTTATTTATTTATTTATTTATATTATATATTTTCACATATATTACAGTGTTTATGTGCCATCATAACAATCAACTTTTTTTTAACTTCTTTGTCACTGCCTCCTGATCACACCCATTTATTTTCTCAAGGGACTCTATCCGTTTCCACATGCTCAAGCTGCCTGATCTCATGTCTGGGATGGCATGGTTTGATTTGATTTACATGGACAAACTGCTCTATTGCTGTTTCACCTTCATTTTTCAAAATTTTATACACTACAGGAGAGACTTTATCTATAATTCGAAATGGCCCCTGCCAGGCTGCCAGAAATTTAGAATTTTTCTGTTTACTTTTTCCAAAATGAAACTTGTACACCTGATCCCCTACATTGTATTCCTTTACTGATGTCTTTTTGTCATAATATGACTTAGCACTGTCAGCAGCTCTTTCCAGATTTCTCTGCACAAAAGCAAATGCATGTTGCAAATGCCTCCTCAGTTCATCAATATATTCATGAACTGTGGATGCACTCACTAGAGTTTGCTCATGTGTTCTGTATAGTAGGTGTTGTGGTAACACCATTTTCCTACCTGTTAAGACCTCATGGGGGCTAACACCTGTTGCTTTGGCAGGAGTCGACCTGATTGCCATCAAAACCAATGGTAAACGCAAATCCCAGCTGGAACCTGCTTCTGCCACAAATTTCTTTAAAATATCCACAACAGACCTATTGCTTCTTTCAACTGTACCTGAAGACGCCGCCCGATATGCGATATGTAGTTTCCTTTTCACACCTAGTATTTGCCATACCTTACTCATTAGAGTACTTGTGAAATGACTTCCTCTGTCTGACTCAATTCTTTGTGGCAACCCAAACCTTGAGAACACATGGTTCACCAGCAATGTGGCTGCTGTTTGCGCACTACAATCTGGTGCGGGAATGCACTCAATCCACTTTGACATCAAACATACCACACTCAAAATATAGCGGTGTCCCCTGCTCGACCTTTTTAAAGGACCTACATAGTCTATTTGCAAATCTGACCATGGGAGAGTTAGGCCTCTTTTCATCAATGGTGCTCTATGCATTGGTGAAGCAGGTTTAAATTGGGCGCATACTAGACATCCTCTAGTATATAATTCCACATCTTGGGACATATGTGGCCAGTAAGCATAATCTTTTAGTATTTCTAATGTCTTTTGTGAACCTCTATGGCCTGCAGTTATGGCATCATGTGCATGGTGTAGCATTAGTCCTCTGAATGAAAGGGGTACTACCCACTGTATTTGCCCTGTTATGGACTCTCTAATCATGAGCCCATCCTGTAATCTAATTCGTGTTTTGTTCTTTAATAACACCCTTAACTCTTCTTTTCCCATACAATCATTTTCTGTTAAAGGATTTTGTTCAGGATCTATCAAATGATTATAATAGATTCCCAAAATTTGATCATTCTTTTGTGCCTCAATCAAATCTTGGTCTGGCGTGTCATGACTCCACTGCACCACCGGTTGATCTACCTCCTTTGGTGCTTTAGAACGTGTGACTGCATCAATTTGTATTTCACCCATTAAATAATCAATAGGTAGCAATTCTCCCATCACAGCCCCAATCTTAGCCAGATGGTCTGCCTTATCATTTCCCTCCTTATCCTCTCCTGGTGTTTTTAAATGCCCACGAATTTTTCTCCAGTATATTGTTAAATTATTTTCTGACACCAATTTGTCTATGGCTTGTATCATTTTTCCATGTTTAAGTGGCTTTTTGTTGTATGTAACCATGCCTCTTGCTTTCCAACCAGGCAAATACTCCACAAAGCTATTCCGTGCATAGTCAGAATCAGTCACCAGGACAATTTCACTGAACTTTTTATCAACTGCAGTAGCAATTGCTTTATAGATGGCTGCCAATTCCGCCACCTGACTGCTCCTATCTCCAATCCTCATCCCTATACTAGGAACGCCTTCACATTTCAACCAGACATTTCCTATTCCTGCCACTAATTGTTTATTACTGTCATTTTCAATGTGAAAAGCACAACCATCCACATATACAGTTGGCAAATCCTTGCATGTTTTTTCATCAAAAGCTTTGTGTGGTGATTGTTCAAATTCCTGTAAACTAGCTTCCACATCCATTTCATTTGTTATTTGTTCAGCTGCACAGTCATGTAAGTCAGCTAACCCTTGAGCAATTGGGCTCTTTTTATTTTGTCCATATCTTACTTCTACGGGAAAACCTTGTAATGCCAGTGTCCATGAAGTGATTCTGGATTGCGCTAGATTGCCTGATCTAATTCTTTTACTCTCTAAAAATTGCAAAGGTTGATGATTTGTTTCAATAATCACCTTTTCTCCCTGAACAATGGGGCGGAAATGTTGTAGCGCCCACACAGTGGTTAATAGGGCCTTTTCGCATTCATTAAATTTCATTTCAACTTGGGAAAATGCCTTACTTGCATATGCAATGGTTTTGTGATTCAAATCGTGTTTTTGTGATAACACTGCTGACATACAATTTTCAGAAAAGCCTATTTCTATAAAGAAATCCCTGTCCTTTATGGGGTATGCTAAACATGGTGCCTTTACAAGACATTCCTTCAATCTAGCCACTGCATCAGACTGCTCTCTTTCCCATCTCCAGGGAGTATTTAGTTTAAGCAGTTTAGTCAATGGTTGAGTGATTTCTGCATAATTCTCAATGAACTTTCTGTTATAGCCTGTCATCCCTAATAAACTTTTTACTCCTTTCACATTTTTAGGATCTTTTAATCTTTGTATGGCCTCTATTTTCTTCCTTTGTGGATTTAGCCCATGTTCAGTCACTTCATGCCCTAGAAAGTTCACTTTTTTCTTGCACCATTGTGCTTTTTGCAAAGATACTTTGGCGCCTGCTTTCTGCAATTGGCCAAGCACATGTCTTATTTCATCAAAATGGCTTTTAAGGTTTTCATTTTTTATCAAGACATCATCCACATAAACTATTGTTCCTCTTTCCGCTGCATCTGGCATGGCCTTTCTCAAAAATATGCCAAATTCACTCCCACTATTGATGTACCCGAACGGAGCTCTAAGCCAGGCATATTGAGTCCTGTCAAATGTAAAGGAAAATAGGTGTTGTATCTCCTCTGCCAATGGCACACACCAATATCCAGATGTGAGATCTAACGTGGTAAATACATTTGAACCATGTATCTGAGCTAGGCCCTGATCAATGAATGGTAGTGGCCATCTAGATACTGGTACTCTTTTATTTAACTCTCTTAAGTCTGCACACAGCCGCCATTGACCATTTGGCTTTAACACACCTAAAATAGGCGTATTGGATGTGCTATGAATGGGCCTAATTATTCCCTGTGATTCCAAATTTTTAATAATCTCTGCCAATGATTCTAAACATGCCAGCGGTAGTCTATACTGGCGTACAAACACTGGATTTCTGCTACAACCTTCTGGTAGTGTGGCCACATGTAAATCAGTTAAACCACAATCATAAGCATCTTTTGCAAATACATCCTTAAACTCCATAAATATTTCCCTCAGATTGCGTCGATCCTCATCGCTGTCACATGCATCCGCTAAGGAGATTTGCTCTTCTACCATTCTGGAAAATTCTGGAAACTCTTCTGGTAAAGGAATCTCAGCGCTTTCCTCTAACTGTGTGGCTGTGTCTTTTTGTAGAGCTGCCACTTTCAAATATTTTGGCAGATCAGCTTCCACTTCAATGGGCTGATTTCCTGTTTCATTTTCATTTAAATTAAATATTATGCAATCCTCTTGATGGCAGCACACTGTCTCATTTGAATCATAAGGATACACAGAATGAATTTTAAATATTCCTTTGGGCTGAGAGTCCAGGTGTTCTGGCAACTCGCCCTTGGCATCTACATATTTTTCAGGAATATTCCCAATCACCATGTTATTTAAATCTGCCGTATAATGTGATTTTTGTATGGCCATTCCTAATGGGGAGTTTTCCTCTAAATGAATGTCCTGACAACCTTTATTATTTACCATGATTTTTACAGATCCTTCACCAATGTCTACCAATGGAATGTATTCATAATCCAGGCCTTGCTGTTTTATGGATTCATTCAGGCATACAAATGCATCAGAGCCTTTCATCTGCTGTCCATTTTTGCATTTCAGTGTTATTGCAAACTGTTTTGTAAATGCAGGAACAATAGTATTTTTCCTCATCTGTAATTCGACTGCATAAGGAACTAGTTGTGCACAATGATAAGCCCTTCTTTTGTCTTCAAATTCAGGCACCGGCCCACCTAGGCGTGACCATATTTTTTGATTAAGGAAATCTAACACCATACACATTCTGTGCATGATGTCATTGCCCATGTAAAATTCATTTTGTGCTCCACTCACTATCCATACATTATGGTAAATTGTTTTCTGCCCAATGCTAATTTTAAGCATGCATCTGCCTGTAATTCGGTTTTCAAAGTCTGGACTGTCCAACCCAGAAACATATTGATTTTTAATCCTAAATTTCGGGATTTCTTCCCTCTCCATAATTTTTTGCAACAATTTCTCATTAATGAAACTCCTTTCCTGTTCAAGCGCTAAAGTGGCTTTTATTGTTTTAAGATAATCATTTATACCAACGTGAACCCATGGTTGCTCATCTTCCATGTGTATCTCTGCCAGAGTGGTAATGTGTTTTTCTGAATCTGTTTTAGGAACAATATTCTGTTTGCATGTATTCTCTTTTAAGTAAAAACGTAATGTGTGCTCATCTATAGCAGTCTGCCAATCTTTCCTTGGGTCCAAGTATATTTGTACAGGTAGTTTTTCATTGTCGCTCTGATCTTTGTCTTGACACATTAATATAACAGTGACACTAGGTATGCAGCTATTCTGGAGATATACCTCCACAGCATCATTTGTTTTGGCAACGGTGTGACATTCTTTTATATTGCTGTTTTGTGATTTTAGTTTCTTAGGCCTCAATGGTTTTTTGGTTAAGGACCACAGCACTCCATTCACCCCATCTATGAGAGGAGACAATCTTTTCAGGCAATCTGTCCCCATCAGAAATGGAATTTCACAAATAGATGTGATCAATACCTCTTGTTTCATTCTGTGCTTTCCTATTTTTATGTCAACCTCAGTTACACCTATGATGGGCACCTCCTCCCCATTAAAGTTATGCACTGGGCCTTGATTTGCCTTCACTGTGATCTGACTCTGTGGAGGCCTCCCTTCATTGATACTCTTTACCAGCTCCTTGGACATAATTGTGGCCTGTGCGCCAGTGTCAATCATAGCAAAGGTGTGGCATTTTTCTTCTACAGTGATGGGTGCATAATATCTGTCCTCAACTTCCTCTAATACACATAAGAAATGTGAATTCTTACTGATTTCAGGGCTCACCTTTCTCAGGTCTTTTTCACTTTTGGCTAAGCACATTGGTAAATGAAAAGACATTTTTCCCTCCTTTTTACCCATTTCTGTGGGAGGTATTTTATTCATTTCTCCATGTTCAGAGGTTTTTTGGAGTGTGGCCACCGTTCGCCCATCCATCTGGGTAACATCAGAGACCACATTACAACCTTCCAACTGAACATGTGTAACAACATCATTCAGCAATTTGTCATTTTTTAATTCTGTGCATTTGTGATCATTTAGTGTAATACCAGCCCTTTCAGCCTCTTCAAAAATATGTGGCTCAAAGAATTTTTCAGGTGATTGACTTGTACCCTCCTTGTGAGTATTTCCTTTTTCTGTCTGTGTTTGGTCATTGTTTTGCTTGCCCAGGGAAGGAGCTATGGCATCCCCACTTACTCCCTGTTCACTGGTATTCCCCATGCATGAGTCATTTTTCTTAAATCTGTCCCTTTGTTCTTTTGGAATTCCTAATGTTTCTTTTTCATTTGTGCAAATCTTTACTGTTTTATTTAGCTCTAAGTTAAACCGTACCTCTTTTTTAGAAGTATTTACACTTTCCATCACAATTTCATTTACTGGTACTTTCATTTTTAATCCATTAGTCATCTCAGAGTCGTTATGCAAAGTTATATCAGAGCAATCTGTCATTTTGGCACTGCAGTTATCATGAGTACTTAGTCACTTTTCGGAAGCCCCCCGGTCATTGCTATGGCCATCAGCCCCCTCTTTGGAAGGTTGTTTTTGCGCTGTATAGAGCTTTCCTATTTGCTCAGCTAACATTTTCACTTGGGCCTCAAGGCATTGGAACCTTTCCACCTCTCTAGGATCCTCTTTCTGTGGCCTAGGTCGATATTGGTTGTTTTCCCCCTGATTGGATCTATTCTGATACCTCTCAGGTGATTGATACCGGTTGGGATGGTTTCTGAACTCTTGATTCATTTGTGGAGGGGAGCGGGTTGCACCCATCCTTTGATTATAGTCCCCTGGTGGGGAATCATTGTACTGGCGTGGACTGTAGTTCACGTTTTGCCTCATGTCCTGTCTCTCAGATTGTGGGTACTGGCCCCTATATTGATTTCCATTATCAGTAAATCGATCCACATATCGGGGCCTATCCTGATTACCATATATCATGGTGCTGGGATCAAATCTGCTCTGTGTCCCCAATGACTGGTAGGGACCATCATTTCTTTGATCTTGATTTTGTCTCTGGTTATTGTTCATACCTGCCATATCAGACCGGTATCTTACCCGGGGTCTATCTCCTAAATATCTAGGGCTGATGTAGCTCTCTCTATTACTAGGATCATGTGATTGGAACATTGGTACAGGAAATGGCGATCTTTGTTGATTACCCCTTTGTTCAGGTGTCACATTATTTTTACCTTGGCTTTGAGCAGACTCAAGGGACATTTTGGCTGACCTGATTTCCATTACTGTGGCTGAGGGTTCTTTAGATTTAGGCCTAGTATCTTTCATTTTATCACTTTCTCTACCCTGACAATAGAGTACCTCATATAGCTTGGTGCTTTGATGTACAATCCATTCAAGGGACTTGTCACGGTCAAATTCACGGACCAATTGGGATATGATGTCTTTCTGTAGCCCATAGAAGTATGCGGTTTTAAACTCATTGGAATTTGAGTCAAAAGATACATCAAAGCGAGAGAATGCTCTTTTTAAGTCTTGTAAAAATTGGCGAGGTGATGTATTAGGTCCAGCAGTAATAGTGTACGCGACTTTCTTTGCCTCCTGCAATGACTGAAAAGGAGAAAAATGACGCCTAATTTCTTTTTCAAACTCCAGCCATGTCATATTTTGCTGTTCATTTAATCCCCTTATGATGCTGGCCGTCGGGGCATCTAAAGTTAAATGAAAATATTGTCTGTACTGTTCCTTAGGTATCTGGAGTGCTTTAAAAATGTCATGCACCGCTTCTAAGTGATCCTCAATGCAGCATTCACCTCCCTTTTTAAATGGTTTGATCAGGGCTTTAATGGATTTCATTATTTTTATGGGGCTACTTGTTGCAATGCATGGAATTGCACTATTTTGTGATTCAATCCTGTTTTCAGGTGTATGAGATTGGTGGCTGCCCCCAATGGAAGTATCAAATCCCCCAAAGGCGCTGCAACCAAGTTCAGTCACCGGCCCAGTCACTGGGGCACTAGCTCTTTGGGCAGAGCTAGAATTCACCTCCACTCCATTGAATGTGGTACCCTGCCGCCTCTCTTGGGACCTGGGAATGCACATTTGCTGTTCTAAGTCCTTACACTTTTTAAGGAGTCTGTTGGCTTCATCATGTAAATAATTATTTTCATCGCTCATTTTATTAATCGCCTCCTGCATGTCACACATTTGCATTTGGCATTCATTGAACTCTTTATTTCTTTTGTCTCTTTCTTGAATCATTTTAATCATTTCTTGTTCTACACCCTGGAGATCACCTTCTTTTTCGCAATGTTCTTTTTGTAAAATCTGCATTTCTGAAACAATCTCATCTTTATCCTGCCTAATGTGATCCACTAAGGCTTTTAAGTGTGTCAATTCTTGCTCACTATCTTCAAATTGTTTCTTGCTTTTGGATAACTGAGTATCAAAGTCTCTGCATTTTAATTGCATGTCTTTTTGGCATACATCCAATTCTGCTCTCAACATTTCCTGATTTTTACTTGCCCCATCTAATTCAGTCTTTAACCTGTTAATTAGCTGAGTATCATTCTCTTGCATTCGCAGTGACTTGTTTAAAATAAACCATATTTTGCCGCATAGCCGTATTAAACAGTCTTTCTCTGCACTTTTATCGGCTGCATTCAATAATCTTGTAAGGCAGACCTGAATTATGCTGCCTTCTGCAAAAATATTGTCTAGTTTTTCTTTCTGCACCTCACCCTGAATGCGGTTACTCCATTCTAAGGTACTGTTCGAAGACCAATTCCCATGTGCAAATAACTTTGCCTCTAAATATTGCACTAGATCTGAGAATGTGGTTTCCCTTTGTGACATTCTGAAATTCGTTTTTAGTGGCACACTGCTATTATAAAATGGGTTCCCTTTAATGTGCAAATGGCAGTGTGAGACACGCTTGCCACGCCCAGTAGGTATTCTGTGATCACTTTCCCGGCCTGCAACGCACCATAAATATGTTGGGTATTTTGTGGAGATTTGGGGCCTGACGGTATTTTATTACCGCCGGAAAATAACTTAGCAATAATCACTCTTTGTATTCAGATTTGGCCATGTGCAACAATAATACAATGGGCATGCATTATTTCAGCACCCAGACCTGCATATTTGGTATACGCGGTTGGTGGTATTTTGGTGAGCATAATTCCCTTGTTTTATTTGTGGCCCCAATGTCCAGAATCCCTTATCTTCGCTTAGATTTTTCGTGTGATCACTAGAGAGACCTCAGACCTGCATTCTAGGGATACCACATTTTCCAGTGATAGTGTTGGTGCGCCACCATGGGCAAACTCACTGACTTATTTACGACAGAGAGCTATATGTGGTAGTCTTGTGGTAATTTCCACTACCTTATATACGGTAGGGAGCTATGTTCAGAGAGTCTCTCTTCCCGTTGGCTCATATACCTCCAACAAGCTATACTACAGTCACTCACAATTATTCATACTGATTCTGACATGCACACATCTGTCTTAAAATGACCATTGCACTGTTTAAAAATCTCCCCACATCATCAGCATTGTAATGATAAATAGTAAGTACACCATCCGTCTGTTTTCAAATATTTTTCTGTATTATAAAAGTTGTATTTAACACGATCTCATTCTTTACAGCAATAAAATGGAACAATCAAAGCATTTTCTATGACACACTGCAATTATAGTGGCGGAGAACAGAACTTAAATTGCAACATTAGCACTTGATTAAGACACGCACGGGACTTTCATTTTTCTACACTGACTGCATATTTCCGTGCACACACACAGCTCCCCCAGTTAGGTAATTACCTTATCTGTTCAGAGGCTTCTCTCTGTGAATGTGGCTCTCTTGGATTAACTCCAGCAAAAAGGAACGCTTGCCTTCTCAAGCCGGGGTCATTGCCTGGAATTCTCAGCTTTTTCAGATAGGACTGCCTCAGCCAGTGGACAGGTTTTTCTTTCAGCTCTCCCCAATGTCGACTGCAGCAGGACACAGGAATCTGCATTCAGTCAGGACCCCACAGCCAGGTCTTCTCCCCAGTAGTGCAGAAAGATGTCTGCCTGTCTTTTTCCCTGCTACTGCCCACTAAAACTTTCCTCTCAGCCCTCTTTATGACGTGTCCCAATGAAATTCATCATCTCTCATCCTCCTACTCTTCAACAATAGCTTCGCTTATACATTTGCAATTGTTGCAAATCTGACTTCCTCCTTCCTGCAGTTACTGTGCACAACAACACGGATAATCAGGCAGAGAAGAGAAGAAAAAAAAATCTGCACACTCATTTAAATGGTTTTCAGAGTATGCCTAATTCTGCAGTAGAGAACACATTTTATTAGTGGGTTATATTAAAATAAGGTTTTATTAGTCAGGTTAATGGTTAATAGGTTAGCTGTTAATTTTCAAATGTGTCTCTAGCAATATAGGCATTTCAGGTGAAAAATAGTGTGCATTTTTAAATGAACACGTGTGCTTTTAACTGTAAAAATAGATTTGCATCTTATATGTTAAAATCGTTTTTTACTGAATAGTCTGTCTTTCCTTGTTAATCTGCTAACCCATATAGCAATGCACCGCACCCTTGTGGTGGTGGTGCTGCAAAAAAAATTGTGCTACTTGTGCAGTATTGCTGTACTGTGTACTGTAACACGCCAAATATCCTTACAAGACTAAGGTCCTGATTCATGGAAGTGTTTTATAATGGCACAATCCCATAGGAAAACATTCCATGAATCAGGCCCTTAGAATTTGATCATTTGGGAAACAAAAGGGGTGATAGGAGCACAATAGGAGGTAGGAGGAGTGGTGGTGGACAGAAAGAGGGTTGAGGAGGGAGAGAGAGGAGGGCAGTGATATTGTCACAGATTTTAGAGGAAACGTAGCGAGCAAAGCAAAGAGCAGCAAAGGAGGAGTCTATGCATATTGGCTTAGGCGGTTTGAGCAAAATGTTGAGGGTACATGAACATTTCTAGGGGTGATTGCAGAGGTAGGAGATTGGGTTTATGAAGTAAGAGGATTTGGCAGAGTCCAGTGCAGAGGTTAGGGCAGAAAGGGAACTTTTGTAGGCAGGAAGTAGGTTATGTGTCCATAATTTGCACCAGCATTGTAGGGCGCTGTGCTTGTTTGTTTTGAGGGTCTGAAATTCACAGGTGATCAAAGGCTGAGGAAGAGGATGCAAAGTTGTGAATGTGCAAGCAGGATAGTGCTAGTTAAATTGAGTCATAACTGCATAGTGAATGCCAGAGAAAGCATGGTCAATGGAAAATGCATAAATAGGAGAAAGAGACATGAACAGTAGTGAGGTCCTCACATCACCAAGGTAAGGGCCAAGAACATTCTGCCTGAATTTCCTCTTAGTCATTGAAGAGGAGAGATGCATATCATCAGCGTATAGCCATACCTTCTGTAATGCTTCTCCAAATTGGACTCCCCGTATATCTGCATCATATCTTATACTCAGAGCCAATGGTTCAATTGCCAGTACGAATAGTAAATGTGAGTGGGGACAGTCTTGTCTCGTATCACTTTCAAGCTCAAAACTATTGGAGGACATGTCATGTGTGGTAACCGCAGCTGTTGGTTTAGAGTATAATAAAGATAGAAGGTTGGGGGACTTAGATGATATAGTGAACTTTGGAGTTGCCAGAGGTAGAGGGATCATAGGTGAGGTCAGAGAAGGAGAGTGAATAAGAGAGAACGACAAGGATCAGAGTGGGTAAGCTGGTCATGGAGGTTGTAGAGGGAGTGGTCAGATAGGAGAGATTTAAGCTCAAGACAGGTTACGGTAGAGGGCATGGGGAAGATACAGTCCCCCAGCATGTAATTGGAATGTCGGTAGGAAGTGACTCAAGGAGAAGGGCAAGATCAGGAAATAAGGAGATTTGAAGACCAGGGGGTTGTTAGAGAGCCAGAACAGTGAGCGAGTATGAGGGAAGAGTTGAATAGTGGCATATTCACAAGAGGATAATTTGATGCTAGACAGGAGTAAAGGGGCAGTGTTGAGGGCCTCATTGATAAGGAACCCTACACAGTGGCCCTTCCCAAAAGGTCAGTGAGAGTGGCAGAAGGTGGCAGGATGCTTATGGAGAGCTGCTAGTGTATCAGAGCCATGAGGGAAGATCCAGATTTCCGTGACATCAAGAAGTGAAAGCTGAGGGTGATAAGTGCTGAAGTGGTCAGTGTAGGCTTACTGGTTGCAGAGGGACGTGTGCATTCCAGAGGCCACGTGAAAGAGTTATGGGAGGTGGGGGAGAGGAAAAGGTGTTGTGTAGTAGGTGCGGGGGGTAGACGAGGTTGGAGATCCTGGGAGTATGGGAGCATCCAATTGGTGGGGAGTGGGTGCAGAGGGGAAGGGGTTAGATGGGTAATCTGAAGAGTGATGCAGATGTTATACCAACTTGAGGGTGAAGGCTATGGGAGGAGGAAGGGGAAAGAATGTGTACAATGAGTAATAGAGTGAAGTCAGGATTCATGATGAAGTGTAGGAGAAATAGGCAAGTAAAGATAATGTAGAAATGGTGCACCCTAAGAGAGAGAGGGGGTAGGTTGGTGAGTGGAAAGGAAAGGAATAGATGTTTGACTGAGAAAAAGCAGGTGCAATGTCTGAGTTGTTTTTGGAAACAAAAGACGATTAACCGGGCCAAAGCAGTAGTGATCCTTGGTCTTGTGACGTAACAGAAGCTCTGCAGTGAAAGGATAATCAATAGGTAGAATGATCCAAATACATGAAAGAAGATGTTAAATAAAGCGTGGGCTTGCTGAAGTCTCTGACTTAAGTAGGTCGCTGCACTGGTTGACGGTTGAAGACTGCATGTAATTTAAGGTGGCTTGTCTGATGCTCAGATCCATTAATGGTCTTGCACCTGAGTATCTTTCAGCCAGAGTGTACATGCACATGCCCTTTCCAGCCTTACCAGGCCCAACTAGGGAGCTTCCCTTTGCTGCTTTTGGCCCTTAGCTGCAGACATCTGGGCTGGATGCCCAGTGTAGACTGAATAAGTGATGCACAGAGTCACATTTCCCTGTGGGAGTCAATAACAGTGCTCCAGATGCCTTCCACACTTGTAGGCAGAGTCCATGGTGTTGTAGCCCTAAGGAGCTAGCTCCATTTTGCAGACAGGACCCTCAGATGGTGCACAGGTAGCCAAGAATGGCTTTGGTTGAACACAATCATCCATACAGTCATATTTCATATCATTGAGAAAAGTATGCCCTTGTTTTAGCTCTATGCAGATGATGCACTTCTTATGTACACACTCAGATCATCAAAGAAAATATTTAAAAAATCACAAATTGCCCCATGAGCGTTCACACAAAACATCCTTTAAATGATTGTAGGAAAAACAGAGACACAGTGCATGTTAGGTTATTGAACACTACATTACCAGAAAACTCTATTAGCTGGCAACTCATATTTCCGATAGAAGAATTATTCTGCTTAGAAAATGCCGGGTTGCAAAGTATAGAGGCAGGATAGCCAATATTCAAGATTGCACAGTTGTTAAACAGAGAAGAAGGCTAGAAATCATTATCTGGTCTTGCTGTTCCTTTTTACAACTCTCTACAAACCTTTAAAACAACATATAGTTATGTGGCATATGTGTTTATCCAGCACCATTGGTCCTGGTTGGTGCTGCTTATGAAAATGTGTCCTTTTATATTCACTGGCCACTAAATCATAGACACCCACCCTTTTAATTGGCCTTCAATCATGGCTACTAAACCTAATCCAGCAAACATAAATTAAAACATTGGGACAATCATAGACCCCAGACTGAGGTTTATTCTACTAATGAATGCACTGAAATGCTATGAACACCTTCCAGTACACTTGAGTTGGCTCACTCAACAGAGCTGATTAGAACGTGTGTACTTTGCTGCTTTGACTATTGAAATGGTTTTATAGGGACCTTCTACCAGAAACCATTCATCCCTTCCACCCGGTTACAACAAAAGTTAGAACTCATGATGTTGTGCCTCAGAATCAGGGATCACATTACACCTGCTCCTTAAACCTGCGGCCAGAGGATCAGATTCATGAACCTAAACATGGCTCATCAAGGGTGCAGCTTAAGTGGGACTAAATTGATTGTCAGTCATCTGACTATTACATACCTAAGGCATCACCTATATCTAATTCAGCAAATAAACACAAATGGCAAACTATAGATCTAATGTGTTAAATGGGATGTGATCCACAAGGGGGGGAGGGGGACTTCTGTGGCACAGCCTATGCCCAGAATTGAGACCCCAGAACATTCTCTTCAAATTCATAATATCAATCCAAACAGAAATGGGCGAAATGTTTTCCTAAACTTCAGTGAAAAACTCTATGCACAGAGGGCTATTTATATCTAAAGAACTGGAATGCACCTAATAACTTCTGGAATTAAAGTTTCACATTAGCCACAGGAATGCCATAGGAATGATCATTTTCAGAAAAGCTGTGAATTAACTTCATGATGTAAATTGTGCAATGCATTCCATCTTTTCTCTGTACTCTTCTGTCTTCTCTCTTTCCGATTCCCCTGCACCATGTTGCATTTTCTAAATTGTGCAATATAATTCACACACAAATAGATACATATTAAGCTCAGCCTTTTCAAAATTATATACTATGCTCATAAATATGTAAATTAATTTTGTCCTGAGAGCGTAGACTGGAGTTATTGAAAATACTGTTGATACCTATAGGCATCTATCAATTAGCTGTGCTACCTATATTCCCCCAAAAATTCGTTTGTTAGGCATTGGATTAAAAATAGGTCGACTGGCTCCCATTTCGTAATCCAAGTTTTTACACAATGGCAAAATCCCAAGTATAAACCAAATGAGGGAGAGTGGGCTCAGCCTGTGAATTTAGAAAAAAGTAATGTGAACTAGTAGGTTCACTGTATGAATTGTACATCATAAAAGCAGTGGCCAAACAGAGGTACACAAAGAACATTTGCTAAGCATTTTGAATAGAAACCTATCCTTCTTCAGGGATCCTCTGTTTCTCTTATTAGAAACCCATCCACATTACATAAAGACGCTTGGTCACTGTAATTCTAAATGTGCTGCGGGATGAGTAAGAACCTGCCGTGCATGACCGCAAGGTAGTGAGCAATCTTGGTCGAGGGACCATGCCAGCACGTGTCTGTACGGAGAAGGCAGCAAATGGAAATCCCAAGTACAACCATTTAAAAATGCAAAGGCCTAACTTCAAGCATTTGCCGTGAAGGAAGGCAACTTGCCAGGATGTAGTTAGAGATGATCCTCGCCAAATGTGCATGTTTTTTTTTTTTTTAATAACAAATTTTATTACATTTTGTGCAATAAACAAGAAGTTACCAACAAAAACCATAAGACTTTACATACAGTTGGCAGAGTAGCACGGATGAGTATGCTTAGAATATATGCAATCGCAACGAAACACGTGATGTGAAGTATATGAGCAGTTAAGGCAGCAGGCAGTTTATGGATGACCATTATGTGCAAGCATCCCAAAGAGTGATGTTAGCAGATATAGTCTCTGAAGGACTGCGTGCCAATGCATACCGCCAATATTACATCAGATTTATAATGTCTGTTCCCATCTTCCCCAAATCTTATCTGCTTTGCCCGGGCAGCCTCTAGCTTGGTAGACTCGGCGTTCCATTAAAATGACTGCATCCACATCCGATGTCCACTGATCGTATTTCGGGGTGTTTTCTGAACCCCACAATTGCGCAATGTTCCTTTTCGCAATTCCTGTGGAAGTTGCAACAAGTAGCTTTTCGAATCTTGACAGTTCAAGAGTGTCTGCAATGCCCAGGAGCAGGAGTTTAGGATCCGTCGGGACTGGGCGGCAAATGACCCTGGAAAGCCTTGCGCTACATTTATGCCAGAAGCGTTGTATGCGTGAACACTGCCAAAGGATGTGGTAGAAGGATCCTTCTTCTTGTTTGCAGCGTAGGCATTTGGGGTCGGTCGATTTGCCCCAATTGTACAGGGTTATTCGGGGATAGTATATCCTATGTGGTATCTTAAATTGCACCAGCCGAATTCGTGCCGAAATTGCACATTCTCTAGGATACATCAGGATTTCAATCCAGTCTTCAGGTAATATGGGGCCAATATCATTTTCCCATTTCGTCTTCAAGGTCAGCAGTTCTTTCGTGCCAAATGAGGAGATAGCATTGTACATGGTAGATGTGACCTTGTTGTTTACCTTATCTATTACTATGTTCCTTTCTATAGGTGTGCATTCCGGCATGTCCACGAGTTGGGGCCTGTGTACGATAAGTGCATGCTGTAGCTGTCCGTGGTGATACTGTTCAGTCTCTGGCAAGCCATGTGTTGCAGCAAGCTCAGGGAACTGCATCAGCTGGTCGTTCACTACTATCTGCTGAATCGTCTGTATGTTAGCTGCAGCCCAGGTTGGCCATTTCGGGAGGTTGGCAAGATTCGGGAGGTGAGCATTGTTCCATATGGGTTGGACTGGGGTAATTTTGTTATCCCAACCTAAGTGTTTATGTATTTCTTTCCACACCAAGGCTGTGTGTACTGCTATCGTGCGTTCAGGCGGGCGGGTCTGTTTACAGTAGAGGCTTTCGAGTGGGGACATACCGTGTCTTGCCGCTAGTTCGGCTCTTATGTGAGGGATGCTCGGGTCTCCATGTAGGATATCATTGACTGTTGCCATCTGAGCTGCCCAATAATAGATCTGGATGTTCGGGAGTCCTATTCCCCCCTCCCAGACTGAGCGTTGGAGAGTTTGGAGGGCAATTCTTGGGCGTTTCCCTCCCCATAGGAGTGTACGTGTTGTGCTATTTATACTTGTTATTGTTATTGATATTTTGCACTTATATAGCGCCTTATATACCATTGGTATGGTCTGAAGGCGCTGGTAGGTTGAACGCCCTTGGGAACCGAAGTTCAGATCAGTAGAGAGAGTAGGGAGAGTCAAAAGGTGCGTGTGAGCACCGGATATGTGTGCAGCTTGTGCGGTACACGTGTATTAGCTGCTTCTTATCGGTAGGTGTGGTGGTTGAGAGATCAGGAGAATGTGTTCGTTCTGGCAGGATTTATCCGGAACGGATGTGGCTGCGTTAGGCATGAGGAAAATGCCTGGGTGGGGGTGTGGGACCAGCAGTGTTTACATAGAATGATGTGGAGTAAGCGGTGGATGTTCGTATGAGAACAGTTATACCGAATGGTGTCATAGTATCTCTGTGTTCTAGTTGAGTGGTGATGTAAAGGAGAGAGTAAGCGTGGGGTGTGGTGTGATGGGTTATATGCTCTTTCAGTGTGCAAACTTCTAAATGCAACTTTCCCAGAGAGGGAACTGGGCGAACTTCTAAGTACAATTTTCCATACAGAGTCTATTGGGAACACTTTTAAATTCATTTCATCAGAGAGGGTATTGGCACACTTCAAGTGTAACTCTCGCAGAGGCTATTGGGTACACTTCTAAACGCAATTATCATAGAGCGTCTACTGGGCACTCTAACTTCAGTTTTCCAGAGAGGCTATTGGGCAAACTTCTATATGCAACTTTCCAGAGTGTCTATTGGATACACTTCTAAAGTCAACTTTCACAGATGCTATTGGTAGCACTTCTAAATGCAGCTTTCACAGAGGATATTGGACTCGTATCTAAATTCAATTTTCTACAGAGAGGCTACTGGGCGCACTATAAAATCAATTTTCCAGCGAGGCTATTGGGAATACTTCTAAATTCATTTTTCTAGCGAGGCTATTGGGAACACTTCTAAATTCAATTTACCAGAGATGCTATTGGGCACACTTCTAAATGCAACTTTCACAGAGTGGTTTATTGGGAACACTACTAAATTCACAGCGAGGTTATTGGGTACATTTCGAAGTGCAACTTTCCAGAGTGTCTATTGGGCACATTTCTAAATGCAATTTTCACAGAGCGTCTACTGGGCATATTTCTAAATTCAATTTTCCAGAGAGGCTATTGGGCACACTTCTATATGCAACTTTCCAGAGTGTCTATTGGGCACACTTCTAAAATCAACTTTCACAGGTGGTAGCACTTCTAAATGCAACTTTCACCGGGGATCTTGGGCACACTTCTAAATTCCATTTACCCGAGAGGCTATTGGGCACATTTCTAGACTTGACGGAGAGGCTGTAGGGGACACTTTGTGAATGCAACTTTCACATGCTAACATTCATAGTTCCATCTAGATGCGACGCAGGTCAATATTCATAATTCCATCTAAGAGTGGACATGCTAACTTTCACAATTCTATCTAAGAGTGGACAGGCTAACTTTCACAATTCCATCTAAGAGTGGACATGCTAACTTACACAATTCTATCTAAGAGTGGACATGCTAACTTTCACAATTCCATCTAAGAGTGGACATGCTAACTTTCACAATTCCCTCTAAGAGTGGACATGCTAACTTTCACAATTCCATCTAAGAGTGGACATGCTAACTTACACAATTCCATCTAAGAGTGGACATGCTAACTTTCACAATTCCATCTAAGAGTGGACATGCTAACTTTCACAATTCCATCTAAGAGTGGACATGCTAACTTACACAATTCCATCTAAGAGTGGACATGCTAACTTACACAATTCCATCTAAGAGTGGACATGCTAACTTTCCCAATTCCATCTAAGAGTGGACATGCTAACTTTCACAATTCCATCTAAGAGTGGACATGCTAACTTTCACAATTCCATCTAAGAGTGGACAGGCTAACTTACACAATTCCATCTAAGAGTGGACATGCTAACTTACACAATTCTATCTAAGAGTGGACATGCTAACTTTCACAATTCCATCTAAGAGTGGACATGCTAACTTTCACAATTCCATCTAAGTGTGGACATGCTAACATTATGGCAGTCTGTGTTATTTGGAGGTAAGACAGAGTGGCATGGGCTTTCTGCAGTGGAGTGATTGCTCTACTCTCCACCCATACCACACTCACGGTTTTGGTGGTGTCTGTTAGTTGCTGGCTTCATTGGCTTCCCCTGCGGACACCTGCAGACACATCTTGGAGCCGCCTCTGTTGGAGCCGCCCTTGGCCTCGGGGCCCTTAGCCGCTGGGGGCTGCCGGGCAGAGGGCTGCCCTGGGCGGGCCAGTGATAAAGGTCGAGGGGCCTATCAGAGGGGGGGTGGGACTATGAGGAGGTTTTAGAGGAGGGGAAGTGGGGACCGACTCACCTGCTCCTAGGATGGGAAATAGGAGCAGGTGCAGGAAGCGGGTCGGTACACCGACGCTGCCTCGGCCAAAACAATCAATCAGGGGCGGGATGGGAGGCGGGAGCGAGAGGGGAAGAAACAGGAAGCGGGCTGGGGAGCTCGGGGCACGCAGGGGCCTGGGGGCATTTTTGGAGAAAAAGGTGGCCAAGGAGGGGCCAAGGCACTCACCTGCTGCCGCCCCTTCAGGAATGGCGAGCGGGAGCCAGTGCGGGTCGCTAGGCCCTGCAGCAACATGTGGGGAAGGCCAATCAGCTGGCGGGAAGAGGAGGGAACCAGGAAGTGCAAGCGGGAGGAAGACAGGGAGAAAAGAAAGCCTCGCAAAGGGGCTCTAGCAGCCGAAAACGGCTGGATTCGAATTAGGTGGCCCAGGAGGAGCCAAGGCACTCACCTGCTGCAGCCCCTTGAGGAATGGGCGAGCGGGAGCCTCTGCGGGTCGCTAGGCCCTGCAGCAACACGTGGGGAAGGCCAATCAGCTGGCGGGAGGAGGAGGGAACCACGAAGTGCAAGCGGGAGGGAGGCGGGGAGAAAATAAGGCCTCGCAAAGGGGCTCTGGCAGCCGAAAACGGCTGGATTCGAATTAGGTGGCCCAGGAGGAGCCAAGGCACTCACCTGCTGCAGCCCCTTGAGGAATGGGCGAGCGGGAGCCTCTGCGGGTCGCTAGGCCCTGCAGCAACACGTGGGGAAGGCCAATCAGCTGGCGGGAGGAGGAGGGAACCACGAAGTGCAAGCGGGAGGGAGGCGGGGAGAAAATAAGGCCTCGCAAAGGGGCTCTGGCAGCCGAAAAACGTCTGGAATCGAATTAGGTGGCCAAGGAGGGGCCAAGGCACTCACCTGCTGCCGCCCCTTCAGGAATGGCGAGCGGGAGCCAGTGCGGGTCGCTAGGCCCTGCAGCAACACGTGGGGAAGGCCAATCAGCTGGCGGGAAGAGGAGGGAACCAGGAAGTGCAAGCGGGAGGGAGACAGGGAGAAAAGAAAGCCTCGCAAAGGGGCTCTGGCGGCCGAAAACGGCTGGATTCGAATTAGGTGGCCCAGGAGGAGCCAAGGCACTCACCTGCTGCAGCCCCTTGAGGAATGGGCGAGCGGGAGCCTCTGCGGGTCACTAGGCCCTGCAGCAACACGTGGGGAAGGCCAATCAGCTGGCGGGAGGAGGAGGGAACCACGAAGTGCAAGCGGGAGGGAGGCGGGGAGAAAATAAGGCCTCGCAAAGGGGCTCTGGCAGCCGAAAACGGCTGGATTCGAATTAGGTGGCCCAGGAGGAGCCAAGGCACTCACCTGCTGCAGCCCCTTGAGGAATGGGCGAGCGGGAGCCTCTGCGGGTCGCTAGGCCCTGCAGCAACACGTGGGGAAGGCCAATCAGCTGGCGGGAGGAGGAGGGAACCAGGAAGTGCAAGCGGGAGGGAGACAGGGAGAAAAGAAAGCCTCGCAAAGGGGCTCTGGCGGCCGAAAATGGCTGGATTCGAATTAGGTGGCCCAGGAGGAGCCAAGGCACTCACCTGCTGCAGCCCCTTGAGGAATGGGCGAGCGGGAGCCTCTGCGGGTCGCTAGGCCCTGCAGCAACACGTGGGGAAGGCCAATCAGCTGGCGGGAGGAGGAGGGAACCACGAAGTGCAAGCGGGAGGGAGGCGGGGAGAAAATAAGGCCTCGCAAAGGGGCTCGGGCAGCCGAAAACAGCTGGATTCGAATTAGGTGGCCCAGGAGGAGCCAAGGCACTCACCTGCTGCAGCCCCTTGAGGAATGGGCGAGCGGTAGCCTCTGCGGGTCGCTAGGCCCTGCAGCAACACGTGGGGAAGGCCAATCAGCTGGCGGGAGGAGGAGGGAACCACGAAGTGCAAGCGGGAGGGAGGCGGGGAGAAAATAAGGCCTCGCAAAGGGGCTCTGGCAGCCGAAAACGGCTGGATTCGAATTAGGTGGCCCAGGAGGAGCCAAGGCACTCACCTGCTGCAGCCCCTTGAGGAATGGGCGAGCGGGAGCCTCTGCGGGTCGCTAGGCCCTGCAGCAACACGTGGGGAAGGCCAATCAGCTGGCGGGAGGAGGAGGGAACCACGAAGTGCAAGCGGGAGGGAGGCGGGGAGAAAATAAGGCCTCGCAAAGGGGCTCTGGCAGCCGAAAACGGCTGGATTCGAATTAGGTGGCCCAGGAGGAGCCAAGGCACTCACCTGCTGCAGCCCCTTGAGGAATGGGCGAGCGGGAGCCTCTGCGGGTCGCTAGGCCCTGCAGCAACACGTGGGGAAGGCCAATCAGCTGGCGGGAGGAGGAGGGAACCACGAAGTGCAAGCGGGAGGGAGGCGGGGAGAAAATAAGGCCTCGCAAAGGGGCTCTGGCAGCCGAAAAACGTCTGGAATCGAATTAGGTGGCCAAGGAGGGGCCAAGGCACTCACCTGCTGCCGCCCCTTCAGGAATGGCGAGCGGGAGCCAGTGCAGGTCGCTAAGCCCTGCAGCAACACGTGGGGAAGGCCAATCAGCTGGCGGGAAGAGGAGGGAACCAGGAAGTGCAAGCGGGAGGGAGACAGGGAGAAAAGAAAGCCTCGCAAAGGGGCTCTGGCGGCCGAAAATGGCTGGATTCGAATTAGGTGGCCCAGGAGGAGCCAAGGCACTCACCTGCTGCAGCCCCTTGAGGAATGGGCGAGCGGGAGCCTCTGCGGGTCGCTAGGCCCTGCAGCAACACGTGGGGAAGGCCAATCAGCTGGCGGGAGGAGGAGGGAACCACGAAGTGCAAGCGGGAGGGAGGCGGGGAGAAAATAAGGCCTCGCAAAGGGGCTCTGGCAGCCGAAAACGGCTGGATTCGAATTAGGTGGCCCAGGAGGAGCCAAGGCACTCACCTGCTGCAGCCCCTTGAGGAATGGGCGAGCGGGAGCCTCTGCGGGTCCCTAGGCCCTGCAGCAACACGTGGGGAAGGCCAATCAGCTGGCGGGAGGAGGAGGGAACCACGAAGTGCAAGCGGGAGGGAGGCGGGGAGAAAATAAGGCCTCGCAAAGGGGCTCTGGCAGCCGAAAAACGTCTGGAATCGAATTAGGTGGCCAAGGAGGGGCCAAGGCACTCACCTGCTGCCGCCCCTTCAGGAATGGCGAGCGGGAGCCAGTGCGGGTCGCTAGGCCCTGCAGCAACACGTGGGGAAGGCCAATCAGCTGGCGGGAAGAGGAGGGAACCAGGAAGTGCAAGCGGGAGGGAGACAGGGAGAAAAGAAAGCCTCGCAAAGGGGCTCTGGCAGCCGAAAACGGCTGGATTCGAATTAGGTGGCCCAGGAGGAGCCAAGGCACTCACCTGCTGCAGCCCCTTGAGGAATGGGCGAGCGGGAGCCTCTGCGGGTCGCTAGGCCCTGCAGCAACACGTGGGGAAGGCCAATCAGCTGGCGGGAGGAGGAGGGAACCACGAAGTGCAAGCGGGAGGGAGGCGGGGAGAAAATAAGGCCTCGCAAAGGGGCTCTGGCAGCCGAAAACGGCTGGATTCGAATTAGGTGGCCCAGGAGAAGCCAAGGCACTCACCTGCTGCAGCCCCTTGAGGAATGGGCGAGCGGGAGCCTCTGCGGGTCGCTAGGCCCTGCAGCAACACGTGGGGAAGGCCAATCAGCTGGCGGGAGGAGGAGGGAACCACGAAGTGCAAGCGGGAGGGAGGCGGGGAGAAAATAAGGCCTCGCAAAGGGGCTCTGGCAGCCGAAAAACGTCTGGAATCGAATTAGGTGGCCAAGGAGGGGCCAAGGCACTCACCTGCTGCCGCCCCTTCAGGAATGGCGAGCGGGAGCCAGTGCAGGTCGCTAAACCCTGCAGCAACACGTGGGGAAGGCCAATCAGCTGGCGGGAAGAGGAGGGAACCAGGAAGTGCAAGCGGGAGGGAGACAGGGAGAAAAGAAAGCCTCGCAAAGGGGCTCTGGCGGCCGAAAATGGCTGGATTCGAATTAGGTGGCCCAGGAGGAGCCAAGGCACTCACCTGCTGCAGCCCCTTGAGGAATGGGCGAGCGGGAGCCTCTGCGGGTCGCTAGGCCCTGCAGCAACACGTGGGGAAGGCCAATCAGCTGGCGGGAGGAGGAGGGAACCACGAAGTGCAAGCGGGAGGGAGGCGGGGAGAAAATAAGGCCTCGCAAAGGGGCTCTGGCAGCCGAAAACGGCTGGATTCGAATTAGGTGGCCCAGGAGGAGCCAAGGCACTCAACTGCTGCAGCCCCTTGAATTCCCTTGTGGAATTCTACAGCGGGGATATGGAGGGGGGCATTCTGGAGAATGTATAGAAAACGGGGTAAGGTCAGCATCTTAAAGAGTGCTGCTCTGCCTAACAGTGTCAGCGGCAGTACTTGCCAGTGGGCTACGTCCTGCTCATACCTTTTGATAAGTGGGTGTAGATTTTGTTTTACGTAGCTATTTAGCTCGTTGGTAATTTGAATACCTAGGTATCGGAACTGATTGGTTTCAACTTTGTATGGGGAACCCGATGTTGGAATGCAGTCTATCCCTTTAACTGGGAACAGCACGGATTTGGGCCAGTTTACTTTGAGTCCACTAAAGGATCCGTACTCTATTAGGATTTGCGTGACTACAGGGCATGAAGATGCTGGGTCACCCAGGTACACTAGGAGATCATCTGCATAGAGGGATACTCTATCTTCGCAGTTCGGACCCCATCTAAAGCCAGTCCATGTGGTAGTGTCCCTCAGGAGGACTGCCAGTGGCTCTATTATCAGTGCAAACACCATTGCCGAGAGTGGGCAACCTTGCCGGGTTCCCTTCCCTAGTCGGATGGTACGCGACGGCCA
Source organism: Ambystoma mexicanum (assembly GCF_040938575.1). Lineage (NCBI taxonomy): Eukaryota > Metazoa > Chordata > Amphibia > Caudata > Ambystomatidae > Ambystoma > Ambystoma mexicanum. The sequence goes on from NC_090930.1 coordinate 1,268,103,380, forward strand.
CCCATTTACTTTAACCTCGGCTACTGGGTTATTGTATAGTAGTTGTACCCATTTTATGAACGGTTCTCCAAAGTGCATCCTGCGCATTATGGCCCATAGCGGCTCCCAATGAACAGAGTCAAATGCTTTCTCGAAGTCTATGGCCAACAGAGCCAGTGATTGCTGCAGGGCCGGGGCTCTCTCTAGTGCCAGATGCAATCTGCGAATATTCATTCTGGTCGACCTCTGGGGCATAAAGCCACATTGGTCCGGGTGGATCAGGGACGTCATGACTAGTTGTAATCTATTGGCAAGAACCTTGGCCAGTATTTTGGCTTCGCTATTAATGAGGGATATGAGTCGGTAGGATGTGCAATCTTCAGGGGGTTTACCCTTTTTGGGAATTACTATAATGGTGGCTTTGCAGAGATCAGGTGGGAGCTCGCCTTGATTTAGGGAGTGCTCAAACACATTGAGAAGTGTACGGGTATGTCCAGGTGGTGTAGCTTTTTCCAGAGGTCTATTGGGAACCAGTTCGGGCCTGGGGTTTTACCGGCCTGGAGTTGTCCAATAGCAGTTGATATCTCAGTAGTATAATTTTGCTGTCTAGAGCGGTGATCTGGTCTGTGGTGAGTGTTGGGAGGTCAATATCAGTTAGTATGGTACTGTCTATAGCGTTGGTGGGGGTTCGTAGAGGTTCTCATAGTACTCGGCAAAGCGGTCAGCGATGTCTGCATCAATGTGGACTAGGTTTGCGTTTAGGGTTCTGATGCATTTGACCTTTGATTGTCCCTCGTCTCGTTTTTCCAGCCACGCAAGCAGTTTACCTGCTTTGTCTCCCGTTTCATATACACGTGCCTTCATTACAGCGTGTGCTTTCTTGGCGCAGTCTAAGGATAGGTTATGCAACTTCTTCTGTGCCATTAGTAAGGCTCTATTTGACTCCGGGGTGTCACTGGCAATGTGTTCCAGTTCCTTGGACATGACTTCAGTTTCAGCTTCCATGATTTTTTCGCGATGCATCCTCTTCTTATGGGACGTCCATGATATAATTACTCCGCGCAGAACTGGCTTGTACACCTCCCACAGTGTATTGGGGTTATCAGTCGAATCTGTATTAAGGTCAAAGTAATCGGAGGTAGCGGTCTCTATCATCTCCTGAAATTCAGGGAATCCCAAGTAGTAGGAATTTAAACGCCATAAGGGGGGCGGTCGTGGTCTAGCTGTTTCCAGTTCTAGTAGCAGTGGAGAATGGTCAGAGATTCCTCGGGGAAGGAAGGATGCATTGCTTATTTGGTGACTACTTTGGTGTGGGAGGAAGAAATAATCTATCCTAGACATCGAGGCGTGAGCCCCCGAGTGGAAGGAATATTGTCGAGTCTGAGCATGAAGAACTCTCCACGCGTCACAGAGGCCCATTGCCGACACAAAGGAGGCCAGTTTAGTCGTAGTGGCAGGGTTTCTGGCTCTCAGGTGCGTGCGATCAAGCGTATAGTCCATGACCTCATTAAAGTCTCCTCCTATCACCATTGTGTCTGCATTTCTCGTTGCTAGGATGGGGTAATTTCGTTTAGCAGGTCGTTGAGGAGGGCTGGTGGGGAGTACACTGCCATGAGTGCCAGTGTTTGGTTCCATAGTGTTGCTTGAATGTATGCATACCGGCCTCCTTTGTCCTGAAGAACGTTCGTGATCACCAGCGGAAGTCTCTTGTGGATTAGTATGAGGACTCCTCTCGCTCCCATAGAGAAGCCTGCGTGTACCGCAGTGCGGTAGTTTGATCTTTGGAAGAATTTGCATATGTTTCCGGCTAGATATGTTTCGGTCAGCATGACTATGTCTGGGGAATGTCTATTTAGATGCTGCAGGACTAGCCGCCTTTTGATGCTGGCACCCAATCCGTTCACATTCCATGCCAGGAGTTTAAGCTTGCTTTGGGTCGAAGTATACTCAGCTGCCATTGACAGTGCGGGATCTGCTTACACAGTTGTATTTCCTTGGATGCATATACAGCAGTTCCGTGATATTTGGTCCGTATATCGTACTTGTCGTGCCTCTGTATGATAAACATTGAATAGGTGTAACACCCCCAACTCCCCCCTCCCTATACTCCACCCACAACTGAAGCATCTGTCGACCCAGTGTTAACTTCTGAACGATTTAACTGTTATCTACATCCGCCTGCCCCGGGACAATCCGTTTTCGGAGTGCGGCTGTGCTAGATGTTGCGTCTCAGGGGGAGACACAAGGCGGGGTGGTGGAACTCCGCGATACGGCGTTCCGATTTCACTTAGTGTCCGGGGGCGGGATGGGGGGGCGCTGTTTGGGCGGACGCCAGCCGGAGTTGCCGTCAACGTCGCGTTTGCGGTGTACAGTACAGCACCATTGCGGTATGTTAGTAGTGGTCTGGATATCCGAGATATTGGAAATGCCTGCTAGTCTTCCGCATGTTGTAGGATTCCGTTTTGTTGTTGTTGCTGCGGTTCCTGCTCAGGTGGTCGGTCAGGGCGAGGTCTATTCCGTTCTCCTCTTCGCCTTCCGTCAGCGCTCCAGTCGCCATCTATGTGCCTTTCAGCCCAGCTCCACGCCTCCTTAGGATCAGTGAAGTGGACTGTTGTGTTCTTGTGAAATATTTTAAGCTGGGCGGGGAATATTAGCCCATATTTAACTCCCATTGATTGCAGGCGTTTTTTAAGGGGATCAAATGATTGGCGCGCTTTCTGTACTTCTCTGGTGAAGTCAGGGAAGAACGCGATTCTTGACCCATTGTACGTAATAGTTCCTTTAGATCTCGCCAGTTGCAGTACTGTGTCTCTATCTCTATAGTTTAGGAACCTTGCAATGACTGTACGTGGAGGTGCTCCTGGCATGATCTTGCCGGCGGGAATGCGGTGAGCTCGCTCGATGGAGAAGAATTTGGAGAAGGACTGTACGTCATATATATCCGCGAGCCACCCCTCAAGGAATAGTTCCATGCAATCTCCTTCAGCTTTTTCTGGAAGACCCAGTATGCGGACGTTATTCCATCTTGATCTGCCCTCACTTTCATCAGCTCTTGCTTCCAGGAGCTTTATGCGTGCCACCATGCCAGACATCTGTCGGTTCACACCGCGAAGGTTGTCCTCGGTTTCGGAGATCCGCATCTCCGCCTCCCCGGTACGTGAGGTCAGCTTCTGGAGATCATGTCTCAACAAGGATACGTCCGCACCTATGCTATCCATCTTTTTCTCCATGGAGGTTCTAGAACTGGCAATAGCACCCATGATGTCTCTGAGGGAGATATTATCTTCCATGCAGTCCAGATCTTGTTGTGTTGGCCTTTCCGGCGAGCGAGAGAGTGGCGTTGTTGCATATTGTTCAATCCTGCTTTGTGTGGAGGTCTTCCTAGGCTTATCTTTCCCCATTGCAGGGATGTTGGTGAGGTGGCGCTGCGGGTTCGTCTGGATGAGGGGGCCTTTTGGAGGGCAGGGAGGCGAGTGTTGTTATTGGGGGGGAAAAGAGATTCGGGTATGGCAGCTCTTTACAACACTTGGCAGGAGGAGTATCTACAGTCCATGCGCTTGCATCTGAGTGCGTGGTGGGGGAGGCTCCACAGATGGGTCCGGCTGTGGGACCGAAGTTCTGTGCACCGCAGCCGTGTGAGTGCCTCGCAAAGTAATGCTCGTGATGGTGTGTGGACGCGCTTTAGATGCTCAGAGGGAGGGTGGCGCCGGCTGGTTCCAAGGGTGAGCTTGGCGGGTGGACAAAAGCGGTTCTGTTCAAGCCCAGGAGCACAAGGGTAGTGGGCATACGTAGCCCGGCAGGCGCAGCGTGGTTTGTTCAGCGTCCTTTTATGTATAGCCAGGGGGGGCTTAAAGTCCCTCTCCGTATTGTGTCGGTTCAAACAGCAGGGGTATCCCACCGGGGTTGGAAACCGCGCTTAATAGGTGCCACACATATGTTGGGAGCCGGGTTTATGCACTTATGTCTCCCGGCGCGTAGTGTGTACACATATATGGCCATGGAATGTCACACAGGATGTCAGGGTCCAATCCCCTGTCTCCCCCTCTCCTTACCGCTGTCCCGGGTCGCCGGCGAGCGACCGGGGAGATGATCAGGAGCCGCTGTCGGAGCACTCCGTATTATGTTCCACTCGTAGTGCAGGTCGGCGGGTTTCACAGGCAGCCGTCTTCGTGGATTGGTAGGCCAGGAGGCGAGGATCGCTGTTCACCTCCCTTCACCTTCCCCCGGTGTTGCAGCTGGGGAGGGCGCCTTCGTGTTGTGGGAGTCGCCGGCGATCCGGGGGAGGGGGCAAGGCGAGTCCTCTTCAAGTGAGGTGGCGGTGTGGTTCTTCAAAGGCTCCCCCTGGGCAGCGCATCCCGCTAACAGCCGTCCGGATCCCGAGTGCAGTGGCTGGGTCTCCCCGCAGAGCGCGCGCGCGGGAGCACCGGTCGCGGCGTCTTTCAGTCGGCGCGGCTCTGCAGTCGGGAGGGCGGGTGTGCGATTGCCCCGGACGGTCGCTTCTTTCCTAGCAGCCAGCGGGTGGGTGACTGCGCGCACTGCGCGGTTTCTTTGAGACAGCTGCAGTTATAGGGATTCTCAGCCTCTGTCTCCCTTGTCCTCAGGCGGCCATCTTGGATTGCTGGTCGCGGTCCCGCAGCTGAGTGTGTGCTGGGGGCTGTATCTCGCAAAGCCCGCACCGATTCGAGTCCGCGATGCTCCGACTCGAAGCGGCAGTAGTTCCGACGTCGATATGAAGTTTCAAGGCTTTTAATCTCTATTTTTAGCGGCAGGATGGATGTAGGATTGGGCTGGCGGCCGGGAGCAGCGAGGGATCACGTCTGCATCCTACGCCTGCTGGCCACGCCCCCCAAATGTGCATGTTTGATGGACATACTCGGGTGGCTCTTATGGTGATAACCTGGGAGCCTGATGCTGGTATATAGATCAACATTGGGACTATACAAACTTTTCTTTCATGCCCCTGCCCACAGTATGTGACAGCATTGCCATGTAAAACACGCTTTCATAATGCTTGTGCCCACAATATATGTCTGCGTTGCCAGTGTGCACAACTATCTTGATGCGGGTGCCTAAAATATATGCAGGCAGCAAAATGTGGACTCACTACTAGATATTAGTGAGTGATAATTTAATATTGGTGATTATGGTGTATTTTTATTAGATTTTTGATTTTAGGATTTCTTAGGCACACCGGACAGACTTAAAAGCATTTGGACACAGATGAACACTATATATCAGACAGAGATTATGTAAAAATTACAATGGGATATGCACTAGCCGGATTATTTAAACAGAAAGGTTTTTAGCCTCTTCCAATAATAGGCAGGCTCGGATCTCCAGGGGTAACTGGTTCCATATTTTAGGACCAAACACAGCTAACCTCCTGTCTCCCTTATACCAGTTTAGTCCGAGGTATGCACATCAACAATTTGTCTGCTGATCGTAGATCTCTTGTAGGATGGTAGGCTGACACTTTGGCTGCAAGATACTCAGGTGCAAGACCATGAATGGATCTGAACATCAGACATGCCACCTTAAATTGAATGTGGTCTTCAACTGCCAACCAGTGCAGCGACCTACTTAAGGCAGAGACATGGTCCCACTTCCTGAGGTGACCAATAAACCTAACAGCTGCATTCTGTGCCCCCTGTGATCTATTAATCTGATTATCTGACAGCCCAGCTAGCAGGCTTTAGAATAGTCCAAGTGTGAGTTTGTTAATGCCCCTACCACTATTGCCTGGTCTGCCTTTGGGACAAATGGGAGCACATTTCTCAGCACACACAGTACGTAGTATACTGCCTTCACCTTAGCACCCACTTGTGCTCCTCTGCCCAGGTTTTCATGCTACAGACACCCAAGATTTTTTTTACTGTCTTTGAGTAGTGCAGATATTCCCCTAATATTTGGGGTTGAGGCAATTGTTTCTCCTGTGATGTGGGCATGTAGAGAACTGACAAGGATGACAGAAAGAGTAACATGTATGCCTGGCTATATGCATGGAACCTGACACTGTAGAGTGCTTTCATGAAGGTGGTGCCCACAGATTATGTCAGCATTTCCACTGCAAAACACTTTCATGATGTTTGTGCCCACAATATATGCTTGCATTGCCAAGTAAAACCTATTCATGTTTGTACTCAAAATATATGTCATCATTGAAATGTCAAAAATTTCATGGTGATTGTGCACACAATATATGTCATCATTTCCACTGTAAATCAAGTTTATTAATCCTGTTCCCACAATATATGCCAGCATTGCCACTTCTTAAAGTGGCAAAACTATTTTCCCATGCCCCTGGTGAGTGCACATGCACACACACACACACACACTCATACATGCACCAAGCAGGTGCATTTACAGACTTGTGCAAATGTATTCGTACACACATAGGTACACATCATCCAGCCCCCTGCCCCCACATACATACCAGAAAGGAACCAGGAAAAGCAAGAGGACAACACTTTGAAACATACAGACATTGTTCATGTCTTGGTTTGAGAAACTTGAATGCCCAGCTGCTTCCAAACATATGTGCAGTGAGGAGGTTGCATAGAAATGGCCCATCTACCTGCAGGGGCCTAGTCAGTGTTCCAATTGTGAATGCCTGCTGGGAGAGCTCTAAGCCCAGCCGTATACCTCGGGAGCATAGCTCAGCGGCAACGTGCTCACCATGGAAGCAAGATGACATGGAGTAACACGGGTTCGATCCCCGAGTCTGTGCTTAGAAACCTCTGGGTATTAAGTGTGTTATAAATAACCTATCATATCATATTATAAATGGACAATTGGTGTGGCAGTTTGGGTGTACTGTAGCGATCAAGCACACTGCTGTATGCTTCGCTTTCTTCTTTTGATTTGCGGATGGAGTATTCCTAAAAGGCAAATGGGTGATAGGGCACTCCCCATCCGCTCATTACAGAAAAGCTCCCTGGTGCTATATGACAAAGAAAGAAAATCAGTACCTCTGATGACATATGGTGCGGCTGTGTGGGGACATTATGAAACAAAAAAATCAAATAACCGAACATGGGTTCCATGGGAATATCATGGGTTTGCCACAGGGATTCCCAGGGCACCGTGTTGCACAAAGAACTTCAATTACTCTACCTGGAAGATCTCATAGCAATACAGACTTTGCTTTACTGGCTGTGTCTATGAGAGAGGCCCCAACAGTCAATAACCGTAGCCCTGGTAAAGGATCTCATAGCCACAAATTATTGTGCTGCCTCATCTTGGTTGAAATTTATAAAATCATCCTCAGTTTTGGGCACTTGTTTGGTTATGAATTGCGCGCAGGCAACGTTGGCAGGGGAGAGTTAATAGACACCTTCTCTCTTCATAGAGCGAGAATAAGGAGCAATAGTGAACGCAAAGCGTACTATTTTATAATTGCAACCTTGACCCCAAAACCGTAAGGCGAGCGTAGGCCCAATGGTTCATTACCCCAAGGAAACGGGCAGTGATTATGGCTTTCAGAGCAACTGTTTTGTTTACTGGGAAAAAGGCACTTTTTTCACCAATACATTGCAGTCAGAGGAGGAGCTATCCTTGCCGTGAGAGTGATAAGAATGATTTGTTGCACTTCCTGTTCTTGTGTACTACTTTAGCAAAGCCAAGGAAAGATTGAAGAATTCCAGACACGTGCAATTAGCATTAAGCTGTTTATTGTCAGTCCTGGACCTGCTGACAGCCCATAACGTATATTATACGTTGAGCGGGCCTTCTTGTTACGCAGGCAACTTTTATGCTTTAATTAATGATTTTAGCTTATTTTGTAGATCGCAAGACTTCAACTGTATTTAAATGGATTTTATTGTTCAACTTTATTTACTAGGTGTTCTCTGATGGGAATGTTCGTTTGCGAATAAACATTTCTATCTATTACTACTTAGATAAGATCACCCAAAATGTGTGAGCATTATTGGGGGGTTTGTGTTATAAAGTATATATGCTGTGAAAGATACCACTCTAGCCACTGAATATGTTTAGTCATGGACTGTGTCTGAAAGAAATGTGTCATTTATTTCATTGTGCAGGCAAGAGTAGACAGGTTAATTTTGATAAACGTGTGTATGGGCTGACCATTCCCATTTGACATTGGCTGTGTAGTATTTTGTTGGGCCTGGTCTTCCTTAGCATTGTACTAATTAACCTTTGGCTTAGCCTTTCTCTGCAGAGAGCCTTATTTACACTAGTGTGCGATTTGATTGCTTTAAAAGTGTGGGTACAAATTACCAGGCAACCACATTAGTGTATATAGATAGCATAATGTTTGATATTGTGCATATTCAACATATCATTCACTAACATGGACGAATGAGATATTCTCAAGAAAAGGTGAAGAAAGAGGGAAAAGGGTAGTTCCCTTGACAAAATAATACTACATATCACAGCAGTCAGATAAAACCATGCCCCCAAACCAGCAGCCACACTCAATTCAAAGTGTGAATCTCAAAAACCATTTATGGGGTAGGGTGACATGACCATATACCTGGACTATCCTAGTGGGATTCCCCAAGCCTGCATAAGAAACTGTCGTCCGAACCACACAAATGTGAACAAGACTTTTCTAGAAGCTGATACTGGGAAGCCGATGGCAGCAATAAAAATTGAAGGCATTGAGAAAAAAAATCTGAAGACATCATCTGAAGCTCTCCCCACCAATGACAAGGAGATCAACTACCTTTCAACCGGAAAAAAACTATGTTGATACAGAACTTAATTTTCCAGACCGAGCACCAGCCACAATATATTTAATAATCCTGGGGTTTAAGAAAATTCAATCAGATTCTTGGATTCAACACCTTCTTGAAAAGAATTGAAAAACTTGGAAAGAGTGGACGTTTTATAAACTCAGCATATGTCAAGCACCAATATCACGAGTCCTTTGAGGGCATATCTGATTGTTTTATGGTGCACAGAAACACAAAGATCCTCATTACAGAAAGGGTGGTACAATTATTGCCTACAGTAAGTGGTATTTACTGATTGCTGACATTGCTCTTTTCAACCCTCAAATTAATGCTTTGCAGCCTATAATGTTATTACTGAAGGGGAATGGTCATTGAAAGACCAGGCAATCTGCTAGGTCAAATCTCTACGAAAGAAAACACACAAGCAGCCTTAGGCATGTTTTAGCCTCAATTTTCCAGGTTTATTCAAAACATCCATCCATCATGTTAGTGTGATTTTCTTTTTGTAAATTCTCCCCTGTCTGTCCTGATCCTCCCAACACTACTGTGATTTTCTTTATTGTTTTTAAAGGTGAGTGAGACTTTTTCATCCCACTCCCATCCTGCGTTGCTTTTTCTGGGGGACACTCACCCTCTTTCTTGGGTTCTAGTGAGGGAGACGTCACTCCTCTGTTGTGGAATCCATGTTTTCCCATGGCGGGACCACCATCCTATGTGCTGTGTTGTCAGAGGCTCTTAGGGTCCCTTTTTCCACGCAATTTTGGGTACACTCTGTTTCCCCAGAAACATACAAGTTTCAGAAGCCGTCACCCTCTTTTTATGGCATGTGTGTTTTTAACCTTTGTCGCAAAGGCCATCTTATTTGGCGTGCTGTGAGAGCAGTTTGAGTCCCCTTTCCTTTGACCTAAGTGCCATTGATTGTTCTTTCCAAGCATAATCTAAACAGGCTGGTAACAATCATTACATATTTACCTTTTTTTGGGTGCACTATCATGCACTGCCTTTTTAGCATATTCAAGATGGCCTCTCCTTTGTTGGCAATCCTTTAACTTCACAGGTCGGGGAAAGTCCCCCTTCGTCATGCACCTTGACAGGCTTCTTGCAGAAAGTCGGCAAAGGTTCTACAGCATGTGCAAGTTGGCAGAAAGTAGGGAGGTGAGCTGTCTGCCCCAATTCAAACTCCTTCAGGGGCATAGTTGTTGCTGGGCAGATTCTGTGAGGCTGGATGTCTGCTATTGGACAGGCAACTCCAAGTTTAAATGTTGCAAGTGTCATTATCGGGGTGCTGGGTCATCCCTTGCCCACTTTGATGTGGGATGTTCTGACCCACTAGACTCTGCCCCGCAACATCACTGTGTGCTGTTTTCATCAAAAACAACAGAATGGCCACCAAAAAGCCCTATGCGCTAAAAATCTCTGAGAAGTGTGCAGGGAAACCTGAAAAATAGGCTGCCAAATCTATTTTTGCCTATGTCAGCGGTAAAACAGGAGACCACACTGCCAAAACCTATCATTGGGTTGCCAAGGAAGAGAGGCCCAGGTTTCTCTTGGCCCAGCCCAACCTTGGAGGCGGGACTAGACAGATATGTGTATCTTAAACTCCAAGGAAATATCTTTTTGGAAAAAGACTCATAGACAACTGTGTAAAACTTGGAAAAACCTGTATGTTATAGGTTTTTAATATGAAAACGCTGCTCACAGTTTGAAACTACTCTGAACCCTGTGCGATATTCAGAGACCGGACTACCAAAATGTTGATGTTGTAGCAATTGTGATAATGCTAGGAATATGAAAATTTACAGGATTGTGCCCATAGGTCATGTGCATGTATGTGGAAAAATGTGTACAGATCTGACACTGGGTAACCAACCGAAAGCGTGAAAAACTGTCAATTTTGAACCAAAACTCTCAAGAAGATGCGACTCGGATGGGTACGTGCTCTATTAAATCTGTGATGTGAATATGTATTATTAGCAAGTTGGTGATATTGTAAATATGCTTTATATGAACAATAGATTTCTTGTGCAAGAACAAATGGGAGGTTTCTCCTGGATCATAAAATTGCAGCATCACTATGACACTAGATTTCCTTCTCAAATCAGGAGAGGGGAAATACTCTGACCAATTGGATTCCTAGAGGGTGGGCTTAGTATAATCAGCCAACATAATCAGCCAACTATTTATGTATTTCCCAAAGGGGAATACATAAATAGGAACTGTTTAGGACCTAGATACACACACATTCACCCATTAACTGATTTACTGGTAAAGCACTCTGCAGGAGAATCCAGATCCAAGACTCCAGAACTCTGAAAGTAGAAGGCCCATTTCCAAAGCTGAACCCTTCTCAGCTTGGCCTTTAAAAATCTTGCAACCTGATTTTAACCCCAGACCTCCAAGGGGCACATCAAAAATTGAACAGCCTGGCTGTGCTGTTTCTGATTCTTGCCAAGAACTCTTGCCAGAACCCAGAGACCCAAACCAGTAGAGCAGAGCTGTAACCATATAGCTGTAACCCAGAACCAACCTGTCAGATCCAATCTAGAGGCCGTGCAGAGACCAAGTGATGTGCTGAGTGCAGAACCAATCGCCCGAATCCTGTCTGGTGGGCTAGTAGAATTCCAATCCAGAACCCTTTGACCAGATCTTTGACGGGCCTATTCCAAACCATAGTTGTGAGTATCTAGCATAGAATTGCCCAAAGCCAATCTCTTATCCTTAAGTAATCCTATCCAACTCATTCAAACATATCCAGAACTGCATTGTAGAATCTCTTTTGTCTTTTCTGAATCTTTCACACCCATATAGTCCTTTGATAATTGTAGTGATAATATCATCTTTGCGCTAATATTTTTGCTGGAGAAAGACAACTGTCTTGGCGGGCAAAAGGCGAAGCAGAGGCACCGCTGTTCTGGTGGCTGTCCCGTTGGGTATCTTGCATCTTCATAGCCCCTAGTGTAAGGAAAATTCTTGTTTGTAATTCAAAAGCGCATCTTTCATTTGAAAATCTTGACTACTTTTTGAGAAAAATCGACCTCTACTAAAAACTTCATAACTTCTGAACCGTACATGCTTGCTTCCTTATAGTTTTTCTGTAATCGCGTTTCTCGCGCGCTGAAAAGTTTGCCGCGATTCTGCATTTGGCTCAATTTCATCACATGTAAAATAGCTATTCTTTGCATCCAACCTCAGAATTCAGTTTCCAATCTGCTAGTTAGATAACCATCCTTGCTAGTGTTCACCAGGAACTATCCAAAGTGGCTCCCACTAGTTTTGAATCCCATTCGGAGAATTTATTCCATTTTCAGTGTTTTTCCCATTCATTAGAAAACCACATTCAAAAGCATTTGACCTGTTTTAAAATCATTCCTGTTTCTCTCTATGCTTGCTGGGGGAACTGGGATTGAAACTGCATTGGTTGAGATTGTATATTCCTGAAACCTGTTTTCTCTCCTTCCATCTCGATATTGTATATTGGGCGGAATTAAGTAGCGTGCAGGGGGAAAGAGTGATTACATTGCATTTGTTTGAACACACAAAAGTATTATATCTGTGCTGCATTAATTTTCTATCATTGTATTTGACTGAACCCACACAAAGGTTTATTCTATGCTACATTATTCTTCTCATCCATACTCCTACTGATTAAAGAGATTGTTGATTGTAATATCATCCATTGGTGATCATTGTGTAAATATTAATAGTGTGATATCTAGATATTGTTCAAATTCATAAAAGTGTGATATATATCTTGTTCAAATCCATAAAATAAATCTTTTAACTTTGCAAAACAACCTACTTCTTGGTTCAGTGACACCGGGGGGGATTCAAAGAGAGGAGCGTGATATAAGGGTACATCATTCAGAAATAAAAGAACTTATAGACACAAATATATAATTAAGGGTTTCAATTGTGCATCCCACACAAGGCATTGTCTTTGGTGTAGTGCTGGGTTGAAACCACTTACAAGATTCGGGGCTTGTAGCACGATTCCTGAATTAAATATAGCACTTGTGACAGGGTACATAAATCCTTTTGGGCTACCATGCTGTGTTACACTGTGAAAAGCACCCCTCAATAGGAACGCTCTAAGGAATTGGTCTGTTTTGCAAAAATAAAAGAAAACTTCTGTAAGTCAGGAAGGAAATTAATATTTCCAAAATGGTGACTTTGGTAGAGATGAATATGGCTAAAGAACACCTATTGCATAAACTATTTGTAAGAGGTGAATGGACAGAGGAGGATCAGAATGTGTGGTTGCAGGCAATCACAGAACAGATCACTGCAACAGGGTTAGATACATGGCAAGATCAGGGTCCTTTACATATGGCCCTGAGTGAACTATATATGGCCCCTAAGGCAAAGGAAGGGCAAAACAAGATTGTGAAAATAGCAGCATATCTCTACCTATATATTGGAGCAATACAGGACAAATATGTCAAGGGCCAAGATCTGGCAAACAGGCAACTGCAGGCATTAGGAAAGGCCCAAACTTATCTGGACTCTGCTGAACAGAGGCTACAGAGGAGCCAAGAGTTAGAAAATGAAAGTAGGCAGTACATAATCAAAATGAAGGAGGACATGTGCATCTTGCAGCAGGAAAAGACAGACCAGGAGACCAGAATGCTGGCCCTACAGAAGAACTACCAAGAACGTTTGGACTCTCTACTGCAGAGACAGAAAATTCTGGAGCAACAAATAAACTTCAACAGGGCATGCGCAGAGCAGGTAGTTACCTTGCAAAGCCAAATAGACAGAGAGAAAGAGGAGACTAATAAATTAATCCTGAAAGACCTGGATACCCAGGCAGAAGTTGATGAAGACGCCAGAAAGCAGGTGCACTTCAAAGACAGAGGGAAAACTTGGTGGCACAGAGGCAGGCTCTTGCTCAGGAAAGGGATATCTTAGGCCAGGAAGTCTGTCACTTAAAAGAGAAAGTAGAAGAAAATCACTTGGCCCTCCAGGGACTGGGTGACCTCCAAAAAGACCATCAAAAATTGTTAGAGCACACCAGGAGGGTGGAAGAGGCTCTAGCAAGGAAGGAACAGGCCAGTATGGACAGGACTCAGGAGGTAACCCTCCTGAAGGAAGGACTGGCCCAGTACTCAAAAACATCCCAGGATGCACAGAGAGAAAATGAGGCTCTCTGTGAGAACAATGACAGGCTCCACAGACAGGTAGCTATGCAAGAGCGATTGATAGAAACCAGCAAGTACTTGATAGAGGAACAGAAAGCTCAGGTTCTTGCATGGCAACAGCGAGCAGGGGCTGATACAGATGAGGTTTGCTGGGAAACGGAAACACCTGAGGATAACCTCAGGAACCCTAGTACCAGAGGCCTTCACCTCTTCCAATCCCTGGACTCTGCCACCCCCATGTCCACTGGCGCACATGAGCCAAGGGCCACGGGGATGGCAGATTTCAATCCAATCAGAAATATGGGGCTCATAGACCAGCACCTCCCAGGAATGGATGGGCAGGCATCTGGGTATGGATACCCGAGTACTGTGACATTTTGTAGGGAACTCCATGAGAGTAGACCCACTAAGGGCATCCTGAAAACCTCTGCCAAGCTAGGACACTGGGGAGGTACCCATCAAATTCTGGGAGCAAGGAGGAATCAGAAGACTCCTCTGAGCGCCCTAGGACACAGGAGACTAGGTCTCCGCATTATGCCAGCCATTCCCAGGCTCGCAGAATCCCAGAGAGCCTAGAAGACCAGACGGGCACCTCTGGGAGCAGTGCCTCTGAGTCAGAGGAGGAGTGGACCAGGGTTACCCAAACCAAGAAGGGCAATAAGTCAAAAAAGGCCCTTGCTTAAGGACCCCTTAAAGCAAATCAAAGCGATAAGGAGCGTCACCACGCCCTATCATAAGAACGCTAAGTATTCTGTTTGGGAGCACTTAGAGCTCTTTGAGCAGATGATAGAAACTTTCCATTTGAAGGACAGCCAAAGCTGTATTCAATATGACAAATGGACATTCTCACCAGAATACTCCAGCTTCTTTGTGGGGCTGGAGGACCAAAATCATTCTAGATGGTCAACCTATAGGGTGGCCATCTTGAAGCATTTTTCTGTGCATAGAAATCCTCAGGAGGCTCACAAGGCAGCCTACAACTTGCAATGTGGGGAGGATCAGACTCCACAAGAATTTGTGCAGGAATTAAAGCGTGCCTTTGCGCAGACCCCCAAAAGGGTGCACACGACAGCAAAGAATGTGTCAATAATTTTTTCCATGCTCTCTCCAAGTACATCATGACCCAGCTAGTGAGAGATTTTCATGATAAAAGATAACTAGACTGGGTCATTGAACAGGCCACCCAAATTTATGAGGTGGAAAAGCCCATAAAAAACAAGAATAATGCAAAAAGCCCAAAAACAACCAATACCCCTGCTGCTGCTAAGGTGGCAGAGGTGAAGGTTGCCCTCATTTTGGATTTGGAGATGGGGGGCCTAAAAACCTGCCTGCAGAGCAGAATAATCCCAAGCCCAGAAGGCCCTTGGGCCAGTCACAGACAGGGAGCCAAGGAAGTAGTCCCACAAATGGGATCCCTCACTCCCTGACTACATAAATCCCCGCTACAAGGGGAACAGACCCATCCTGGGTTATGTGTGGACTCCTCCAGCCCAAGGGGGGGATCCAACAAAACAGCTGCTAACCAAGGGAACTTCACTCCTCACTTCCCTCAGGAGGGCAGAAATTCCCCAAATCCTGGACAGAACGTCTTCCCTAGGTACCCACAAAACTTTCAACCCCAGAACAATCCATCCTTCTTTACCCACTTTCCTGAGCCCAGACAACCCAATCCGGGTGAGGGGAGGCCAAGGGTGGAGGGGTACCCAAATTTTCCAAACCTGGGGTATTTTCAGAGAAGGGATAGCTACCCTTCCCGGGATCAGCCCAAGGGAGACAACAGAATCCAGTATCAGCCTGAGCGGGTGTCACAACTAGAGCGCCAGGTCCAAAACATGGCACAGGATCTGGGTCGCATGCTGAGAGCTCAACAGAACCCTCAGATAAGCATGCCGGTGCAGAATGCCTCAAACTCTGGACCTGGTGCTCCAGAGCAATGACGAGGGAAGAACCCCGACAACCCAGCGTTTCCCAGGGAGGAGGCACAAGGGGAAGGGGGGTATAAAGCCTTGGAGGAAGCTTCCTTCCCCACTTGTAAAAAGCCCCTGGAAACCCAGGAACCTGAACCAAAATCTCCTGCCCCTGAATGTCTGTCACCCAAGGAGCAGAGGGGGGGTAGGAGAAACAAAGAACCCAAACAGACCCATTTTGAGGAGGAGGTACAAATCTTCTAATTTGAAGGAGAGGGATCCTGAGAGGATCCTGGGAAAAGAATCTTCTCCTTCAGAGATGGGGGAACTCCTCCCAAAGAGAAATGGGTCCCAAAACATCGGAATCCAGACTGGGTGGATGTGGGGACTGAGCTAGCGCCGCCTATCATCCAAACCCAGAACCAACAGCATGAAAATCCCCTGCTTCAAACCCATGCTGGTGACTGCCTCCAAAAAGGGGGGGGACAGAACCAGGGAAATACAAAACTTCTCCCACATCTAGTTGCCACCTTTTCTTTTCAGATTCCCAAGACTCCCCACAGAATTCTGCCCACATCTCTTCTCCATTAGTGTCCAGAACTAGAAAACTAACCCACCAGTTGTCCAAAAATGTACATTATCTGTGCCTCTATGCCCCGGTCCAAATACAGGGGCAGAGTACAATTTTGGCATTGGTGGACACTGGATCCCAAGCTACCCTTCTGTCAAAAAGCACCTTTGATAAACTGAATTCAGGAAGGGGGGAGAATTACCAAATTCCTCTCACCCCTCTTCCTGGACAACTTCAGAACTTTGACGAGAAGGAAATTCCCGTTGAGGGGACTGAGGATTTGGACATTAGAATTGGGCGACACAAGGTGAAGCACCCGGTCATAGTTGTAACTCCAGAGGGCACCCCTTGTTTACTAAGTAATGTCCTCCTGTGAAGGTTGTCACCCCTAATAGATTGTGTAAACAAGGTCCTCTGGACCCAGACTAACAGACCGATAAAATTAAAACAGAGTGTCAACCATGTTAGATTAAACGGCACATGCCACATGGTTGAACAAAAATCTGTCCAAGTAGAATTTCACTTCCAGAACAACCAAATTCCAGACGTGACATTAATAGCAGTAGGACAACAAACTGGTGAATGGGGGTCCTCTCTATTTCTGAAAATCAACCTTCCTTCCAGTTTCAGTTAGCATTCTACACTGGAAGGAAACACTCTGAAATTCTTTACACATTCACAATCAGACATTCCCACTCCTATAGTCCAGAAAGATGAGAAATCAACTCAAAGCCTGGCTGATATTCAGCAAATTGGAGAGCAGTTGTTCATCCCTGTTCAGTTAAATGAAGGGAAGGACTCTGTTCTCGCCCGAGTGTGTGTGAACAACGGTAAGAGCTTCATCAGCGAAGCCATGTTCCGCCAACTCCCAAAAGATCCAGCCATTCCCACATTTAAACTAATAGACAAATGGGAAATGGATCTGGAAACACCCAATTCCAAACATCTCCTGCCAAGCAGGTGTATGCTCAAAATCTCCATAGGCAACAAGAGCATAGTCCATGATTGTTTGGTTGTGCGAGACGTCACTGCTGCCTTTTACTTAGGCAGTGACATTCTCAATCGCTTTGCCATTAGTTTGGACCTAATAAACTTCAAAGCTTGGTCCCGATTAGTGGATAATCCCATGGGCTTTGATGATCCAGAGAAAGCATTTAGGTCAGCTCAACTGCTGCCTTATGCAGTTGTCATATTGGAGAGGAATTCCCCATCGCAGAAAGGACCCGGCAATTCTCCCTGGAAGTGAAAGTTAAAAGAGGACAGAAATTGGAAAACCCTGACGCCAATATTCATCTAAATGCTTCTCTCCAACAGCAAGGGTTGGGGGTTTACCCAACACCACTATTCAATATAGAACATGACACCATTCCAATAGAGGTGGATAACAGAGACTTAAAGAGTATCACTCTAGCCGCAGGCACCATTATTGGAATGGCGGTTGATGACCAACATTTTTCCATAGATTTAGGAAATGAACTGTTAGGACCAATCCCAAAGGTCTGTTTTGACAGTGATAGTGATGACAACACAACACCAGACAGGATCTTTACCCGGCATGGGGGGAACTTCCTGGTATACACTTCCTGCCCTTATGGTAAGGAAGATGTGACTTGTGACTTCCAGAGTGATGAGGTGATTTTCCAGGTCCGTGAGGACTGCCTTCCCTACCTGAAGCCACCAGTACAAATCAGCATTCTGACCAGGGACTTCACCACCCAGCTGGAGGAGGCCGCGGAGATAGCACAACCGGAAGTCTTTCCAGGCTTCAGGCAGATGGTTGAAGAGAGAGTCAACCTAGCTGATGCCTATGAGACTCTGGAGCAGGGGCAAACATTGAAGTTTTCTTGGATTTTCAAGATCTCTTTGCGCTGGACTCATATGACTGTGGTTGCACTGACATCCACACAACAACAATTCCCACGGACCCTGGCATGACTCCAGTGTTTGTGAAGCAATATCGCTTGCCTCTCGCATAAATGGAGTCCCTTACTTAAATAATGAAGAACCTTGAGTCCCGTGGGATAATCCATCCAGTCCACAGCACCTTCAATAATCCGGTGCTGGCAATATTGAAGCCAAACGGCCAGTGGAGACTCTGCGCCGACCTTGGGGAGCTCAACAAACGGGTCCATACTTCCCGATGGCCTCTTCCCTACATTGACCAAGGGCTGTCCCAGATCCAGGGGTCACAGGTATTCACTACAATAGACCTTACCAATGGATACTGCACTGTACCTGTCAGTAGAGAGGACCAATACAAGCTTGCCTTTACCTTCGGGGGGCAGCAGTACACATGGACCCGGACTCCCTTTGGATACATCAAATCCGGCAATGAATTCAACATTTTTCTAAATAAGGCAATGCCCGACCTGGGTGAGAGGGGTAACCTGGCCTATGTAGATGATGTTCTCATCAAAAGCTCAACTGTGGAGGAACACATACCGGAGATCTGTTATGTTCTGACACAGTGGAGGGCTGCCGGAGCAAAACTCTCCTTACAAAAGGCACAGTGGTGTAGAACCCGTGTCAATTTCTTGGGGCATGAGATTACTCCTCAGCGTCTCTGTCCCCAGGAAAAGAAAGTGGAAGCACCCCAGAAATTGAAAGACCCCACAACTCTGCGGGAACAAAGGAGCCTCCTTGGACTGACTAATTACAGCAGAAAGTTCATCGAGGACTACGCAGAGATCACAAGACTCCTGATTCATCTTTTGAAGGGGGGGCTCAAGTGGGAATGGGGTCCAGAACAAGCCGAGGCAGTAAGACAACTCAAAAGAAGCCTCTCACAAGCGCCTTGCCTAGCGTACCCTGTCAAAAACAAGGAGTTCTTCTTGGAGACAGGGATCTCAAATACATGCTTGACTGCAGTATTATACCAAAAGCATGACAAGGTCAATAAAGTAATCTCCTATGCAAGCAAAACGTTATCCTCTGTGGAGGAAAAATTCAACGATTGTGAGAATGGACTCCTGGCAATGGTGTGGGCATTGAAGAATTACCGCCCGTTTATCCAGGGGGAACACATCATAGTGGAGACTCCACACCAGTCTCTGCAACATCTCCAAAGTGACAGAATCTGGGCCAGAAATGTGAGTAATTCCTGAATTATTCCTGGATTCTGTCAATGCAAGGCTTTCCTGTGGAGGTCAGATATGGCCAAAACAAGAAGAGTCCCCTCGCACAAGGTCTGGCTGACTTGCATGATTGTGCCAGAGAAAACTGTCTTGAGGACGAGAGTCTTAAAATCAAGGACAACATGGAGGCATACCTTAATACCCCAGACAAAGTCTTTGAAGAAGATAAGAGTGAGGGAATGCCCACTATCTATGTGGATGGATGCTCCTACAATGTTGACAACAACGGGGAAAAAGAACTTGTGGCCGGCGTAGGGAATGCCTGGGTGAATGAGACCCCAGAACCCTCCGCTAGGTACAAGATTGGTCCCCAAAGTGGTCAAGTGGCAGAGTTGATGGCTGTGCATCAAGCCATCCTCACTGCTGTCCAACATCAACTCCACGAACTGGTCATAATCACTGATTCGGATTATGTACGGAACGGGCTCATGGAGCACCTGGTTAACTGGAAAACCAGAGACATGCTATGTGCTAATAATAAACCCTTGAAACATGGGAAATTAATTTAAAACATTGATGATCTGGTTTCCTTGAATGGGATGACCATCTACTGGAAAAAGATCAAAGGTAATTCTAAAGTAGAGGGACCAGACAAAACTGGAAATGATATAGCTGATCAGCTGGCCAAAACTGGAGCCATCCAAGGGGATCTACTTGAGATCGAGTCTCTGTTGGGGGAAATCCAGGTCACTGCTATCACTAGGTCCCAAGCACATGCTCACAATGAACTCTCAACTGCACAATGGAGTAAGGAGACCCCAGATGCTGATTTGATTACGGCTCAAAAAGGGGAGCCAATAATTGGTAAGTTCTATCAACACATTGAGGACCCTGAGAACTTTCCCCTGATGGATACCGATTACATAGGGAAAGACGACCTCATGGTGTTGATGAAATGTCTAAAAAATTTTTGAATCCAAGATGGTTTGTTGGTGAGGAAATCCCTAGCTGGTCATGATCAGTGGGTGGTCCCTACCTCATTCCGAAGCCTGAGGTTAAGTCACGCCCATGATGCAGCCACAGCCGGTCATAGGAGGTTTCATACAACACTTGAAATCTTAAGAGAGGTTGCATACTGGATACACATGGGCAGGACCTCAACCAATAATTGAAGGGGTGTCTCGTGTGTGCACAATTTCAGCCAACATCCCTCACACACCGTGCACCTCTCCAAAATAGGGGGATGACATTGCCTTGGTCAGATTTACAAGTCGATTATATCGGGCCCTTGATTCGCTCCTCTAGGGGAAATAAGTACATGTTGACCATGACATGCTTGTTTACTAAGTGGGTGGAATGTCTCCCGGCCCCAAATTGCAAAGCAGAAACAGCAGCTGCCCTGATGATCAACATCTTCTTGTGTTTTGGACTACTCCAAAGGATCGAGTCAGACCGAGCTAGTCACTTCACTAGAGAAGTAATGACAAAGATGTGGGAGATACTTGGGGTCAAAAGGAAGCTACACATTGCTTACCGGCAGCCTCTAGTGGTGTAGTGGAGAGATACAACAAGACAATTGTGAGCATATTAAAAAAGTGTGTGTCAGATTCTGGGCCAAGTTGGTATATTTGATTACCTCTTGTCCTAATGGCTATCAGATCTACCCCTTCATCTGCAACTAAAATGTCACCATTTGAGCTGATGACTTGACGCAGTGTTGGGGTGATTATACTGGGTCGGCTGAGCCGTCCGCGGACCTCCGGGCTGGGAGGCCCGAACTCCTCCCTTGTTCCCCAAAAATGAGTATGAGACACACACAAGAAGCAAGGCGGTTCTGCTGTTTATTAAAACAATGGCAGGGATGGGTCTAGGATCGTACACGTCCGTCCAGACTCTCAAAATTCGTGGGGATCGCAGGCCCTTTTTGCCGCAGTATGACGCGCTACTTGTGTCACTTGGGAAAGTTAGCGAAAAACCTATTGCCACTCTGGATTGGTTCCTCGAGTGGCAGGGTTAGTATAGCATACATATAGAGAGCAATATTAGTGGTTGAGGGTGAGTCAGGTGGTATACTTGGTTGTCCCTTCTATTAAATAGTTGAAAACTGTTACACGAAGACCCCTGATGATTGGCTAATGTTAGTGGCGTCAGTGATGAGTGCCCCCCATGTTCTGATTGGTCCTCCCGTGAGCCCCCCAGTCGGGGACCGTCGTTGTTCCCAGCTCGCGGTGTACCTGTCCTTAGCAACAATGTGTAACTATGTGTTTGTGCAGACAATGTGCGGATTTGCTCATAGGCTTGAGAGCAGGCCATTCCCATCTCTGTAGGTGTCCATCTGGTCATTTCATTGTTGCAACCTGTGTCCCAGATGTGGGACCCATGCGACTTCTTCCTCGTGGGTCTGGCACCTTGTCAGGTTGTCTTGGTCACGTGTGGAGAGACCGTGGCTGGGGTGGAATTCTGCACATTTAAAGTTGTATTTTGCTTCTGTGTGCTTGGCTCTGCTTACAGGTGTGACCTTGGCGCTGGCTGGTAGCATACGAGTTGCAACATCGCCCCCTTGGCTGTGAGCTCTCGCTGGGCTCGTTCTGCGTGATCAGCACTTGTACTCTCGCTCATTCAGTGTTCATGGCGGTTCTTGCTTGCGGCCTACTTGGGCCTGGTTCATGGGTGGGGATGTGTAATGCACGGCACCTGTTTTGCGGTTTGACATGGCTTCATAGGCAGTATTACGTCTTTGTTATATTCTCATCACGATGCGAGGGGTGGGAGAAGCCTCAGCAAGCATATACGCGAGTGCCTTATGCGTCTTGCATTTCTGCATTACGGAAAAACCTATGTGAAAAATAATAAAGATGCGCGTCAGTGGGTGTATCCGTCACCTACGTCATAGCACTGAATATATTCTTCGTGTGGGTTGGTGCGTGAGTGACCAGTGTGCATGGTGGCACGTGTGTTCTTGGCAGTTGGCTAGGTCGTTATGGCATCTCTAATGATGTGGGTGCTTTTTGTTGAGGTCTTAGTCGAGTTCATCCATGCTGCAGGTGTCGGCTTGAGTAGGGCAGGCTGGTGGGCATATCCTTATGTTCTTGAACCAGGGTATTTAGTCGTCTGGTAGATAGACAAATTCATCTTGTGGTGGGTGTCTGGGCCGCGATCCTCTGGGCCATGGTCGCGAGGAGATTGGGGGGAGCTTTTTCTCCCATTCTCCCACTTCAGTCCCCCCTCTGGTCGACTTGTCTACCACAAACATATCTTTTTCTTTATCTCTTCTTACACTCCATATTTTGGTCACTCCTCCCAGGTGTCCATAGTGGTTGACATGGTCTTCAAATGACCAGTACATATATACACAGCACCCTCCCGGTTTGCAGTATACCCACCTTCCGATATAGCTCCTCGGGTTTCTTGGGTTCTCAAGCTTCACGGATGGTGGGTCTAAGGGATTGGTGATGATCTGTTTGCGCAGTTTCTCTCTTTCCTTTATTATCACGTCGGTGTGCTGGTCATCGTCAGTTGGCATCAAGGGGTGCATGCCAACCATTTCGATCATTTCGTCTGCAGTGCGTGCCTTCCTGGCCTTCAGAAACCTTATTACAATCAATACAGCTGCAGCCAGTTTTATGCATCCAACTATGATCTTCAGCCCATCCAACAGCCATGTTGGCTCCATGACCATAACAATGAAAACCAGCTATCATCCTTCTTTACTCCTTTACTTTCTTCCATCATCTTGGAGTGTATCTGGGCCAGTTGTGATACTGCTTCAGTAAGTGTACCATTATCTGCATCGTTAGCAGGAATAAATGTGCAGCATGATTGTCCTATTTTTGCACAAACTCCTCCTTCCATTGCTGTGAGAAGATCCAGTACATATCTATTCTGTAGTGCTACCATTCTTACCACTCGCAGTTCCTCTTTTATGGCATTAAATCCGTTTACTGTTGAATTAATCGTCATCATTAGTTCCCATCGGGTGATCTGGAGCCATTTAGCATTAGCATAAGCTTGCAGTCCAGGGTGTATTATTGACGAGAAGAACATTGCAGCCCTGCTGAATAATCTATGTTCTGGTGGAATAGAAGTGAGTGCTGTTTTCGACCTTCCCCACAGGTAGTTTCCTGTCAGGGGTTCTCCTTGTCTCTTTATCCTTGTTAGGACATTATTGTTGTTGTTGTTCTCTCCCTCCTGTGATTGTACGGATATCCTCTTCCTCTTGTTCCCTTCATCCATTTTGGGGAAATTTGCCATGTTGACATGTTTTTGGGGCACCACCAGTGATGGTACGTTGATGTACCATTGTGCATATACCATTCCACAATGGGGACAGGGGGTGATATGCCTTATCTCCGCAGGCCCAATAGTGATCCATTATCACTGCCGTTCCAGCACCCCCTCTGGTAATTCTAACACACTTTGGCCCTCATTACGACCCTGGCAGATTTTTTCCGCCATCGGCGGACTTTTCCGCCATGGCGCAAAGTCCCTTTACGCCATGGCGGATGGCGGACTTACCGCCCCATTCCGAGGTCGGCGGGGCGGTAAGTCCCCATTGACCCATTTACCCTTCCCCATTCCCATTTCGGCCCCATAGGGCTCAATGGGAGTGGGGAAGGTGTTAATTACGCCACCGTACACTACGGTGGCGTAATTAACACCGAGGTCCCATAGCGCCATGGATTTTTACGCCCGCAAAAAGCGGGCGGAAAAGTGACCATGGCGCTCTGGGAACTCGTAGTTGGCGGTAAGGGGTCGGCGCAGCTAACGCTGGCGTAAACCCCTTACCGCCAGGGTCGTAATGAGGGCCTTTCACAGTTGATGTTATATCCCACCTCCACATCTCCTCTGTGTTGGTAGCCTAACTTGGGCGCGGTCAGCGGTAGTATGCTTATTTGGTCTTCATCCTTCTCCATCCATGTCAGCATGTGTACGTATTTGCCCCATGTCGTCCAACATCTGTCGTTGTGTTCCTGTATGGTGGTAATATTTTCTCTTGTTATCATGTTGCTACCAACCACTCCTATTTCCCATTCATTGTTCATGTATACCTTCCTTGTTATTGTTATCAGTGGCCTTTCCCAACATCCTTGTATACCAGGAACTTCAGTGGCGTACCAATCACATGATAGGTATTGTAGTGTTATTTTCTTCGTTTCTCCCTTTTCAGGCCACTCGTCATGTATCTGAACGCTTCAGCGTGTAAACTGCTCTTATGGTAACTCAAATATGACTTGAGGAAATTGTTTTCGTATGGGTATGTGTCTCTTTTTTCCCACTGCATTCTCACCACGTTCCTTGAAATCGTCCTCTCGTTTGAAATAGTGCGAGATATACTATACATCGCGCTGTCTTTTCCTGTATTTCTGTGGCGACAAATGTTCGTGAAGCGCTCCTGGCATATGGGATCAATGAGCACACATAACAGCTATCTTCTGTTGTCTGCTTACCAATTTGGGTCATGTGCTGGTACCACATGTTGTTTGAGACGTGTGCTGAATCTGTTATGTAATTATCAATACCCTTGTTATCTATATATGTGCGGCGTTTAACTCTACTTCCCTTATGCGTAGGGTTGCTAGTATCACCTGACGTCATACCTGTTGCAGCCGTGGGAGGGGGCATGTTAGTTTTGGGTGCAGCCATAATATTGATAGCATAACTTTTCTGCCATACAGAGGCAGCCAACAGACCAGTGATGACCAATACTCCTACCATTTTTATTACAAGAGCTAGTCTCACCGGCATTTTGCTCTTTCCTTGCTGCAGTCCGGCAGCTTATTCTTGCGACGTTAAAGGTGCCCGCCTGAAAGTCCTCAATACGCTTATTATTATTGTTAGTCGTTGTTATTAAGCTCTCCCTATCAAGTAATCGTTCAGTGCCCAGGCGAAGAGCTGGTCCCACACTAATCTTAGTGATCTATCTATTAGAGCTGGTAAGTGCTCGTGAAGATGAGGAAATGATTGTTCTATGGCCAAAGCAAATGCGGTGTAATATACGCGTACCTTCCTTCTTTTTAGGTACTGTGGTCTTCTTAGTTGATATACAATTGATAGGGCTTCAGGGGTGTTATCATCCGTTGGCAGCATCTACTCCTGGGCACAGTACACTGTTAGTTACTTATTTTCTTAACAATACAATTATACACGGTACCTGCATGTGCGAGAGAAGAAAAAGAGAAAACATACAAGTGTTTTATATGTGTGTGTGTGCAATACCCAAGTTTGTTATACAACGTCCTTCAATCGGGGGTGACCTTAGAGGGGAGGGGGCTGGGGCTCAATTGGCGGAAGTTGTTTACTTTGTGATCTCGTGACCATGGGATGGGCTGTGGGCAAGCGTCCAATGTCTATCTCAGTAGTTGCCTCTGGGGAATCTGGGGGGTGATCAGGTGTAGTGACACTACTGTCATCAGCTGTGGTCGATGTCTCCTTCTCTGTAGCCGATGCTGTTGATGTTGTTGCTCTTCCAATGGCCCTGTCGTTGACGCTAGGGCGGGTCTGGAGTTTGTAGATCTTCACGTCGTGTAGGTGATTCCAGGCATGCTTATCCTGCAATTTCACCGCTCTGGTAGCTACCTCCTCTACCAAATGAGGACCAGTAAAGCGTGGGCCATTCCACTTTCTATTAAAGTTGCGGAGTAGCACATGGTCCCCTTTAGCAATAGTGCATAGTCATTCCTTTCCCAGTTCCTTGCTGGTGTCTTCTTGTTGAGAAATCTTCAACCCGCCCCACGTGCGCTCGAGCTGTTGAGATACAAACGCTACACTAGTGATCAAAGAAGACACATATTGATACATTTCGTCACCAAGAACAGTTGCAGTGTTTTCATGGTCTGTGAATGCTCTTGATGTAGGCGTTAGAGGAAGGCCATTTGACGTCCTGTCACCACCTTCTGGGGAGTGAGGTGGTGATCAGACCCTGGCCTATTCCTTAGCTCAAATAGAGCTAGCGGAAGACAGTACAACCAACTCTTCTTGCTTGTCTGCTGAATTTTTGCGATTTCTTCTTTCAATAGGCCATTCAGGCGTTCACATATACCGTTGGCCTGCGGGTGATATGCACATGCAAATTTATGCTTAATACCCAGCAAGGACGTGATGTGCTGAAACATTTCATTAGCAAAGTGTGGGCCGTTATCTGACCGCAGCACTTCGCACACACCCCACCTGGGAAAAACCTCTCTCACTAAAAATGTTGCTGCTCTGAACGCATCCACGTGTGAGCAGGGTCCAGCATCGATCCACCTGGAGAATGGGCATACCACTACAATCATATACCTATGTCCTTGACATACATTGATCATATCAATGTAGTCAATATGAATGTGTAGGAAGGGTCCCTCTGGCCGGGATATAGTACCTTTTATCACTTGCAGCGTGTGACCGGCCATAAACTGTTGGCATGTGAGGCAATTGCTGATGAAAGTTGTTACATGAGAATTTAACTCAGGGCAGAACCAATCTTCCCTAATTCGTGCTGCAATTACTTCCTTTCCTGTATGTGCTGGGTGAAGGAGCTGGGCCAGGGCGGTGTTCAACAGTGCCAATGGCATGACCACCTTTCCAGTGTTATTTTGACGCCACAGTGCGTCAGTTGGGGACATCGTACATCCTCTTTTTACCCATAGTTCCTTTTCTGCCATTGGTGCGGCTGCCTGTAATTCCATTATCTGTGTTGTGGGGAGATGGGTGTACCCTTCTTTCATCATCATCTGTTTTGCCATCCCCCTCCCTTCCCTCTCTCTGACTCTGGGGGGTTCCATGTTTCACCAAACTATGCCGCATGCTTGGCATGTGCGTTTGCTGTTTCATTCCCTTTCGAGATATGGTCGTCTCCATTAGTGTGTGCCGGACATTTAACCAAAGCTATCTCTTATGGATCATTAATTACTTCAATTAATTCTGCTAACAAGAGAACATGTTGCACTGGGGTGCCATCAGCTCTCCTAAACCCTCTTCTCTGCCATTTTATCAGCCCCGAGTGGACGGTTGATGTGACATATGCGCTATCAGAATATACAGTAACTCTTTTGTCAACGCTTTCCTTCAACGCCAAGATCAGTGCAACCAATTCCGCTGCTTGAGCCGAATAATGCTGTGGTAACTGCACGCATTTCACCGGAACATACATCAAATCTTCTGTCATTTTTACAACTGCTGCCCCAGTTCTCCTTATCCCATCACTTTGGTCTATTGTTGATGACCCATCAATGTACAAAATCTCCCCACGCTTAAATGTATCCTCTTCAACTTTTCTAGTGCATGAGTATGTTTCGATAGTCTGTGTACAATCGTGAGCATAATCACCTTCCTCAATAATTTCCGCTATAAATCTGGCTGGGTTAACTGTACTCCATCTGACAATTGACAGTTCGGGTTTAGACAAGATGATCTCATAACCTGACGCCCTCTGTGTGGTTCGTGTGGACTTAGGCTTATTCAATATTGCAAATAGCGCATTCTCCACAAATAGTGTGGTTGGGCACCCCATTGTAATCGATGATGATTTCTCTACCGCAAATGCAGCTGCGGCGAGACTCTGTTCGCAAGGGAAATGTCCTAGCATGACAGGGTCCAAGTGACCGCTGTAGAACGCTATTGGCTTGTGTCCCATGCTGGTTTTCTGAGTTAATACTGCTTTCATTACTGCTGGGTCGCAATGCGAAAAGATAAAGAACTGTCGTTCATAATCTGATGTGGCTAGTACCGGAGCAGTGGATATGGCATGCTTCAACTCGTCAAATGCCTCCTTCATTTCCCTTGTCCATCCCAATGTTTTGTCCCCTTTGTGTGCTTCTCTCAATGCCTCAAGTAGGGGTCCTATGTATGAGCTGTAGTCAAAAACCCATGCTCTACAGTAGTTGCATAATCCCAGGAACTGCTGCAGATCCCTCACCGTTTGTGGTAGTGGCGTGTTGGATATAGCTTGTGCTCTTTGTGGTGCAATCTTTCTTCCGTGTTGGGATATTAGTTGACCAATGTATAGTACCTGTTCCTGAAAGTACTGTAACTTTTCTTTGTCTACCTTGTAACCCTTTTCAGCCAACACTGTCAGCATTTTCATTGAGTCCTCCCTGCACCTTTTCTCGCTTGCGCTGCAAATTATTATATCGTCAACATACTGCAGCACCGTACTTTCTAATTCAATGTTTCCCAATTCCATCTCTATTACTCTGTTGAAAATTGAGGGTGACTCGCAGTACCCTTGTGGTAACCTGGTGTGTTTCCATTTTGTGTTCCTGTATGTGAAGCTTGTCAAGTTTTGTGAATCTGGGTGCAGGGGTATTGAGAAAAAGGCATTTTTTAGGTCAATCATGGTGAACCGTGAGGCCTCTGCCGGAATTCCATATAATATTGTGGCTGGGTTTGCTGCTATGGGGTATTCGGCTTCTACAATGTTATTCAAGGGTCTGAGGTCCTGGATAAAACGGCAAGACCCTCCTTTAGCTCTGAGCACTGGGTACACGGCCGTGTTACATGGTGATTCTGATGGTACCAATATGCCATTATTTATCAGGGCCGTTATGGTTTTGTATATGCCCTCATCTGCCTCTTTTGATAGTGGGTATTGTTTCACTCTAGGTAGTATTGCACCCTTCTTCAGCTTTATTCTTACTCCCCCGATACTCTTTATGCAGCCCACGTCATAGGGACCGGTGGTTCACAGTGATGCTGGAACTTTATCCATATCTTCCTCGTAGAATGGAACTGGGGTAGATGCGGGTGCCTCAAGTGCCATGGCCATTTTCTGTGCCACTTGCTTATATGTCACTCTTAGCCATATATTTACACTTATCATAAATACCATCTCACCTTCTTCCCTGTCTTCTGAAAAGAGCTCTTCATCAGACACCTGGGTGTGCCTGCATCCCTCAGCCAGGGCTATCACTGCCCTCCATGCTCTCCCTTCCCGGGCTTGGGCATGTACTGTGATATAATCAGCAGTTGCTATAATATCTCGATGCTTACCGAAATCACCTTCCCTTCTGGTTCATTGGCTGGTGTCTCAGGCCTGAACAAATATGCTGCTGGCCTCCTCCAGATCTTTCCTTCTATTCCTGGCATCCAGGCGAATGTCATGTCTGTTCCGTACTGGAACAGTTCGCCATTCACTGGCTCAGCCCGAGCTACTGTCTGGCCACAGTACGCTTGCAGTATTTGTCGTGCAGTAAGCATGTTTATTCCTGGTGTGGAGCAAATTATACCATCCTCCGTGAAGGAGATTGTCATATTTAATCTGCTCATTATGTCCCTCCCAAGTATGTTCACTGGCGACTCCCTTGAATACAGGAGCGGGACAGACATGTCATAATCTCCAATAGATAAGGAGATGTTATCAGTAAAGGGAACCAACCCCCTAGCCCCAGAAAATCCTTGGGTGTTCATGGCCTTACCTGACATTTTAAATCTACCCTCCCTTATGCAAGACCTGGTTGCCCCAGTGTCAACAAGGAATGATATTTTCTTGTCACCTATCGTTACCTCAATGCGTGGTTCCTCCGCACTATTAGATGTTATCGACAGGATGGGACACACCAAGGACGTCTGTGGGTTGTCCTATTGTGGGTATAATGAATGACCACTTTCTGTGTAAGGGTTGTGTCCCAGGATAGTCACCCTTCCCAATTGTGTTTGTTGTAGCTGTGTATCGGTGGAGGTTAACTTATGGTCCTGTATTTGAGTGGGCTGCTGAACTGGCTGCACTTGGTGTTGTTTTGTTATTACCACCTGTTGTTGTGGTAGCGAATATGTCTGCAGCTGTTGTTGTGTTGCTGATTGCTGCTGTGTGCTGCTCTGTTGTAGCCCCTGTGGTTGTTGGTAACCCTGCTGCTCCCTCATAGGCCCTTGTTGTCCTTGTTCCCCCCATGCTAGTGGGGAGGGTCTCATTCTACACGTACATGACATGTGTCCTAACATCCCACAAACCCAACATACAGGTGGTTCCCTGGTCTGCCATGGGAAACTTCCTGCATTATCTAGGTACCCTGGTTGCCCAGTGGGGTAGAAGCTCCGGAATTATCCACGTTGCTGTTGTGCAGGTTGGCCATATCCCCTCCCCCTCATCATTCCGCCCCTTCCCCTGAGGTTATTATAATATCCATTTCCTGGTACCATGTACCCTCCTCCTATTTTAGCCATGTATGGTGGGGGTGGTGGCAGCTGTTGTGTTATAAGTCGTGGTGATTGTGGTAGTGGTGCTATTTGTAGTTGTGAGGGATCCTGTGCGGCCACTACTTGCGTGGGGTTTGGTGTCATTGTTGTTGGTGTAGTTATTAGTGCTCCTTCCATGGTGTATTTAGTCAGTTTTTTCTGCACTAATTTAGCCTCTTCCGCTTTTCTATCTTCTTCCTTTTGTTTCATCTTTTCTTGCCACATCCTACAATGGTGTACTGTTGTCAATTGTATTTCCGGCCAACCCTTGCTTCCATCCCCACTACTTTCTTCAATTGTTTTTGTACTGTCTCCGGAAGCCCTTGTATTAGTTTGTGGTAAAATATTGCCGGTGTCTTGTCCCATTACTCTCTAGTTTCCATATGCCACTTCTCCTGAATCTCCTGGATATAATCAACAGGATCTTCGTTCTCACGCATCTTGTGTGACGTAATTGCTCCTCTATCTGAGGTGTCTGGGTATTGTACCCTCAGAGCTTGCCATAATGCATGACTGCAATTCTCAAATGGCGCCCGTCATGTGATGTGTTTGTTATTGTGACCCCGGGGAAACCCGCTCTCTTCCAGATGTCATCTGCCGCATCCCCTAATATTGATATTAATAGGCCCTTCACGTCTCCTACTGCTAGTTTCTGTCCTGCAGTGTGCTTTTCCATCTCGTATATCCATTTTCCCGCTCCTCCACTTAGTGATGGGAGCCTACACTTTATATTTTCCTTATCGGCATGCTTCCGAGGGACGTATTGTGGTCTAACCCCCCCTCTCCAATAGCGGCATTAGATTATGTCCCATCTGTCCCCCCAGTTGTCGCGGTGTGGAGTCCGTATACCCCTCTTCTTCTTCTGTGTCATCTAGATCATCTGTCATGTCCATATTACCGCTGCTCGTTGTAGCTTCCCCTTCATTTCTTCCCCTTCTCTTATTATTTTCTTTATTTAATGTGGGTGTGTGCGTCCGTTCTTCCTGCCTACGTCCGGGGAGATCTCTAGGCCTGCCGGCGTAGGGGGTGTGTTCAGGAGCGGGTGTGGGCGGACATGTTGGGCTGAATGATGCGGGTGTAACTGCACGTATTTGCCTTCCCGCCACTTCTTGTTCTTTCTCCTCACTTCCCCCCACTTCTTCCTTCCTTCTGCATGCCCATGGTGATTCCCGGTTTGGTGCGGGTGATGTACAATTTGTCTAAGCTTTCCCTATCGCCGCTTCTTCTTTCTCCCCCCATTCCTTCTTCTTCTTCGCTGCAAAATTCATCCAGGAGCGACAACCCCCAATCTGTCCTTTTCCTCCTAATGGTCACTGTTTTTAAGTCTATTAAATCCGTTCCTTCCTCTTCTCCTTTACCAATTGCTCCCCTTTGACTGATGTTGTGGCTACTTCTGCATCCCGACGTACATATGTCCTTACCCCACTCTCCCCTTTCCTCTCTCTTCATTCCCCTTCTCTCTTCTCCACTATTTCACCACCTATTTCCTCTATTTTCTTTTTCAATTCCTCCATCACCTCACTACTCACCTTCTCTAATATCCTTTCTTCCTCTCTCCTCCTTTCCCATCTCTCTCTCTCCCTTTCTAATATGCTTTCTATTACTTTACCTTCCTCGTATTTCTTGGTGCTTTCTGATAGTATTTTCTTCTTCCATATTTCCATTTCCTTTTCTTTCTCTTCTTCCTCTCTTTTCCTGTTACGCTGTGCTGCTTGAGATACCCTTTCTGCTATCGCCTTCATCCTTTCAGCTTCCCGCTTCCGTTCTTCAGTTTGTTCCCTCATTTTTTCTAACTCATCCTTCCTTTCCTTCCTTTCCCTCCTTCTCCCTTGTTCCTCTTTCTCAAGCTGTTTGATCAGGGCGTTTTGCTCATTCCTTAATTCTGCCAATTGTTCCTCCAACATCTCCTCCTCTGCTCGTAACAGCTCCCTTTCTCTCCTTTTATCTTCCTCCCCTCTTATTTCACTGCTACCCTCATTGTCCTGGTTCAGTCTCCGTACTACCTCCTTTTCTTCTCCCGTTAGTGTCCCTCGCAATTTTAACAGCACCTGCGCGGCTACCCACTTGTCGTGTCCTATGGTTGGGATTGGTTCTTCACTATTCTTCCCTTCCTTTGCGTGCATCTTCGTGTAAGTTGGGCCTACGTACTTGTCACCTCCTCCCCCCCTGTGTAGCTACCTGTAGCTGTATATGGTGGTGGGCTGTACGCGGGGTTCGATTATCCCTCAGCCGCCGTTAGTTGTGGCCTTACCGCTTCTCGTAGTTCCGTCAAAGGATATAACCGCCCTTCTTCCTTCTTCACTACTTTCGCTAAGGGCATGTTGTCGGTCCTTTCCTTTTTTATTTCCATTTCATTTGCGATGCTAAGCTTTTCGTCCCCCTCTCGGTCTCTTCCCGCGCACTGTGCGCTGTCAACCTCCTTTTCCCCATTTCCCTCTTCCTCCTTAATCTTCTTCCCCTCCTTCGTTTCCTCCACAGTGAACATCCCGGTTGGTCCTGGTTGGGACCCCTGGAACATCCTCCATAAGTTAAACACCTTCACGTGATGTGCCAACCTCTTCCCCTTGTATGTGTTATGTATATGGCCCTCATTACAAGTCAGGCGGTGGACCATGGTGATTTTAGCACCATGGTCCATGCCGGATTCCGCCATGGTGGATGGCGGAATTACCACCCCATTCCATGGTGAGTGGGGCGGTAATTTACCATTCACCATTTGCCCTTCCCCATTCCCATTTTTGCCCCATAGGGCATAAAGGGGATGGGGAAGGCGCTAATTACGGCACCGTAAATTACGGTGCCGTAATTAGCACCAAGGTCGCTTAGCACCTTGGACTTTAACACCTGCAAAAAGCAGGCGTTAAAGTGTGAATCAGGCGTTAAGGGTTAACGGTGCCGACGGCGCCGTTAAACCCTTAACGCCTGACTTGTAATGAGGGCCTATGTGTCAGTAGTGAGTGTTAGACATACGGGTTGAAACTGCCGTTAGGCGGCCAGGGTGTTGTCATTTTGTTGTCTGTCCCTTGTGTCCATTCTATGCTGTATTTGATCCGTTTTTCCCTATGGGGCGATAGTGTTTTACACATATGCTGGAGTGGGGTAGTGAGGGTATTCCCCCAGCCTCCCGATCCTGACCCGTAAGACATGGTTACACTGTGTTGTTTGCTCCATTCAGTATAGTTGTTGTTACCTGGCCCCGTAGTTTGGGGACTTGCGACCGTCCGCTAAAAAAAAAAAAAACAGTCAAATATAACAATTGCAAATATGTTACCTGGCCCAGTAGTTTGGGGACTTGTGACCGTCCGCTAAAAGAAAACCAGTCAAATATAACAATTGCAAATATGCTGTCTTTTCCTATATTTGTTTTTCTTCCTTAATACCGTTACGGCCCCCTGCGACCACGGCGCACGAAGCCCCCTGCGGCTGCGTGCCCTGTGTGACGTGCTTATACAGCCGTCCCACTTTTCTCCTCCCCTCCTCCTTCTACCTCACTCGGCGTGGCCGGCGTTCTCTGTGCACGGTCACTTCCCCCTCTCCACCTGTCCCGTATTTGGGGTGGCCGACAACCTCCGTGCGCACCCCCTGCCCTCTATTCACTTCCCCGCCGCCCTTCAACAATGCTGTGTGGTCAAGGTATCCTATGAAAGCCCTACGGGTGACGTCACCGACCTCTTCCAAAAACTACTGGTAAGATCTTTTACACTTCAGAAAGTTCGCAATAAGTTTTTACTGTTTGTCCCCGTTAACCCCACAGCTGCCCTCTTGTTACGCCTGGAACAAGGTAACCAACAATATAATCGGACTGCGCACGCTGCGTCGCCTCGCGTGTGAAACACCCCTCAACGGGAGGGCTTAACCAGCCAATTATCTTCCGTACTAGGCAACAAGTTAGCTACCACCTACAGGAAAACGTCATCTATCTATCGAGTTTCACTGCTCGATCAATAGGGATCCTCATCTACTCATTGATCAATAACCGCCAATTCGTAGGAAGCCACACACACCCCCCCCTTACAGGTGGCCACGACCTAGGCCAATCAATGTCTACGAGCAACCGCACGTGGTGCTTTCTTGCTCCACCCACCCTTCTCCGTGACGTGGTAGTGGACGGCTCTCGCACCTGTCCTGCCACCATTCACTTCACCGTCAACACTAATTGATCGAATCTTCGCCACACACCTTAGTAACACCACCCACCGCCCTTATTGCACTCCTCCCCCTCCCTCACAATCTCACATTGCTTGTTGGGTGTGACATACTCACCAAGTTCTCTTGATGCGGGGCCGCTCGACTGCGTGCACCCCTCCAAGCGGCTCGCCACCTCCACTCGTCTGGACCACGTCTGGACATTCACCAACCGCGGACGGGATACTTCCCAACCGGCTCCCGAGGGCCAATATCTGGATTGCGCTGTCCGGTCTTCTCACAGTTCCACGATGGTCCTGTAGTCCTCAAAAAGGGGGCAGCGGCAGAGGGGGCCCGCGCCGCTGGGCCTCCTTGCAACGAGAGGCCTAGGAAAAAATGAAAAGGTAGATCGTAGACAGATCTCAGCAGTGCCTCCAACTTGTCGGGGTGATTATCCCGGGGTCGGCTGAGCCGTCCCCGGACCTCCGGGCTGGGAGGCCCCAACTCCTCCAGTGTTCCCCAAAAATTAGTATGAGACACACACAAGAAGCAAGGCGGTTCTGCTGTTTATTAAAACAACGGCAGGGATGGGTCTAGGATCATACGTGTCCATCCAGACTCTCAAAATTCGTGGGGCTCGCAGGCCCTTTTTGCCGTGTAACTATGTGTTCGTGCAGACAATGTGCGGATTTGCTCATAGGCTAGAGAGCAGGCCATTCCCATCGCTGTAGGTGTCCATCTGGTGATTTCATTGTTGCAACCTGTGTCCCAGACGTGGGGCCCAGGCGACTTCTTCCTCGTGGGTCTGGCACCTTGTCAGGTTGGCTTGGTCACATGTGAGGAGACCGTGGCTGGGGCAGAATTCTGCATATTTAAAGTTGTATTTTGCTTCTGTGTGCTTGGCTCTGCTTACAGGTGTGACCTTGGTAGCATACGAGTTGCACCATCGCCCCCTTGGCTGTGAGCTCCCGCTGGGCTCGTTCTGCGTGATCAGCACTTGTACTCTCGCTCATTCAGTGTTCATGGCGGTTCTTGCTTGCGGCCTACTTGGGCCTGGTTCATGGGTGGGGATTTGTAATGCACGGCACCAGTTTTGCGGTTTGACATGGCTTCATAGGCAGTATTACGTCTTTGTTATATTCTCATCACAATGCGAGGGGTGGGAGAAACGTCAGCAAGCGTATACGAAAGTGCCTTATGCGTCTTGCGTTTCTGCATTACAGAAAAACCTATGTGAAAAATAATAAAGATGCACGTCAGTGGGTGTATCCGTCACCTACGTCATAGCACTGAATATATTCTTTGTGTGGGTTGGTGCGTGAGTGACCAGTGTGCATGGTGGCACGTGTGTTCTTGGCAGTTGGCTAGGTCGTTATGGCATCTCTAACGATGTGGGTGCTTGTTGTTGAGGTCTTAGTTGAGTTCATCCATGCCGCAGGTGTCGGCTTGAGTAGGGCAGGCTGGTGGGCATATCCTTATGTTCTTGAACCAGGGTATTTGGTCGTCTGGTAGATAGACAAATTCATCTTGTGGTGGGTGTCTGGGCCGCAATCCTCTAGGCCATGGTCGCGAGGAGATTGGGGGGAGCTTTTTCTCCCATTCTCCCACTTCAGCAGGATGCTGCTTCCCCAGCATCTGCTCTACAGAACCCAAGAGCAGACATTGATCAATGCCTCCACAACTCATGAGTATGTTGAAAATCTAAGAAAACACCTTCAACATGCTTTTGCCTATGCTCAGCGAAACCTAGAAAGATCTGCAGACAGCATGAAGACCCACTATGACTTAAAGACTAGTAGAAAATAATACAATGTAGGAGACCAGGTCTACTTATACAATTTCCAAATGAACCAGGCCAAACAGAGCAAATTATTGCCTAGCTGGAGGTGACCTTTTGAAATTGAATACAAAATCTCACCAGTCGCCTACAAAATCCGCATCCCCAAAGGCAGTTTGGCAGAGGGGGAAGATAAGTAGTTCCATATAAACCAACTAAAGTGTTGCCATCCTAGGCACACTCTGCAGAAACAGGAGGAGTCTTCTGGAACCCCAGAGGGGGTCACTCCAGCTCCCTAGAATTCAAAGTATAAAATATTCCAACTATATAGTCAATAAATTGCTAACAGAAAAATGTATCCTGATTTGTCAAAATGTATGTGTCCGCCCCACTACATTCATGGTGGTGGGGAAATGTCTACAAATATTTTTGCTTTGTCACCATAGTTAATTGGAAACCATAGAAACTAAAACCAAGGAGGACCACTCAGGGACCGGAAGCAAAGATCCAAGGGGCCCGGAGTATCGCTCCATACTCACATCAGGACTAGGCGAGGAGAACTGGTCGATCCACCCATGATGGAGGAAAGATGATGAACTTTGCCATTTTTGGAACCAAAGGAAAACAGACTGATCATCCCAGTCTTGCGACTTCCCATTGATGGTCGACCCAACACCAAATCGCAAGGAGGGGGGTTGTGGGATGTTCTGACCCACTAGACTCTGCCCGCAACATCACTGTGTGCTCCTTTCATCAAAAACAACAGAATGACCGCCAAAAAGCCCTATGCGCTAAAAACCTCTGAGAAGTGCGTAGGGAAGCCTGAAAAATCAGCTGCCAAATCTATTTTTGCCTATTTCAGTGGTAAAACAGGAGACCACACTGCCATTGGGCTGCCCGCAGAGTGAAATGAAACTACTTGAAAAGGCAGTGCTACATTCCAAGTAAAACCCAGAAGTGCTTTAAAATCCATTTTCCTTGGCTGTTGAAAGTGCAAAATCATGGTTCCCAAACAGCTGAGAAGATCCATCATCCTTGTGGGGTGTTCACTATCACCTTATTTAAGGAATCCCCATAAGCACAATGTCAGAAGAAGCACCTTTCATCATAAAAGAATCCACATTCAAAAGGTGCTTGCCTGGGAAAAATATGTCAGATATGGGTGCAGTACCGTGTCCAAGCAGTCATTTACTTATACTGTCAGTTTAAAACGTGTGTCTTAAAATCAAATTGTGGAAAAGAAGAGACTTGCCATCAAAAGCCATGCAGGTTGTAACAATTCAATTTCTATGTTTTAAAAAGACTGGAATGAAGAGACCTGTGTGTATATTTGTTGAAACTGTAAATTGTATTGTAGAAAAGACCATTTTAAACAGTGTTTTAAAAGTGAACTAATGTCAGCCACACTGGACTTCAAAGACATTCCACAGCTTCTCCCAAACAAAGGAATCTTCCTTCTGCTCTCTGCTCAGGCATTGAGTTGTTAATGGAGGTGGGAGAGGATTTTGGCCTGTTGCTCTGAGTGGAGACAAAAGACTCCCTTGACTGAAAGGAAATGCAAATTTGGGTGTCAACAGAAATCAACTGCCAAAGGAAGGGAGGCCCAGGTTGCTCTTGGTCCAGCCCAACCTTGGAGGCGGTTCTAGACAGATATGTGTATCTTAAACTCCACGGAAATATCTTTTTGGAAAAAGACCCATAGAAAACTGTAAAACTACTCTGAACCCTCTGCGATATTCAGAGACCGCACTACCAAAATGTTGATGTTGTAGCAATTGTGATAATGCTAAGGAATATGAAAATGTACGGGATTATGCCCAGAAGTCATGTGCATGTATGTGCAAAAATGTGTACAGATCTGACACTGGGTAACCAACCAAAAGCGCGAAAAACTGTCAATTTTGAACCGAAACTCTCAAGAAGAAAGGACTCGGACGGATACGTGCTCTATTAAATCTGTGATGTGAATATGTATTATTAGCAGGTTGGTGATATTGTAAATATGCTGTATATGAAAAACCATAGTTGTGAGTATCTAGCATAGAATTGCCCATAGCCAATCTCTTATCCTTAAGTAATCCTATCCAACCCATTCAGACATATCCAGAACTGCATTGTAGAATCTCTTTTGTCTTTTCTGAATCTTTCCCTCACCCATATAGTCCTTTGATAATTGTAGTGATAATATCATCTTTGCACTAATATTTTTGCTGGAGAAAGACAAGTGTCTTGGCGGGCAAAAGTCGGAGCAGAGGCCCCGCTGTTCTGGTGGCTGTTCCATTGGGTATCTTGCATCTTCATAGCCCCTAGTGTAAGGAAAATTCTTGTTTGTAATTCAAAAACGCATCTTGGCGTTTGGCTCAATTTCATTACATGTAAAATAGCTATTTTTTTAATCCAACCTCAGAATTCAGTTTCCAATCTGCTAGTCTGCTAGTTAGTTAAGCATCATTGCTAGTGTTCACCTGGAACTATCCAAAGCGGCTCCCACTAGTTTTGAACCCTATTTGGAGAATTAAATCCAACCATTTGTTTTTCCCATTCATTACAAAACCACATTCAAAAGCATTTGACCCGTTTCAAAATCTTTCCTGTTTCTCTCTATGCTTGCTGGGGGAACTGGGATTGAAACTGCATTGGTTGAGATCGTGTATTCCTGAAACCTGTTTTCTCTCCTTCCATCTCAATATTGTATATTGGGGGGGAATTGAGTAGAGTGCAAGGGGAAAGAGTGATGACATTGCATTTGTTTGAACACACACAAGTCTTATTTCTGTGCAGCATTAATTTCCTATCATTGTATTTGACTGAACCCACACAAAGTTTTATTCTATGCTACATTATTCTTCTCATCCATACTCCTACTGATTAAAGAGATTGTTGATTATAATATCACCCATTGGTGGTCATTGTATACATATTAATAGTGTGATATCTAGATATTGTTCAAATTCATAAAAGTATGATATATATCTTGTTCAAATCCATGATATCAATGATATTTATGATCTCATCTTTGATGTCCTGGGTGTTAGTCTTAGCAATGCACGTAGATGGCGCCAGTTATGGTTGCTTAGCTCACTATAATGGGAGAATGTGCAGTTATGTTTGGTTGCACTGTGAAGTATAACATTCCTTTAGTGAAATTCTTTTACTGAATGTACATATATATGTATGGCA
This sequence comes from Ambystoma mexicanum, assembly GCF_040938575.1. Taxonomy (NCBI): domain Eukaryota; kingdom Metazoa; phylum Chordata; class Amphibia; order Caudata; family Ambystomatidae; genus Ambystoma; species Ambystoma mexicanum. Next base: position 1,268,142,981 of record NC_090930.1, read on the forward strand.
GGGAAGGAAAAGAAAGGGGCTAAACAAGTGATGTCGTCATTGATGTCATCATTGACATTTGAGATTACATCTTTCATGGTTTGGGTGTTAGTGTTAGCAGTGCACAGGGGCGGTGGCAGAGTTGGGGGCTTAGTTTACCATAACTGTCGTATTTCAAGGGTTTTTCGGTTTTAATTTGAAGCATAAAGGGGAGGTGGAAAATATTTTTGTAGTGAAGTGTACAGGTTTTTGTTAGGGCAACTTAACCATAAAGTCCCCTCAACAAAGTTTTTTTTGTAGTGAATTTTACTGGTTTGTGGGAGGGCAACTTAGCCATAACTTAGCCCGTCAAGTGGCACAGCGAATAGAACTCTAACTTTGATATCCATGCAGAGCTTGCTAACGCAGGTTCGAATCCCAGCAGGGTCATACTCAGCCTTTTATCATTCCGAGGTCGATAAATGAGCACCACACACTGTGGGTAATAATAAGCAACTCTCAGATACCTGAGGGTTCATAGTGCTATATAAATGCAAAATTATTATTATTATAACGTCCCCTTAACAAAGTTTTTTTTGTAGGGAATTGTGCAGGTTTTTGGAAGGTGGAACTTAAGGATGACATTGTGGCAATGAAGTTGTTGTGCAGAATATACACTGTAATCATATGATTTTGAGAGATATGTAGTGTAATGCACGTACTTGACATACATTTATCATAGAACATACAGAACCCCCTCCCTATTGATATAAGAAAGGGACGGACTGAGCGCATGTTTGTGGATGGGGGCGGACAGGATCAACATTACCCAAAGAGGTGGGGGTAGCTGAAAATGTACTATTGTTTTACACAAAAAGTGTGCAACGTAGAAGAAGGACATAAAGATATTATAAGTAGTAATAAGTAAATATGGAAACCTGAAGCTGGGAAAAGAAAACAATACATTTAATAACCATGTAGAATGAAGAAGATGGTACCATAAAAATGAAAAAGGATGCCTCCAGCGTAATCACTTCACAGAAAATCGGCAGCATGGAACGACAGTGGACGGACGCAGTAGGACAAAGGGAGATTACAGCAAAAGAGTGAGTGTAGGTCAGTTTTTTTATATGGGTGTGTTTTTTTTGGTATGTGGTGCAGAAGTAATAATTTCTTTCTGTTGTTTTGACTCAGAAATGGCTAGTACTTTGGAGTGGCTGGAGGGGTATTTCTCGCATGGGGAAATGTCTGAAGACAGCGACATTATGGTACACATTGCTCTGGATATGGAAAATAGTGATCATTATTTTATAGGCATTTAACTTATGTATTTTGTTTTCAATAGAGCAGGAGACCGGTATTTCTTTAGAATGATGTGTGTGTGTGTGTGTGTGTGTGTGTGTGTGTGTGTGTGTGTGTGCGTGTGTGTGTGTTTTAAATGTTTTTGTACAGTAGTTGTAGAGAAAGTTTGTGTTTAAATCTTTTTTTTTAAAGACGTAAAATGTTCGCAACAGAGCGCCTGTTCGACCTATCCACAAGGAATGGAATGTGGGTTCTGTAAAGGCAGTACACCCACCCTTACTAATGTCAAGTAAGATGGAATTGATGTTTCACTGCACCATCTGTTGAAATTGTGCATAAATAAACAGAAAGGGGTGTCCAAAGGATATTAGAACTTGTCAACACACCAAATGTCCTGAATGGGTGTAAATGAGCAAAATGGGAGTGTGAGAAGGACAGTATAGCTGTCTGTATCGGGCGCAGCCAAAATGGTGCCATCCATAGAACAGGCGCGTTGGGTGGCAAGTTCGTAGGCAAACAAAATGGAGTTGTCCTAAGGACACTGGAACTGTCCATACATGCACATGCACAGTACAAACGTAAGTATAGCGAACATTGCGCCTGTCCGTAACTGTCCGTCTCACTTGTGTCGCACTTTGAATTACTTTGAGAACCCGAACAATGTCCTCAGGACACTTGCACGCATGCACACATTTCATTCTTTGCATTTGCTGTCCAGGGGACTTTCATTACTGTCGCGGATGTGTTGAGGACGTCATCATGTGACCACACCTACACTGAGCGTGAGGACTAATTTGCACGGTTGGTGTGCTTCCGCAACAGTACAAAAGAACTTGTAGACACAAGGCAAAGTATTGTAAAGTGTAAAAATGTAATTTCACATATCCCAGACAATAGGTGACATCAGGACTTGCTGTGTAAAGTTTTTGTACCGCTGTGTAGGGATGAAGACGGTCATGAGGCACACCCCTCCACCCCTACAAATGCCCACACCCCTGAGCACATCTTCATTGTCCTTCTAGCTATAGCAGATTGAGGTGTACTGCCTTTACTGCTGTAGTGACCAAAAGGAAAGTAATCGATATGGCTTCCATGGCTGCTGTTGGATCATTAGCCTCTGCACCACCCCAAAACCCGCCACCACCACCACCTCCCCAAGGGCCTGCAGAGAAATATATGGGTGATGATGTAGAGAACGAGGAAGAAGAGGAGGAAGAGAATGAAGTGGAGGAACTCCGCACTAGGAGCACTCAGAGGGAGTCATGGGTGTGGCGGTTGTTTTCTGTTTATGGGAACGTACCAAAAGCACATGCAAACCTGGTGAAGTGTAACCAGTGCGAGGTGGTGCTTAGCCACGGGAGATTTGGTGCGTACAGTTTTGGTACGACAACCATGAAGCGACACCTCACTTAGTTTCACACTGCGCACATTCGCAAGGTGGTGCCATGTGAAGAGCATAGTCGATTGAGTTCCTCCCACCACAAGAGACACTCCTGTGGGGGAGCGCCTCCGTCCATTTGCCTCACAAGCCATTTGCAATGCTGTTTGTTCCTTACCTTTCAAAGGTGACAATAGTGTGCACGTATTGTGACGCAGTACTCTTGCGGCTGGGAGAGTTTTCGAAGTGCTTTTGAGGCTGCAGTCACAGAGCACCAGAAGATCTGCTCCTTACCTACATAAAGCTCAGCCTAAATCTTGTGCTGTTCATTTGCCTTTTCTTATCCCCGTGGCTAGTGTCCCTTCCTTACCCTCCTTTGGCCTCTTCTCCTAGTGTGCCGTGTGCTGTTAAGCAATAAAGGTGAAAACAACAAAAATTACAGAAAAAGGATCTTTTCAGAGCCGCCTTTCTCAGTATAACAATAGAACTACTATGAAGTAACTGTCGTAGACCCCCGTGGAGTTCTGAAAAAGTTTGCGGACAGTCGTAGCGGAAAAAAGGGAGGGTGCAAGCGGAGCAAACACAATGAAGTGTACGCTGGGAGTAAGTGGTGGCTCTTAAAAGAGGCTTTCGGTGGTGTGTTGTGTGGGTCAAAAACTGTGGATTGGTGAAAATGGAATGTCAGATAGGTTATTGTGATTGCAAAAGAGGTTGCAATGCATTTTGTACAATGCGAAGAAAAATCTGATTGCCAGCATATGTGAGGTGGACTCCATCTCTGCGGAAAATGAAAATGCTGCAAAACAAAAGGTTTTCATTGTGGAAAGAGAACATGCCAACATCTCTTAAAAATGCACACACAACATTCACTTCCAGATACATGGCCTAAACTGTTTCCTCAGCAATGAATGATCAGTATATCTGGAGGACGTTCTGTCAGTAAATTAACACAGAGAGGTACCAAGTCCAGCCATCTCATGCCACACATGGCATGCAAGTGCACTTCCACATGAGGAAATCTGAGATTTGTAGATAAGTTACAGCTTTCTGCATGCACCTTCAACCAATGTATCCATGAGTCTCCCAAAATCCAGATAATCTGTTTTCGAGCATGGAAAGCCATGGCTGTGTGGTCTACTGTTAGGGAGAAGACAGTCTTCCTAAAGTACGTCAGTCAGAGCACACCTCCTGAACTTTATGGACCAATCCCTAGCTCCGCTCATTCTCATTTACATATGTCTCCACCCCTGTATCCCGGTTGGTGATATGTGCTGGCTGCAAACTACCGCCATGTTTGCGGACATGTAGAGGATCAGAGCTTGATGACGGTACATTAAAGTACTATTCCCCTTTTTCCCCTTTAAGGTAGGCTCTGAAAAAGTCATTTTATTTTTATTTTTGGCCAGATACTGTACAGACATCTGGTATTTTATGTATTATTTTGTATTTTTTGTCCTTGCTTTTACTCTTGCAAACATGAAAGAACCTTCTATAAAGCAAGCCTTACGTTCCAAAAGAACATTGCATTTCCCAAAGAAGATAGCGCAACACCATCTCCTTCAAAGTAACCCGCATTGCTTGGAGCAATGTTATTGTGGCAGCAAAAAAATATACAAGCTCGTAGCATGAATGCAAGCATGCCGCGATTGATGATACACCTCCGGTTGCTTTGATCTGGACAGAAAGCAGAATTGTTGCTCCATTGTACTCTAGGGAGTAAAGCAGAAAAAATGACTTTCGCTGTTGGGAAGATGGTCATGAGTGCTTCAACCAACTGTGCCAAATCTGTCAACAAAGTACGTGAAGTCACGTATCCCAAATGGCAAGCACCGTAGTGCAAAATTACCAAATGAGGAGTGGTCATTGTACGCATGTCTCTACAAACTTGCAGAATTGCCGCAGCATTGGCATCAGTGTCAATGCTCCACACCACCTACACTCCTCTCACATCGAAATGGTGTGCCACATTCCTACTCTCTGTATAGTGTTGTAAGCCTTGTGGAAAATGTCTCCAAGCATCAAAACCCTGACCCTCTCCACCTCTGCCAACTTCAGTGTGCGCACCGTCTTTCGACACAAAAGAGTAATGTGAACATCTGATTGGCTGATGCCTACATTCGCCTTTCCATGCAGGATTTGCTGAAGAAACCCGTATGTGACATGCGCTACCAGCGGACAAGCGTTGCCTCCGTGCGGCACGTAACTCTTACCCAGTTCTTCCACCCTTTCTACAGCGGTACCAAAGCGAGTTCCTCATTGGACACAACTGAGCAGTTGCACAATCATCCATCAATCACATTTAACATCGCTAATATTAACTCCATCATCAACATTGCACACTTCAAAATTACTTTCGATGATTCTGAATGGAAGTTGCATATCATTGCAAAGCACCTACTTGACAAGCTACTGTGCAAATATTATGAATTTCTACGTTCAGCTCCATGCATGTGCACATGGATGAGTATAGAGAACAGGTATGTATATTTTAATCAGAGAACATGTGGAACCCTTATGATTTAATTTAGACAAAATGATGCCGTTAAATCTCCATAGGGATTACATAGCAACGCTCCCCCTTTAAAGTGCAAGTTGTCCGATTTGTCATTCACAAATCGCACGACTGCTTACTGTCGTCCACATAACCTGTACATATGTTGTAAGCATGCCTATTTAGGGCAGAACTCAATTTTGTATGTGAAAATGTCAGAGTTGTGTACTCTGTACGGCCTACAGTAATGCTACTTGCAATGTCATCGTATGAGAATAGAAAGCGCTCCCGATTACGTTGGTGACATTTCCTTCTGAAGGTCTCCTGATTGTTCGCCATTTTGCTTTTAATTTACAAGTAGAAAATGTTTCCCCATCTAGTACTATGCCCTATCGCTTACAAACCTCTCTCCTATGCATAGCACACTTTTTAAACAACAAGGCATTTCCATACCCTTAAAAGTTTTAGCTATTTTGAAGGACTTTCAAGTACCATATTGCAAGTACCATGCAAAGACTGCACAGAGTGAAGTGAAATGTACTTGTGCACTGGGTGAAATATGAAAGTTTAATGCACCAACGAAAGAAGCACAATTAATGTGTGCAGTATCATCACTACTGCAAACACACAAAGTAATTGAGTTTATTTTTTTGAATCGCAGTGACGACTACTCTCCTGAGAATCAACAGCATCTACAGTGCAGACGACATATCCAAAGAAACCTGCTCATCTTGCCCAAAAAATAAGTACAGTACAACCTTTATATTGTAACTATTCCTGAAAGAGGCTGCGTGAGTTATTTGTTTTTTTGGGCACCAAGGCAAGCATTGATTTGTAAACCATTCTACCTACAAATATCTATTTATTGAACAACGAATAACAGGCAGAATGACTGACAAATCCCTGTGTGTTTGGTACTCAAAAAACATACGTAATCCTTAGAAGGTTAGATTGTGAAAATAAATTGCTGTAGCAAGTTTTTGGCATTTTGGTTATTAATAATGGTTCTCGTAGGCCACTTTGCACTCTCATCTGAAGCACATTATAGTAGTATACAAACAGTAAAGTAGCCTTACCAAATCATTGCAGGAGTTCAATGCACGTTGACACACCATGACATACAGCTTCCCCATCAGACTCATGCACACATGCACACCGCACAGATACATTGGACAACAGACCAAAGTATATATTCTTTTGTCAACAGACACCAAAGAATGCCTACCAAAAAGCAACTCCGTAGAAAGGAACGCAGAAGTAGAGCAAATGAAAATAAAGGTGCCCAATGTAAGCATCTACCTGTTGTACAGTTTGCACAGAATGTTGGTACAAACCAGCTAATGCAGTTGGGTAACAAAATAAAGGAAGTCTCAACTACCGAAACTGTACCTCCTCCATCAAAAAGTGTCACAAAAAACAAAAATGTTGTCAAAAAAACACCTACCAGTACAGCTAACAATGTTCCTAATAATCCTGACAGTGTAAGAAGAACCCATAGCAAAAATGTTTCATCACAGAGTCCTTCAGAATCTACTAAGAATAGGACCAATCCCCTTAAAACCTACTGTAGAAAGTTAATCCTACAAGCTCTCATAGACAGTGCAATCCTTCAAAAAAGGAAGTTGTTCGTATTAGTGTTAAATAGGATGAAAGCACTAACAAAAGTAAGTAGCAAACTACAAAAGAAACTCAGCAATAAACGGAATGTGAACAAAAATCATTTCTTACATGTTTGTGGTGGTGAATGGAGTCACACAACAACCACAGAGCCATATTTTACTGAAGAAGCATACAAACAAAATCACACAAACACAATTGCCATCCATAGCAGTGGACGAGGGTATGAGAAAATCAATACTACCATTATGGAACAAGAAACACTGCTTACAAAACTATCCCCTGAAAACTCAGAATTACCTCTCCTTTCAGCAGAACCACACCGTCCAGTATAAAAATGGCCATGCACATCAATGTGTGCCATTCCAAACAAAGCTTTCAAATCTTTACGTCAGTTCCTCAATCAATATGTAAAAGGTGAAGATAAAAGTAAAATGAAAGTGCTGCAAAATATGGCTATTTGTCCAATGTGGAAAGACACAGGACTAAAAGGACATTCATTAGCCTGCATTTCTGGGCCTATTTGCAAAAGTACCTTCCATGATAGCAAAAGAATATCAAAACATCATTCCAATGTAAGAAATGTAGTGTATAAAATATACTATGCAAAAAGTCCAGCTTCAGAATTAGGCAATTTACATACCACTCTTCTGCATGGTACACCCAAATACTTACAAGAAGAAATTGACCATATTCAGAAAAAGTATTTTGGAAGTGAGAGCCACTTACAAAATGCAACAGTTTTAGAACATAGTAGCAAAACTTCTGCACATAGCAACCTTCTATTACACACATATGGAAAAGAAATAGTGAAATTTAAAAGGTCATCGGCTGAAGTACCAAACTGTGTGTGTGTGTTGCCGCAGAACTTTTTACAAAAGGAACACAAAAAATGTGGACATATCATACACAATAGAAGACAATGAAGACACTAAATGGTTCGAATTAGCTTTGTACCTTTTAGCTGAAAACAAATATGAACTAACTGAACGCCTTATATGTTGCAGTTACTGTACTGCAAAATTAGACAACAACCACGCTCCTTCACGTGCTATTACAAATAATTTGGAATTGTTTCCATTACCAAACATCCTGCAACAGCTCAATTTGTATGAGAGCATAACAATTCAAACAGTTCACCCATTTCAAGCAATTATACGCCATCATCCAAAAACAGCAAAATTACCTTCCTCTGAATTGGTGAAAGGCATTCGTGGAAAAGTAGTTTATCTGCCATTAGAAAATGTACACACTCTAGGAGTGGAACGTTCAATAGAGCATTCTTTAATAGTCTTGGTAAATGGAGTACCAACAAGGGACAAATAAATTTGGCAACAATTAGTGGATTTACACAAAGTCAGACAAGCATTGCAATATATAAAGAACAATAAGGAGACTTGAAAGGAAATAAATATTGATGAAAGTTTAAGGGAAACAACTGAAATAATTCAAGAGCCATCAGAAACTGGACAAATCGAACTTCTGGATCCAGCTACAGTATCCACTCTTTTGGACCATTACACAATTCATCCATTGCATTGCAATGAAAGCATAGATGATGCACTAGAAACTTACCAAATGCAACAAACCAAAGGGTCACCAATGAGTATTTGGGAAAAAAGTATAGAAGCACGTGCTTTTCCACTGCTATTTCCTACTGGCAAAGGTGGAAGATACGATGATAGACCCACTCAGATTGGGGCATCAGAATATTGCTCATTACAAATGTATTCGCAAGATCCCAGATTGAGACAAAATGTGGAATATCTATTCCACCTACTCTATGAAAGTGAATTTGCAACACTATGTTATGGAGTTGCACACATTCTTAAATCGGGAACCCACTTTCAAAATATGTCAGTTACACAGTTAATACAAAAAGTACAGGAAAAAGAAGAGGTTTTACAATCAAGTATAACAAATGTGTTTGCAAACATGCGTGGTACAAAGGAATACTGGTTCAGATGGCACGGAGACATGTGTTGCATGATCAGAAACCTTGGACCACCAACTTGGTTTGTTATGGTAAGTTGTGCAGAATATGCATGGGAATATTTACATGAGTTCCTATGCATAGCAAACAGCAACAAAAACAACATAGATATATTAACACCTGGAGAACTTTGCTCTCTAGATCCAGTTAATGACTCAATATATTTCCATCATTGTTTCATTGCCATGCTACACTTTATTTGCAATAAAACTGTTCCTCCCCTTGGAGAAGTGCAGCACTTCTTTTGGAGAAAAAAATATCAAGCGAGAGGAGCTCCACATATTCACATGCGGTTATGGATCAAAGGAGCACCGAAATTTGGGCACGACAGTAATAGCACTGTTTTGCAGTTTATCCAAAAATATGCCACATATGAAATCCCTTCACAACAGACACATAGTGAGCTGTATGGGCAGATTTTACAATTTCAAAGAAACAAATGTGGCAAATATTGTCACCGCAAATACAAAAACAAAGGTAAATACTACACGAAATGCCGCTTTGGTTTCCCTAGACCAGTTACAGAAACAGGTGAAGTAAACAACTTCATGTCTTCAGTTCAACATAGTGTTAAAGGTAAATCACCTAAAAACACGTATTACATAAAAAGAAGGGATGAATCAAAAAATATCAATGATTACAATGCAATCATTGCCCTCTTATGCAATGTAAACATAGATGTGCAGTACATTGCAGACAATTCAACTGCTATTGCAAGATATGTTAAAGCCTAGTTAAAAAAAGCAGAAAAAAAGAGCTTCAAGACCTCTGGGATGACCTAGCATCAGACAAAACATGATCACAAAGATTGTACAGCCTAGGCATAAAAATGCTAAAATGCTCTCTCATAGAGAATGTGGGGCCTATGAAGCAACAGACCATTTAACCGGCCCTGTTTTATATGTAAAATCAGAGAACATAGTATGGCTCAGTCTTGGTCCTGCAAAATCTAGAAAAAGAGTGCTAAAATCATATGAGGACATTGAAAAAGTTGCCAGAAATGATCCCAATAGACAAGACATTCTAAAAAACAATTTACTGGACACATACTATCCGAACAGGAGTACCACTCTAGAAAGCATGTGTCTATACCACATAGCTCAAAACTTTGCATACAAAAATAATGTAAAACCCGATGAAAGCAAATGTAGATATAGAGTGACTGATTGTGAAGGGAGCTTAGTGAAACTTACCAAACGAAGCTTAATTAATCATGTACAATTGTCATTAAAAACTCCTCAACAGAAAGAACTATATTATATGTCTCTGTTATAACTTTTAAAACCATGGAGAAAAGAGGAAAACATACTAGATAATTATGCCTGCTATGAAGATGCTTTCAAAGCAAATGAAAGCACTTTCACCAATGTGAACTTTACGCAGTACAAAACAATGTTACACAATGAGCAGCAACAGGAATAAGAACTTCAGGCCCAACTAGATAAGGACTCTTGCGACAGTAGTCAACCTTCTGTAACAGGAAGTCAAGAACCACTAGGACAACCACTAATAGCAAATGAGGCTGAGGTCGCTATGGCAGAGGTAGAAAACACCATGTATCAGTATCAAGAAGATACAGAAGACTTAACTGTACAACAAGCAAAACTTAACAACGATTAGCGCACCATTTTTGAAGACGTAACAAAAGAAATTGCACATGGTGTACAACATGAAAACAAAGAATGCACCTGCCAAAATTACAAAGCTATACTACTTTACGTCAGCGGTGAAGCTGGTTCTGGCAAAACATTCTTAATCAAAATCATCAGTAAATTCCTTCAACAATTGACAAACAACAAACTGTCAGCTGTTGTCACTGCCCCCACAGGTTTAGCTGCCTACAACATAAGCGGTGTCACTTTACACCGATTACTACTCCTGCCAGTAGAACACCAAAACAAATGAGACTATTACAAACGTTCTACAGAAGCTGCAGTGGAACTACGCAGAGTCTTAAAACAAATGAAAATGCTACTAATAGATGAAGTGAGCATCGTCTCCAACCTAATGTTGGCCTTGATTCACCTCAGATTACAAGAAGTACTCAAAACAAACTACAAAGAGCTCTTTGGAGGAAAACACATTATTGTTTTTGGAGATCTTCTTCAATTGACACCAGTGAAAGGTGAGCCTATTTTTAAATCCTTAGGACACAAACTCTGGCGTAAAACTGTTGGCAGCATTGGAAATGTCAACCTTTGGCAACATTTCCAATACGAGAATTAACAGAAAATATGCGGCAATCTGCAGATCTCACTTATGCCAACATCTTAAAAAGTATTAGAGTTAGTATATTATCTCAAGAAGCACAAACAATATTGAAAACCTGGCACATTCATGCGCTTTATGGCCATAATGCATGTGCTACGGATGTTATGGAACAATTAGCCCACAAAAATGCAAATTGTATGGCCTTAATGCCAACTCTTGCAAGCTGTTTCAAATTCAATGAAACAATGTTAAAAAAAGAAATGCAACCAATAATTGAAATTAGCGCCACAGACAAACTAGACATACATGGTATGACACTACCCATGTGTGAACAAGCCACAACGAGACTAAATAGTTTAGAAAATTAAATCTCCAACACAGGTGGATTGGAAAAAAAATTAAAATGATCCTTAAATTGCAGAGTAATGCTTAAATGTAACATTGACGTGGATCAAGGACTAGTTAATGGAGCACTGGGTGCAGTTGTTGGCTTTCAAACATGCCCACGTGACAACAACATTCAGTTTGTCAATATTCTCTTTGACAAACGTTCAGAAGTGAAAAGGATAGGACGCTCAACAGCTCGATTCCTTCTCTTCAAAGACATGTATGTACGAAGAGAACAATTTTCTCTAACTCTTGCATACGCAGTGACCATTCATAAATCACAAGGTCTTACCCTAGACAAAGCATTGATAGACATTGGTAACACAGACTTTAAAGAAGGTATGAGCTACATAGCACTATCATGCTTACGTACACTTGACAGTCTATTTCTAATCAACTTTGATGCAAGTAAAGTAAACGCTGATATTCCTTGCATTTCAGAATACAATAGACTTTATTCACTATTCACCCCCATCTAAAAACATATCTTATTCTACAAAAAGTAAAATTTTCTAAAAGAAAACTAAATCAAACAGAAATGCTACATGATGTCACTGCAAATCCTCCAAATAGATTAAAAGAAACTAATACTTCATCAAGTACCACCATGAAAATAAAACCTGTTAGGGAAAGTAAACCAGGTACTTCTTCAAAGAAGGAAGACAAATTCCAAAAAAAACACTCAAATACAGAACTACCTGGTTCATTTAAACTTTCAAATGTAAATGGTGTAAGTTGCTACGCAAATGTAGCAATGAATATTCTATTTCAGTTACCACCAATAGTTGACAACATTTACTTACACAGTACAGACCAATTGTGTTTGCAAATGTTAGTACTTCATAGAAACGCAACAAATAATCCTGACAACACGTATGGTGTTTATAGAATAAGACAACAATTGGACTACTGTGCTGGAATGGTGAAATTCACTATAAACTCACAGGAAGATGCACAAGAATTTCTACTGTACTTACTACAAGTACTGGAAAACAAAAATATACCTATAAATGAAATCATCCAGATTTCATACATGTGGAAACATACATTCACTCTGTGCAACAATGTGACACGAGAACAAATCCCCAATGAGCGCTTTGTGTATGTATCAATACCTAATTGTGAATCCGTTCCATTTCAGCAACTTGCACAAAATGCAAACCATGGTGGATTATGTACTACCTGCAATTCAGATAATCGCTCCACCTTACTAATACAAACACATAGTAAATACGTAATAGTAATGCTTCTATGTTACAGTGCAGATGGTACCAAAAACAACTGCAAGCTGACTGGATTCACACATTGTCAAGTATCACTTGGTAAAAAAAACCTTCCCAACAATAGGAATAATCTACCACACAGGAGCCACAACCAATGCAGGCCACTATACTGCATATATAAAAAAGAATTGTGGATGGTTCGAATGTAATGATAGTACCATTACTCTAAAGCACAGATTACCTGCAAATCTTGCAAACGCTTATTTATTCTTCTTAAAACCAAAATTTATTAACTAAACTGTACTTAAACATTAACTAAACTTTTATTAGAAAACGATAAACTGTTACAATATGCCAACAGCTATATAACTGCCCCAAGATTTTCAATAACCAAACAGATAAATCAATACCACTACATTATAACAAAAAATAGACAGTTAGAATAAGCCAAATGGTATCTAAGTACCCCAAAATTTTACAATATCCAAACAGATGAATCAATACCATCATGAGTCCAGAGGCCAACCATTATTGTGAGGTGATTGATACCGCCCAGTAAAAGAGCAGGGCAGTACACAACTTTGTAAATTAAACTTGCTATCTAAATCTATTACAACCAAATCGCTACCAATACATGCATTTGGGAGTCATGTGGTTATGTGTACAGGAGATCCATTAGTTCAAATGTCCACTTTCACCCTCCCAATTATATTTAATGGTACATTCTGAATGAATTTTCTACCATGTATGCTGATTTAAACATGCAAAGATATGTTTTGCAATTGAGATCTTAATGTTCTTCACTATGTCTTGCAGCAAAAGCACATACATTTTCTGTGACCCTGCCTGAAACTAAATCTTATATTGATTTGTTCTGAATATGTAAATGTAAATGTTCACACATTCATTCATAACACATTATATACATGCACAATGGAACATTACACATATAGTAACCATGTGTTGCCCTAGGAAATGATTTTCACCAGAACAAAATAATACATTGGTACATATTATTAGTTCATTTCACCAAATACAAATTAAGTTTTACAAGTGTAAAGATTTTAAACTGCCTTTCAAGACCCTGATAATAATGATAATGATGTTTATTTATATAGTGCCTTAATCCAACGCGCTTTACAGAGCACATATTTACATAAAATATCACCCAACTGAAATTTGTACTCATTTATCGGCCTTGGAAGGAAGAAAGGCTGAGTTAGCCTTGACGGGATGCGAACCTGCCACCTGCAGATCACACTCAGATCGCAGCAGCTAGCCCTCAACCCGCTGAGCTATCTGATCTATTGATTGTTTAACACACTTAACACCTGAGTTCAGTTTCTAGGCACGGGTCTAGGATTTGAACATCTGTTGATCTTGCTTCCAAAACCAACACATTGCCCCTGTGTTATCATCCTTACAGATGCCCTTTATCATTACAGACAAATCTTTATCCCCTTTGATGTATAGTTCCAGGAAGGCATCCATATCTAGCAGCATATCCCTGCAACACCCCTCAAACATCCTAGGGGATTTCAAATATCCACTGTTCAATCTTAAGGACAAATGATCACGACCAATGTGTGACTTTGGGGTACTGTCCCCACATAGTAAAGTTTTGTTGGATATTGGAGCCGGGGCCTAGGCAGATGGGATTATTCCTCCCAATAATGCAACCCCCAAGATAATATCAACAAGGGAGTGACAGGATTGAATGGAGGATCCAGAGGAGAACCGGGTTGTTCCCACAAGCTGCAAAGGAAAAGGTTATACGCAATAGATTATAGCTTTTATCTAAATCCCACCTCAATAGGCTACTCAGAATAAATACCTGAAATGTGTAGATCCACCAAGTAACCAGGCGGCTGGGACCAGGGTTAAGTAAAAAGAAAAAAGGAACTTCCAGTCCAGTCCAGAATCCGAGAAAACAGTTCCAAATGCAAAGGCCAACTAATTCTTGGAACTAATCCTGGGGAAAAAACTCAAACAAGACAGTATCCAAATGCAGAAGATCAGAAGTCAAAAAAGTCCTAAACACCAGAATCCAGGAAAGAAATCCAAGGGGAAATTCATGAGCCAGGCAGAGATGTAACAAAAAGAAAAAAGAAAACAGGGGACAAGAGCAGTAAGAATGGGAATACATGAACGCCAAACAAGCGACTAGTTTGAAGCAGGACACTGCGAGTCCAGATTCTCTTTATTGTCATGCTGTTGTGTGCCAGTTTACAATACACTGTATGTCATGTGGGAGCACCATGTAGTGTGGTCCCATACCCTCGACGCTCCATTAGTTGCCATGGCAGCCTTCAGTGGCATGCAGTCAAGCAGGGATGTACCAGGGATAACACGCCAAGACAAGTAAAAGGTAAAGCAGACAAAAAATTAGCATTGCTTGTTTGGACCAACACAGCAACAAGCCTGTGTTTCCATGTGATCATGTTCCTAGCTTCATCCGCATCGAAGAATTGTCATTACAAGATGAAGATACGAGTCAGTGATGGTCTCCTCTAGGCCAGTGGAGAAAAAGAAAAATAGAATATGCATCTAGACAGCTTTACATTTCCTGTCTTATACTAAATAAAAATATAAAATAAAAAAAAACTGTTATTTACCACCCCAATGTAAGGCTATGAATCTCCTCCTTGACTTATGTTGTTATCACCAATGTATATGCAATCAAGAGACCACTTGTGTCGTTTGTAACCATTTAATCAAGCTTACGTACAATGTCCTGTAACAGCGCCTCAATGTCTCTGGGCAGCAAGTGTGCTATACAAATACAAACAAATAAATCAAATAAAATAAAGGCAAGGTGATCCCACATTTAAAATGATGCGTTGTGTGGTGGGCTTTACACTCAGTACACAACCGTATGTACCAGAAAAACACAGTTCTTCAACACGTCCATGGCTAGTTCCCCGGGCTTTAATGAGTTATGGAAGATATTCTCTGGTGTTTTGAGCACAGCATCGATATTGAAAAAATGAGAAGGACACACAGGAAGTAAAGTGTTCATTAATAATCACACTGAATAATATGTGACTGGAAAATGTCCTTTTGTTGCCCATTGTGTTTTGGGGCTGTTGCCGCCACCTCATTGTTTGTAGTGCTGCATGAAAAGGATGACATGCGAAATAAGCATTCTTCTCAAATCAATATTCGTACTTTAATTAATGATGAAGAATATTCTACTAATTAGACAGAGATTTGATTGCTCATAATGAGGTTCCCATTATACTGAGAAAAATACATCTATGGAATCTTAGCAGACAAATGAGACCAACATAAAACAATCTGGTATGCGGGCATTTGTTTGCAAATTACTGCCAAATTCGTTGTCTTTCAGCACTAAATGGAAAACGTAGTGACTCAACATCGTAGTCTCCTTTCAACAACTGACATTGTTCAAATGTTATCGTTTGTGAGTTTGTCTTATTTTTATTCGATGCTAGAATTGCATTGAAGGGACAGGGCCTCCGTTTTCTTGTCCTTTACTGTTTTTTATCGTGTGTTCTGTTGTGTTTTCCACGCAGGAGTTCATGTGGGACTCCTGGTGGTGCAGCTCTCTTTTGGTTTGGTGTACAGACCCTTGGGATACCCTTATGGCACCCATGGGTGGGGGTGCAACCCTGTGCCCCTAGTGTTTGTTTTTGGGCACCTGTGTGTGGCTCACAGAGCAGGGTATGGGCTGGTGGCAGCTCCATGCTGAATTTGGCAGGTGCTCTGAGTATCCTCCATTTTGTGATACCCAGGCCCTGCCATTGGAATGAGTTGATTCCTGATAGAAAACAAGATGGCCTCTGTGGCCTCTTGCTTTCTATTGCCTGTTACCTTGTTTTCCCAAATTCCAGGGAAGCCCTGACTCTATCCCTTCCCCCTGACTGGCTGTTGGGTTGAAGTTCCATATATTGTGTTGTTGTGAAGTCCAGGCCAGACTGGCTGGAGCCTTCCCAGTGACTGTATGTGTGGGCACGCCCTGTGGGTGGGATGTGGGCGAATGGAGTGTGTGACAAATACGCATTCTGTGTTGTGTATGTCTAGTATCTGGTGTTTGACACAATGACTGAGACAGCCCTACCCAAAACTGGTATGAATGCAGTGTGGGGTGTTGAATGGATGGGTACTTGTCCCGATACTTTACTTTACTTTACTTTAATACATTTATATAGCACGGCCATGAACCTGAGGGCGTGAGGGCACTAAGAGACATAAACAACAAATAACAAGTAGAAGAGTCCAGGATGCAAAGCCATTGCAGAGAAGAGGATTTATAAGTGCCGCAGAGTCATTTAGTTGAACAGATAGGTCTTTAGGCTCTTCTTAAACAATTCTAGGGAATCAATGGATCTCATCTCTAAAGGAAGAGCATTACAAGACCTAGGTCCATTGAAGGCAAAGGCTGAGTTAGCTGCTCTTACAGTGTGACATATTGGTTCAGATAGAAAGTGCTGATTGTTTGACATTAATGTTCGCACATTGTTTTTTATGGATAGCAGCTGTTGTAGATATCCAGGCATGTTTCCGGATCTGCACTTATGTATAATAGTCAGAGTTCGGAATAGAAATCTAGAGGTCACTGGCAGCCAATGTAGCTCACGTCTTGCCAATGTGACATGGTCTCTATATTTAAGATTCATGACAGCTCTGATAGCCCCATTTTGGCATATCTGCAGCCTATTACAATCAGACTTACTGATACCCATGAGTAGGCTAGAGCAGTAGTCTATTTTAGAGCCTACTATTGCTCTCGCGATAGTCTCAGCATTCTCCTGTGAGATCAATGGCCTTAGGTGTGCTAACAGTTTGATGTAGTATGCACATGAGGATACAAGACTGCTGACATGCTGTTTCATGGTCATATGTTGATCGAAAGTTACTCTAAGGGTTTTCACCTTTTTTGGGGTTTAATAGATTCTCTTCCCAACTGGAAGTTCTCATACTTTGGCCCTATTTTGTTAATGGTATGTGGTGAGCCCATAACAAGTGGTTCCGTTTTTGATTTGTTCAATGCTAATTTATTATGGACCATGGTCCACCAGGTCGAAGGCCGCAGAAAGGTCAAGCAGCATAAGCGGGGATGCTTCCCTATTTTCCATATGGGCCATTAATTTGGATTTGAGTTCAAGTAGTGCAGTCTAAGTGCCGTATCCAACCCGAAATCCAGACTGATGGTCGTTTAAGATAGGATAGGCCTTTAGATGTTCTGCAATTTGTATGTAGGCCACACGGTCAAGAATCTTAAGTAGGAACGCTGTATTGGTAATGGGTCGATAGGTCTTTGGCATATCAACTGAAAGCCCTGGTTTTTTCAGGATTGGCATAACCCATGATTGCTTAAGTTCCCGAGGGACAGTACCGGTAGATATGGAAGTATTTACAAATTGACAGATAGATGAAATTAGAGAGGGGGCACAAGTCTTAATTATCATGGTAGTATGGATGTCGTTCATATTTCTTGTGGGTTTTAGTTGGTTGATAATAATTTCTAAATCCTTGTCCGTTATAGGCAATAGATTGAAGACTGGAATAGTTGGTGGTCTGTGATATGGCCAATTTGAGGATGTGGCCTTGGAGCAGTTTAAGTTAATACTTTTCTCCAATATATCTTCCTTAATCGTGTCTAGTTTTTTATGCATGGCTTGTTGCATGACATTGCACCAGGTAGCATCTTCCGCGATAGTTCTAACTGGTGTAGAATGGTTAGTTCTTTCCTGTTCTTTCAAGATGCAGAAGAGCTCCTTCGTGTTGTGCTGTACATTTTGAATTCGGTCATTAAAAAAAGTAGATTTGGCTTTAAGAATAGCCTTTTTGTAGATACAAATAGTGGCTATATATGTGTTAAGAAGCAATGGAATATTATGCTTCTTCCACACATACATTGTTGTGAGTGTCTGGTGAGAAGTGAATGGCCTGAATGCACTATGCACCTGATTGGATGCCTGCCTGCATGAATGCCCTTCTGACCAATTGGTTGCCTCAGTGTGACCCAGCAGAATGAATGGGAGATCAACTAGTATATCTGGAGGCCTCTCACTGCTAGAATTCGTTTTCAGAAGTTGAAGAGAAACTGGAGTTGAAACTGAAGCTTAACCTTGAAGCCCTGCTGGAAGAGAAGTCTTGCTGCTGCTCTACTTCACCAACCTGAAAGCTGCTGTGTCTCCAAGGACTGACCTAGAGAGGACCTGGTAAGGCACCCTCTTCCCGAGCTACAAGGGACCATCGTGCACCAGCTGATCTTTGCCAAAGCTCCCTGGTAGACAGACCTACGAGAGACTGCCAACAGAGATGGGGACCACCATGGAATCAGAAGGAGAAGCACCCGGACACTGTTGTCCATCACCGTCGACGACCGCCATTGCTGACTGGAGCTGCCGTGCTCCCTTTGCCTAATAACATTTGATCCAAGGATGCTCTTGCCTGCACCGTTGACTGCTTTGTCCTGCCGGAGAAAGTCGAGGCCACCGACACACTGAGGAGCATCCGCCGGTGGTTTTCCCCCCACCTGATGACTGTAGAGATGCCGGATGACTTGAAGCCCTTGCTGGGCCACAGTTCTTCACAATCTGTTTGTGGTCCTGAACTATCGTCATCGAGTTGCCCCGCACGCATCTTCCTTGCAGGACGCCAATGCTCTGTTGTCGCCGAGCACCACTAGGAACTAAGCTGCTGCCTCGCTGTCGTCGTTCACCCCTTTTTCCTTGTGAGATCTCGACAATCCGTGGCTCCTGCCTTAAAGAGAGCCGCTCAAGAAAGATCCGTCGATGACCCGACGACAAACTGTGCTATTCCAGGAACATTGGGGTTGTAGAACTATTTTAGAAGGAAATAAGACTCTTTTGAACAATATATGGACTAGGCGTGTACAATATATCTTTATTTACAGATTGTCCAGGTGGGGGGCTCTCCACACAGAATTGTGCCTAGTTGGTACGGGTCAATATTCTGCCAATTGTGCTAACCAACTGCCTTCCTCCTATATCTATTGTTGGTTACATTTATTGAGTGATCTGTGTGACATTTGACCAGAATATAGTTGATGCACTTTAATGAAATCTGATAATAATTGTAGTACCACTTTAGAACTGTATATATTTGCCATTGTAGATTCACTGAGCACAAAGTGAGTTATTGTGATAGTGTACATAACCTTGAATATTAATTATATAAAGACTGTTTTAACTAATACAGTGTGTGGACATTCCGTTGTGGGGGTTTGGGGACTACACTGTACTTAAGAACCAGTCTGCATCACCTCCTGAGAAGCTAGGCCTTGATTGATCGACCACGTTACCAATAATAGAGAATCTGGGTTGGGGTTCTCTGTGCCTCTCCTCTGCCATATAGAGAGCAAAAGTACAGACCCCCTCCAGTCTGTACAGTAAGCTCATGCAGATACATGAGAGCATGAATATGTCACTCGTGTGAATCATTGGTGGATGCCACTATCCTGTTATGGTGTGTTAACAGCTTGTATTGTTCCTCATGCTGGAGCACAGTCCTTTAATTGACCCGGGCTTGTTTTCCCACTGCTGAGGCGTGTTTTCCATCTGAACATATGATACCATGATGATCCTTTACCAACAAGCCTGTGTGTTCTGGGTTGATGCTATTATCCAGTTTGGATGTAGTGTGCTGGAGGGTAAATATGGCTGGTGGTGTCATCTGCAGGCTAGTCAGTGTCATGGCATCTGCCCTCTCCACGTACTCCTCAAAGCCATGTCCCAATATGTCTTCCGGTGTCCCATTTTACTCCACCTCCCCTGCCCTAATATGAGTTGTTGGTTGTGTCCCCATCTGGTGTTAAATGCATGTGTTCTTTCTAATGCCACTTCCTGTTCACAGGGACCTATGCTTAATGGTTAATCCTGTCTAAGCAGCTGCTGGTGCTGTGCTGGTGCCACTTACATAATCTCCGATGGGATCCATGGAGGATACACCTTTGGGGTTCCCCTTGCAGTTGTCTTCTTGGATGGCTTCTTTGCTTGATTGATTTTTGCCACACTTACCAGTGGCATTTGTGCTTGATTAGTGTGTTGAAGGCTGCATGGTGGAAGCACATGTTGTAGGTATTTTGTGTTTAGTGGTCATGCCCTGATGGGCATGCCATGTGCATTTTTGTGTGTTTCCCTCACTGTTGTTGTGGCCGTACTCTAGGCCTTCCACTTTCAAGCTATATGAGGAGGAGTAATTTCCACTTCCATGCAGACCATGTGCGGTTCTTAGTTCAGCCATTGCCTGTATTGTCTTTGGCCTATTACTCCTTGGCCCTTCATCCTTTCCTAATATCCTTCTTTACGCTATACACTGTGGACACTGTACTGATTACATCGGCGATTGTAGCCCACACGTCCCTCTTCTCGGATGATGGGAAGAACCTAAGAGCCCATGAGACCTGATTCCACTGCAATTATTTTCTTCACTAACACCTTTTTTTAACACCTTTTTTTTCAGTGGCTGTTAATATAATTGCTCTTAAACTCATCATTTTGAATTAGCACTGGAACTGTGGTATCTGTCACCCCACCTGGCCCCCTGTGGTCCGTGCAGTCAGGACCAAGGTCACCCATGTTTCTGAGGAGCAGTCTTGATCCCTTGTATTTTTGGTGGTGGCCTTTATTTCACCAGTGCTTGCTCCAAAGGTGGAAGTGGTCTGACATCACTTCTGCAAGTACTTGCTCCAATGACAAGTGATCATCTGTCAATAGTGTCAGAAACACCTTGATGATGTTGATGGGTCTGCCAGTGCACCGGCGTAACTGGAGCCAACAAAACCCCTGCTGTTTGGGGGGCCCGCCACCACATGTCCTGTGAGGGAAAACCCTTGGACAAAAAAGAAATAGCTTTTTAAAAATCACTCTGCCTTAATAAAGACATTATTCCCCCCACTGCATGACACAGAAACCTCTAGGTCTGAAGACCTACATATCATGGGGTGAAGGAGCTCTTTGACTTCAAAAATAAATAGTTTCCTTTTGAAGTCACTCTGCCTTCATAAAGACATTATTTCCATTGTGGTTTGGTCCTTAACGCAAATAATTTCTTTATGAAGTCAGAGTGACTTCAAAAAGAAACTATTTCTTTTTTAGGTAAAAGCGCCCCCCTCTACCCCATGATGTGTGCATGTGTGAGTGTATGGTGAAAGGGTGCACACTTAAATGAATAGGTGGATGCCTCTGTATGTGTATGGTGAAAGGGTACACACTTAAATGTATAGGTGGCTGCCAGTGTGAGTGTATGGTACAAGGGTGCACACTTAAATGTATGGGTGGCTGCCCGGGTGTGCCTGTATGTTGAAAGGGTGTACACTTAAATGCATGGGTGGCTGCCTGGGTGTGCCTGTATGGTGAAAGGGTACACACTTAATTGTATCGGTGGCTGGGTAGCATGTATGTGTGTGTTGAATGGTATGTGTGCTTGTGTTCAGGGGCACAACAAAACCTCCCTTTCAGGGGGGTGCTAACTTTACAGTCGATGGGGGAGAAGCAAACGTATTTGTGTGGGGCATCTAACTTCTATATGCATTCTAATGAGACTATTCTAGTGC
Organism: Ambystoma mexicanum; assembly: GCF_040938575.1. NCBI lineage: Eukaryota > Metazoa > Chordata > Amphibia > Caudata > Ambystomatidae > Ambystoma > Ambystoma mexicanum. The sequence goes on from NC_090930.1 coordinate 1,268,165,088, forward strand.
AGCTTCAATTTTACAAGAAGTTAACTCTCTCCTTTACATCTGAAAACACCCACTTACGGACTGCTGTAGAATACACAGTCTCCTGTCCCCTCTCTACCCTTCCAATCACTTCCCTGGCATGCAAGTACTAAACCCACATCAAGATTTCAATTGCCTAAAGAATTATTCATTTGAATGCAGTGAAAGGTTTTACATTAGTAATTGCTGGGCCTTTGTTAACAGTGAAACCCAGGTGCCGTTTAACATCTGTGTCCTGTTCTGTCTGGCAGCGGCTCTGTAGGTCAGCCTGGTTAGCATGTCCCAAAATGTCAAGGGGTGAAGCTAAATCCCAGCCAGCTCAATGGTGTTGTGCCACTACTTGTGTTTAATCCCTTGGTTACTTATTGGTAATCTTCATTACTAATAGCCCTTTTCTTGGCTAGTCTTGCGTATGAAGCACTTTGACTCATACAAAAGTACTGGGAGGAGGTAGACGGACATGGAGATAATTCCTCGCTTAGTTGCCTGTAATCTTCATTACACCAAGTCCCACTCTTCTTCATCCCAGTCCTTACCTATGAGGCAAGGAGCCTCATATGTAAGCACTAGGACAAGGAAAAGGGACGTGGAGGTCATTCTGGGTCGAGAAGCTGATTTTGGGGGTTGGGGCAGGTGGTGAGAGGGAGAGCGGTTTTGCAGGGGGATGGGGTGGGATGGGGTTTGTGAGATAAATCATAATGGCCATCCGTGTCCAGGCTAAGCAGGCTTGCTATATTGTATTAGTGGCTAGAGAGGCATTTTGGTGCAGCCAGTCTAGTCATTTCTTAGTTTGGCTTGACTTTTTTTTTAAACTGGACATCTGTGATAAAACAGTCCCCCCAAGTTTAATTACCTGGCTAGACTGGCATTTGCGTGCTGTCAGTCTAGCCATTTCTCACTTCAGCATTGTATATTTTTCTGGGCATCTGTGAGAAAATAACCATGATAAGTGTTACTGCTTCGACTGTCTACATTGTGCAGCCAGTTCGGCATAGTTTCATTGTGGCATGGCATTTTTAATAGCAAAGCATTATATTAATTAAAGCCTTAATGTTCCTGTGCATTGTTGGTGACTTGCATGTATTGGATTTTTAGATTGGTTTTACCTTACAAAACAATTGCAAATACTCTGGCCTTTTAACCAATTTTTCTCAGAAACTGAGCTGTATAATGCATTAAAACAGATATTTATAACTTTCTCGTACTGCAGTTTGCGGCATACCCCTGCAGCAGCACGTTTGTGCTTATTGGGCAAGCGTGGTAATCTAGGCCGGCCAGAGTATGGCCCGACCCGTGATTTGTTGCAGAGTTGGGGTGGAACCATCAGCCTGGCTCGCATGGGGGGGGCAAATCTTGTGTTACGCGACTGCCCCAGTGAACAATAATATGATACTCTGGTAACACAGACATCCTGCAGTGATGGACGACGCAAGCCATTCTCGACGGTAAACCAGGAGTTCAAATGCCACAGTTTAAATGAGAACAGCTCCTAGTCACATAAAAAAAAACAGAATGACGTGCCAGAAACACCAAGGACTTGTTTCTCTAGTCATTACATAGTTCAATATGTGCCAGTAAATATCAACGCACTAGGAATGCGGATTACAACAAACATATATAAACACGTTCATGGCAGAACAATGTGCCATTTGCAATTCACATAACATCCTTACAAAACCAGCAAAGTCAGCAAAAGCAATAAAGCATGTGCTCACCCTTTTAATAAAAAATGGGCTAAGCCCTGTTCCATTCCCCAAAGGCTCCTGATAGGTTGGCCCACTTCCAACCACAGGTAGCGTTTCCTCGCAGCGCCTCATTAGCGGAGTAATAATGGCGATGCACTACTGGGTAAACATGCATTTAGGTATTGGTGTTTTCTGCCGCAGACTGCTTGTTGCCACTTCAGACTGCCAGTACAGGAAGCACTGGAAGCATACAGGAATACAGGAAAACATCCTGCGCAAATATAATGCTCTTATCTGACCAGGACGCTTTGCAGACTGACAGTATTCAAACGTGCGTCATTAGATCGTTTCTAGATATAGCTTTATAGCGTTTGGATTTGCATTGCGCTAAAAGGATATAAAACGGATCCATGAAACCTCATGGGGAGCAAACCAAATTAAGTAGAGAACGTTTGAGTCTAGCTGCTTCCATAGATGCTCTAAATAGTTGGAACGATTTTGTAGAAATGTGGCTTCACTGAAATATTGAAGTGCGCAACAGACCTTTGAATAGAAATGTGGTGATTTTACAGGTTACAAATGGTATCTCGCAAAGTAGTAGTCCAATATGGTAGCTTTGCAGTGTAAGGGCATGTCTGGCGTGTTGATTAAGAGGATGTTTTCAGTGGCCTATTGTCAATTAGGCCCTATTGGCATAATGACTATTCACCCAAGAACCGCAGCAATCCGATCCAATCCCATCCCCATGACTCGACAATGCAATCACATTGATTTCATGGAATACGGCAGCGTTGAGGAATCAGATCCGGATTTCCTAGGAAAATTACAGTTGTGGATATCACGTTGATTCAGGCACCTTGTCTACTTGAATGAATGCAAATCCGTTTCATTATTTGCGATATAAGACGGTGTGGTGGATCGACAAGTTACCATGTTCGAGGTGACTTCAGCTTGTGAAGGGTTTCAAGTTGTCTTGCTTATGGAGTTGAAAAGTCCGCCTGAGGCTTGGAAGTTATGTAAAATAGAAACCAATTCCACACTATGAGGGAGTGACAAAAGAGACGAGAGAACAAAGATAGACCAGTAGAGGGGAAATGCATTACTAAGTGGGTGACAAGGAGAGCATCCACTGTTAGGACATGACCAGAGACAAGCAAGGATATAGCCATTTGTCCACCCCAGGTTCTGTTGTGGCTACAATTAAACAGAATGTGAATTAAACAAAAATATTACACTATCTGCTTTGGTGTCTGCACATGTTTGATTCAATATGCAGTACTCGGAGGGCTGGATTGGAACCAAAAGTGGCCCTGGATTGGTTCTTAAAAATGGCCCTATATTCCACCACCGATCAAGTGTCAGTCTCCCCCCTTTCATTAAGGCGCACATCTACTCACCCATTGGACATTGGATAAGCCAGCTGGCAGTACCACTGTCAGAAGAGTGATGAGTGGAGTATCAACGTATTTCTTCCCATTCTATTTTCCATTTAAAAGAAATATTATACTCATTCTTTTTCTCCTTTTTGTCACATCACCCTCACCTAGTTCTCCCTCCTGTGTCACACTTCCCTCAACTCTCTTCTTAAACCTCCTCTTATCCTATGTTCACCCTCTACATCATGCCAAAACTCTTCCTTTCTCTCCTCTGTTTTCATATCTCCCTCCCATCCTGTTCTCTCGTGCCACCCCCTCCCCACTCTTACCACCCTTCTCGTTGCCTGTCGCCCATCCCATGTATCTTGCCTTCCTCTTTGTTCTTTGTACACCTACCCCTCAATTTCTTGCTGCATCTCTTTCACCCTCCACCTCAGTCTTGAAAGAGCTCCCCCCTGAATTGTCATACCTTCTTCATATTAAAATTACAAAGTACTTAGCATCTATTGACACCTCTTTCCCCACTCTGAATTGCCTTCCAATAGCTGGCAGATCTGAGCACTGAAGCAATGGGAAATGAGGCAATGTGCCCAGGATCACACATGACTGCTAAGATTTCTAACAGTTTATTGAGAAGCCACCCTAAACACAGGGAGTTCCTTCCCACCCTACTCAAGTTGTTACGCAACAAACTGTTTAACAGATTCTTTCCTTTAGCCCTATTTCACACACATATCATGCCCCTTGAAACCCTCTCCCCTGAGCTAACAATGAGCAAAGAACCAGGCCGGTGTACGGGAATTATATTGGTATTTATTTAAATAAAAGTAATATAACCTAGCACAAAAATGTCAAACACAACACTATCCGTGGCACAATACAATCAACTTCTCTCAGCATAAATAAATCACCAAAGTGACTTGAAAAGAACACAATCGCAATTCTTCACTTTCTCTAAATTTCACTTCACAAAATAATTACACTCATCAATAACAAAGGCAATTATCATATAATGTTGTTTGATTTTGATTTTTCTGTAGGCTTAAAAGGCTAGCAAAAGATTTCAAGATTGGAACAAATACATATGGCAATTATGATTTTGCCCACACTTTTGGTTGGTTTAAAATAAACACAGTGAGTTAGCGGTTTGTTTTCCGGACCCCGCTTGCTTTGGTCTGTGTTCGGAAGACAGCCAGAAAAATTGGAATGATGAGGGGAATTTTGGATTTCAGACCCCCCTTACTGAGAGGTCTGTGTTGGGGGAGCTGGATAAAAATGTTGGACTGATTTAAGAACAAAGACACCCCCTTCCTTAAAGAAGTTGGGGTCAGCAGAACAAAAAGGATTCCCAATTAAATTATAGGCAACATACACAGGGAAGTGAGCTTTGTTAATTTCGAAATGTTTACAAAATTCACCCCATAGTGTCCTTCCAAATGGGGAATTAATTAAATTAATATTTTTAGCAAATTAGGCTAAGGATCTACACAGTTTTGCACCCCTATCCCACCCACTATAAAGAGAAGGGATTCAAGACAAGCAGACTCCCCCACCTTCAGCTTTCCCAGGGCTCAGTTCTACGTGCACAGCTAGCCTCTGTTTAAGGTTCAGGAAAGCCAGTTTCATCTCAGGACACTCTGGAAAGATAGGGCAGGGGTCTGGTCACACCACTCTCAAAGATGGCCTCCCGCTCTCCACCATAGGACCCAGTCAGCTTTGAGGCCTTCCTAGGAATGGACAGCTCTACCCAGATGTACTCTCCTCTGATGTTTCCTTACAGCTGTCATATGGTAAGTTTCAGCAGCCTTCCTGGAGGTCTGTCTGTCGCTGTCTGTTCCTCTCTCTCCCTCTGTCCTAGTGCAGTTCCCCTTCTATCGCTGTAACGCTCACCTGGTGTCCGCGGGGGTGTTGGGGCACGGTTGGAGCCCTCCCTTGGTCTGGTTCCTCAAAATCACCTTCCCCCTCTGAGAGTAGTTGGACCTGCGGCTCAGGAGATGGATGTTGCCCCTGTGGGAAGATGAGAGGCAATGAGAATGGAGTGGGGACCCCGTCACTTCCCCCAGCCCTTTTGTGCCAGAATATGGTGGGCAAGCACTTTCTCATAGACGCTCAGCTGTAGTTTTGTAATGTTGAGCTATCCGTCCTGCCTTTCCTAGCAGGGATGCGTAGATCGGACCGAGTTAACTTCACTGGCCCGTGGGAAGATTGATCCAGGCCAGCTCAATCCAAGTATGAGGTAAGTCTTTAGTATGATAATAGTTTGGTCGGAATGATTGTATTCCGCCTAGTGGTAATTCTTCCAATGTCTCATGTATATATGCGGCCGTGTATGCGTGTATAAGTTCTAACCTGTCTGTTCTTTTCCCTCGTAGGTGTAGGTCGATGATGAAGAATGGTGTCTGGGCCTTCAATGAAGATTTGTGATGGTAAGAGGGCGTCTCAGGCTCCGACTGTGGTGGAATGTTGGCTCGGAAGAAGACTCGACTCTGGCCGTAATGGAATGGAGGTAAAAAGAAGAGTCTGGCACAGGCCACAATGAGTTGCAGGTAATAGGCACGTTCAGCAAAGCAGCAGCTGAAGCACTAGCGAATTGGAGGCTGGCAACATGTAAGAAGTGTGCTCAGCGAAGTAGCGGCTGGCGACAGGTAAGATGCATGCTCAGCGATGTAGCGGCTGGCGACAGGTAAGATGCGTGCTCAGCGATGCAGCAGCTGGCAAATGGTAATATGCATGCTCAGCAATGTAGCGGCTGGCGACAGGTAAGAGGCACGCTCCACGATGTGCAGGCTGGTAGCAGGTGAGATGCGTGCTCAGCGATGTAGAGGAAGGTAGCAATGGGGCGACTTGCAGCAGGTCAGACACATCCGCAGCAATGGAGTAGCTGGAGAGAAGACACTCATGGAGATGAGGTAGAAGACTGCTGGTAAGAAGTGTTCCCATGAAATCTCGAAGATGAGGCTGTAATCCAGCGAGGCACAGGTAGGTACAGCAGAAAGTGTTACGCTGCTTGGAAGCAGAATAATGTGAAGCGAGGGCACATGGATGTGCTGGCCTTTAATAGGCTGGTTCAGGCCCCACCCATAGCTCACACTTTAACATGAGCCTGGTGCCAGAGGCGCCAGGACTGTGTCCAATGGGACTCTGGAGATGAGGAAGGACTGGCCCCATGACCAGTGGCCATGACAATAGCAGCGATGACACCACCAATTTTTCAATCTTGGGGGAGAATCCTGCAATCATTCCTGCAACTAGGATTGGACAGTTATCCTTCTCTCTCCTCCAAAACCAAGCCTCCAAGTCAGGATTGTTTTAGGGGTCTGGAGCAACATATGGCAATTCCCATTTGTAACCACCCTTCATTCTCCTTTCAACGTTTTGGCGAAAACTAGTTATGTATCACAACTTCATAATTTTACGAGCAACTGCCATAATAAACATTTTTTCTGATTCATCTAATCATGGAGAATTAGATAAGCCAGCCACCATATCTGTACCATGTAGCACGGCCATGTCGCACCTTACTGATGTTTTCATAAAAAGCACAACAGTTATGAATATGTAAGTTATTAAGCATAATAATAATAAAGAGCTAACAACAAGAGCAGAGATTCATGCCTTTCCCCGACTCCACGAAACCACTGTGAAGACAAAATCACCTGCTTTACAACTTTCTCACCACCAAGCAACCAAATAAGAAAGACAATCTTGAAAAATTGGAAAATCCTTCATACCGAATCCTTTGAACCCACCAAATCCTGCTTCGCTTTCAAAAAAAGTAGGAACCTCAAAGACCGGCTGTTCAATACATACAAAGAAACCACCAAACCACCAGAACAGCAAAACACCCTGTGGAATCTTCCACCCATCAAGGGTCACTACAAATGTGGTTCATTCTCAGTATGCTGTCTAACTAAAAATATGAAATCCATCGATCTGAACGGAAAGAACTGGAATTTCGAATCTTTCACAAACTGCAAAACCAAATGGACCGTGTACGGAATCCAATGCCCCTGTAAACTACTATACATTGGCAAATGTAAAAGGGAAATAAAACAGCAAATTTGCGAACATCGCTCACGCATTAAGAATGGTATCCCTGAAACGCCCATGGTGTCTCATTTCCAAGAGAAACAACACACCCACAACAACATTTTTTGGTTAGTCTTGCAAACAGCCAAAATCCCATTTAGAGGTGGCAAAAGGGACCTCTCCCTCCGAAAACTGATTGAATTCAGTGAAGCAAGGCCTTAATTTGGCAATCAAATGGAATCTATTTTTCAAATAACTCCATCCTCTACCACCAGCACCCACAGCCATTTATGTCGATCCATTATACTACTCATGTAACCTTTCCTCAGAACCTTTGTTACAATGACCACTGGCTCATATGATCGCAGAGTATTGTTGTTTTCCTGAGATCAATCACTATAGCACCAGTATTATGCCATGTTTTGTACTACAAGGTGATCTTTTAGATGTGTAAATATACTAACACCAATAGCCATTTATGCGCACTGGCTTTGTATGATCCCAGAGTATGTTTGTTCTACTTTGCTTTTGTTTTTCCTGAGATCAATCAAACCAGCACCAGTACTATATTACTTCTCTGTATTAAAAAGTGTTCATTTAGATGGGCAAGTGTACCTTGAGCCTTGTCTAATTACAAGTGTTTTCATACTATTTCATGTCTTAGGCACGCCTAATTAGGTATCGAATCAACGAAATTACCTACCATGTAATGACTCCATACTAACTCCATAGTATGTTCCCCAGGTGTGTGATACCCACCTGTCCTTGACACTCTTTTCCGCCCTCCCCCCCTCCTCCTTCTCCAGTTCTAGGGCCATCTACAGGTAGTTATTTTTGCTCCACTGAATATGCAATCATTTTCATGGCATGCATATTCAGCACGCAGCGGCGAATAAAGTGTCTTCAACAAACATCACTCTACGCATGCGCAAGGCCCTTTTTGCTACAGCTTCCCAGCTACATAGCACCGCGATGCACTATTGCGCACGCAGCCTAGAGCTACAGCCACTATTTTTCCACACATTCACGGTTACTAAACTTTGCCTTTTTATTAGCCACACTTCCCGGCGTCCTCAACAGCTCATTTCCAGACTGAGATGCTTTGTGGAAAGACGCACTCCAATTAAGCAGGTGAGAAATTCAGCCAATCGCAATCAGGAGTCTCTACTAATTCTTTTCACAAACCTATGCCACACCTCTGTCACTACGCTGTCAAACGTGCCACTAGACTTTTCCTGGTTTGGTTTGTTAAACATCACGCTGATCCACCGGAGAGCGCACAAATATCGAAATCTATGTGTTATTTTGAGATCACATTAAATAAGGCACCAGCAACAGTGACCCACGGCCTCTTTGGCATTAGTCCGCATTTAAAAATGCTGCCACTTTCAATTTAATTACACGTGGTCTCACTCTCCTAGTGATCTATCTTTAAACACCTGAAACACCTCCAGCACCGCCCTAGGAGCGTTCCTTGACAACATAATAAACATATACAGCACACCAATGTAGAAGTTATCTTGGACCTCTTAGCTATCATGTTACCGCCCTCATGTTTTTTTGCCAACACGACCTTCGCTCTACCCTTTAGGCACCTGACTAGCCCCTTTTTTTGACAGCACCACAAATGATTCCACACCTGTTTTAATAACGTAACAGTCACAGTGTCACTTTTCATTTTGCAATAAGTTGGACCACTAGCTAACTTGCTACACCCATTCCTTGAACAGCGATCATGGCTATTTTTCTCACCTGATCAAGGCCCAACTTTCACGGCATATCCTGCACGTGCAAAGAGTTCCAGCACCTTTCCTGGACCACATACCTGCTAATTAAGGTATGCCTCCTACCACTATTTAGTAGTTATACATGATTTATCATATTATTTCGGTAGCTAACTGTTACCCCTCGCCTGTAGATATCCAGCTAACGATGTCCGCACCACGTGAGGTGTCCCTCTGATTACCAGCACGTGCTCAACCGCAAACAAAATAGGTATGTGTCTAGAACGCAGTCCCGATAGAGAACTCACTCTGTATGGTCCCCTTCATCCTCTGATAACACACCCACGTCCCTATTTGTCACCTGTCTCCATAGGTGTTCACCAGTCCAAAAACAAAATCCTGATGACAGTTCGGACCCTTCAACTGTGAACATTCTCTACCCAGTGAAGGCTGACTGACCCCCGAACTAGAAACACCTGAATAATAGATGTGTCGACTGTAATATCATACTACTAAATCCAATAGTAGTATTTGGAACAAATATGAGACACCTATGCTACTAACCCTCACTTAACTCAACTGTGATGTTAACAACAGTTTTTTACTTGTTTCACCATCCACTATAAGCCGAATGAGGCCCATATGTGACATTTCCAAAGTTGTTTTCCTTGTTTATTCTTTTTGTAAACTATTCTACATGAGTCCAGTTCTATGAATAAATTGAATCGGTTTTCTAAAAACCATTTGTGACCCTCAATAGCTAGATCTTCAACATTAGCTTCCTGCTTTTCTAGACCTACCTACTCTACAGGGTTGACCTGGGGTAGCTTTTGACTCTGTTTCTCTTCCTTAAGTTATTAAGCATATCCCTAATTTAATTTTCCAACCGCTCACCTACTCTCACATTTGGAACATTTTCAGATCAACCAGAAACCTAGTTTAACTGCCCATTACAGTTCCCCAAGTCACAGGTAGATGAATTTTATTTCCCTAAAATCTCCTGGAAATTATGTAAAAAACGGTACTCAGATGAAATCCATCCGCCTTATGATGGCTGAGAAAAGGACTTAAATGATAATTGTCCTTTTAAATTAATTGTGAATCTCCATGAGACAAATAGCCCTCCTCCTGCCTTCCGCCATGTGTTTTCAATGGGTGAGCCTGTAACCAGAGTTTTTTTGTTTTTTTTATCAGTCTCCTTTGTGTTGGAAGCTTGCTCTTTGAAGTGGGTGCCCCCATTTCACACATATTAGTCATGCTCCAGGAGCCAAGAGTGACTTTTCTTGTAGTCAATGCTATCAGAGCCAGCAGGTCTGGAGAACACTGAATTTTGACACCTTTAGCAGCACACTGTAATGCCGTTGGTCATTAGATAAGAGATTTGACATCCTGGCTGGGAGTGGGAGATTTCCTTGTTAAGTTTTGCCCACAGCCAGCAAAAGGGCCTGCCTTGGGCTGACATTTTATCATGAAGACAAAGTGGCTCTTCACATGTCACTGGAGTTTTGTGGGTGAAACATAATATACATTGCTTTTTGTCAACCCTCTCATCATGTTTTAGTTTCCTGACATTTTTCTGAGAGCAGTGATACTCTTTCACTTTTCAAAACTGCTTTTATTTGCACACACAGCCGTTTTTTGTTTTCAATGTTTAAATATCCTGTTTTCCATGTGACATGGATCTTTGATTCCTCTGTCTTTTGCAAATTAAAATGCTGCTTATCCATTGTTAATGACAGGTAGGCTCCTTCCACACGACTCTTCCATGTTACTTGAAAAAGAAAAACAAATGCCACACTGTTTTTGCTTCAGTGTTTCAAATCTTGCTATTCATGTCAAAGGGACTTCTGTTTGGAGACTTTAAATGCACCCTACAGATTTGATCTCAGGACTTCTACATACAATGCCCCTAACCAAGGCACGTTTCGCATCTAACTCATCGATACTATTAGGTTGATTTCTCTTCCACTTACCAGTCAGTGTGCTTTCAAACAGAGCATTCCAAATTGTCACTTTCTTTTCCAAATCCGATAACCTACTTTTCTCTTAAAGCATGCAAATACTTTCTGTTCAAGCCAACTTTGCAGGAAAAATGACCGAGCCTATCGGGCAATAATTGTGTTGTAGGGGAGTTGTGTGAGACCACAGAGCCAATGCATAAAATGCAATACTAAATAGATGTTACCAAAAACACAAGTGGTTACTTCATTAATGGTCGTCTACAGGTTATTGCATAGCAGAACATAGATCTAAAAATCAGAGTGTTGAATGCTTATTTTAGCCTTGGGACAAGACGGTTTTTTAACATTGTCATTCGGGCCCACTGCTATGTAAATAGAGAAACCAATGCAAAGTTTGTGGTGCTGGTGATTACCTGGTCAGAATCGAATCAGGGTAGTAGTCTAGGCCTGTTTCTCTGTGGCGGGACCTCTTACGGGTGCGGGCTGCGGAGGTGGAGGCAGGCGAAAATGTTCTCCAACGAAAATGACGGCCTTCGCTGACATGTGTCAACACAACGAACATAGTGTTTGTCTTAAATGTATTCAACACAACCCACATTTGCATAAGAACAAACACCAAATGGTGGTGTCCACGCATGGAGCTTAGTATAGTGACAATCCCAGAAACAGTAACATAGAACAGTGGCGTCACTACGGGGGCCTGGTAGGGCCGGCCCCCTTGTGAAACCCTGTGCCCCCCCCTTTTGCCCTCCCTAACTAAGACGAGCAGTGACCATGTTCTCCCCCTACTTGTGTCTGTGCCCCCCTACTTTTGTCTTTGGCCCCCTCCTAAATTTGACTCCTGTTGACGCCACTGACATAGAATAATTATAAGCACACACGATCGTACAATATTTTATTTTCCAATGAAAGGACAGTAGGTCTTCTATCGCCCTTCCACCCCTGCCTCTGCAGACGGTTTTCACAGGTCATTTTGGTAACTGTTACTACAACTGGACTGGGCAGTGAGGCAGCCGGGCATAGGGTCGCTCATTGGCGCGATCACATTACAGGCTGCAGCTCAAGGAACGGCATGACGCTCACTCTGCATTTGTGAAGACAGTACAGCAGGTAGCCAAGGCACGTGCGGTGTCAGTGTCCCCGACGCAATGCACAGTCACGCAGAAAGAGCTGAGTACACCACGACTTGCCCCCCACACCATGGCCCGCCTTTTCGTGGATGAAGAAAGGCCTGACATGATAGCGGGTGTCAATTAGTCTGGGATGGGTGTGTGCAAGTTACTTAAACTTAACGTTTATCTCGTTGAAATATTTAATCAAATAAGTCAAGTTAAAGTTGCACCCAACTGAAAAGCACAACTAAAAATAGACTCAACTATGATGATTGACAACAAGGCATACACCGCAAGGGCACGTGGCTGGCCCATATGTATTAATGTACAGATTGAACTTCAACATTTTAAAGCATGACTTCCAGCCAAGAGGACATCTAACACGTCATAGCTCTCAATCCAATTTTAAATTTGAACCGTGCAGAGCAATCCACCATAGCACACAGCAGATATTAATGTATCCCCCTCCCCTAAAAAGAGGCACTGTGTACAGAGGCCTAGCTGGAAATGTCCCGGCATCCCAGTTAGTCAGTCTAGCCCTGACTGTACTTGTCTTTCTAGACTAGACTTAGAGTCAAGAAAGGCTCCAACTAATATGTCTAAACACTGCATGGTCACAATGGCAATAGAAGTGCATTTTCTATCAGTATCCAGACTGATTGTGGACGGATTAGGATTATTTTTTTTTTTTCGATGTGGCCTGGTCGAACCTGTTTGCCATTGGGAGTTGTACAAGTAACACAGAGTGTTAACCGCCAGCACCAGGTGTGATTATGATGCAGTCTATGTAGAATGAGAGTGCATTGCTGGAAATAGTCAAAAAGCTGTATCAATATAGTATGGTGTATAAAGAGTGGTGCTGGTTACTATTGGACATCATTTGTGCAGTAAACACACACTAGAGGACACAAGTCACTATGGCAGCACTGGACAGTTGTTTCTATCTCCTAAGACTGTATCAATTGGAGAGCTCATCCCATGAAACACTTTTTATGCCACTGCACAAAGTGAATTAGGTTACTGCACATTTCATTTTACTAAGCACATGTACAACCAGAACATGAACTGTGCTTGAAAGGTACCTTGGAAACAGAGGTTCATACGGGTCAGTGAATGCTTTCTGTATGAGCGTTGTATGCAGAAGTGCTACTGTTGGACTGTGCCTCTGCTTCAAGGCATCAAAACGGTATGGAAGCAAGGACAGCAACTCTCCTTCCGGTGTGGTCAAGTAGATTCTGCTGAGTAATGGATTCTCAATCTGCCAGAAGTGACATGCATACGTGGATCTACCATATGCAAATCCGCTAACACTGGTTGCATGGCTTCTGCCTATTCAACGGACAGATCAACTTTGTTCCGAAAGGCTGGCAGACTTGTCTGTTTGTTTTGTTTTCTTTTTAGGGGATCTCCAAACATTCAGGTTCACTTTGTTTTTCAGCCAACATTGCTTATGCCCATACTTCACTTCCTCTTTAGGCCACAGCCCTGTGCCTATCCTTGTTACCCAATCTGGCCCCTCAAGACAAGCAGGCTCCAAGCTGTCAGTGATTCTAGTGTTGTGCCATGATCATACTCCAGCATAAGCACACAGATGTATTACACGCACCCGTGTAAGTCCCGTTAAGTCCCGCTTTGCCGCGGACTCTGCTTCCAGCGCTCCTCCTGCGGATCTTTGGATTTTTCTACTGGTGTAACTACAAGCCCCAGCAGGCTCTACTGCACTAAGGGCTGGGCGGAGCTATATAAGCTCAGGGGCGCGCGCACCGCGCGCGCGCACCCGTGTAACTCCCGTTAAGTCCCGCTTTGCCGCGGACTCTGCTTCCAGCGCTCCTCCTGCGGATCTTTGGATTTTTCTACTGGTGTAACTACAAGCCCCAGCAGGTGAAAACAAAGGGAGAACTATTGACTGTGTGAAGGGACAATAGCTACGAAACCACGAAACGGATTCTAATATATTTTTTCTTTGTTTAGGCTCTACTGCACTAAGGGCTGGGCGGAGCTATATAAGCTCAGGAGTACGCGCACCGCGCGCGCGCACCCGTTAAGTCCCGCTTTGCCGCTTCGCCGCGGTGACGCGGTTATCGTGGGAGAGCTAGGTTTTTAGCATTTTGTGATTAAATATCAATATGGTATTTTAAAGTTTAATGTACTATAAATATTGTGGAGTCCAAAGAGAGGCACTGTAGTGAAGCAAGAAAGTGCCAACTATGTTCACCCTTAGATCTGGCATGCCATGCGTAGAACGAGTGCGTGCCTTATTGGAGTCCACCTCAAGAGATAGCCCAGCGCCTACCCCAAAAACGATGCGTCCTTTTGTTAAAAGTGCGCCCTTGGATAGGCGAATAAAGAAGAAAAGATCACGACTTGATTCTTTCGTAGGTGACCTGAGAGACTATGGGTTTGACGTTGGACGCTCTCCATGTTCTGTGGCTCGAATTACTGAATTTAATAATCTAAGTATATCAAATGTAGAGGCGCAGCCCTTCCATAACGAACAAGAGGGTTCGCCCGCCAAGCAACTTGTTTTGAGCCCTCGGTTGGCTCAGGCCACAAATGGTGGTAATGAGGTGGCAGAGCAGCCTTGTAATATTTCTCTGTCGGACTCAATGATGTTGTTGAATGCTCGTTCAGGGGCTGTTAGTTTGGCACCCCTGTCTAAGCGGGAGCAAGATGTTGATGTTGTTGAAGATGACGCAATTATAGAGTTGGAGTCATCGGACTCTTGTTTTGTGGCCAAAGAGGACGAATCCGATCTCTCCAAGTCCCCAGTTTTATTTAAAGCTGGAGATATTTCCGAATCGGAAAGTTCCATCTCATTTATTCCGCCGACCCCGAGGAGACCAAATAGAGACAGCTCAGCTGTAAGTCCGGCTTTTGTGATACAAAAAGTAGCTCCTGTAACATTAGAAGCAATGAATATGGCTTTGATGTCCCTTGCCAAATTATTTGAAGTTTTAGACTCAAAGATTAACTCAATACAAAACAATGTTGAAATTATCTCGAGATCACAGAAGGCTTTTGGTTTATCTTTGGCCCAGAAACAAGAGTATGATGTCGATCAGGTAGAACTCTTTTCTAAACAATTGGGTGAGCTGTTGTCATCATGTAATATCATTGATGACCAATTGGACAGGAAGCTGAGTTCAATTATAGCTGAGAAAAATATGCAAAAGTCTAAGATTGTGGTGCCTTTCGTTGAGGGTATTATAAGAGAAATAACAGCAGAAAAGGTGGGGAAGGTACCTGTGGTGTTACAGCCAAGCGCTTATGTAAGAACAGCCAAAGTGGTTGTTGAGGATGTGAGGGGTGAAGGTTCTGTGAAGATGACTAAATTGGCACCTGTGTCTGATCAGTTAGTGTTGAGTGAAGAGGAACCTGAGGTCCCTAGTGCTGATGCCTCAAAAATAAGAGATGAGCACCAGTTAAAAGGGGCATACACAATATTTGCTAAAAATTCTAAAGGTTTGAGCCACCAACTGAAGGAAAGTGTGAAGAAATCAAAAAATCAGAAGTCTAGGACAATATCCTCGAGTGGGAAAACAAAACAATTTTTTAAATCCTTGTCTAAATCAGATAAGTGCTCATTGATAGCTTCTAATGCAATCTCAAAAAAATACCAGAACCTATCACAAGAGCGACAAAGATTGAAGAGTGAGGGTACGGACCCCCACTATGTGGTTCCCCCTCATGCTCCTCTAGACGAGTTGGTGCAAATTGCGGAGGATCTTGAGAGCGAATCTATAAATGTGACGGCTCAGAATTCAGCTTCAACGGCCCCGAAGAATAAGCAAGTGAATGTTGATGGAGTACCCAACTCAATAATTAACACCCAGGATCTTAGAAAGGCAGTGGATGAGTATATGACTCAATTTCATCCTAAGCCATCTCTGACTTATCCACTGACCCGGGTCGTTATCCCAGCAGTAAAAAAGCCTGAATCAGAGGCTGATGGGAAGATAAACACTGGGAGGGCCTCTGATATTCAACTAATAATATCCTCCCGAAATGATTTACCAGTAACAGATCTAACATCTGATGTCCAAGACAGTCTACAAAGTAATATTTTAATTACAATTAAAGACTGTCTAGTTGCTCTGACTTCAGAACAAAAAACTCTTAAATCATCTCTGAAAGCAATGAGCAGTAGTCAATCTGATCTGGTAAAATCCTTCGATGGAAGAAACACTCCTAAGAATGTTTCGTTTAAAACTCCAGTTGAAGAGGCCAAACGCTGTCTGCATATAGAAACATCTAGTAAGCAGAGTCGCCCTGGATCTAAGGTAATATCTAAGAGCAAAATGCCCCCACAGTTATTTGCTTTGTTTCTTAGCTGTCGTGGGGGCTCCTTCCCAAAGTACACCATGAATAGACGAAGCATAATACAAATATTCTCGGATCTTCCGAGTTTAGAGGACATCTCTTCTGGAGACGTAGTACAAGTAGAGTTTCCTGATGACAATGATCCAACGGTGTCCTGTTTGTGGATAGGATCTCGCATCATTTATAACATCATTTGGTCTGCTAGATCTGACCTTTTTGATCTGGGCTTTAATTTGATTCCAACCACAAAAGAGCCCTTGGTGGCTGAGATTGGTTTCAAATCTACTAGTCAGGTGACTAGTGATGATGGAAATGCAGTTAGGGGATGTAGTTGTGGGAAAGCATAACTAAGAATAGATTAATTTGTTGCGCGAACCCAGAAATTTGTAGTCACGAGCTGGAACACCAGGGGACATAAACACCTGCTAAATAATGTGAGTGGTTGCTTGGAAGAGTGCGATTTAGTTATTATGCAAGAAACTTGGCTAACTGTCCCACTATCGTGGGACAACCATTATGTCCATTTGGTCCCAGCTATCAAGGGACAAAAAGGTAGACCTATGTCAGGGTTGACAATTATCTCTAAAATGACTACCATTAGTACAATTTCAGATGGGCCTAACCCAAATCCTTATTTGCAATGTTCAATAATAATGTTCCATAAATTGAAATTCTTAGTTATAAATGTATATTGGAACCCAATTGCAATTTTAACTTCCACTTTTTTAATGATTTGAATGCACTGATGGAAGATACTATAACCACTACAGAGATTGCGCATGTAATATTAGCTGGGGACCTGAATTTACATTTGTTGGCACCAACTAAGAAAAGAAATATGGATCGGGTCTCCCAATGGATGGTGTTTATTGACACCTGGGATTTAATAATGCTAAATGGAGCAGTCGACACTGACAATCCGCCATCTTATACTTGGACTTGTGGGGCCCAAAATGCTACAATTGATTATATGTATGTTGATAGAAGGTTATTTGAGAAAATATCTGAGTTTAAGGTAATTCCAACCACAGCAAATGATCATTGGATGCTGAGGGCTGAGTTTTTAATCCAGGTTAAGATTGAACCTCGATACTGTCAGTATCAACTGAATGGTCTGGTTATAAATCCCCAACGGAACAGGCTACAATGGTCAAGGGATGCACTACACGCTCTTGCGTCCAGCGTAACAAATGACCAACACTGCCTGTTGAGAGACATGGATTCACCTAATTATCATGATAAAAGGCATCTTTTTGCCTCTGTTTCGTCTCCAGGTATTAAAAAGGGTAATAGGTGTCATACTCATGTATTTGATCAGGGCATCAGAGAGAAAA
Organism: Ambystoma mexicanum; assembly: GCF_040938575.1. Classification (NCBI taxonomy): domain Eukaryota; kingdom Metazoa; phylum Chordata; class Amphibia; order Caudata; family Ambystomatidae; genus Ambystoma; species Ambystoma mexicanum. Next base: position 1,268,182,647 of record NC_090930.1, read on the forward strand.
AAAGCGCATTACCGGAAACAGAAAAGGCAGATAGCCCTTTTACCGGTATATTATCGAGAGTCTGCGCTACGCAAATTGAAGACTAACTATAGGAATTGGGTCCGGGGCAATAAGGCAGCAATGTTCCAACATGATGGTGAAAAGTGGTTACAGGTGGCTAAAACTAAAAACACATCGCAAATTTGGAAGTTGTTAAATAATGGAGTAGTTGGTGCTCAATTAATAGCTCAACTTAACGGTGTGTCGGAGAAGAAGTGGGTGACTTATTTCTCTGACATATACGATCTTCCAAATAAAAAAATCTCACAACCAAAATTGGAATTAATTAATCCATCTTTTCAGATTAATTTCGATCGAGAAGATGTGTTATTTTATATAAATAAAGCGAGCTCATCAAGAGCCCCAGGGCCAGATGGTCTGTCAAATTTTGTACTAAAACAGAATCCGGAATTATGGGCATCTATTCTGTATGATGTCTTTCAAGCTGTGCAAATCAAACAAGTAGTTCCTCCATCATGGTGTAAGGCCATTACGGTACCAGTTTATAAGAAGGGAGATCGAGCGAACCCTGCGAGTTACCGTCCGATCTCTCTTCTTGACGCCCCGGGTAAGATCTTTAGTAGAATTATTTTGAGAGATCTCAACAACTGGGCGTCAGAAGAGAATCGGCGAGATCCATTTCAAACTGGATTTGTGGCAGGCCTTGGCACCAGTATTAACATAACGACTCTTAATGCAATTAAAGAGCTGTATGCAACAAGAAATCAACCAATTTATTTAGTTTATGTTGATTTTCGAGTAGAGTTTGACTCCGTCGATCGGAGCCTGCTATTTGAGAAATTGTTAAAATTTGGGTGTCCACCTTCGCTTGTATATTTAATATATTTACTCCACTCTAATACCTCAATGAAGGTTAAATTGAACCTAGAAGGGCTTCTATCTGAAGAGATTTTAACCCAACGAGGCCTGAAACAAGGATGTATTCTTGCCGCCACACTGTTTAATCTGTTTATACTTGATTTAGGCAATGAATTCAGTAATGCAGTGAACGATGCTCCTAAACTTGGGAACCAGATTATTGCATGGCTTTTGTATGCGGACGATTTAGTTCTCATCTCGCAAACGCCGAGTGGCCTACAAAACATGCTTGATAAATTGGATCAGTATGTCACCAGGAATAATCTTATTTTAAACCTGGAGAAAACACAAGTGATGGAATTGGGGAGATACAAGTCAAGACTAAGGAAACAGTATTGTTGGTTTCTGAGAAACAAAAGTTGAATGTAGTGAATGAATATAAATATCTGGGTGTTCTGTTCAGTAATTCTCCCACAAACATGCCTCAAAGAGACAGTCTAAAGGGTAAACTGTCCAAATTAATATCTCAAGCGAGAATTTTGCAACATAAGTATGGTAAGTTCTCATGTAAGCATATTCTTATCTTTTACCAGCAAAAGGTACTTCCCATTATTACGTATGGGTGTGAGGCTTGGTTGCCCGTGGAGGCTTGATATTGGAATAAACTTGAGGCAAAATTCTGGAAGAAAGTTTTGAATCTTCCAAATTCTAGTCCAACAGCACTGCTCCGCTTTGAGTTTGGAATTCTATCAGTAAATATACATGCATCGTGGAAGAGATGCTGTTTATTTAGGAAATGTGTGCTGGGCATGGCGAGTAATGGTATACTTAAGATTCTAGCAGATTATTTACTACGCTCGGTACATTTATTTCCATCCAGTTGGAGAGCGGCTGTCATGTCTGATTTGACGGAAGCAAATATCTCATTAGATATTTTATTAACCAATCCTATTAAAGCCAAAACTAAATTATACCAACTTGATTGGCATATAACCCAACAGGACTGTTTAAAATTAAAAGATTTTGATAGAGCTCTGTTTGGGCATAAAAAATTCCGCCAAACCGCTGATTATTTACTAAAATGTCCCTCTTATAAACTCAGAAATCAAATACTGAGGTTTCGCCTGAATTTATGGCCGACCAAACAAATTTTGGTAAGGAGGGGCATCATTAAGCTAGATGCTTCATTTTGTCGATTCTGTAATGATGGACTAGCTAAAGAAAGTTTGAAACATTTATTAATAGAATGCGTGGCTTTAAAAATGCAGAGGAAAGACATTATTGATAAATTAACAAGGCACCACTGCATAAGACGTACAAATGATGAACTATGGAATGAGCTATTTGCGACCCCAAAGATCACAGTAAGAATAGTCACTATTCAATTCCTAAATAAGCTTCTATGTCCAATATGTCCAAGTAAGCAACTGGTCTGATAAATGGAAGAATTGGAACAGAACAGGGTATTCTTAATATATTGAAAATGCGTTCATATCTATGTTAATTGTGGTGCTTTTTAACTTTCAATTCTTTATTCTCAACCTTCAACTTTCGATTTTTAACTTTCAATTTTTAATTTTTGATTTGAAAGATTAATTATGTTAATTACATGTGACACTGTATGATGTTTTATTTGTTTATTTGTTTATTTGATATATTTGTCTAATTTTATCGTATGTGTTTTTGTATAAAATTAATTCTGTTTGAAAGGTTAATTTAATTAGCCAACCAAATAAAAAAAATAAAAAAATTAGGAGAAAGATGCACCATGGCTCGGTGGGAGGCCTGGCTGGCCTCCTCATTCATGTTTTAGGAACATGTTGAAGAGGGCGCCCTTCAATTCCCCCAAAGAACACTTCCCATGCTTAGAGTTTGGATTGGTTGACTGCAAATCTTTGGTGATTCTCCAATCTTTGGTCTTTGTTAAAATTTTGACTCACCAAAAATGTAAATGATTTGGAATTTTTGCATTTTTTTTTCAAAGTAATATCCAAAAATACATTATTTTAAACACTGTTAATACACAAGATGAAGAAAGTATGAGAATAAGCGAACACAAACAGCACATTACAGATAAATAGATGAACATCACCTCAAACTAAGCTGTTTGCCATGCAGGGCCACTTTTGTACACTTTACTTATTCACAATCGAAAAATTTACCCATTCCTGACTCTTATCTCACCAGTACAGTCTTTTTGGGGTTCAAAATAGAGAAAACGCTCTGGTTTCACCAATGAAATTTGATAAAATGAATTGCCAAATATACACTGAAGTTGTTAAAATTGACAATTTTCATGATTCAAATCAGGTTAAATAGTTGTAATTGAGTTTAAGGAGTCTTGTAAGGATGTTCATGTGCCACATGCCTTTTGTAATAATGCTGCCTGCCGCTCTCACTCATAGATGAGCTGCACCAAGGCACCTAAACGAGGTACCTGCTGATCATTCAAAGACAGGTCCTTGACCGACAGCGGCACTAATTAATGTGGAATTGCTGTTCAGCTTCCATAGATTCCATAGATTCATCGCCACATCGTGGCATGTACAGATTGAACTTGAACATTTTAAAGCATGAATTCCAGCCAAGAGGACATCTAAGATGTCATAGCTCTCCATCCAATTTTAAATTTAAATTTTAAATTTGAACCGTGCAGAGCAATCTGCCATAGCACAGCAGCACACTCACTGAACTGGCTTTTTCTATAAGTCTCTTTTCGTCCTGATGAAGGCCTGTGTAAGATAGGCCCATTCAATAGCCTACTAGGGGCCGAAAAACACCTGCGTAGACCACTTTACCCTTTGTGTGTTATTGTCCACACTGTTTTACCATTGTTTCAATACCTTGTTTTGAAATTGCACTAATTGTTGTAACCCCTGTTCTCTATAACAGTAGGTGTTCAATCATTCAATGCTAATATGTACCAAAAAATTTGAGTCAAGTTTCTCGAATATGTATTTTGTACAACAACGTACATTTGGTTCATGTTCAGCCAGTAATGATATGTTCTGTGTATTCTGTGTGCCACTAGACCAATATGTATTTCCTTTTGAATATAAACATTTATTGAAAAAATGTGTGTCTACGATGTTATGTCAATGATTCCCTTGGGATGCTCAATCAGGCAAGACTGACATTTTTCATTTGTTTACTTATCGTAGAGCCCTCTTGGGCAGAACAGGGTCTTAACCAGGAGCCCTTATGTACTTTACGTTCTCTGTGCTCCAATCCTTTCACAGTATGTGATACACAACCTCCTGTTTAAATGTCTTTGGACTGTATTGGCATCAGAATAACAGAATACAGCAATATGTTCTGTGTATTCTGTGTGCCACTAGACCAATATGTCTTTCCTTTTGAATATAAACATTTATTGAAAAAATGTGTGTCTACGATGTTATGTCAATGATTCCCTTGGGATGCTCAATCAGGCAAGACTGACCCTTTTCATTTGTTTACTTATCGTAGAGCCCTCTTGGGCAGAACAGGGTCTTAACCAGGAGCCCTTATGTACTTTATGTTCTCTGTGCTCCAATCCTTTCACAGTATGTGATACACAACCTCCTGTTTAAATGTCTTTGGACTGTATTGGCATCAGAATAACAGAATACAGCAATATGTTCTGTGTATTCTGTGTGCCACTAGACCAATATGTCTTTCCTTTTGAATATAAACATTTATTGAAAAAATGTGTGTCTACGATGTTATGTCAATGATTCCCTTGGGATGCTCAATCAGGCAAGACTGACCCTTTTCATTTGTTTACTTATCGTAGAGCCCTCTTGGGCAGAACAGGGTCTTAACCAGGAGCCCTTATGTACTTTATGTTCTCTGTGCTCCAATCCTTTCACAGTATGTGATACACAACCTCCTTTTTAAATGTCTTTGGACTGTATTGGCATCAGAATAACAGAATACAGCAAACACAAAAACAGAAAGGCATGTTTTTAAATTGCAATGCTACAGTAGCATTAGTGTGACTATGGCTCAATCTCACAATGAACAGAATGGCACACATACATGGACATTTAAACTCATGGAAACAAACCGTTCTGCAAATACATTCACCATTCTATTACTCTCCCATTTATCATGGTAATGAATAATTTGCATCAAACATTTAAATACAGAGCAGGATGAACTACCATAGCAAAAGAAATGGACACAGCAGATCCCAAAACTGTTGATGTTACTTAGTACATGTTAAATCTATATGTGAACAGCTTTTAGAGAAATGTTTGTAAGAGACATGCATTTATTTGGGTCTGCTAGCCCAGGGAAACAGTTATGGACATAACAGATTATTTGAACTGTATTTCCTTATTTATTGCATTCATAATATATTTGACATTTTACGTTTTGAACTGGGTAATACACGTGTAATGGATGGGTGGTTATATTCCAAATAAACGTATAGCTGATGATGATGATGATGATGAAGAGGGAGAGAGAATTGTTGATTTAGATCCAGGGATTGGCAGGGCCAAAGCCTAACAAACCCAACAGAGAGTGAGAAAGTCTTACAGAGGATAGCCAGGAGACATCGCCCGGTATGTAAGAAACATTTGCAGACCATGAACTTGAGCCAGGAAAGCTCACACGTGACAGGAAGTATCCTGGGAACCACAAGCAAGAAAGGCTCTTTGAAACCATGATATCTTACAGGACACCAAAGGTCAGCTCAACCCTGGAGGAATGTGGTTCAGATGTGGGTTTCACATCTCATTGCATAACTTTTGGTGATGACTACAATGACAATGTCTGAAAATCAACCCAGGACAGATGGAGGGGCGAGAGGGGGCGGGGGGTGTAGACTATCAGGAAGCCAGGTGGCCAAACCTCAGGAAGGCCGTCATACACCAGCAACTGCCAGGGGGCCACTAGACACTCCACAGCCCATTGAACTGAGAGTGCATTTCTTTGTTGTTTTGGCCACAATAGTTAATCCAGAGAACTAACTTGCACACCGTGGAACTATGCAGTTCAGGTCCATGCCTATTAGCGTTTGCTTATGCGTTTCTCCCTGTTGCACCTGTGAGTACCCCAATCTTTCTAAATTCTAACCAGTCTGATAGCACAGCGAGTAGAGCGCTCACTTTGACATCTGTGCAGAGCCTGCTTGACGCAGGTTTGAATCCCGACAAGGCCAAACTCAGCCTTTCATCCCTCCGAGGTCAATAAATGAGCACCGCACACTGTGGGTAATAATAAGCAGCCCTCAGATACCTGAGGATTTGTAGCGCTATATACATGCTAAATTATTTTTATTGTTATTACTTTACTGTCTCCAGACAGTGTGACACTCACCTATACTGCATTCACTCCTGCTCCTCCTGCTGCTCCTCCTGCTCACCTCTGTGAGGAACCTGAGGGCATCCTGCAATCTACTCCCCATGGATCCTCGTCTCAGGCCACCAGGGAAAAATCATTGCTTTTGGATTGCAATCTTGGGGTAGATTTGCAAGGGAGGATCACCTGGGCGTAGGAACCTCAACGAGTGGGGAAAGAATTGAACGTATGGTTCTTTAGTAACGTGCAATCCATGGATGGGGTTCATAGAGTAACTCTGAGTCCAAATAAGCGAACCAACTCAGGAAGATGGCAAAGGTGGCTGTTTTATTAACAAATATCAAAAACAGGGAGGTTAAAATGGATATCAACGGACTTTCCCTCAGTTACTCATAAAACAAACACTTTATACTAAAAATACGTAAGCGTGACATCATACTATATGGCAACATAAATTATAATTGGTTCAAGAGGAACATCTAAGTATACTTTCTATAAGGACTGGGATTGTGATTGGATGTCTACTGTAAGGTAGACAACTGATGCCTACCTCTAAAACATGTAATCTTCAACACTGTTAAGTACACGGTTTATCATTGACTCTCAAACTATCAGACCCATCATTATACAGCCCTCTACAATTGATTGGCATTCCTGTGCCATGTCTGTAACTTTCAGTTCACTTAGCAGCACAAAAGCTCATATAGAGGTGCCAGGAGGTGGACTTGACTTCACCTCCCCACCCAATTAGCCCAACATCTCTCACCATGGCCTTGCAAAGTATCCTTCTCTGTGGCAATATATGGGAGTACAGGCTTTCACTATTGTTTTTCTAGGACTCCAAGATCAACTTTATTTCCATCCTCAGCTCACGTGACAGGAGGCCATGATTCTGGTCCATTCTGCAACATTTAAATGTCTTAAATGAATACAACTTGGCAATCTTGGTGTTTTTGTCTTTGCCTCTTAATAAGGGGTGATTTGTCGTTTCCACATTCACTGGTTTCAAGAATAGATAACCAACCTTGTCTACTTCTGTTTTGATGCCAGGCCAGACAACCTAGCCAGGCTCTTCCACGATCTCAGCTTATTCTTGCTGCAACACAATTCTTGCTCTTCCATCTCCATGGGTTCTGGCTTACTAAAATTCATGACACGATGTCCAGCTTCTATACAAAGGCGGCTTCGCCTGCAGTCTATTCACTACATATAGCCGGCTTCTATGAGCACTTAGTCTACTTACGTTTCTTATTGAATGGTTGCATTTCTGTAGAACTTTGCATGCGTGCAATCTTAGTTTCAGCATATGAAAGTTTACTCAGTTCTTAACTTCATCATCAGTTTCAGTAAGATCCATGCATTCACTTCAGCCAGTATTCTCAGTGTGTCACGCTCGTCTCTTGTGACGTCACTAACTTCTCTTTTACTCCTTTTCATATTCCTTCAGGGAGTTCCTCCCTCAGATTGATGTCTCTTCGGGGATACATTTGATAGGATTTTGTCAGTAGATACCTTTTCTCAAATACACAACTGCTGGTGTCAAACATGTCACAGTCTCAGACTTCCAACATATAGGAGGCAGGTGGGTGGGATTTCGTGCAGAGGCGTGCAGCTGCTCCTCGACAGAATGTCTTCAGGTGAGGCATGTATCCCCCTTTCCCTTATCATAATGCAACCTGCACTCCCCTTGCCTTTATAGATTATTAGCCTGTCCCTCTTTCACACACACACCCACTGTCCAACATTCCTATGCCTTTAAGACTGGGACGAGGAAGAGACAACTAGGAGTAAAGGACACTTCCATTTCTGGACACCACTCTGGTACTGAGACGAGGAAGAGGGCTATGGAACACCACTACATGTTCAGACATGCCTAACTAATAAAGGTAATTGTCATCTGGCAAAATACTTTCACCTGCAGCCAGTTAGGGTGCAACAGGTGCATATAAGGAGAGACATGCGAGAACGAAGGAGAGACTATTCTGGTGAGATGAAGGCCACAACCCGATATGGAGCAGGCTGGAGAGGAGCCGGTGAAAAGGACGCCAAGCACTGCAGGGAAGTGAGCAAGATGCTCAACCCCGAACAGACTGCGAGAATGTGTAGAGCCCTGCATATCTATGTGCCGTGTGTCCCCCACCATAACTGGGTGACACAGAAGTCCCCAAGGGGCTGCCAGCAGCAGCAATGTGGTTCAGAAAAGGTGAGCGCTGCTCACTGGAACTCCCGGCAAGTGAAGGGAGAGCAAGAGACCACAGAAGGAGAAATCACCCAAAAGAGTGGCCATGGAACAGTGATTGATGGAGAGGGAACACCCCTGCCGGGACACTCTAGATGTTGGGCTTGGGCAAAGGAAGATGCTGATCGAATGAAACCTTGTAATAAGCGGGTCTTGAGACTGATGGAAAGACTACTGAATGCTGAACAAGCTGCAAAGTACTTTATGACTTACTGAATACCGAACTAAGTAAAAAATATGCAAAGCCTGCGAAAATATTGCACAAGTGAAATGAAAGTGATGAGCATTTTTTCGAACAAAGTGAAAGCAAATAAAAAGCATTGATGGACAATGTGCAAGTATGAGCCAAGTGAAAGCCTGTAATTAGGGCTTGTGAAGCAAGTGTAAAGCAAAGGATAAGCACTATTGGATAGTGTGAAAGCAAGGTGTTGACAAGGAATACACACAGCAATAGAACTAAAAGTGGACCAATGACACAAATTCAGAGGGAAAACCTCTTTTGGAGAGGAAGTCCAATGAGAGCAAGTGAACATAATAAAGTGGCAAAGGTTTTCGGTTGCGTGAGATGTAATGGCTGGACCGTGTGGTCTGACAATTGCATCTAAACCTAGTAACCCCTGCTTGGAGTGAACCAAGAAAAGTCAATATACTGAAGCTGTTGTGCTTAACAAGTTTTAAAGTGATAAAAGAAAAGAGCAAGCTATGTTAACTGTTGAAAAGTCTGAAAGGTTACAAATTTGATTTGGAATACTTATGGAGAGCTAAGAAAATTGAACTGACTGTGATTTTGAAGCTAGTAGAATTGTTTACTTGGGGAAAGGAACTCTGAGACTTGGTGTACTGTGTTAAACTTGGGGAAGGAAAACGGAAAGTATTTTTTAACTGTGTTGAACTTGGGAATGGGAACCCTAAGGTCTTTTTGTGGAACTGTTTTGAATTTAGGGAAGGGGAAGCTGAAATACAAGCCAAGAGCTGGAAGAAGCTCTGAACTTTATTTGAACACTGTTACTTTGGTTGCTGACATCACTACACATTGTATATCTTTAGTTCTGAGGGAAAGTATAGGTTTTGGACACAGGTAGACTTTTGAGTTGAACTTAATGACACAGACTGTCCTTAGTTTCCCTAGGTAGGGAAATCCCACCTGAACATAGGGCAAGCTAGGCCTTAATCCATCCTGAAATATAAGAAATCAACTATTTGATCTTAGAAAAGTGAATCTGCTGTCTGTGTCTTACTTCATGATGAATTCACAAATGGTGTCAGAGTGGGATGCCACCAATGACTCTATTGGGTTTGTCTTTTGTAACAGTAAGGATGAGATTATTCCCCCGGTTGAAAGAAGAGGTACACACATTGACTTGCTCTGAATTCCACCCCCTGAAACTTATATTAGAGTGGCCCTCAAATGATGACTATCATGTAGGTTTGCAATTGATGTACTGGCTGGTGTTATAGACCCATACTTTAAAGGTGATATTAAAGTGTTGTTACAGAACCATGGAAAAGATCCCTTCCAAATCCATCAAGGGGATACAATTGTTCAAGGGGTGCTTGAGAGGGCAATACTCCCTAGGATAGCTGGTCAAGTGGCACAGCGAGTACAGCGCTCGCTTTGACATCCGTGCAGAGCTTGCCAACGCAGGTTCGAATCCCGACAGGGCCAAAATCAGCCTTTCATTCTTCTGAGGTCGATAAATGAGCACCACACACCATAGGTGATAATAAGCAGCGCTCAGATACCTGAGGGTTCGTAGCGCTATATAAATGCGAAATTATTATTAATAAGGAGGAGGACAGGATGGAGAGAACTGAGAGAGGTACGCAAGGTCTCGGGAGGCAGATGAAACACCTGACAGCCCTCCAGAACCTGAGCTTTGACGAGTCAGAGTCGAAGAAAATGAAACCCTTCCCAGCCTAGCCTTTGCCCAAAAGAAAAACCCATTGTTGGCTGAAGCCTTTTTACAGTTTGAATCTGAACAGGAAGGCCTTGAAAAAGGAGGGGCATTTTTCTTTCTAAAACATGTGCTTATGTATCTAGAAGAAATCACTTCAGAAGGCTTAGAAAAAAAAACATCTGTTTGTCCGTAAGAGTCATAAAGAAGTTCTACTTGAAATAGCCCACTCACATTTGACTGGAGGCCAATTCGGACAGACAAAGACACAGGCCGAAATCACTAAAACCTTTAATTTTCCAGGAATACATGCTGATATTAAAAACTTTGCCCAGACCTTTGAGATATACCAAAATACTAGTACTCATATACCACCACCAGTTCCCTTAAATCCATTGACAGTCATTGAAATTCCATTCTCAAAAATTGGTATCGACATTGTAGGGCCTTTAGAAACATCAACATTGGGAATCAAGTACATTTTAGTGATCATGGACTATTCAACATGAATAATCAGAGGCCTTTCTCCTAAGTGCAAATACCACCCGCCAAATCCTGTAAAACTTGCTCCCTTGTTTTTAACAAGTAGGGTTTCTAAAGGAAATATTGACAGATCAAGGATCAACCTTCTTGAGCAAACTCATGGTTGAAGTTAAACAATTGTTGCATATTACCACCTTGAGGACCTCAGTATACCACCCAGAGCAGATGGCCTTGTAGAGAGATTTAACAAAACATTGAAGGCCATATTGAGGAGGTTAGTGGAACAAGATGACAGGAATTGGGATCAGATGTTCCCATGAACTTTATTTGCAGTTAGGAAAACACCTCAGGCTTCTACCCGTTTTTAGTTGCTTTACGGATTGGATCCCTAGAATGTGGTAGATATGCTGAAGGAAATCTGGGAAGAAAGAGAGGAGGCCCCAATACCACTTTTCCAAACTGCCACTCGACTTAAAGAACACATGATTGCAGTTAGATCATTGTTACAAACCCATATGGCTAAGGCACACGAACAACAGAAAACCTCCTATGACAAAAAGGTGTCATTAAAATCTTTTTCCATAAGCCAAAAAGTATTAGTTTTGTTACCCACTACTGAGAACAAACTAATATCTAAGTGCCATGGACCACATACGGTGTTAGAACAAATGAGACCTTGAAATTATGACATTTTTTAACCTGATTGCCACCATAAAACACACGTCTACCACATAATTCTTCTAAAGGAGTAGAAGGAAAATCCTTCAGAATCTAATGTCACCTTTTTGTCTTGTTTGTTACGTGAAGATTCAGATAACACCAGCCTAAGACCACCCGACTTGAATAACAACCAAAAGCAAGATCTATATGATCTCATAAGACAATTTACTGATGTATTTAGAGAAGAGCCAGGAAGAGTGAAGGATCTTTATCATCACATTTGTACTCCAGAAGGCAAAGTGGTACATATAAATCCTATCCCGCTACCTGAATCTTGAAAAGAAACATTATTCAGGAAGTAAAACAGATGCTTAGGCCAATATTATTGAACCATCTACTAGCCCCTGGTCCTCCCCTATCGTGTTGGCGGCAAAGCCCGATGGGAGTTGGAGGTTTGGCATTGACTTTAGACAGGTAAATGCTACATCTGCCTTTGACGCTCACTCAATGTAATGTTATATTTTTTGGCATTTATATAGCTCTCTATATATAACTGTTATGACCTCAAAGCGCTGGTAGGTTGAATGCCCTCGGGGACCGTAGTCCAGGTCAGTTGAGAGAACAAGGTGTTGCAGGGTGCTTGGGAACACCAGTTATGTGTGCAGCTGATTTAATTGCCTGATGGTAGCTGCATCCTAGCATTAGGTTTGGTGGTATTGATATAAATTGAATGTGTGCAGTCTGGCGGGCGGACACCAAGACTGGGTTCTGGCTGCGTTGGGCCTGTCGGATGCTTATGTGTGCAGCTAGGCCGGTTTGCCATGGGATATAGCTGCGTTTATTAGAATGATGAGGTGTTTTTTGTGTTAATGTTCATATTTGAGCAGCTAGGCCAAAATTGATCGAGGGGTATAGGTGCACTCTAATTGAGTGATGGTGTAGAGGAGAGAGTAAGCGTAGTGATATGGGAGGTGAGAGTGTGGGTTGAGTTATGATCTAAAACGTAGGTAAGTAACTTACAGAACTATCGTAGACGGAATTTGTTTTAGGTGTGAGATGAGCGGGTTAGAGCAATTCTAATTGTGCAGCGCATGCACCTGAGTCATAGTGCTATCAGAGGGGGAATTTTCAAGATGTGTGATAAAGTAGCTTACTAGATGTGAATCAATCTTGCAAGAACAGTTCCTAAGCATGTAAATAAATCACAGTATCATAGCATGCACCCTCTAGATTTTAGTCAACCGAAGTAAGACAGTTTCCAGGCGAACGACACAAGCCGGTGATGCAGACTAGTAGATTCAAAGTACTATCACAGTGAGTGCTTTCTAGGTTTGGTTCAGTGCAATGCTAATAGTTCCTAACAATTTTCTAAGTGTGAGTTAATGTAATGCTAATAATTTCTAGCAATTTTCTGACTGTTATGAAGATTAATAAAATCACAGATTTTGAGAATTCTGTACGGTAGGAGAGAGGGCCAGGTCCCACAATACACCACGTTTCACCATACAATAGACATACATGTAGGTCATACCTAGACACGAGTGACTTTCACAATACACTATGTTTCACCATAAAGCAGATGAAGATGGAGGCTTATACCTAGATATGAGAGTCTTATACAGTGGGAGAAAGTTCTAGCTACCACAATAGGTGGGTCTCAACATATAACAGCCAGAGATGGAGGTCACACCTCGATTCAGGAGTCCTGCAGAGTGGGAGAGAGGCCCAGGTATCCCAATACATTATGTTTCACCTCACAATAGACAACGGCGAGGCTGACCTAGATTTGAGAATCCGTGTTTGCTTAACATTCACAATTCTATCAAAGTGCGGGACCTACCAACACCCACAACTCCATCCAAGTGTGGGATCCACCAACACTGAAAACCCTGTCTAGATGCGATGGAGGCCAGCTTCCACAGTTCTATCTGACTGTGCCATTGGCTAAGGTTCACATTTCTATCTAAGTGTCGCGCCTGCTAACATTCCCAATTCTATCCAAGTGTGGCATTTAGTTAACATTCACAATTTCAATCTAAGTGAGGCATTTTACTTAGCATTCACTGTTCCAATCTAAGTGTGGCAATTAATTAAGATTTATAATTCTACTTTAGTGAGGTTATTGCTAACATCCACAATTCTATCCAAGTGTGGGACTGCCAACGTTCACAATTCCATCCAAGCATGGCACTTGCTAACATTCACAATTCTATCCAAGTGTGGCATTTTAATAAGCATTCACAATTCCATCTAAGTGTGGCATTTACTTAAGAATCATAATTCTATCTAAGTGAGGCAATGCTAACGTTCACAACTCCATCCAAGTGTGGCACTTGATAACATTCACAATTCCATCTAAGTGTGGCATTTTAAATATCATTCACAATTCCATCTAAGTGTGGCATTTACTTAAGGTTCATAATTCTATCTAATTGAGGCAATGCTACCGTTCACAATTCTATCCAAGTGAGGTATTTGCTAACATTCACAATTTCCATCTAAGTGTGGACTTTACATAAAATGCACAATTTCCATCAGAGTGATTAATTGCTAACATTCGCAATTCTATCCAAGTGTGCCAATTGCTAACATTCACAATTCTATCTAAGTGTGGCATTTACTTAAGGTTCATAATTCTATCCAAGTGTGGCAATTGCTAACGTTATACTTGTTAAAGATGCAAGCCAATATTCACAACTCTAAGTTCAATGTTATGATGCAAGGTAATGAAGAGTGGCGGGGCCTTCTAGAGTAGAGTGATTGCTCAACTCCCCACCCGTGCCACACTTACTTTGGGAGTTGCTACTGGTTGACGGCTGGTGTCTGGCTTCCTTGGCTTTCTTTGCTGACACATGCTGACACATCTTGGAGTCGCTAATGTAGGAGATGCCCTTTGCTTTGGGTCCTTAGCCACAGGGGCTGCCGGTCAGAGGGCTGCCCTGGCAAGGTGGGTTAAAGTGCCTGGGCAGACAATCAGGGACAGTGAGAGAGCAGGGGAGGCGGGACAAGATGAACGGGGAAATGGAAGCAGGCCTAGGCTGCCAGCTCAGTGTATCTCATAGAAAAAGAAAGTGTTCTGCTTTTAAAAATGACTGCATACTGATGACCTGTCCATCCTGTTAACTGTACACAATTTGGTTCCAGTAAGACCCTGCTATGTGTATCCACCTTCAGGTTGTGCTCCAGCAAAATGGGGGCATTTCTCATTGAATGACAGGCTGTGTCAGGCAAGCTCTATGAAATAGCAAAGAATTTCACTCCAAGCCGTACGCAAAACGCTTAATTATTTTGCAACAAAATATCACTGACAAGCCCTTCACAAGAAGCCCTCTCTCTCTGTACTTGTGTCAGTTTCATTGGACCCTGCCTTGGACAGATTCCTATGTGGTAGAAATGATTAGGGCCATGGAAATGCTCAGAACACAGATGTGAGAGAAAACCGCATTTGAAAGTGACATTTAAGGAAAATTAACCACGTGTAAAATTGTGCTTTTAACAAACAAGACAATGTTGTTTTGAAAGTGAAAATGTTAAATTAAGGCCCTGTCATTGCATAGCAATGTGATGGGGGTTTGCTTTAAAACATATATAGGATATTTAATTTCAACAGACATGCTTTCTGGTTCAGAAAAAAAAAATAATAATAGTAATAATTTGCTGAAGCCACAGAACAGTTTTTTTTCTTGGCCTCGCTTCAAAGGACTTTCTTCCTGGGAACAGGATCTGCCTCCCTTCAAGATGAAGCATATGAATAGGCAAGGATGGTGGATCTCGCACCCTCGTCCAACTCTGTGGCAGTGCTCCAGCCTGGTACAATGAATTTGCAGGACACATAGGTGTGACTTTTTAGCAGCACCTCCCCTCAAGTCAAACTGATGAGTTTCAAAGGCAACCCCATTGCAACATTGGACTCAGGCTGGCTAAAGCCTGACAGTTGGAAGGGGGTTGGGAAGTATGCCCTTATTTGGAAGACAACGATAGCCCATTTGCGGCAAAAGACTGCTCTGAATTAATAAATGTTAAGACTCTTATTCCTGCACCCGGAAATTGCAGTAATGTGAACGTTTAACAGTTTAAATGTAATTTTTGTGGCATTAGAACAAGACATTGTAGATTTCCCTAGCGTGTGGAGGACAGAAACGGCAGAAAAATGTAAATCACGGTAAAAGTATACATGGTATAACTTTGAAATTTAATGCAAACATGCTTTTTGATAATAGGTACGCATTTCTAAAATTGTAGAATTTTAGGTGAAGCAGTTACCACTTGAAATGGCGAAAGATTATTAGAGTGACGAAACAAGATCGTATAAATGTGGGAATTGGAATGACAGGTTCAGTGTAAAATCGGGAATGTGCCTATGTGATTTTCAAAAGTGTCACAACTTTAAAAATGTGCAATTTATGTTATAAACTGATTTTGGCTGAAAGAACTGTGGGAGGGCCATGGGCATTGTAAGCACACACCATAAAACTGATGTTGTGTCCCTTAAATCCAACCGGCTGACAGGAAGACGGTAACAGTCATCCCTGACCAATCCAGTTGTTAGAGGCATGTCCAACCAAAGCCTGCCCCCATAGTATAATCCTGTGATGTCATCCTCTTTATATAAGGTGGAATCTCAGCGAGACAAAGGACACTCTCTTCGGAATTTTCCAGCTCCTGTGCATCCAGATATTCCATATTCACTCTGCAAGATTCCAGACTCCACTGCCAGGCCAGAGCATAGCTGACCCTATACAGGCAGGACCCCTGATCCAGAAAAACCCCACTAAAAGTCCCAATAACTCAGGGAGAAAGGGGAAAGGTGGCTGAATCCTTATTGGGATTCTCCAGTTCTGCCTGCTTCCGCTGCTTCCGCTGCTACCGGATCTATCCATCTGAGGTGCCGCTGTGCCGTGACCAGACCCTTGCCCAGCTGTTTTCTTCTAGGAGAGCCTGCTGCTGTGACCAGTGACCAGATATTGCCTTGCTATTTAGAAACTTTGTCCGCTGTCCAAAATACCCCATACAAGTGCTTGTTGTGAGTATTTCCCTTCCCCAACAACCACAAACTGCATACTGTGCTCTGTTACCTTGTATTGGGTCCCATCCCATAGAAATCCCATAAGTGCCATAGCAGAAATCCTTAAAACTGTCAGAATCCCCTGTGCATCCTGTCCTTGATCTCCAAGTGTTAGCGCCATTCTTTCAACTCATTTCTGTCCTTGTGTAAGTCCTTAGTACTATTTTGATTAAATAAATGAATCTCCCTAAAAGAGGCACACAGCATGAAGGTGTTACAACTGCAGTTTAACCTTCTTATTCATGGGTGGTGTTTCTCTTTTCTAGCCACTAAAATCAAGTTTAAGTGAAACTTGTCCTTTCCTTTCCAAACCGATTTTCCTTGTCCACTGCTCTCATTTTTAAAAGCAAATTTCCTTTCCTGTTAAGAATCTCATCTAGTCACTTTCATATTATCCCTGTGATGTGCATTTGTCCCTCAGCATACAAACCACATTCCGATTTTGTCTGTTTCCCCCATTTTAAAGCTGTTTTGACGTTTAAACCTGTGAAAATTAGCAAATGTAATTTCTCCACGTGTGATTTGTTGCACTGTATGTTCCTTCCAAAGTTGATTTTCTGAATCGTACACCCGTTGCTAGTACATTGCCTGGTAGTTTATAAGTGTTCTGACTTCTTTGAGACAACCATACTGATTTCAACCTTATTCATTCAACCGCACATGTAAAACAAATATTTACTCATTCTGAGTGCTATTTTGTGCAAATGCAAAGGTTTTTAAATCTGAAGTAGACCTTACTCCTTGCTACTCCTGTCTATTCACCCAAAATGCAGTTAATTGTGGTTTGAGAGAGTGTTGCAGGGGAAATCTTATCTGGGGTGCTATCTACCTGAAAAGTAATATTGCTCCCATTCATTTGTGATTTGTGTATGTTATATTAGAAGGTAAGACTAACGGGGTAATTCATAGAATTTCGCGCACTGTGGCACACGCGGCTGGCGCACAGTGTGCACGTGCGAATGTCTGCGCCAGCCGCGTGCGCTAAAATCGATTTCTGCGCACAGCGTATTCATGGATTTTAGCCTCCAAAACCAGCCGTGGCGCAGAGTGGCGCAGCGACCCTGCAGCAGCGCCAGTTAAGCCCCAAAGAACGCCCTCGCGCAAGAAAAAGCCATCAAAATCCCCAATCCAGTGCAAAGGGCTGCGCATACACTGGTCCAGTTTACAGGGCTGCCAAACAGCAAACGCCAAGCGGGGAACGAGTATTACTGAGGTTCGCATGAAGTTTCACACGCGAAAGGACCTGTGCGTGTGGGTTACATGTATAACTGGGGTTCGCGTGAAGTTTCACACGCGATTGGAGCAGGGTACATGTATTACGGGGTTCGTGGCAAGTTTCACACACGAAAGGGCCTGTGCGAGTGGGGTACGTGTATAACTGGGGTTCGCGGGAAGTTTCACATGCGATTGGAGCAGGGTACGTGTATTACGGGGTTCGCGGGAAGTCTCAAACGCGATTGGAGCAGGGTACGTGTAATACGGGGGTTCACGGGAAGTTTCACACGAGAAAGGGCCTGTTCGAGTGGAGCATGTGTATAACTGGAGTTTGTGGGAACTTTCACATGCGATAGGCCCTGTGCTAGCGGGGTACATGTATTACTCGGGTTCGCGGGAAGTTTCACACGCGATTGGAGCAGGGTACGTTTATTACGGGGTTCGCGGGAAGTTTCACACGCGAAAGGGCTTGTGCGAGTGGGGTACGTGTATAACTGGGGTTCACGGGAAGTCTCACATGCGATTTCAGCAGGGTACGTGTATTACGGGGGTGCGCGGGAAGTTTCACACGCGAAAGGGCCTATGCGAGTGGGGTACGTGTATTTCTGGGGTTCGCGGGAAGTTTTACACGTGAAAGGGCCCTGTGCGAGTGGGGTACTGTATTCATGGGGTTCGCGTGAAGTTTTACACGTGAAAGGGCCCTGTGCAAGTGGGGTACGTGTATTCCTGGGGTTCACATGAAGTTTTACACGCGAAAGGGCAACGCCCGTGCGCAATACGTCACAGAAGCGCTTACGCGCTAAGGGCCTTTGGTCCAATGAAATGGCGTTCGTGTGCTGACCCACTTACGCGCTAAGGGCCTTTCCTCGAATTACACGCTGATGTGCAATTTTTTCACGTGCCAAATCACTCCGTATCAAGCTGGTCACGCATACACACTTGGAAGACCACGCTCCTGCCCTGAAGGCCATTTTCCTGCTCCTCAGAGCCCCGAGCACGCTCCCACCTGACATCTGCTGCTGCCTGACTGTCTGCTGCCCACGTGCCCTGCTATTTGGTGCCTGCACATCAGCCATCTGCAGGGGTCCAGTTGCTGTGTCCACCCCTGCTGGAACAGAAGACTCCAGACTGGGATACCATTGCTCCACAGCCCAGCCCCAGGACCCAGTTGCCCACCCACTCCTGCCTCTGGGGTGGCCATGTCAGGCACATCTCCATCTGGCACCACTGGCAACCCCCAGCCAGAGAGGCAGAGGGCCACCAGCTTCACTGCCACCGAAGTTGGTGTCCTGGTGGAGCATGTCCTGGGGCATTATGATGTCCTCTTTGGAACATCACGCACCAACAAGGAAGGACGGGAGAGGATCTGGGACGACATAGTGGTTGCCATCAACGTGGAGGGGGTGGCAACCCGCGACATCAAGCACGTTAAGAAGCGCTGGGCGGACTTCAGGTCCAGGACCCTCCACAAGGCCCGGTGCCTCGCGGAGGGGGGCCGGGCATGCATGAGTAACATCCAGATGAGGGTCCTGGAATGCGTAGGCCCAGCGCTCCACGGCCAGATCCTTCGGAGGCAGACCCGTCTGGAGTTCAGCGGTAAGTGGCCAAGCATTGCTGTGTGAGACAGGGCATGTTGCAGTGTGCTGGTAGTCTGATGCTTGACTGTATGTGTGACATAGGCCATGTATGGATGTGTGTGTGCAGGGACATCATGGTCATGCATGTGAGACCAGTTATGTGTGAACCACATGGTTGGTGCATGTCTTTTAATGCAACATGGGGAGCTCTATGCGTAATGCATACATGAAAGCATGGCTGTCTCTGTTCCTGGACATGAAGGGGGGGGTGAGGAATGGGTGCTGATGTCATGTACATGTATGGTGCACATGTGTGTGTGTGTGCCTGAGAAGTGTGCGTGTGACTTTGAAACGCCATGGATGCATGTGACTTTGTGACTTTGAAGGCAACATCTTGGTTTACAGGGGCCCTTCTACATGGATGTTGATGTTGATTGCAGGCGCCAGGACTGTTTCTGCATGTGTGTTGTGTGCATTCACCCATGTGTTGTGGAGTGACAAGATGGAAGTGACATTTGACAGTGCCACTCATGTGTTATTGCTTCCTGTCTAGGGTATTTTGTACTGTACCCTGATACTTGTGTTCTATGTCTCCCTCTACGCAGCGTCAAGTGAAGAAGAGGGCGGAGACGGCGCTGTGGAGCCAAGCGGTGGGGATGCCTCCACTGGGCGGCGACGCAAGGCCCAGCCACCCTCCCAGGAATTACCATCATCCGGGAGCGAGGGGGCTGGTGCTGCGTCTGCCACAACGGCTGTGGCAGAAGGGCCGGGTGAGCCCCCACAGGGGCTTCCAATGGCGGAAGACGGTGTGGAGACATCCAGGTTGGTGGTCTCCACAGAGGAGGAGGAGCCCGCTACTGAGCCGCACATGGGGCCTGGTGGGGTTAGTACCACTGGTGCAAGTGGTGCAGTCCAGGGCCAGGGTCAGGCGGCAGCACAGGTGTCAGGATACTGTCAGGATTAGTCCTGCGAATACTAAGGCAGCGAATATGGCAAGGGAAATGTGCACATAGGAACAATGACTCATGTATGCTAGAAGCCAGGAGTGCAAACAGAGTGTGATTTTAAACCCAATATATGAAAAGGGATGTGGGGTAAGCACCTGACCGCGAGGAAAGTCGGCAAGCGCCTTACCCCCAATTGCTGTTACAGGTACTGACAGCGCTAAACCCACGTGGAGGGCAAGCAATGACAGGATCTGTGAACTAACACTCTGATGGAATCAAATAAGGGAACTAAAGAACTGTACTCACAAGGACGAGATATACCTCTTGAATGTCAGCTAGCCCACGAATCCTGTTGATGAAACTGGGACCCCGAGAGGCTAGAACAGCAATGGGAGAAGTAGGAAGGTCCAGAGGGCAAGGGCTGTAGGTTGCCAGGGAGAGGTAGACTGTAGAACAGGGGGCCCAAGAGGACAAGGGCTGAAGGTAGCCGGAGCGAGGCAGGCTGCAGGGCAGGGAGCCCAGAGGACAAGGGCGGAGGCTGGAAGGCAGCAGAGCGTGATCCGCTGTAATGTGGGGAGCCCGGCAGGGCAAGGGTGAAGGCTGGAAGGCAGCCGAGCGTGATCCGCTGCAGAAAACTAAATACCTAAGTTGAAATAGTGATAACAAATAGTGAGGAAAACATAAGCATTCACACAGGAGCTAGCTAACAACCGCACACCACACCTAAAATCAAAAGGGAAAATAAATGCAGAAGAGCTAAGGAAAACCTGAAATGGATCCCAATAGAAGTAAGGATCAGGAGCAGGGAAAAAGCTAAATAACCAATGCAAACTTTTCCCTACCCCTCCAAGGAAAAGACAGGAAACTAAACTAAGAGGAAGGCTAAGGTAAATGGGTAACAGCAGCAAAGGACAGAGTCAAAGAAATATAGAACACAGACAAACTGGGCTGCATCTAAAAGGGGAAAGCACTGAGAAATGCTGCCTGCAAACAGAGGAAGACAAAAAGGGAAATCAAGGGAGCAGAAATCAATTAGTTCATGAATCCGAAATTCAGGGCGGAGGAAACAAGAAAACAGGAACAAGAAAGTAGGTACAAAAGGCAAGGAACAAGGAACCAGGGACTAGTCAAAACAGGAACACTGCAGACGATGACCAGCGCTGGACTGAAGTGAGACTGAGGCTTTTAAAGCTGTTAACGAGCACACGCCTCAGGTGTGCTGACTGCTGCACCTGCAGCCACAGGTGTTGCCTATCCTCCACCCAACCTTGTCCTGCAAGGGTGGAGGTGGAGCAGTGGGCCAGGCATTCTGGGAAGCACAGTCATTTGGTTAAAGAAGCATGCTGGCTGCCAAAAACCTGGAATGGATCCGGAAGGGAAGTAGTTTGGAAAATAGGGATTTAGCGCTCCCAGTTCATTGCAGCACTGTGGCATTAGGTTCGGAGGAAATGTCCAGCAGGGAATAAGCCCCAAAACATGCCCCCAAGTGGCGGGAACGGGAGCGAAGGGAGCGAGTCGTGACAGTATACCCCCTCCTACGGCCCTCTTCGGGTGCCCGCCACCCGCACGAGACTTCTTCTTTCCATGATGGGAGTGCTTTTTCTTTGGAGGTGGCACTGATGGAAATGGTGGCTTGTGGGCAAAGGCAGATGGGCTTCCATGATAGGAGTGCTTTGTCTTTGGAGGTGATACTGATGGAAACGGTGGTTTCTGGTGAGGAAGAGACTCATGGTTCGAAGAAGGGCATGAAGGACTTGCAAGACCTGAAGCAACGTTGAAAGGTCCAGGAAGCTCAGTCACTGGGAGTGGACCCTTGTAAGTCTTTGAGGAGGGAGGCAGACTGATGCAACTTGCCTTAGACAATGGTAGAAGTTCTGTTAGCCTTTCTGCCGAGAGCGGACATGCGGGAGGTGAGGAAGTTGCTGGTTTCAGGAAATGTTCATGTTCAGCCATTAGAGAAGGTGGCGGCTGAGGTAGAGGTTCAGATCTTTTTCTGTCATCCATCTGGGAAAAAGCTTGTGGTTGAAAATGATTAAGGTTTAACTGCACATGTTCTACACCTTGGATGCCTGGAAGTCCAATGGGTTGTACGAGGCTGGTACTCCTGGTGACAGTCGTGTAGCTACTTTGTTGCACGTTGGATACAACAGCAGGGACGTTTGGCATACTGATAGGAGTGATAGACACAGTACTTGGTACTTCAGGCACACTCGCAGAAGGAGCGATAACAGACACATCTTGAACTGCAGCAGACATTCCCTTCCTTTGGCTACTAGCACCCAACTGGTGCTTCTTGGCGGAATTCTGTTGCACAAGTTCTGTAGGTAATACGCCGGTCTGCACCACCCCCTGTGCATACCCAGGTGAGTGGTTCTGACTCACCACTTGGTCCAGCTTGATGACTCTGAAGCGGGAGCTGGCAAAAGTCTCAAACTCTGATGCTGCATTTTTAGGAGGCTCTGATGCTAAAGTGAAGCAGTTGGAAGAATCGTCTTGTGGAAAAGGCAGGCATTCTGGTGCTCCTCCTGAAGCAAAAGAAAGGCAATCTAAACGTTCATCGACAGTAGATGTTTGGGATTCAGGAGGACTGTCTGGAGCAGTAGAAAATACAGCAGGATCTGATGGTGTAGACAGGTATACCTCTGATGTTGGAAGCGAGGCTAAGCAGGATACCGGTGTCTCATGAACTGAAGGCAAACAAGCAATAGACTCTGGAACTGAAGACATGCACATATGATGGACTACCGGAGGCTCTCTGGCTGAAGGATGATCTTCTGGATGAGTCACTGTAGCTGAAGACAGGCAGGCCAGAGGAAACTTTGAAGCTGAAGGCATGCAAGTTGGAGCCATCTCGGTAGCTGAATCCAAACATGTCAGGGTCTTTGGGACTGACCCCGTGCATGGTGGAGGCTCTTGATTAAATGGCAGACATGGCAGCGGTTCATTGATTGAAGACACGTGTACCAAAGATGACTGCAGGGCTGTGGATTGGATCATAGAAGAGTCAATGGTTGTAGGAGGACACCCAGAAGTCTCAGAAGTTGATAGACACATTGGTGACTCAGGAATGGAGGGCACCTTTAGGGCATTAGACTCCTTGGCTCCAGTAACCAAGGACTGAACTGTACCCTTGCAGACCTTTTCTTTAGTGGGTGACACAGAGTCTCTTTCTTTGTGGAAGTCAAAATCAACCAGTGGAATCACCATAGTAAAGTCTCTGTTAATCAGGATTTCGTCAATTGTCCATTCCTCTGTCTTAGCTTCTGAAAGAGGCAGATTAACAATCAACAGTTCAGGAATCGCCTGCTGGTCTTTTGGTTCTGTATACTGTGGAATGAGTTCATCAGAACATGAAATCTGTACTGTCTCTGACTGTTCGTATTGATCAGGATTGGCAGAAGGAAGAGTGAACCCAGAGGTAAGATCGTTTTCCACATCAGCTTTAACATCTACTTCAGTCTCAGCAGCTGTATCAAGAGCAGGACCTAAGCCTACTGTAGTGACTGAATCTGTGTATGTCACCTTTGTGTATTGTGTTTGGAGATCAGAAGCTTGTATGTGTGCTAGCTCAGAATTATGACAGACTGCTACACAGGAAACTTTAGGTAAAGGAGTGGCTTGTAAATCTTCAGCTAACTGCAATCCCTGACAATCAGCAGAACAATTGTTAGAAACTGTGCCCAGATTGAGCGCTGTGCTAGAAGAAAGACTTTCACTTCCAATAGATCTAACATATTGGCAATTATCATGGTTTACCAAAGTCTCTGCACTCAGGGGCTGAACTGTGTTCACTTCATCAACATCAATGGATAAAGTCTGAGGTGTATTCAGGAATGCGTGCAAGATCTTATTCTCCTCTTGTAAAGAAATGAATTCTTGTGTTAACTCCTCAAGCTTAGCTCTTAGCATGCCCTGCATTAGCTGTACATCACTATCAGTAGGCACAGGGGGAGGCATAGTGGCATCAGGGCTGGATCCTGCACTAGCAATCTGGATGTGCACCGATTGTGCATTGTCCTCAACTGCTGTCAGGTTCTGAGATTTATACTTTCTCATACTAACTTGGTCTGTGTTACCCTTAAGTAATCTATTGACCTTAGACCTCTTGACATTAGGGACTACCGTATGTACTTGTGCAAAGAAGTATTTGGGCTGAGAGTAGAAAACTGAAGTTATGCAAGGAACCCCTCCATTCGTTATGTTTGTACCATGAAACTGTTCTATCTGAGATGAAGCACAACTGGAATCATGGGGTTCAACAACAGAGGTACTCTTGTATAATAAGTCTAACAGTGTGTTGTTTTCTGCGGCTAAGGCTTGCGCTGACATAGAATCGGGATCAGAACAAAAGATCGAACTAGGATCAGGCAATGTAGGATGTGCCATCCTATGGGAAAAATACTTTGCTCGTAAATGCCCATTCGTGACAAGGAGTTCATTTAAACCAAGACTAGTGATTTGATTGTCACAGGTAAATGTAGGGGAAGCTTTCTGTACTAACTTGTTAGAGGCCTTGCTGCCTTTCTTTCTTAAACTTGCCATATTCAATGGGAATTTAAGGCTGGTCATACTGTCAGGATACTGTCAGGATTAGTCCTGCGAATACTAAGGCAGCGAATATGGCAAGGGAAATGTGCACATAGGAACAATGACTCATGTATGCTAGAAGCCAGGAGTGCAAACAGAGTGTGATTTTAAACCCAATATATGAAAAGGGATGTGGGGTAAGCACCTGACCGCGAGGAAAGTCGGCAAGCGCCTTACCCCCAATTGCTGTTACAGGTACTGACAGCGCTAAACCCACGTGGAGGGCAAGCAATGACAGGATCTGTGAACTAACACTCTGATGGAATCAAATAAGGGAACTAAAGAACTGTACTCACAAGGACGAGATATACCTCTTGAATGTCAGCTAGCCCACGAATCCTGTTGATGAAACTGGGACCCCGAGAGGCTAGAACAGCAATGGGAGAAGTAGGAAGGTCCAGAGGGCAAGGGCTGTAGGTTGCCAGGGAGAGGTAGACTGTAGAACAGGGGGCCCAAGAGGACAAGGGCTGAAGGTAGCCGGAGCGAGGCAGGCTGCAGGGCAGGGAGCCCAGAGGACAAGGGCGGAGGCTGGAAGGCAGCAGAGCGTGATCCGCTGTAATGTGGGGAGCCCGGCAGGGCAAGGGTGAAGGCTGGAAGGCAGCCGAGCGTGATCCGCTGCAGAAAACTAAATACCTAAGTTGAAATAGTGATAACAAATAGTGAGGAAAACATAAGCATTCACACAGGAGCTAGCTAACAACCGCACACCACACCTAAAATCAAAAGGGAAAATAAATGCAGAAGAGCTAAGGAAAACCTGAAATGGATCCCAATAGAAGTAAGGATCAGGAGCAGGGAAAAAGCTAAATAACCAATGCAAACTTTTCCCTACCCCTCCAAGGAAAAGACAGGAAACTAAACTAAGAGGAAGGCTAAGGTAAATGGGTAACAGCAGCAAAGGACAGAGTCAAAGAAATATAGAACACAGACAAACTGGGCTGCATCTAAAAGGGGAAAGCACTGAGAAATGCTGCCTGCAAACAGAGGAAGACAAAAAGGGAAATCAAGGGAGCAGAAATCAATTAGTTCATGAATCCGAAATTCAGGGCGGAGGAAACAAGAAAACAGGAACAAGAAAGTAGGTACAAAAGGCAAGGAACAAGGAACCAGGGACTAGTCAAAACAGGAACACTGCAGACGATGACCAGCGCTGGACTGAAGTGAGACTGAGGCTTTTAAAGCTGTTAACGAGCACACGCCTCAGGTGTGCTGACTGCTGCACCTGCAGCCACAGGTGTTGCCTATCCTCCACCCAACCTTGTCCTGCAAGGGTGGAGGTGGAGCAGTGGGCCAGGCATTCTGGGAAGCACAGTCATTTGGTTAAAGAAGCATGCTGGCTGCCAAAAACCTGGAATGGATCCGGAAGGGAAGTAGTTTGGAAAATAGGGATTTAGCGCTCCCAGTTCATTGCAGCACTGTGGCATTAGGTTCGGAGGAAATGTCCAGCAGGGAATAAGCCCCAAAACATGCCCCCAAGTGGCGGGAACGGGAGCGAAGGGAGCGAGTCGTGACAACAGGTCACCGCGGAGGGGCCTGTGCATGTCGCTGTCCCTGACTCTGTGACTGCACCACCATGCACCAGCAGGGAGGCCCTGTCCCAGGCCCGTCCGCAGGTAGGGGAGAGTGCCATGTCATCTACCTCTCCACTACCTGCGGACAAGGGGTCCCACGAACATATAGGCTCTGTCCTGGTTGGTGTCGCGTTGCGCACGCCTGTGATTCGTGATGACGTGCGTTCTTCCTGGGCAGAGAATGCACGCCATCATGGAGAGCAGCGTTGTGACGTGGCACTGCTGGGAGGGGCCCTGGTTGGTGGGTTCCCACATGTGTCGTGCACTCTGGCGGACCTCTCCTCCTCTGTGGAGACTATGCACCAGTTGTTCTCCACAACGTCTTCCAGCCCAGATTCCACCAGGGCCCTCTGTGGACCTGGCCCGACCAACACAGCCAGCTTGGTGGAGCTCACATCCCTGCCACAGTCAGGAGTCGGCAGCCCAGCAGGGGTGGACACCACAACTGGAGACCAGCTGATGGAGGATGTGCAGGCACCATCAGACACGGCACATGGACAGCAGCAGCAGGAGCAGGCTCTAGGTGGGAGCAATGATGGCTTGGGGCCATCAACATCGGAGGGGCAGGCATCGGCCAGAGGGCAGGAGGACCAAGGAATGGGAGTGTCTTCCATGTGGCAACGGTTGGGCCAGCAGATAGGTGCGGAGCGGCGGCGGGCGGAAGAGGCGCGGCTTACCATGGTCAGGGCAGAGTTCTCCGTGTGTCGGGCTTTGAGGCGGGCAGCGTGCCTCGAGGCAACTTGCAGGGAGTTGGAACAGGCCATGAGTGCCTCCCTGCGAGACCTCGGGGCCAGGACAGAGGCCCGCCTCCGGCAAATAGACATGGAGTTCGATGATGCCCTGGCCCGGGACACCACAGAGTGAGCCGCTGGAATTGCCCACCGCCATTGTATTTAGTTAGATAGTGTTAGGTTTCCTTTCATTTTTTCTTTATTTTGGTTGCGCTTGGACAATGCACCACGTTTTTGTATATAGTTTTTTATTAGGTAGTATTTTTGATAGGTTTCATTTCATCAGTTGGGCTCATGGACCCTGGATTGTTCATCTGTACATAGTTCACCATTGGATTGTTCTCTTTTTTTTATTTTCACCATGGAGCAATGGTTTTCACTTTCTTTTTTACCTTCGATTTGCTTTGTTGGACTGTGACTTTGGGCACCATTTCTTTTGGATTTCTTTGGATTATGATTTCTTGTTTTTTTTCTTTTACGGACATGCAGCTTTTCTTTTATTATTCCCATTGTTGTTGTGTTGGATTTTGATTACATTCATGTTGTGTTTGATACATTTTTTTCTTCATACTTCGATGTGTGGTATTATCTCATTGGTTTCATGCATGTCATGATATGGGTTTTCACATTCACTTGCACCCATTATGTGTGTGTGACAGACATGTGTTCATTTACATACTTGCCATTGGGGTTGTATCATGTAATTGCCTTTTCTATGTGGGTGGATGCAATACTTGGTTGGGTCTTTGGGCTGGGGAGGCTGGCCATAAGGGCCATGATTGAGGATCGTCATGACCTGGGGGCAGGGGGACATGAGTGGGACATGAGTGGGGGCCTGCTGGCAGGTTCCCTGCACTGCTGGGGTGTGGGGGTGCAGGGGGGCATGAGTGGGGGCCTGCTGGCAGGTGCCCTGTGTTAGGGAGAATTCTCTGTTTAGGCTGAATTTCCTAACCTAGTGAGTCCCCCAGCAGCTTTGCTGGATTTCTGGAGTTTGTTTTTTCCATCCTGCCAAGAGTGAGACTCTTTTTCTCCCACTCTTGGACACGAATGTGGTTAATTCCTTTGAATATCAATGTGTTCTATGGGCTATGGGGTCTTTTACTCCATAGGGTCTCATATGTTTTGCTATGTGTGTTACAACGCACCCTCCGTGCCGTAACACTGGGGCATCCTAGCGGGCCTCCACCATAGTCTCCATACCCGGGGACTGACTACTGTCTCCCCGGGCATGTAAAGTCACCATTGGCTTTACTAGACCTAAATTTACTAACATAACTAGTACACACCATCCTATTGTGGACATACTAGTAGGGGTAATTCGATTACTCCTGGGTCTGTTATTCGAGGGGGGCACTGTCCCGTCCCCCCTCGTCGAGTTTTGGCTGGTGGCAGTGGAAACTACTTGTTATATTCGACCCCGAATATAACCCTATGGGATTCTTCCCATTGTTGGAGGTTAATACTTTTTCTCGTTAATCTCTAACATACCACCGGTTTACTTCTCTTAAATAAGTCTATCGGTTGGTATTTTCTGCCAGAACTCGGTTTTTAAAATGGCGTCTGTGTCCGTCTCTGTGACTCCTAAACCAAAGGTTGAGCCCTTTGTTCCACTTTTGGCGGGCCTCTACACAGAGGCCCTCCAAAGTGGTGCCATTCTGTCTGGGTACCACGGGGAGTGTGGGAGCGGGTTTAGGCACCCTGGACTGAGTTGCCTTGCCAACTCCAGTCGCACTCTGGTGTGATTGGCCCAAGTGGTGAGCCACCCCGCTCACCACTTAGCGTGTTTTGATTGACAGCTAGGCTGAATGAATGGGGGTTTTCTGCATAAAAGCAGGGCTTTTGGGACTGGATCTTCAGAAGTCGCCACAGGACCTAAGAATCCGAAGAGGGTAAAGCTGAGCCGACCTGCAACGACGACACCTCTGGTGGAGCCCTGCTGAACCGACTCACCACTTCCCGACGACAGAGGAGATCTCCCCGTCGGAGAGTCTCTTCCCCTGACTGGTGGGAACAACCAGTCCCCTTTGCTTTTTCTTCGCTCCAGGACGCAGTGGTCGAATTGCCCGTGCAGAGCACCCCGGCAACCGGATAGCCACTACCCCTGTACCGCGACCAAAAGGTGGTGCCTTGTGACGGAGCACTCGGCGGCTGATCTCTTCCCTGGTGGGGCAACGATCTTCAACTTTCCTTCGACGACGAGATCATCTCTTCTCTTGGCAAAGACCCGACGTGCATCCACCACCAGGAACAACTGCCCCCGCCGGAGCTGTCTCTCCACAAACAAGGTACCGTGTCCGCCTGGCTTCCCTTTCTGCCGGATAGAGTGAGGTGTCTTAATCCTCGCCTCTCCATTGGGTCGCCTCCAAGCTTTCTTAACTTTCTGTTCTGAACTGGTCCAATCTTTCTATAACAATTTGCGATAAAGACTCGAAGCGCATTTCCACTGAGACACTTTTTGGGACATATCCCCCTGCCTCTCTCCGAGTGGGCCTGGCCTCTGAACTTTGTAATCTGCAGTAGACCCTGCCTTACTTGCCTTGCATTTGTTCGTAAAAGTGTTGGTACCGAGTGATTTCATAACCTGCCCTTTCTCTCCCGTCCTAATAAATACTAGAGTGCCATCTAGGTTAAAGCATTCACCTCTGTCTGCAAATAAGTGGTGCCGTTGAACCTAGACTTGTCGAACTATTGTTAGGGGGATTGATTTTGTTCTTATAGTAATTGTGATTGAAGTTTTTTGCCGTATTAGTGCCAGAGTGTTTTCCATAGATGTGTTGTTATAAATACCTTTATATCTTTACACCGAAGCCTTGTTCCGTGTTTGCGTGTTCTAGTGTGTAGATTGCCCTATTTTGTATGCTCCACATACTGCCTAACTCTTCTTGAGGGAAGTCTGACTGCTCAGCCACAGCTACCAAGTGAATCTGTGTGGTACAGACTGCTACCAAGTGGGTTACTGCCAAACACCTGTAGTCCTAAATCTTTTGCAGTGGTCCCAGAGGGAACTGCACAGGTTTCCGCCTAACACCCTGCACTGCTGGGGGGTGGGGGTGCAGGGGGACATGAGAGGGGGCCTGCTGGCAGGTGCCCCTCAGTGCTGGGGGGTGGGGGTGCAAGGGGACATGAGTGGGGGCCTGCTGGCAGGTGCCCCTCAGTGCTGGGGGGTGGGGTTGCAGGGGGACATGAGTGGGACATGAGGGGGACCTGTTGGCAGGTGCCCCTCAGTGCTGGGGGTGGGAGTGCAAGGGGACATGAGTGGGGGCCTGCTGGCAGGAGCCCTGCTTTGCTGGGGGGTGGGGGTGCAGGTGGTTATGCGTTGGTGATCAGTAGTGCAAGCTGACATGTGGTTTGGCTGGGGGACATGCCCATGGTGGATGGGCTGCCTGCGGGACATGACCAGGGGTGCAGGGTAGTCCCCTGTGGTGTGGGCTGCCTGCAGCGGCTGTGGAGGGTGTAGAGGGAAAACCTGGGAGGACCCACACTGCCAATTCACGTGTAGGACTCCCCTTGGATTTGTGAGGCGCACAGCTAATGATTGCTACAAGCGCTGGGCAAAGAAAAAGCTGGCCTCAAGTCATGCCGCAACTCTAGTGACTGGAGGTGGGTCTCCAGCAGAGGACATAGAACTCACTCCACATGAGTATGTTTATGGGACCTACATCACGGAGGAACGGATCCAAGGCGTGGGAGACCTGCCAGATTACAAGGCATTGTCCGGTGAGTGCACATGCATGTGTGTGTCATCCATGTGCATGGTGTGTGTGTGAGGGCTTCTGATTGAGTGCCAGGTGAGGGTGTGTGTGCCTGAGTGGTTTGGGTCACCCATGTGCTTCATCCAATACATTCTGCGCACCAGGATTTAGGTATTGCAGTATCCCTTCTGGCAACAGTAGACATTCAGCCCAACCTCACGCCAGTTGCCCTTGAAGTGTCATCTTGCCACTACATAGTTGCGTATTTTTCTGTGTTCATTCAGGCTGATTGTCTGCATTCCACCACTTTCACTAGGCATTTCTCAGTCCTATTGTCACATGTGTGACATGGCTATGTTACATGCCATCTGTGTGATGGCATGTGTCATGTATGTGTATTGGACATGCCAATCACAGGCCAGTGTGTTATGGCACTGCTAGCCAGCATGCAGTAAATGTGTTGATCTTCCATCTCGGTGTCATCAATGTGTGCCATTTGCCTCCCCTTCATACGCAGTGACGGTGCATGCATGGGAGAGTTATAGTCATGTGGGACATGTGTCAATGAAGTACTGTTTCTGTTGCTTCTCAGCCCTAATTGTGTGCCATGGTGCTAATGCCTGGTCCCATTTCTTTTCTTTCATGTCTTTGCAGGGGATTACGCACTTGATACTGCTGGGGTTGTGGAGATGGTGCAGACCCAGGAGGGGTCTCAGGCCCGACCGGGCACCAGTGAGGGACGTGGTGTGGTGGTGGGTGAGAACCCACACTTGCTGCAGACCATCATCTCAAGGGGTGTCTCTAGGTGCACCTCCCCCGAGCTCTATTCAGGTGTCGATTCAGATGATGAGACCTATGTGCTGTCGCAGGTAAGCGTTTCTGGGAGGGATTCTGTACTGTCCAACCCACCTGCACCAGGGGTAGAACCCTCAATGGGGATGTCAGTGTTGGTAGGTCCGCCTTTGGTGGTTACGGATGCAGGGTCACACTCCGCAACATCTGATCCTGTTCCTGGGCCAGAAGATCAGAGGGGGAATTCAGTCCTGCAGCCTCAGGCAGTGCCGGCACAGCAAGGCACAGTTCGCCTTGCCCCAGACAGGTGTGGTGCCCGCCAACGCGGTGGCCATACGCCACCTAGCAAAACCGCATGGGAGCAATCCATATACGGTATGGCAAACAGGCAGCATCATCTGAGATGATGGCTCAGGCCATGGATAGGGTGGCCACTTCCATTGTCCGCCAAGAAAGGCTGATTGAACAACTACAGCAGGCAACAGACTCCATTTGCCAGTCACACAGGGAGGACATGTTGGCGTCCAACAGGGATAGGCGGGCGGCACTGGAGACTCTGTGGGAGGCCATTTCTATTGAGTCGCAGGGCCACAGAGAAGCCCTGAGGGTGGAACTCTGTCAGCTCAGGGTAACTCTTGTTGAGCTTGTGGCTTCAACTAACACAAGGACAGAACAGCAGCTGGAGCGGCTCACACGTACGCTCTCAGCTGAGATGCAGGCAACTAGGGAGGAGGTCCGGGCATCCTGTGAGTTGTTGCATGGGGACCTCCGCACGATTATCCTCCAGAACCAGACCTTCCACACCCGCATGCTTGCTGCCAAGGAGGACAAGACTAGGGCTTTGCGTGGGCTGCCTCCCATAGTGCCACCACCTCCTGATGCAGCTGCAGAGGGTGAGGAGAGCGACAGCAGCGAATCTCTCACAATCGGGTAGCCGTGCAGGCCATGAGCCCATGGAGGTGTTTTTTTTTCGCAAGATCCACACAGGTGGGTTTTGGTGTGCACTCTGTCCTCGGACCTCCTGGGTGGCCTCCCTCACCTCCCCTGGCCCATTCATGGCCATTTTTGATTTTTGATTTTTGATTTTTGAATTTTGAATTTTGAATTTTGAATTTTGATTTTTGATTTTTTGGACAGTGTGTTGCCTTGTGTGGCTCCCGTGGGCATACGCTGTATTGTGGCTGGGCACATGCAGGCTTGTCCTGAATTTGGGTCAGATGCTTGGGTTTGTGTGACACACACCCCTCCTGCTTCCCGTTTCCATGGGCTTGCAAAGGGTGTGCCCAAGTGACATTGACTTACACGGTGACGTTGGACTCCCATTTGATGTGTGGGCAGTCTGTAGTCAATACTGTGTATACATTCCTAGTGCATATTGTTGTTGTATTGTACACTGCATGGTGTATTGATATGTGCCTCTGCATCCATCTCATCCTCCTAATTTGCAGGTCCATTTTTCGGTGTGCAGTCATAATGTCGACATCAATAATGTCGACAGTCAAAATGTCGACAAATTAATGTCGAAAAACAATAATGTCGACAAACAAAAATGTCGACATTATTCGATATTTTTTCGACATTAATTTAGTGTATGCATAAATAAATAAATAAATATATATATGATGTGTTGAGTATGAGGGGTGGTTGGGGGGGTGTGGGGGGGTGGCAGGGGGGTGTTGGGTGAGGGGGGGTTGGGGGGGGGACCCCCCCATAGTAAATACAATTTTTATTTATTTAATTATTGAATAAATAAATAAATAAATAAATAAATAAATAATTGGTATGTGTTGAGTATGAGGGGTGAAAGGGTGGTTGGGGGGGTGTGGGGGGGCGGCAGGGGGGTGTTGGGTGAGGGGGGGTTGGGGGGGGACCCCCCCATAGTAAATACAATTTTTATTTATTTAATTATTGAATAAATAAATAAATAAATAAATAAATAAATAATTGGTATGTGTTGAGTATGAGGGGTGAAAGGGTGGTTGGGGGGTGTGGGGGGGGGGGGGGGTGGCAGGGGGGTGTTGGGTGAGGTGTTGATAGTTTTAAGGGTTTATAGTCATAATGTCAAAAAAAAAAATGTCGACATTCTTTTTTCGAAAAAATTACTTTTTACATTATAAGTATAGGATGTCGACATTATTATTTTCGACATTTTTTTTTCGACATTTTTGTCTGTCGACATTTTTTTTTCGACATTATGACTATAAACCCATTTTTCATGTCTTCACAAGGCGGTCTACTTTGGAAATGGAGTCCATGTTGTAAGCAGTGCACCTACACTTTTGCGTGTTGCTAACACTGTACAGTTGGAAGTGTTCGAAGTGCTGGCATTATCAGGTAGTGAGGCTACCAATTTTTGAAGTCCGTACTGTCATGTTTATGGTAGGTTGGAGGTTGTGTAGGTGATTGGTATTATTGGTAAATATTTGGTAATGTGTGTTGTTGGTCCTGCATTACTGTGAGCATTTCATGTGTGGCCAGTTTCCATTAGGGACACTGTAGTTTGTGACACTTGTGTCATGTTGTGGGGATTAATTTGTTTGCTCTCACATAGCATGACATGCCATGGTGTGTTGTGTGGCGGTGCCGGGGAGGGGTTGGGTGACATGGCACTGTTCTCATGTTGTATTTTGCAAGTGGGTATTCATTTTTGCTGCATAGAAGTGTGTCTTTTGATGACACTGCATTGGTGGTGTTTGTGTAGGTAGGGATGCACACATTGTGACACTTCCAGATGAACAATCTCAGGCTGCTATGGTTCTGACAGTTGACTGTCCCTTAACTCATCAGAATTGTCACATTGAGTCATCATTGATTGTCAGATGGTATGTGCCAGGGCTGTGTGCACTCCACAGGGGTGTGATTTCTATGTGAAGTAATTAGCCACCAGCTGCGTACGGCCTGCCTCACCCCGTGCCCTTTCCCCTTCCATGCGCAGAGGGCGTGCATGTGGGGGCACCACCATTTCCACAGCCAGGCCCCGGCGTGTTGCAACATTGTGCAGGACACATGCTGCCACTATGATCCTGCACACTACTGGGGGAGCGTATAACAGCCCCCCGCCAGAACGGTCAAGGGAGCGAAAGCGTGACTTGGGCACTCCGAATGTGCGCTCCAATATGCCCCGGGTTGCAATATGGGCTGTGTTGTATCTTACCTCGGGAGGCTTGATGGGTTTCCGAATTGGCGTCATCATGTGGGTGCTCAGAGGGTAGGCACTGTCCCCTGGGGAGGTGGTGATGGGGATCATTAGTGGGGTAGTGACATTACTCTGTATCTGTCATGCATGCGTGTGCTGTGGCATTTATACTCACCAAGCAGCCATGCATCGCCATGCCGCCCAGCTTCCATGTCCCGGTTTAGGGTTGACATCCTGTAAATGAAGCTGTCGTGGGTGGACCCTGGATAGTTGGCATATATTGAGGTGATGATTCCCTTGGCATCACATACTACCTGGACGTTGATGGAATGCCAGTGCTTGCAGTTTCTATTGATGTTCTCAGATGCCCTGGGGGGACGTAGAGCCAAATGGGTGCAATCAATGGCACCTAGCACTTTGGGGAATTGTGCCACCCTGTAGAAATCCTGGCTGACAGCCTGCCTTTCTGCAGGTGTTCTGGGCAGGTATATGTGCCTGCGGACTGATGGGCGTGCAGTGATGATGGCCAACACCTGGTGTAGGCACCGTGACTGCGTGGCCTGTGACACCCCCCCCACTATGGCACTTGTCCGCTGAAATGATCCGGTAGCCAAAAAGTGCAGTACATTGAGGACCTTCTCCAGGGGGCTGAGTGCTTGGGAGCACAGGGTGGGTGATGTGAGGTCATCCTCCCAATCACTGACCAGGTCGAGTATTATGTGTGGTGGAAACCTGTACCTCCCAAACACCTGGTCATCAGGCATACCAAATAAGCTGGTTCTGGGTGTGAAGATTCTGGCCCTGACTATCCTTCTCCTCCTCCTGCGGTATCCCATGGCCACTGCTGCTAGGAACGGTATATTCATCCTGGCGTCTGAGCTTGTTTGTTGTTTGCGCACTCTTTTATGCTGCGCGGGACGTGTGCCTGCGTCATGCTGGCGTACGTGTTTCCGGATTGGACCTTTTTTTTTGGCGCGTTGTAGGCGACCGTGTAAATCTTCCCGCCCACCCCAGGAATACACGTAACACGCTCTTCCGGGCCCAGTCGTGAGTAAATATTCCCGCCCACCCCTGGAATACACGTACCCAACTCTCACAGGCCCAGTCGTGTATGGAACTTCCCGCGAACCCCGTAATACACGTACCCTGCTGATATCGCGTGTGGAAGTTCATGCGGACCCATAATACACGTACCCTGATGAAATCGCGTGTAAGACTACCCGCGCACCCCTGAAATACACGTACTCTGGCTAATCGTACTGCTGGGGGGTGGGGGGAGTGGGAGACATGAGTGGGGGCCTGGTGGAGGGTGCCCCACAGTGCTGGGGGTGGGGGTGCAGGGAGACAGGAGTGGGGGCATGGTGGAGCGTGCCCTACAGTGCTGGGGGGGGTGGGGTTGCAGGGGGACATGTGTTGGACATGAGTGGGGGCCTGGTGGAGGGTGCCCCACAGTGCTGGGGGGTGGGGGTGCAGGGGGACATGAAATGGGGGCCTGGTGGAGCGTGCCCCGCAGCGCTGGGTGGTGGGGGTTGCAGGGAGGCAGGAGTGGGGGCCTGGTGGAGGGTGCCCCTGGATGCAGGGGGGTGGGGGTGCAGGGAGACAGGAGTGGGGGCCTGGTGGAGGGTGCCCCTGGATGCAGGGGGGTGGGGGTGCAGGGAGACAGGAGTGGGGGCCTGGTGGAGGGTGCCCCTGGATGCTGGGGGGTGGGGGTGCAGGGGGACAGGAGTGGGGGCCTGGTGGAGGGTGCCCCTGGATGCAGAGGGGTGGGGGTGCAGGGAGACAGGAGTGGGGGCCTGGTGGAGGGTGCTCCTGGATGCAGGGGGGTGGGGGTGCAGGGAGAGAGGAGTGGGGGTCGGGTGGAGGGAGCCCCTGGATGCAGGGGGGTGGGGGTGCAGGGGGATATTAGTGGGGGCCTGCTGGAGGGTGCCCCTGGATGCAGGGGGTGGGGGTGCAGGGAGACAGGAGTGTGGGCCTGGTGGAGGGTGCTCTACAGTGCTGGGGGGTGGGGGTGCAGGGAGACAGGAGTGGGGGCCTGGTGGAGGGTGCCCCTGGATGCAGAGGGGTGGGGGTGCAGGGAGACAGGAGTGGGGGCCTGGTGGAGGGTGCCCCTGGATGCTTGGGGCTGGGGGTGCAGTGGGACATGAGTGTGGGCCTGGTGGAGGGTGCCCCTGGATGCAGGGGGGTGGGGGTGCAGGGGGACATGAGTGGGGGCCTGGTGGAGGGTGCCCCTGGATGCCGGGGGGAG
Organism: Ambystoma mexicanum; assembly: GCF_040938575.1. Taxonomy (NCBI): domain Eukaryota; kingdom Metazoa; phylum Chordata; class Amphibia; order Caudata; family Ambystomatidae; genus Ambystoma; species Ambystoma mexicanum. The sequence continues at coordinate 1,268,219,629 of NC_090930.1, forward strand.
GGGGTGCAGGGAGACAGGAGTGGGGGCCTGGTGGAGGGTGCCCTGCACTGCGGGGGGGTGGGGGTGCTGGGAGACATGAGTGGGGGCCTGGTGGAGGGTGGGGTGCAGGGGGACATGAGTGGGGGCCTGGTGGAGGGTGCCCCTGGATGCTGGGGGGTGGGGGTGAAGGGAGACAGGAGTGGGGGCCTGGTGGAGGGTGCCCATGGATGCTGGGGGGTGGGGGTGCAGGGGGACATGAGTGGGGGCCTGGTGGAGGGTGCCCCTGGATGCAGGGGCGTGGGGGTGCAGGGAGACAAGAGTGGGGGCCTGGTGGAGGGTGCCCCTGGATGCTGGGGGGTAGGGATGCGGGGACATGAGTGGGGGCCTGGTGGAGGGTGCCCTACAGTGCTGGGGGGTGGGGGTGCAGGGAGACAGGAGTGGGGGCCTGGTGGAGGGTGCCCCTGGATGCAGGGGGGTGGGGGTGCAGGGAGACAGGAGTGGGGCCTAGTGGAGGGTGCCCCTGGATGCAGGGGGGGTGGGGGTGCAGAGGGACATGAGTGGGAGCCTGGTGGAGGGTGCCCTGCACTGCGGGGGGTGGGGGTGCTGGGAGACATGAGTGGGGCCTGGTGGAGGGTGCCCCTGGATGCAGGGGGGGTGGGGGTGCAGGGAGACAGGAGTGGGGCCTCGTGGAGGGTGCCCCTGGATGCAGGGGGGGTGGGGGTGCAGGGGGACATGAGTGGGGGCCTGGTGGGGGGTGCCCCTGGATACAGGGGGGTGGGGGTGCAGGGAGACAGGAGTGGGGGCCTGGTGGAGGGTGCCCCTTTATGCTGGGGGCTGGGGGTGCAGGGGGACATGAGTGGGGGCCTGGTGGAGGGTGCCCCTGGATGCTGGGGGGTGGGGGTGCTGGGAGACATGCATTGGTGGGCAGTAGTGCAAGGTGACATGTGGGTTGGCTGGGGGGCATGGCCATGGTGGATGGGCTGCCTGCGGGACATGTGCAGGGGTGCAGGGTAGTCCCCTGTGGTGTGGGCCGCCTGCAGGGGCCGTGGAGGGTGTAGAGGGAACAGCTGGGAGGACCCACACGGCCAATTCACGTGTGGGACACCCTGGCACCCCCGAAATACACGTAGGCTGCTGGATTCGCGTGTGGAATTTCCCCCGCACCCGGAGTACACGTGCCCTGCTGAAATTGCGTGTGGAACTTCACGCGCACACCGAAATACACGTACCCTGCAAATTCACGTGTGAAACTTCCCACGCACCCCAAAATACACGTACCCAGGGCAATCGCGAGTGGAACTTCCCGCGAACCCTGTAATACACGTACCCTGCTGATATCGTGTGTGGAACTTCACGCGGACCCATAATACACATACCCTGATGAAATTGCATGTAAGACTACCCGCGCACCCCTGAAATACACGTACCCAGGCAAATCGCACTGCTGGGGGGTAGGGAGGGGTGGGAGACATAAGTGGGGGCCCGGTGGAGGGTGCCCCACAGTGCTGGGGGTGGGGGTGCAGGGAGACAGGAGTGGGGGCCTGGTGGAGGGTGCCCCACAGTGCTGGGGGGTCGGGGTGCAGGGGGACATGAGTTGGACATGAGTGGGGGCCTGGTGGAGGGTGCCCCACAGTGCTGGGGGATGGGGGTGCAGGGTGACATGAAGTGGGGGCCTGGTGGAGGGTGCCCCACAGTGCTGGGGGTGCAGGGAGACATAAGTGGGGGCCTGGTGGAGGTTGCCCCTGGATGCAGGGGGGTGGGAGTGCAGGGAGACAGGAGTGGGGGCCTGGTGGAGGGTGCCCCTGGATGCAGGGGGGTGGGGGTGCAGGGAGACAGGAGTGGGGGCCTGGTGGAAGGTGCCCCTGGATGCAGGGGGGTGGGGGTGCAGGGGGACATGAGTGGGGGCCTGGTGGAGGGTGCCCTGCACTGCGGGGGGGTGGGGGTGCTGGAAGACATGAGTGGGGGCCTGGTGGAGGGTGCCCTACAGTGCTGGGGGATGGGGGTGCAGGGAGACATGAGTGGGGGCCTGGTGGAGGGTGCCCCTGGATGCAGGGAGGTGGGGGTGCAGGGAGACAGGAGTGGGGGCCTGGTGGAGGGTGCCCCTGGATGCTGGCGGGTGGGAGTGCAGGGAGACAGGAGTGGGGGCCTGGTGGAGGGTGCCCCTGGATGCAGGGGGGTGGGGGTGCAGGGAGACAGGAGTGGGGGCCTGGTGGAAGGTGCCCCTGGATGCAGGGGGGTGGGGGTGCAGGGGGACATGAGTGGGGGCCTGGTGGAGGGTGCCACTGGATGCAGGGGGTGGGGGTGCAGGGAGACAGGGTTGGGGGCCTGGTGGAGGGTGCCCCTGGATGCTGGGGGGTGGTGGTGCAGGGGGACATGAGTGGGGGCCTGGTGGAGGGTGCCCCTGGATGCTGGGGGGTGGGGGTGCAGTTGGACATGAGTGGGGGCCTGGTGGGGGGTTCTCCTGGATACTGGGGGGTGGGGGTGCAGGGAGACAGGAGTGGGGGCCTGGTGGAGGGTGTCCTGCAGTGCTGGGCGGTGGGGGTGCAGTGCAGGGAGACAGGATGGGGGCCTGGTGGAGGGTGCCCCTGGATGCAGGGGGGTGGGGATGCAGGGAGACAGGAGTGGGGGCTTGGTGGAGGGTGCCCCTGGATGCTGGGGGGTGGGGGTGCAGGGGGACATGAGTGTGGGCCTGGTGGAGGGTGCCCCTGGATGCAGGGGGGTGGGGGTTCAGGGGGACATGAGTGGGGGCCTGGTGGAGGGTGCCCTTGATGCAGGGGGCTGGGGGTGCAGGGAGACAGGAGTGGGGTCCTGGTAGAGGGTGCCCTGCACTGCAGGGGGGGTGAGGGTCCTGGAAGACATGCGTGGGCGCCTGGTGGAGGATGCCCTACAGTGCTGGGGGGTGGGGGTGCAGGGAGACAGGAGTGGGGGCCTGGTGGAGGGTGTCCCTGGATGCTGGCGGGTGGGGGTGCAGGGGGACATGAGTGGGGGCCTGGTGGAGGGTGCCCCTGGATGCAGGGGGGTGGATGTGCATGGGGACATGAGTGGGGGCATGGTGGAGGGTGCCCCTGGATGCAAGGGGGTGGGGGTGCAGGGAGACAGGAGTGGGGGCCTGGTGGAGGGTGCCCCTGAATGCTGGGGGGTGGGGGTGCAGGGGGACATGAGTGTGGGCCTGGTGGAGGGTGCCCCTGTATGCAGGGGGTAGGGGTTGCACTGGGACATGAGTTGGACATGAGTGGGGGCCTGGTGGAGGGTGCCCCACAGTGCTGGGGGTGTGGGTGCAGGGGGACATGAAGTGGGGCCTGGTGGAGGGTGCCGGGGGGTGGGGGTGCAGGGAGACAGGAGTGGGGGCCTGGTGGAGGATGCCCCTGGATGCAGGGGGGTGGGGGTGCAGGGAGACAGGAGTGGGGGTCTGGTGGAGGGTGCTCTACAGTGCTGGGGGTGGGGGTGCAGGGAGACAGGAGTGGGGGCCTGGTGGAGGGTGCCCCTGATGCAGGGGGCTGGGGGTGCAGGGAGACAGGAGTGGGGGCCTGGTGGAGGGTGCCCTGCACTGCGGGGGGGTGGGGGTGCTGGAAGACATGAGTGGGGCCTGGTGGAGGGTGCCCTACAGTGCTGGGGGGTGGGGGTGCTGGGAGACAGGAGTGGGGAGCCTGGTGGAGGGTGCCCCTGGATGCAGAGGGGTGGGGGTGCAGGGAGACAGTAGTGGGGGCCTGGTGGAGGGTGCCCTGCACTGGGAGGGGGAGTGGGGGTGCTGGGAGACATGAGTGGGGGCCTGGTGGAGGGTGCCCCTGGATGCAGGGGGGTGGGGGTGCAGGGAGACAAGAGTGGGGGCCTGGTGGAGGGTGCTGATGGATGCTGGGGGGTGGGGGTGCAGGGGGACATGAGTGGGGGCCTGGTGGAGGGTGCCCCTGGATGCAGGGGGGTGGGGGTGCAGGGAGACAAGAGTGGGGGCCTGGTGGAGGGTGCCCCTGGATCCTGGGGGGTAGGGATGCGGAGACATGAGTGGGGGCCTGGTGGAGGGTGCCCTACAGTGCTGGGGGGTGGGGGTGCAGGGAGACAGGAGTGGGGGCCTGCTGGAGGGTGCCCCTGGATGCAGGGGGGTGGGGGTGCAGGGAGACAGGAGTGGGGGCCTGGTGGAGGGTGCCCTGCACTGTGAGGGGTGGGGGTGCTGGGAGACATGAGTGGGGGCCTGGTGAGGGTGCCCCTGGATGCAGGGGGTAGGGGTGCAGGGGAAATGAGTGGGGGCCTGGTGGAGGGTGCCCCTGGATGCAGGGGGGTGGGGGTGCAGGGAGACAGGAGTGGGGCCTGGTGGAGGGTGCCCCTGGATGCAGTGGGGTGGGGGTGCAGGCGGACATGAGTGGGGGCCTGGTGGAGGGTGCCCCTGGATGCAGGGGGGTGGGGGTGCAGGGAGACAGGAGTGGGGGCCTGGTGGAGGGTGCCCCTGTATGCTGGGGGCTGGGGGTGCAGGGGGACATGAGTGGGGGCCTGGTGGAGGGTGCCCCTGGATGCTGGGGGGTGGGGGTGCTGGGAGACATGCATTGGTGGGCAGTAGTGCAAGGTGACATGTGGGTTGGCTGGGGGGCATGGCCATGGTGGATGGGCTGCCTGCGGGACATGTGCAGGGGTGCAGGGTAGTCCCCTGTGGTGTGGGCCGCCTGCAGGGGCCGTGGAGGGTGTAGAGGGAACAGCTGGGAGGACCCACATGGCCAATTCACGTGTGGGACTCCCCGGCACCCCCGAAATACACGTAGGCTCTGGATTCGTGTGTGGAATTTCCCCCGCACCCGGAGTACACATGCACTGCTGAAATTGCGTGTGGAACTTCACGCGCACACCGAAATACACGTACCCTGTAAATTCACGTGTGAAACTTCCCACGCACCACAAAATACACGTACCCAGCGCAATCGCGTGTGGAACTTCCCGCGAACCCTGTAATACACGTACCCTGCTGATATCGCGTGTGGAACTTCACGCGGACCCATAATACACATACCCTGATGAAATCGCGTGTAAGACTACCCGTGTACCCCTGAAATACACTTACCCAGGCAAATCGCACTGCTGGGGGGTGGGGAGGGGTGGGAGACATGAGTGGGGGCCCGGTGGAGGGTGCCCCACAGTGCTGGGGGTGGGGGTGCAGGGAGACAGGAGTGGGGGCCTGGTGGAGGGTGCCCCACAGTGCTGGGGGGTGGGGGTGCAGGGGGACATGAGTTGGACATGAGTGGGGGTCTGGTGGAGGGTGCCCCACAATGTTGGGGGTTTGGGGTGCAGGGTGACATGAAGTGGGGGCCTGGTGGAGGGTGCCCCACAGTGCTGGGGGGTGGGGGTGTAGGGAGACAGGAGTGGGGGCCTGGTGGAGGGTGCCCCTGGATGCAGGGGGGTGGGGGTGCAGGGAGACAGGAGTGGGGGCCTGGTGGAGGGTGCCCCTGGATGCAGGGGGGTGCGGGTGCAGGGAGACAGGAGTGGGGGCCAGGTGGAAGGTGCCCCTGGATGCAGGGGGGTGGGGGTGCCGGGGGACATGAGTGGGGGCCTGGTGGAGGGTGTCCCTGGATGCAGGGGGTGGGGGTGCAGGGAGACAGGGTTGGGGGCCTGGTGGCGGGTGCCCCTGGATGCTGGGGGGTGGGAGTGCAGGGGGACATGAGTGGGGGCCTGGTGGAGGGTGCCCCTGGATGCTGGGGGGTGGGGGTGCAGGGGGACATGAGTGGGGGCCTGTTGGGGGGTTCCCCTGGATGCTGGGGGGTGGGAGTGCAGGGAGACAGGAGTGGGGGCCTGGTGGAGGGTGCCCTACAGTGCTGGGGGGTGGGGGTGCAGGAAGACAGGAGTGGGGGCCTGGTGGAGGGTGCCCCTGGATGCAGGGGGGTGGGGATGCAGGGAGACAGGAGTGGGGGCCTGGTGGAGGATGCCCCTGGATGCTGGGGGGTGGGGGTGCATGGGGACATGAGTGTGGGCCTGGTGGAGGGTGCCCCTGTATGCAGGGGAGTGGGGTTGCAGGGGGACATGAGTGGGGGCCTGGTGGATGGTGCCCCTGATGCAGGGGGCTGGGGGTGCAGGGAGACAGGAGTGGGGGCCTGGTGGAGGGTGCCCTGCACTGCGGGGGGGTGGGGGTGCTGAAAGACATGAGTGGGGGCCTGGTGGAGGGTGCCCTACAGTGCTGGGGGATGGGGGTGCAGGGAGACATGAGTGGGGGCCTGGTGGAGGGTGCCCCTGGATGCAGGGAGGTGGGGGTGCAGGGAGACAGGAGTGGGGGCCTGGTGGAGGGTGCCCCTGGATGCTGGCGGGTGGGAGTGCAGGGGGACATGAGTGGGGGCCTGGTGGAGGGTGCCCCTGGATGCAGGGGGGTGGATGTGCAGGGGGACATGAGTGGGGGCCTGGTGGATGGTGCCCCTGGATGCAGGGGGGTGGGGGTGCAGGGAGACAGGAGTGGGGGCCTGGTGGAGGGTGCCCCTGGATGCTGGGCGGTGGGGGTGCAGGGGGACATGAGTGTGGGCCTGGTGGAGGGTGCCCCTGGATGCAGGGGGGTGGGGGTGCAGGGGGACATCAGTTGGACATGAGTGGGGGCCTGGTGGAGGGTGCCCCACAGTGCTGGGGTGGGGGTGCAGGGGGACATGAAGTGGGGGCCTGGTGGAGGGTCCCCCACAGTGCTGGGGGTTGGGGGTGCAGGGAGACAGGAGTGGGGGCCTGGTGGAGGGTGCCCCTGGATTCAGGGGGGTGGGGGTGCTGGGAGAGAGGAGTGGGGGTCTGGTGGAGGGAGCCCCTGGATGCAGGGGGTGGGGCTGCAGGGGGACATGAGTGGGGGCCTGGTGGAGGGTGCCCCTGGATGCAGGAGGGTGGGGTGCAGGGAGACAGGAGTGTGGGCCTGGTGGAGGGTGCTCTACAGTGCTGGGGGGTGGGGGTGCAGGGAGACAGGAGTGGGGGCCTGGTGGAGGGTTCCCCTGGATGCAAGGGGGTGGGGGTGCAGGGGGACATGAATTGGACATGAGTGGGGGCCTGGTACACACATACCCTGCAAATTTGCATGTGAAACTTCCCGCGCACCATGGAATACACGTACCCTGCTGAAATCGCGTGTGGAACTTCCCGCGCACCCCGGAATACACGTGCCCAGGCCAATCGCGTGTGGAACTTCCCGCGCACCCCATAATACACGCACACGCTATTTTTCACACAGCGGGTGTCTGTGTTTGTCGATACCCCTTTGCACCTCATTTGTCCTAGAGGGCCACAGTATGGATCATTCATCATAGCTGTATATGGGTGCTTTTTGTTAGCGCACATTTTGGCTCACATTTATTTCAGGCACAGGTATGCTACCGCCTGCTTTCTTATGGCGTACTTGTTTGGCCCTGTGCGCCTCTTTGACCGTGCGCTGGTTTGCCCTATTCGATTCCATGAATACGAGTTGTAGGCGAGTGTGTGGGCGTTCCGCACACTTGCCTCCTGTACTTCCCCCGTGACGCAAATATTTTCACGTGTTGTTCCCCATTCCGAGTGTTACGCCCCGTGTTCCGCCTACTTTTGTTATGTGCGCCGCGCTATGTGCGATTTCGCAGCGGCCGTGGCGCACGTTGTTGGATGACCTGTGCGCCGGCGTGCGCCGCGCACTTTTTCAGCGCACATCCAATATTTTTCTCGTGCACGGACTTCCATGAAACGATGTGCGCTGGTTTCCCTGCGATTTTCGCAGTTGCACTGCGATTTTCGCACTTTTACTGCGAATCGCAGGTTTTGGCACCTCTGCGCCGGAATTTTCAGCGCACATTAATTCCATGAATCGGCCTGACAGTGTTTGTAATGTAGCTTGTTTGCGCCCAGTCTCCTGTGAGAACAGGCCTTCAGCTGAGCCGCCAAGGGGAGGAAGGTGAGGGAAGTGCTGGGCTCACTGTGCGCGGCCGGGGGGAGAGCTGCAGCCCTGCAGACCACTTGTGCCACTGAGGCCTAGATTATTATGTTCAAAATGAATTCTGGGTGTATCATGCTATGGGATGAGCCGTGCAGCCCCAAGCGTCGACCCGCAGCCATCCTGCATCCCGGGCCCAGGTGCATAGATGGCTGTCGGCGAGTCATAGGCGTCATGCAGGTGAGGAATGTAGGGGGAGGGGGATCCTAGAGACCTTTCCTCCCATACAGGAGCAAGCGCAACAAATTAAAAAAGGGTAACACAATATAGAAAAATAAAGAAAAGTATGGGGTATGACGCAAAGTCATCTATGCAAGCCCATACAGATGCATGTGCATATCTATAAAGACACAGACCTGTTTAAGGTTTCATGGATCACTTACAAGCCACTGAAACTTTGTTCTCCAGTTTATTTGACTGGTAAATGGGATTTCTCAGGGGATGGTAGAGGTCATGGAAGCTGTGTCCTCGTCCACTTTTAGATTTTCATTATGAAGCCTGGTACTTTGGAAAAAAGATTGTTTTCAATAGAACTGGTTTCTTTATTTCTTTATGAATCCAACGTTCTATTGATCTACAATAAGATGTTCTTCAGTCTCTCTCTCTCTCTCTCTCTCTCTCTCTCTCTCTCTCTCTCTCTCTCTCTCTCTCTGTCTCTGCTGAAATAAGTTGGACGAACAGGGACAGCCGCCATTTTGCCAAGCGGTCGAAAATATGGCTTCAAATGGCCAGCATTGTTATTGTGTCATAACCTCATGATCGTGCTATCTAGTTTGCAACATTTGGGTGAGTTTAACTTTTCTAATGATTCATCTGAATAATTTTACAAAAACATTGAGAAAGCCATGGCATATGTACACTCTGTTAACTATCTTTCCGAAACAGTGCGCTTCATAATTTCCTTTAAACAAATAAAAATAAAATAACACTCAAGATTAAGTGGCAATATAAGAAATTCACAACGGGTATTTTTTTAAGTTAAATGTTGTCTGAAAAACAGTTTTGCCTGCATACTTTTTAAATATACATGCTTAGTTTCATACACCCCTAAGGATGCCCTTAACATTGCTGCAAATTAATTTTAATTAGCACAAGTGCGTGGGTACTAAGCAACCCACGTTCGGCAGTGGTGTCTTCACATTTATTATTGCCAGGAGATTTCATAAACCAGATGTCGGGTAAAGCAGTTATCAAATTAAAGCCAGTGTAGCATTTTATATTTTATTAAAAGGTCATTTAATTCTTCGTTCCCATCCTAATGCGTATAGTGTTGACATTCACTTAGTATATGCAGTACTTGTTTTATTTTTTTTTAATACAATCTTTAAAAAAAAAGACCTATTGCCAACCAGGTAATGCATATTTTCACATGTAAGCATGTTTCTGCATCCATCATTATACAATGTGATTTGTGCTGGAAATGGACATAGCATCTCTTCAAAAGCAAGCGCTCACTGACTCTTCACTGCCAAATTGATTCTCTGCCTCTATGTGCTAGTTTAGCAGATGGCCCTGATAAGGCCATTTACTTCTGCACATAAAGCTGGGTCACAATAATTAATGTTGTCCAGCACAGGTGATACCAGAGGCTTTGCTAGAGGGTGGCTGGCGGGGTGGGGGCAGGGGTGGCGGCACAGCGCCGGGTCTTTTGGTTGTAGCCCCGGATAGAAGCTAAGGGGCTACAACAAAAAGTAAAAGTAGCCCCGAGTCCCGCCAGTCCCGCCAGTCCTGACATTAGCATAGCCCAGGATATTTTCCAGACCTAGCAGCATTCTTGGATGATACCATGCAGAAGGTCTCTTTCTTCTTTTAGTGAGAAAGTGGCATATGTTCTGGCGGTAATACGATGTTTATGGTCATATTAATCAGTAAACAGGTTAAAAAAATAAGACGATAAAAATAAATACATATGTAACTGCACAGCTAGAGGATGCAAATTGCATTGTGTAACGACAGAGAGCATTTGGAACAGATAGGTATGTTCAATGTTTGTAATCTAATGTGAGTGGTCTTGTATAGCGTCTTCTGCCACTTTTGGTGGCCACGCAGAATGTGGCTCTGGAAGTAAAACAGGTGGTATACTAGTGGGATAGTGGGAGAGGCCGATACAACACCTTTCATGTTTTTGGGTGCAGGTCCGAAGTACCCCCATTCCCGTCTGCTGATCTGCTTCCTGTTGGTTTTTTGGAGACACTTTTTGGAGTATGCTATCCATAGGGAAGAGCCCAAGATCTGATAGGCTTACAATGCTTTGGGACTGGTTAGCCGCTGATGTAGGGTAGTGCAACAGGGATGAAGAGGGGAGCGTAGTTGTGGCTCAGTTAAAGTTGGAAATCTAATGGATAGGCCTGCAGGAGACTCATGTGGGGGGTTGTGTGTGTAGTATAAGGTGGTAGGAGATTTTGAATGGGTACTCACTTAGTTAGGGGACAAGGGGATTTGGGCTTAAAAGGCAAACAACAACAGAAACCCTTCCAACCATCACTGAATAAAAACTTCTGAAGTTTATGTCACTATATCAGCCCACAGGGTCCCCTATAAAACCATGTCCCGCATTGTTCCTGAAGGAGGTCGTGGTTACGGTTTGATCAAAAAGTCTAGTCTGAATGCAGCCGATCCTGCCAATGTGCCCCCCCTCTCCCAATGTCCCTATGCTAGCAATTTAATGGAGGCAATAATCAACGCTCAATTTCAGGAGTTCATGGCGTTTACCAAACAGAATTCTGATCGGGTTATGGCACAGCGTCAGTTATTATTGCTGTAATGGATAACTTGTGGGAAGCTGTGGATTGTGTCAGTGTCAGAGCCCTAATCTTGTTTGGTATTTGGGAGGCTTTCAGCATCATCCACAATCCAACCCTTCTGTGGTATCACTAGGGCTTCTGCAAACAAGACCCGCCCGTGACCAGAGTGTTTTCTTTTTGTTGATCTGCACGTAGACGGTGACTTTTCCTTTTTCCTCCATTTGAAGTTGTTTATACCTCTATTATGTTTGGTGCTCCACAGGGTTCATCTCTGAACATGCTGTTAATCAATCTCTACATGTGCCTTCAAACAACAATATTATACTCCTTTTGACAGACCTTCTGCAGAAATGCAGATGGCATCCAATTCTTTCATAGACTGGAGATGACCAGGGTGCTACTGTAAGTCATTTCTGAATTTGCAAGAAAGAGGTATAAAGGTAGGGATTTGGATGATGCAAAAAAAACAACACAGGTTCAACCTCACAAAGACTGAGATTTTACTTACTCTCTGTATTGCTTTCAACTCCCTCTCCTGCTGAAAGCTGGTCTGTCAATTCATGGCGTATGACATTAGTCTGACTCAAGTAAGCAAGGTTAGGAATTAGGGTGTATCGACACTACTTCGTCTTTGAAGCCTCTCCAATCATTTCATTGACATGGCCTCGCTTTCTCCATCCCAAGGTTACACCGATGCTTGTACTACTTCTTCTCCTGCAATGTAGAATTGATGAATGCCTTTGTTCTTCGCCGGTTGGACTATTTTAATCGAGTACATTTTCGGGCCACCAAAGGTTTGTTTCACATGCTGCACATTATACTCAATACTAATACTGCATGCTGCACATTATACTAATACTACTCGAATATTGTTAAGATTAGGATGGTGAAATTACACCTCTTTTTACTGGTTGCCAATTGCTACAGCTGTCCCCTCTTTGACAGCTGATTATCTGCCTTTATTTGGGACTCAAAGGCCTCCTTTGCTAGCCAACCAGGTCAAAGGGAATGCACACAGATTATGGCTAATAAGGGGGTAAGAAACGGCTGCCCAATGGCTCCCCTGCTTTTTTATCATCGTATTATCTGATTTTAATTCCAGCTTTCAGCTGGCACCAACATACCCTTTTTAAATAGAATGTGCTACCCCTCCCTTCCATATGCAGGCAATGCTATTCACTTGACTTGACTCCAGGGGTAATTGATTGTTATTTGAGTAATGCAGCCAGCTACTTCAAGGAAAACGGTTTGAGCCTAAACCTTGCTAAAATCAAAACAGTGCATTTTTTGAAGCAAAATCCCACAAATTCAGTTGGTTAAAAAACAAAGCCAAGTTAGAAGTAGTGAGTACTTATCGCTACTCGGGGGTCGTTTCTTCAGGTAACTGCTCTTGGTCTCCACACCTGGAGCAGATGGAAAGTTGTCCCCGCATAGGCTTGTGCGGCCTGGCGAGATTTGATCACATGTTTGGCGGCCACCGACTGGACACATTTATTCAAGTCCTGGTGGTCCAAGGTACAAGTCGACCGCCGTCTGTAGCAGCGAGGCTTGGGGTAGCACACATTTCTGCCCTGGATCACATACACAAGTGTTTCTTAGGAAGATACTGGGCTTCGGCCCGAGTGCCCCCGGGGTGGCTTTAGGGTTGGAAACTGGTAGCCCACGTATTGGTGGGCTGACTAAATGATCCTTTTTGGATTTCTGCCGGAAACTATTTTCAGGTTCCACAGAAAATCCAAATATTAAACATGTTTTGGGTGAATTTGCGCTACAGTGCTCTCAGGACATTTACCCTTGGCTGAAGAACTGTACTGGAATATGTAAAAAGTGGGGTGGAGACACGGAAAAGCTCAAGACTGGTGCAATCAACAAACAAAAGCTTAAATCGATAGCTTCAATGAATGTCATTACAAACCTGTGTTGGCTGAGATTTATAGCTCCTGCTCGCAGTTCACCACCAGTTGCTGCATAAGTTTGCTCAATTCATTCTGCGGCGCACAGGCGTATAATGGCGATGGTAATGCTAAACAGCTTGACATTCAAATCCTGCATGTCCTGGATTTATAAGAATAAGTACTGCCCTCGTGACAGTGGGACTGTTCAGGATTTGCCCCATTTACTGTTAACATGTAAGCTGTTGTTGGTTTTAAGGAGGTGGTGGTTGCGTCACGGTTTTATTCACAATAACGTTAGAACTATCTCAGAGGCAATGCAGTTTATCTTGTTTTGTACGGAAGGCTGTGTTTCCGATTTATGTGACTATATTAATGCTGCTTTTGAGCGCCTGAGTAGGATATTTAAATTGACTGTTATAAATCCAGGTCGTTGTAAATTTTAATTGGTTTTGTGTTTCTGAGGTCTATATTCAAATTGAAAGTGTAATGCATGGTTGTATTTTATTGAAAAATGTACTTTGTGTAATATTGTAATGGTGAACGCTGAATATAGCTTTACTGCTACTACAAGGATTCAGTGTAAGGCCATATGTATTGTCCAGCAGGCTCTACACAAACAAACCTGTTTTCTTACAGGTCAGGTTTAGGAATTGTATTCAAGCATAACGTCAAAGGTCTGCCATGTTAGGCAAACTGGTAATGCCAAGGTTTAGCCTATCAAAGTGAGGAAGGTAATCCTACTTTCACGCTGCCTCACTGTGGATTTCCATCACCCAGACAATGAAGAATGCCAAAGCGCAGAGTGCAGTAAGTCTTGATTCTATTAAAGACACAGAGGTGAGCATTATGCTTATTCTTCTTTTAATACTGCCAAACATAGCAATTCAAATATAACCATTTCCTTAATATTTTTTTTTAACTGACATAAAATAAAACTTTTGAAACTTCTGAGGCTGCAAAGTCTCGTACTAGAGTTCCACTACAACTCCCATGAAGCTCTTTGTGAGCAGTAGTCCCAGCCTCAGTCTCGCCCTCCAATCAGAGTACACCTGATGGTATAAGTCCCTCTAGATTGCAGGTGCCTTCCTCTTCTTTTTTGATGAACTGAACTTTATTGTGTCTTGGTCTAGGTCCTAGACTGCAACTGATCCCTCTCTGACTGTCCTTCTCTGAAGATGTGTTATCGACTCCTGACCTGCCCTCTTAATTAGTCTCGAGAGTTTTTTTGCTCTTCCCCTTGAATAAAAGAGAAACAAAAAACATAAGGGGGTTAATTTGCTGTTCACATCACCTCTGTACACGAGAAACACATACGTTCTTCACCCCTTTACTTCTTCCTCAGCGACATTCCCTCTGGGAGGGATAATGCTCGCCTCCGTGTCTTTAATAGAATCAAGACTTCCTGCGCTGTGCGCTTTGGCAATCTTCATTCTATGACAAGACCGGAGGCGAGCATTATGCTTGTTCAAAGCTCTGTACCACTGCCATTGCAATGTTTTCCACAGGCTTAAAGTAGAAGGTTCTGAAAACGGAGTCACTAGACCAATCTGCAGCCTTCAGGATCTCCTGCAGCGGAACTCCGGCTGCAAAGGCTCCGGAAGCCATACACCCTCTGGTCGAGTGTGCTCCGAAGACAGAAATGTCTTTACCCGCTTGCTCCATGACTTCTTTCACCCATCTGGCTATGGTAGCTGGGGCTACTGCCTTGAAAGGCTTCCTGCACGCAATGAGCAATTGTGTTACACCGTGTGGTCTCACTGCTGCAGTCGCTGCTTCGTAACATTTAATGGATTGGGCAACGCAAAGCTTACTGTTTTTGGGAAAATAGGGATAAGATATGACCTTTGAATTAGTCTAAGTGCACTGTGCTATGTTAAACGCTATTCCTTCAGGATAAAAGATCTTTCTGTCAATCTCTAGTGCTTTTACTAGATACTCTTCTATATGAGACTAAACAGAGTAATGTAGCTAGCTTCCCGGATAACTGTCTCCCTGACAACAGATCATTCCTTGGCCATTGTCCGATCAGCTGTAGAACTTTGTTGATGTCCCACAGGAATGAGTACTTAGGCTCTGGTGGCTTTGTCACCTTAACTCCTTTGAACAGCCAGACTACTGCCGGGTGTTCCCCTACTGGTACTCCATTCACTAAATCGTGCCCCTCTGAGGTGGCTGATCTATATACACCTACTGTCCTAAATGCTTTCCCGCTTGAAGTAAGGGATTCTAAGAAATTTAATATGTATTCTATAAGTGCTGAAAAGGGAGAAACACCCCTCCCCTGCACCATACTTCCCAGGCTTGCCAAGCGGAACTATAGCTCCGGATTGTGGACGGTGCCCATGATACTTTGATAAGCTCTGTAGCCTCTTCTGAAAGGCCTGACAAGCACCATCTGTGCCTGAAATTATGCAGGCTATTAGGCTATGGGTGTTGTCTTGAATCAGGGGATGAGGTGTGCCGCTTGGATCCACTAGTAGATCGGCTCTGTGAGCAATCCTCTGCGGGAAATCCATGGAAAGTTCCATCAGAACTGGAAACCAAGCTTGCAATCTCCATTCTGGTGTCACTAAAACCAGCTCCGCTTTGTCTCTGGAGACCTTTGCTAGTGCCCTCGCCAGAATCACGAAGGGGGGGAAAAGCATAATGAATGTGACCCTTCCAGCTGTGAAGGAAGGCATCCGTCCCTGTCGCCCCCAGCTCCAGTCTCCAACTGAAACACTTGGGGAGTTGGAAGTTTAGTCTTGACGCAAATAGATCTGTATCGAACGGGCCCCACTTCTGCTGTAACCTCTTGAAGACCGATGTCTGCAACATCCAGTCGCTCAAGTCTGTTACATACCGGTAGTTCCAGTCTGTAACTGTGTTCTTCGCTCCCGGAAGATATTCCGCCTTGACAGCTATCTCTCTCAATAGGCAATAATGCCAGAATTCCTTGGCTAGTTCCGCTAGCATCTTGGACCTTGTCTTTCCGAATTTTTTGATATACTGTACTGCTGATATATTGTCCGTTCTGAGGAGGAGTGCAGTCGTTAAACGAGCAATTAGGTGTCCTCTTTTTTTAGGGGCTTGTTGGGAGAGGACTCAGAAACATGTCAAACAACCAAGGTCCACAACAAACTACCTGCTAATGTCGTATTTGCCTGAAGATGGTATGGCACTACTACTTCATAGTGGTGTGGCGGAGGGCTTTCCTGAATGGGTGTGCTCATGAAATCTAGGTGGTAACCCTGTGCTGTCTGCAGAATCCAAGCATCTGATGAAAGCTCTCGCCAATTGTGCATAAATTGCCAAGTCCTGCCTCCTACGGGCAGGCATGTCACATTGCACTCTCTCACCTGGGTTATTATTTTGGTGTCTGAAATAACCTTTGCCTCTTCTTCCTCTGAAGCCTCTGCTTCTGTTTGGAAAGAACGTGTCGTGCTGGCGTGTTTCCCAGTACTGTGCTCTTGGTCCTTTGGGCCTTCTGTTCGTGTTGAAACGGCCGGTCGAAGGGCTTCTGAATCGACCAGCCCTGGCAAAACACATCCAGGGAATACCTTTGTAATCGAAGCCTGGGCTTT
This sequence comes from Ambystoma mexicanum, assembly GCF_040938575.1. NCBI lineage: Eukaryota > Metazoa > Chordata > Amphibia > Caudata > Ambystomatidae > Ambystoma > Ambystoma mexicanum. The sequence goes on from NC_090930.1 coordinate 1,268,235,707, forward strand.
CTCTAGTGCCGTATAGGTTCCGTCAGATCTACTAATCTCCTTGACAAAGGTGTCACCAAAGAGTAGACCTTGGGCGCCTTCTCCCGCTTCGTAAGAGGCTAAGTCTCCTAGTTTCGCGTCTATCTTAAGCAGCATGGATTTTCTCCTTTCTGCTGATATGGCAGAGTTAGCGTTCCCGAGCAGACAAACGGCATGTTGGGCCCAGCTCGCCAGGATGTTTGGGTCCACTGGCTCCCCTGTATCCTTGGATCTTTCCGCTAAGTCCATGATTTTGGCTATGGAACCTGTCAAGTCTAGAACCTTGTCTTGGCAAGATCTCCATGCGCGGTCCATACCTTTTCTGAGGTCCTTACTTGCTTTCGAGACAAAAGAGAGCATCTTGGGGTCTAATTCGGGAGTCTCTGATGCTTTGCAGTTGAGCTCTGCCCTAGGGCACTCAGCTTTAAGGCGAAACCTTGTCTCCTTCTCTAATGGCTTTCTGATCTTTTGCGCCATGTAGATTGCCACTCTTGGTGACGGGGTCCATTCCGTGGACCTCGGGTGTCGGATTGTGTCTAGTTCGAAGATATCAGAGATATCATCCTCCGGGGTACTCTCCACTATGCTGGCTTGGTTGGTACCGGTAGCCTTGGATTGATCTGGTACCTTGTCAATACTTTGGTCTTCGTCATCCTCCTCCTCTTGTCCGAATTCTTCTGATGACAAAATAGCATCCCCTATATTCTCTGCCCCTGGAGTAGGGTGAGGAGGCTGGGCATAGCTGATCTGGCCAGGAAGGCATGCTTCAATCTATAAAACGCATCACCTGCCTCCAGGGGCTTCTCTCTTGTCCTCTTAATTGAGCACGGGGGGGTAGAAGAGTGCTTTCTCTTCTGGGCCACCTTATGCCCCCAATTAGTGTCTTCCAGAGGCTTAGTGGAGGTCCCCTCATCTGGATCGTCCTGCAAGCCAGCTTTAGTGCCCAATATATTTTCGAGAGCCAACAACCTCTCTTGTATGGGTTGCACTCCTGAGCAACAGCTCTGGCTAGGGAGTCTCCTAACACTCTCTTGAAACTGAGAGATACATCAATTTCTTCCTCTTGCAGCTCCTCCTCCTGCTCCTCACACTCCTCCCAATATTCCTGACCCTTGTCATATGCCATTCTATGTGCCCCTGAGGGAGGGAACTTATCACCTAGTGATAGGAGGAATGCCTTTAGGACCCATGCTGTGACAGCAGCTTGGCAGGGTCTGAAGCTAGCACTTCAATTGTGTTTTTTTAATTTTTTGTTTTATATTGCCTCTGGATAGGAGCACGAATGCTGAAACAGCATTTCTCTGTGTGCTTGATCTGCTGGGAGGTGAGCTGCACGCACTTCTATTAACTTGCGACCGTTAGATATGGCACGAGTGGATAGATGCAGTTAGATATGGAAATAGGCGCTGCGTGCCTGCTCGCGCATGAGCGCGTATGCGCAAAGCCGCGATGGGAACATCGCCATGGCCTTCTTCAGGTGGGTGACTCGCGTTCTGACAGACCGTGTATCAACGAATTCTGGGGAGGAAACAAGCCCCAACGCCAGCGATGACGCTCACGGGCCGTTTCCCCTCCAGTCTTTGTAATAATAATGCTAACTTTTCCAAACGCGCTGAATCATGCGCGGCGCTCGTGTCTAATGTTACCTCCTAATATTGTAAACATTTCCTACGCGCCTGAACGTGTGTGCGCTGCCACTCTCACAGTAATTGAGTATATGATACAAGAATACATGTATGTCTACACTAATTCAGTGCTGATAATCGTTGCGTGCCTATACAAGCTAGTAAGTAAATATCACTTAGCTGTGCCAGCAGCAAAAAAGAAGAGGGAGGCTCCTGCAATCTAGAGGGATTTATACCATCAGGTGTACTCTGATTGGAGGGCGAGACTGAGGCTGGGACTAATGCTCACAGTGAGCTTCATGGAAGTTGTAGTGGAATTCTAGTACGAGACTTTGCAGCCTTAGTAGTTTCAAAAGTTCTATTTTATGTCAGTTAAAAAATAAAAAAATAAAAAATGTTATTAAAGAAATGGTTATATTTGAATTGCTGTGTTTGGCAGTATTAAAAGAAGAATAAGCATAATGCTTGCCTCGGGTCTTGTCATAGAATCAGATCTTTACTACTTAATTTTCATTTAAACTGTAATTTAAGAGCCTGACTAACAATATTATTGAGTCCATCAAGCGGAAATGTGTGGATGGATACTCCAGCACCAAGATCCCCTTATGCCTCAGAGAGACAGTACTACGAAGTAAGAAAGCGCATGGAGGACATACAAATGGGGAAATAGCGCTATATAAATAACCATATTCAATGCAATACAAGTACTTGTGTGCATATTCCTTCTGAGGCACGTTGGATCAGTAATTGTATATTATTGCCAGATGCCAATGAAATCCAGGTGAAAGAAGAAGATAATGGTATCAATGTTAACTCCCAACTTGGAAAAGGTAGAAATTAAACGAAAAGAAAGTTCTCATGGAGAACATGTTCTCCCCTCTACTACAACCACAATGAGACAAAGCATGCAGAGCTTTATTTATTAAGGAAAAGCAGGATATTCCTGAGTTAGTGTCCTTATTGTCAAACTCATAGTGAGTACTTAGCAACATCTCCAGGCATTATCTCCCATGCTTAATAGGACATTTTCCACCTCACTGGTACAAGTTTAGGGGTTACTTCTCTTAAGGGAAGCTGACCATATTACTGCTGATTATTCCAAACCTACATCTTCCTTTACCACGCGTCAAAAGACTCAAAGAGACATGGTAAAAAATTGAACTCTTGTTTTCACCAAAAAGTCTCAGTTCTCTTTTGCACACTATACAATGCAAACAAGCTTACTTATTTTCCAGATTTCACCTGTCACCCATTAAAATGTAATCAAACAGCTCTTCCCTATACATTAAAGACCCCTTTAAACTATCGTATATACCTGATGGAGCCCGAGCAGTCAGAAAAGGGCCTCATTACAAGTTTGGCACCTGATAATGGGAAATATAGGGGCATTACAGCTCTGGCGGACCCTGTATTTTCCCAATATAGGGGCATTACAGCTCTGGCGGACCCTGTATTTTCCCATTGCAGAGTGTCGGTAATAATTAATCCCCATTCCCATTCGAGCCCCATAGGGCTCAATGGGAATGAGGAGGCTGGATGCACTGGCACCATTCAGGATGGTGCCGGTGCATGCAACATGGTCTGCTCGCCAGGTCAGAGCTGGCAGGTGAATAGGCACCCACAAGCATAACTCGTATGCCGGTACAGTAACAACGGTACCGGCAAGCTTACCTGTACCATTGTTACTCTACCGGCAAATGAGTAATTAGGCCCATTTAAATTAATCTCTGCAAGATCCTGACATTGTTTTTGTTTGACTACCATACTTTACTCAAGTTTCTGGCTAACACGGGTTTGCCAACCACATTATAAACACAGCATTGGGTGTTCATGATACATCTGTACATGTCTATTTTTTATGTCAGGCCTGACACAGATCCAATACACAGTAAACATTCAATATTTAAGGATTAAATCAGGATTATGAAAACAAATGAGCATTCTTTTCCAGGTCTCGCAAATTACAAGGGGCATGCAAGAATATCTATAGACTCCTGTGTATATTTGTATGTTCCGCTACACCTCACTCAAATGCATCTGCAGATGAATTGTTGATTTTAGTAATACACCATGTATTAGGCTTAGAAAAGGTAAATTCAACAATAAAAAATGACCTAGTAGTCCACCACTGCTTCCACTGAACTTCACCTTTCTAGAGAATTGGAGCATTTACACCTGGTGTGGATAATTTCCCAATACGTTGGACATTTTGCAGGTGTCTCTTATTATACTCTTAAGGCTAAACACATGAACTGCTCTTTTCTGTTTTAAAATATTCAGGCAAAATCTGTAGCGATCCCAGCCTTTTCGCTGATTCAAAATGTGATGCAGACCGATCTGCTATTGGGTTCCACACATGTTTGAGGTGACTTGAACTTGTGAAGGATTTAATGGTATCTTTCTTAGAAAACTAGTAACAGTAGGGACAGACTGGGGTCGGGCAGGCCATAAATGGCTAAAGAAATACTATATACAAGGGGGTTGTCCTGCCCTCAGAAACATTTAGAGCTGCAATCATTTCTTGCACTATTTATCTGAACCCTCAGAAGAATCCAGCAAAACAATAGACAAATTAGTGTCACTGGGAAAGGAATGATCGAACCTCTGGGGTTTGGCTACTGTTGCCTTTTTTAATTTGGCTAAACATGTAGATTTCAGAACAAAAGAAAGAAAGCAATTACATAAAACATAGTACACGTAACAAAGTTCCGATGTACTGTGTGAAAACAAATCAAAACATATGTACAGTTGCAAAGCACAGTTCACACATGGGCACAGTTTGGCTAAATATTACTTCATATTAGTCCATAAATTGTGTCAACATTACAAATACACTGGGTGCAGTGAGCATCACAAATGCAACTGATTTTTTCACATAGGATCCCTGATATTTAAGAGTGTCACCAACTTGCCATGAATTGGACCGACAGAGTTTTTCCTAACAGGGGTTTGCTAGTGTGTTGACAGATCTATATACAGGAACCTAATGGAATGATCCACTTTGGTGTGGGGTTAAGACCTTAAAAACAGGGTCTGCTTTAGCCTGGCATTGAAGGGATGACCAAGAAACTGAGCCCCTCGTATATAGTATTTCTTAGAAAACTAAACAATCCATTGGGGCACCATTCCTTCTTAACTAGCCTTGAGAAAGACCTACGGGTTGAAACATGTGTTGGCTGACCCATATTGGGACCAAGAGCCCAAGCAATAAACTCGCAAAACACAAATTGTTGTGGAAAATCCATTGTGTAAAACAAACCACTAGCGAGGTATCCAGGATACTCCCATATTATACTACAAAGGAGGTGTGGGCTTCACCTCAACCCAATCCTGTGACCTTGGACCTAAGAAAAAGATAACAAATAAACAGAGCCTAGCAAGGACGGTTCCTGACCTAGGGCCCAACATAGAATTGGTTATTGTGGCAATAAGACCCGAGGCGGCGTGCCAATACCGCCCCAGGTAATGCCCCCGGGGCCGTCGTTACATGCCCTTAAAGAAGCCCCGGGGGCATTACCATGGGCGGTATTGGCCCGCCGCCGAGGGTCTTATTGACATTAGCACCCCGACCCGTTACACCGGGGTGCTAATGGCATTTTTTTTTCTGTTTCGCTTGTTTCGAAACAGAAAAAAAAAATGAAAAAATGGCCGCCGAGAAAGGGAAAACAGTCTGTTTTCCCTTTCCATGGTGGCCATCGGGAGTGGACGCGCTGTGTTCCCAGCGCGTTCGCTCCCAAGACCAGAAGAAAAAAGAAGGTAAGTGGGGTTGGGAGGGCGGAAGGGAGGGGGACGGGGAAGGAAAAAAAAAAAAAGTACTGCGGTCTCCGGCGGGGGACGATGGAAGCCTCCAGCCGTGTGGAGGCTTGGAGCAGGGATGGCCCCGCTCCGAGTCTCCACACGGCTGGAGGTTTCCATCGTCCCCCGCCGGAGATCGCAGGATAGAAGGTAAGTCGGGTGGGGTGGGAAATGGGAGGAAAAAAAATAATTCTTACCTGAGTCCCCGGCGGGCGACGAATGAAGCCTCCAGCCATGGGGAGGCTTGGAGCGGGGATTGCCCTGTTTCGAGCCTCCTCATTGGCTGAGGGGCTGCCACGCCCCTCACCGGGAACAGAGTAGCCGGCACGCATGGCGTAAAAGGGAATACCATGTGGTATGGCTCGCAAATGAGCCAATCACCACGCAGTATTCCCATTGCGCCGCGCGTGCCGGGTGCTAATGATGATGATCCACTACCTTTCTGCCATGGTAGTTGGTCAGTGTGGCCATATATACTTGTTTAATTAGTTATTAAAAGCCTAAGCTGCCTTCGGGGTAGCGTGCATTGTAAGCCATTTTTCACTGATTCTTGTGATATTGCCCCAGCCCACAGGAGAAGCCTCAAAGACACATTTGAGAATGATTACTTTTATCAAAAAAGGAGCAAGCGTCTTATCGCCAAAGAATATGTCAGGAAGAAAATAACAGATCCATTGTTTGGAAGTCCACACAACAGAATACTAAGATGATGAAGATTTGTGTGCGAGCAAGCTACAGGAGACAGCTTCATTAACTAACTAGTGATACCATTTTCCGAGTTCAATTACCATAAAAGGAAGTCAAGGAAAAAATGAAAGATTAGATTAGAAAGGGAGTCTACATAAAGCACACAAAAAGAAAACAGGGGATAAACCAGAGAACAAGAAACACCAAGAATACCACTGACAACTAACAAGCTCCTCTTAGCCACTCCCAAATCTGTCTTTACAGCACTGCATTTACATCTTTATGCATTTGCATAATGCACGCATGGAGGGAGGCATGACTGTTTTTCAGCGCCAAAGTAATCTGCCACTATTTATTGTCAAAGTGAACCATTTTTTCAGTAGCATCAGAGCCTTTCAATGAGTAAGAGAATCATTTAGCAAAGTCCAAGATGCCAGCATTAGAGGAGATTATCAGATTCTGTATCATGGAATAACAATCAGCTGACAAAAACAAATATTGTTCTCTGAAACGTGGCCTAAATCATTGCAAAACTCCTCCAAAACCACCAGTTTGTGAGACTGTCCTGTCCACTCCTACATTAACAGCCAAACAACACCCAAAAGAAATCAGGAAGTAAGATGGACCTTTTATGGGCCCTTAAAAATGTGTTTGAATGACTCAGGGCCCTGTCTCTCAAGTCTCAGGGTTTCATTTGGATGGCAGGCCTCAAACCCTTGAAACCTCAACATGTTTTGACCCTTGGGAAATGCCCTGGGAATAAAAGGGGATGGGTCAACACTGGACAAAAAGTTGGTTTTCCCACAGGGAAAGTTATTGGGAAATTTGCGCACTCCTAAATATAACTTTCACCAGAATGTTCATGCGACTATCAAGCAATTAAATTGGCCTATATTAAATGCATTTATTTGACTCTTTCCATCCTTTGGAATAAAAGAAATTAAGACTTGCAGAAATGTCAGCAGTATAGGCTCCATCTTCAGCATCCCCTTAAATACCCTAGTCTGAAAATTGGTAAAAGAAAGGGTGAGGTGGAGATGCGCTAGACACAACAGCAATAAGGCACACGAATAATACAGTTGATGTTTTAATTGTAGCAGGAGCAGCCGAAACGTGTTTCGACACACAGGTCCTTCTCAAGGCGTATGCAAAACAAATATGTTGATAAGTCGTGGAGAGGTAATCCCACAAAAAGCAAAGCGATGTGAGAATCACTCTGGCATCGCATGCAGATAACAGTCCCTGCCGTAATGGCCGTGGCAAATATATTACTCGTACAATTGAGCGGTCAAATAGCAAGGATATCCCCGAAAGTAAGCATAGTCTGAAAATTGGGCTATGTTCTCTCAATCACTTACTGGAGCTTTCCCTCATTTTACACTCTGCATTGCATTCAATACATCCTGGGATGTAACTGGGGCATCTAGGATCTTTATATATTACCCATATAGTTTAGCTTTCATAGGAAATCCTGCATCTAATTGTCATCTCCCTTCCCATCTTTCATAACACTGGGCAAAACAAAGTGATATTGGCCATTCCTATCTGGTCACAAGCCCCTCCCAAAGCAGCCTGGCATGCATCCCAAACAATGCACAATGTTATCTCATCTGTTTCATTCATGTCGAAGTTCTGTTAAATTTCTTCTGTCAGGTGCCCGCTAAAGAGAGAAACTTTAAGAGTGTGATTTTGCATTGCTATTGTACTCTTTCTGCAAGATATGACAAGATATGATATGGCATTTATAACGCGCCTATATGCAAGTGTTTCAAGATGCAATGAGGCAAGGGAGGGGGAACAGAGAGAAGACATCAATCTTACAAGGCCAAGTGACATTGAGATTGTGCAAGTGCAGGGGATGGGGGAGTGGAGAAGTGTAGGTGGAGAGGGCAGTGCAGTACATAAGATAACTGTAAAAAATTAATAAGATAAATAAAATAAATAAACACAAAGACAATAAAAGGTGCAGCCAGCTGGTGGCAAGTGTGGCCAGCTGGTGGCAAGTGCAAGGGTAAGGACAGACAACAGGTGTCAAGTGTTGGTAGGGGGCTGTAAACAGTCCCTGAGTGCAAGGGTTGCCGGAGGGCAGTGCAGGTGTGCAACTGGCGGAGAGGGGACCTGGGGCAAATATCAGAGGGTAGCCAGGTAAACCAGAGCAATTTCAATTTCAACCAGGAGATCAGCAGGCGAGCAGATGAGAGAAAGCAGAAGCAAAGAGGAAGGTATTGAGGTGCTTCTGGAAGCAGAGATGGTTCTCCTCAAGTTTCAGAGAGGCAGGGATGCTGTTCCAGAGGGAGGCCCCAGCAGAAGAAAGAGATCTACCCTAACTTGTTGCTTGGAGAAGCAACAGACCCTGAGGGAGTTGGAGGTGGATGAGTGAAGAGCTCGAGAAGGAAGATATTTAGAAAGAGAGAGTTGAAGTTATTGAGGCCTGTATGGCCAATGATCTGGCTCTAGATTCCTTCCCCAAGTCCATCAAGAGATAATATCTTTGTGAGACAGTGTTGTGTGGGCGAGAGTACAAGGTGAAGGGTTTAAATTGCCCCAGGCATCAACCATGATTGAACTTCTCTTTAAGTCTATTTGTAAATCTGCCACGCGGCCTCTGCATATTTTATCAAAAAGACTGCTGGTCTAAGTCTGAATCGTTATCCCGTTCATTCATCGACAGGAATATCTTTGGGGTAATTTACTATGAAGTAATTCCTTCGAAATGACATCGAACAATATGGGTATTTAGTGGTTAAGGGGTAAAAAAGGGGTTGTGAGCATATTGGGGAGGGGTAATAATGAAAGGGAAGAGCGGTGTGGGGGGTTGAACCTCCCAAAATAAAAAAGATTAAAAAACAATGGCAACTTTTGAAGGAATTACTCTTGTAGTAAATTAACACAAAGTAACTCCTGTCGATGAAATGACAAGGAACCTCTGAATCAAATATTAGATTGAAATCCACTCACAGAAGCACCACCCACAACCAGCAAGAAAGCCTCCTTCCAGAACCTGTCCTGTCCCTGGATTAGCCTGCAGATCATAATTTCTCCTGATAACCAGGTAAAGACAGAAACAATAGGCTTGATTAAGTTAAACACTACTTAGAAAAAAAGTTAATTACACAACAGAAAACTACTCCCCCTTTTTTGCAGGTCTCTAAGTCCTGGCTTGCCTCTTCTTTCTGACCACCAATAATATGGTGCTATTCCCCATCCCTATAATGCAAATATGGTATGGACATGTAAACCCTTCACGTTCAAATTAGCAACTTGTATTACTTGTATTTCTTAAGGCATTACCCAATTGTGGTACTCTTCCATATTATAACGCCCCTATCTTGAGCCATTCCACCTAGCATTGCATCTTTAGTTCCCCTACGAAGATGTAAACCCCGACCCCATCCTTTTCACCAGACACACACCCTCACATATTTTGTAAAAAGAAAACACTAAAATCAACATTATAACCAGCATCATTCCATCTCTAGGATACTATGATGAGTTTCCTGATTAATCCCTGAGACACCATTTCAAACTACGAATTCATTCATTCACCCTGATGCCTCTGGCTGGCATGCCATGACACTTCATAGAACAATCCATACATCAGCATACATGAGCAGCAACAAGTCTCACCCTCTCCACTCCTAAGATAAATCCAAACCTGAAAGAAATACCAGTCACTAACAGTTGTTTATTAACACTTATGTCATCTTCCATGCACACAGATCATCTTTCCAAGTGAATCCCCTCCACCCCCTTTAATATCCTTCCTTGGAAATCTCAAAGCAATACATAACACACATTAGAACAACTCATGCCTTTTTTAGAGTGACATGCTCAATTCTCAAAATGTTTGTGTTCCAAGCATTGGACATCTTGCTCCACCCATGAGCACTGAAATGAACCCGAGGTTTTCCCTCGGCACTCATGGGAGTTCCCTTCCTTTTTTTCTGTGAGGTCCTGCAATGCATGCTCTTTTTCTTCAATAGGTCAAATGCTATATTGCTCTCTACCATGTTCATATGTTAAGGGACATCTGCATACCTTTCAATATTGTAGCTCCTTCTCTGTGAGCCAGGAAGCCAAAGGTTTAGATTTGTTACGCTTAGTGAGAGTCAGTGGTAACAAATGCTGGTATATCTGAACCTTTGCCCCTTTGTAGTGAACTCACAACTTTGTCTCTTTTTCTCATTTTCGTGAGGTCATCCTCTTTATCTTCATAAAAATGGTGGCACTTCACATCAATGGAGGGAGGACCAAGCTCCTTCCCTCCTTTGCTTTCCATTCCATCACCTTTTGGGTTCTCCATCTTTCTCTGGCACTCTAATAGACTGTAGGTTGCAATGAATTTGACATTCCTGTTCTCCTTGTTATCCACTTTAAACATGAGCTCAGATTCTCTGAATTGTCGCTCGTTCAATCTCACTTTGATTTTTTTTCTCCAAAAGGTCCATACTCAATTGGTTATTTCCGAGGGCCTCCTCCCTTTCGTATAACTTGCTTACTCAGGCTTGCAATACTGTATCTGAGGACAGTGTGCATAAGCACATAGCCATGATCTCTGCCAGTATGATTAAAGATATCTGAAAATAAAACATTCCTCATACTTCCTTCTATTTCCTCCCTGGAAATGAAATGGTTTAATTTCTACATTTCAGAGCAATAGTGGTTAGGTTTAGCTAGTGAATTTACTAAAGTTTTGTTTTCATTCTACTTTTCACAGATCATTATGTTCTATTAGTACCCAGTGAGGGGGGGGGGGTAGGGTGAGGGGGCAGCCCCAGAGCCAATAAGAAGGTTTGTAATGGGGTCCTTACAACACAGGGAAAAACCCTGCTCCAAGCCTCGTCATGGCAGGAGGCCGCCACATTTTCTTGCTGGGACCAAAGCTAAGTTTGCTCCCCGCGTCCCCAGTCCCTACTCTCCAACCCCACCTCCCTTTTCCACATATCCAGTCCCCTCCCTACCCAAACCCCAGTTACGTGCACTTCCCTGTCCCTCTCTGGCACTTCCCGGCGAGTCTCCGTCACGCGATTAGTCGCCATGAAAAGGGAGAAGGGACTATGTGTAATCCCTTCTCCCTTTCCTTGGTGGCTATTTCTTTTGTTAACTTTTTTTCATTCATTTTTTGCAGCTTTTTTCTCGAGTCGAGAAACGGTTTCACTGCCGTGTATCTACTAAGGACAAATTGTTATAAGTACCCAGGTATGAAAAAAGCAATAGAACCTGCGTGGGGGGATTACCAACCAGGTAATACCCCCAGGGCTTCATTGAGGCCCTCGCTTCACTTGGAATTCTATTGTGCCATGGGCATTACTTTACCGATAAGGCCCCCATCCTGGGGTTGTGTTACTTAATTATTTTCTTGTTTATTAAACTGTCATTCTCCTTAACTTGGTTATTTATTTTATGATCCTCTTTTTCATAATCTTTCTTGTGTTAGCTTGATCGAATTAGCGGGTCTATAGTGTCTAGATCAGCATTCTACCTGAAGTTATAGCTATCCACATAACGTGATTGTAGACCATATAGTGAGTCCAGTCAATTCTTTTTGTGAAAGCTTTTTAAGCAGAATTCAAGATGGATTTTTGGAGCTTTGTTCTAAGTTGGATTCCAAATTTTAATGTCCATGTATTCTCTAAGAAACAACCTCTTATTAGACTTTCGTAAGTAGTCCTTTCTTCTTTTGTATGTAAATGTGTACAAGCTTGCTTTACCTATGTGAACATTCTATCTCGTTTTTACCAACTAAAAAGATACAGCTTTCCACGTGATTTTCTTTTGCACTTCTTTTTCAATGTTCTCTTTTGTCATTTCATTGTTCTTCGTTAAATATGTTGGGTGGCTGAAAAAGATAATGTAGCAGGCTGCTGTTATTATAGGATTACTGGAAAATGTTTCAGATTTCTGTTCTCATGTATTAATGGAACGATCCGATCAACGTGATTTTGGGTGATTATACAATTCCTGACTCTGAAACATTTTCTGTTACCCTAGTTACATTTTCAGATATTGTAAATAATGTGGTTCTACAGCAAATCATTTTTATTCCAAATCAGTCTCAAGGTAATGTTAGGGATTTTATAATTTCCTGCAAAAATATGATTTACTTATTTTCTCTGATCCCTATTGGCTGGTCGGACTACCTTTTAACTCTTTTTGCTATATCACTACAACATTCCCTGACAACTAGAAAGCCGTTCAATTCTAAATCGCTTACAAGTTATTTTAACGAATTAAATTGCAGAGAATGCTGTAATACTGAAAATGGTTTAGGGCGGTCCCCCCAAAACCTCCTATTTCCCTATGCTTTTTAAACTCACCACAACCCCCTGCCCACCCATTCTAACCCTTTACCTTACCCGCCTATATGAGTTAAACAAAAATGTGATATCTTTTCGTTATAACATTTTCATTATTACAGCATTCTATATAATTTAGTTTGTTAAAATCACTGCATACCTTCTAAATCTATTAAAAATAAACCGTAACCATGTTTCTGTCTCTGATTTTGAAACAGCTTTTATTTTCAAGTGCACAAAATGCCGACATGGAAGAGTTGTTTACTGACTTTTGATGGTCAATAATATCTGTGTGTAGATAATCGTGTTGTGATGTACCTTGAGAAAGAATCAAAAGACTGCTAAAGTTCTACCAAACAAAGGACTGATTAATACATGTTTCATTGTTTGGAGCAAATATGGAGGAAATCTAAGAGCAAAATAGCCCTTACCACTTTGCATCAAGTACTTTGCTTTGAAAGTAAAAAGACGTGACTTACTGAACATATATATATATATATATATATATATATTGTACTGTGAAGCATGTGCTTTATCCGCTCCATAGTATGTCAATTAAATATTCCACTAATTTGTGCATCAGTAATAATATTTTCTTTATCAATTAGATAGCCTCTACTCACAAGGTATGATATGATATGATATTTTATTTATATAGCGCCCATACACAACTGTTTCAGAGTGCGAAGAGGCAATGGAAGGGTAACAGGGAGGACAAAAAAACAATCTTAGTGGGCCCAGTGACATTGAGCACGCACAAGTGCATGGGAGAGGGAAGGGGGAAAGTGGAAGGGGGAGGGAAGGAGTGGAAACTGCTGAACAAGTGATCAAAACAATGACAGATAGTGCAGCCACCCGGGGTCAAGTGCAATAATTACATGCAGACAACAGGTACCTGATAAGTGCAGTCAAGGGGACTGTAGGGATACAACTACAGACACAAGTGCAATGGTTGCCAGGAGGTAGTGCAGGTATGCAGATGGGTGGGCAGGGAACTGGGCCCGAATTCAGAGGGTAGCCAGGTGCCCAGTGCAAAAACAGGCAGATCAGCAAGGGAGAGGAAGAGAGAAGGCAGAAGCAAAGAAGACGGTCTTGAGGTGCTTCCGGAACCGAAGATGGTTCTCCTCAATTTTCAGAGAGGCAGAGAGGCTGTTCCAGAGGGAGACCCCAGATGAAGAAAGAGATCTACCACCAACTCATTGCTTGGAGAAGCGACTGACCCTGAGGGAGTTGGAGGTGGAGGAGCGAAGAGCTTGAGTAGGAAGGTATTTACGAAGGGAAAATTGAAGGTATTGCGGACGAAGGCCCCAGAAGGCCTTGTGGACAATGCAGAGGGTCTTGAACTTAAGCATTGCAGCCACTGGGAGCCAATGAAGAGATTTCAGGGCTGGAGAGATACGATCCCTGGTCTTGAGGCCAAGGACAAGTCTTCCAGTCCTGTTCTGGATGAGTTGCCAAGTGTGGAGAGTAGTGGAAGGCAAATTTAGAAAGAGGCTGTTGCAGTAGTCCAGCCTAGAGAGAACCAGAGCTCTAGCGACATGGGAAATGCATGTGCACATACTACCGGTTTCAGCTTGCTACCCATGACATGGGGACTATCACATCTGCGGGTGTGGGTCACGGGAAGGGCTGTTCTTAATTTTCTACATTACTGTGCACACTGAGCCAGACTTACATGGTTGCAATTACTTGCAAACGCAATGTAGCACAACCCATTTAGTCCAACATCACTTACACCCCAAACCTATGTGGCCTGCTACTGTGTTCTGAAAGACTGCAAACAGATTATGGAGCAGCGCTGTGGTGTGGCCTTTTGTAAGGCTGCTGTGGAGAACTTGCACCCGGTACACAGGACCACATTATTCAAAAACCTACACACATGTACAACGGCCCATTGTGGTGTGTTTGTAAGCGTGTACTTTACGAAAAACACTCCCTACGTTCCTCAACACTGTACTTTGCCGCTGTCCATGGGTCCGGATCGTCTCACTGAAATAAGGGCCCATGCACAGGATGGGTGCGATCGCATCGTAATGTCGCCACTGCTCTCTTTTTGAACTGCAATCCGCAGAACACGTTTTGGGTGGAATACGGTGTGCGCATGTGAATACCGTTGCTAATTCTATTTTGAATAATAGGGCACCATATGTGTGCCGAGCATTTTTGGAGATGCTGGCTGTTTATACGGTATAGCAGCTGTGATGTTTATCTGTGTAGGTACCTGTAGGCCATGGGTGGGCGCTGCAACGTAATTAACATTCATTGGCATATGCTGCACAGTGGTAGTGTTACCAGGACACAGAGGAACAGATACACATACATGTACTTGCACAACGACCAAATGTCCCCTCCCACACATCATCATAGGTGGGGGACAACATGCAGACATACGGAGCGTGCTGGCGTTGTACGGATGCCTCCATTGTCATTGTGGATAGGCCGGGCAACTGCAGTGACCGTAGGTCACCTACCTTTTCCTTAATTCTGGTCATTCCAACGAGGATGTGTGCCACTGAGTGAGAACGGCATTTCAACAAAAAAAACATATTACATATACACGGAACAACCTTTCACTAATTAACGTTTACTTTTACACATTCATACACACCATTAGCAAAGGGAAGGGGTAGCATAAGTGGATACTTATTGTGGGAAATTGGGGATTTCCTTAAATTGGTTGTGAGGGGAGGAAGACATTGAGGTATCACCTTAACGTCTCCCATCACAGGATTTTGAGGAGATAGCACCCTTTGACATGGGGAAAGGGCACACGTGCAAGTCTGCTAGAGCTGTTTCATTTTATCAATAATGCACATAACCTTTCAGCCGGCACAATTGTTCACCAATTTTTCCACTTTGGCTTCCAGCCTGTCCTTTTTGCTATGCACAGAGTTTCTTTCCTTTGCTATGGCCGCATGCTGTTGTGGAAGGGTTGCCACTTGTGCTACCTTGGTTTCCTTTCCAATATGTTCTCTCATAGAAAAGAAAATGTGTTTGCTGTACATTTAGCAATAAATATCACATAATGTATGCTTCACAGTATTGCGCTTACCAATGGGGTTAGTAGTGTAAGTCATTGCGTCATGAGGGGAATTTTCTTCCAGCCACTCTAAAGTTCTTGCCATTGCTCCATAATAAATAAGACATTATGTTTCTCTACTATTGTTTACTGCTGCACCTATGCAGTTAGTAGACAAACTTCAGTGTGCTTATTACATTGTAGTGATGATCTTACGCCTACAGCCCAAATCGATGGATGGATTTTCACCAAATTTGCGGCAGGAGCAGCAGCGTGGTCCCGAAAGTGTGCTTTCGTAAATTTGGTGAAAATCCATCCAGGGTTTTTTTGTAAAACAACCAAAAAGTGGGTCTGAAAAAATTAGTGATATCTATGTCAGCTGCACACTTCCCTGTTCACTCCGTGGACAAGATTCTTATTGGCTTAAAGGGCAACATGGTGTCTGCGGACATCGGACGCGCTGCTGATTGGATGGTGAAAAGCGTGAAGTGCGTCATATTTTTGGAAACGCCCGCCATCTTGGATATCCAGACATTGGCCGGTGTCCGCGGTGTCCGCGGACATCGCAGCAAAACA
Organism: Ambystoma mexicanum; assembly: GCF_040938575.1. NCBI lineage: Eukaryota > Metazoa > Chordata > Amphibia > Caudata > Ambystomatidae > Ambystoma > Ambystoma mexicanum. Next base: position 1,268,251,723 of record NC_090930.1, read on the forward strand.
TAGAAAAAAACACAACATTGCATTTGTCAAACTTATCAAATCATCTCTGGGGAGGTTAGGGGTAATGAGGATGGGATGGGATATGGCTGCAAGAAGTAAAAACAGTTGTTTTTCACCATGAAAGTCTTCTAACAGTTCTGAGAAGGTCACGGACACCTCAGCATTACAGGGTTGTTGAAAAGCAGTTGGAAATTCTAATTGAAAAATGGCGCTTATTGATGCACCACTGCTCCAACATTCACTAATTGACAGAAAACCAACATTTCCAAAAATGTGAACATGGACCTTTAACGGAGGAGTAGGAACGCAAGAAGAAGTGGTTGGTTCCATCTTCACTTGCACACAAAGCTCTTGAGAAGATCATGTTTGATTAAACTCTATCAAGAGATCTGAAGGGACTCACAGAATTCTGTCACACAGGAGATTTGGAGATGTACTACAATATGTGCCGGCCCAAGAGATTGCATTTCGGTTTACAGTGTATGGAATCTCGCACACTACTTGTGTTATTAGCGCATAACAAGAACATAGGCAGACAACAATCTAGAACTGCTGGCAAATTTGGGATGCTTTGATATAAAATAGCCTTTTGAAAAAGAAACAAAAAGTGGGTGGTCAAGCTAATATACCAGGAAATGGAATTCGATTTCGTAACAATCTGACTTTGATTGTGTTGGACATGCATACTCATGCAATCGTTTGTGGTTTGGTTCCTAGGACACATACATTGCCACACAACATTGCAAATGTGCCCTGCCACCCAAGCAGAACTCAATGAACAGTTTGCATTCCGATACAAATGATTTTCAGCTATTTGCATGTTCAACAATTTTGATACATTGTACATGACCAATGGAAAACATATGTAACTTGAATTTCGAAGCTATCAAAAGTATAAATTGTTCAAATAAAGCGTACAAAAAATGTCTTTCCAGATATACCCTGTTTGTCAATTTCTTTTGTAAGAGGTGCCCCAAAATACAAAATGCTGACAGACAGGTGGATTATGAATTCCGATTGTCTTCTAATATGCGTAAATCTCTGGAAATTTCGAACGGCATTGGTTTCTTTTTCCTAAATATTCCTAATGCTACAGTGGTGCATGCGGGATTCGATGCCGTGAGCCTCAGGTCAATGCCTTGAGCTGCCTACTCCCTCGCATCCTGCCGAGCTAATTTGACGCTTCCATTTGCCAAAAGAAGCTAGGCGTAGACGAGACCCAAGAGATGGAAACGTAGGTACCACTGACGCAAATGTACGCTTCGGCAAGAAGCTGAAGAAACACAAACAGAGATGGCAGAGAAACGCTGGAGAGAGAGAAAGCAGAAAAAGTTAGGAGAGAGAGTCTGCAGTAAGACAGAACACGCGAAAGAAACACTGTGAAAAAGGACACGGCCTGAGAGCCAATGGGAAACCGAGAGACGTAGCTGCACGAGGTAGGTGTGAAGCCCAGTGAACAAGAAGGGCAACTTAGGAAAGCAGAGGGTGGCTGAAAGTGGGAAACTAGCGAATAGACCCAAAAGCAAAAGTAGCAAAGGATTGCAATGCAAGAAATGAAAGAAAGAGACAGGGTTAAGAGCCAGTGGGAAAGGAAGTGAAAGAAAGGCTAAACCGGCAAGGCAGGTCGGAAAGAAACATGATGGAACATCCTAATAGCGGCAGAACCCCCAGGCGTTCCAAAGGCGCCAGGTAGGGCGGCACATGACAGTATGTCCCATTCCTAGTTGCAAAAAACCTGGCTTACTCGGATGGGACAGGTGAAAAGAATGTAACAACCTAGGTGCGCGCACATGAGAAAAAGGTTCCCATGAGTCCTCAAGCTGAGGTAACCCTTCCAATGAAACAGGTACTCCAGTCGTCCCTTCCTGTATCTGAAGTCCATTATCTGGGTACCTCATATTCATCCTGTGTGTTATCGGTGGGTAACCTAAGGGAGGTTGTAGAATGCTGAAACAGGTCCCCATGGTATTCCCTGAGCAAGGAGGTATGGAAAAGAGGATGGATGCACTTGAGGTTCTGGGGCAGTCTCAGTCGATAGGCTACTGGGTTGATTTGTTTGAGAACAGGAAAAGGACACTTCTATATTTTTCCACTGTTTTTGCTTCTGTCGATGTCCGCGAACATCTGGCGTCACTGTGGACCTTCAGGACAGTGCCATGTGACCATACATAGACGTTTTTCCAACATTTCCATTGGCATTTTGTGTCATGCGAATGGCAATAATGTGGTGTTCATCCCCCGGTCCAGGGACTGCAACAGGGGATACCGGCCCGACAGCCCAAGTTATCGGCCCAAGTGAAGTGTGTCTGTGTGGGTGCTGATGCCTGCGGGTTTCACTGCATTATAAATAAATAAATAACAAAGGCTCCAGATCATTATCCCTCATTGCAGCCGCTGCAATGGAGCATAACAGCCATTAGCACCCGTGGTTCCCAAAGCAGGAACCTGGCGTGCTGAAAAATTGATTTTTCTTCCTACAGCGGGACGCCATCTTTTTCCAAGAGGGCCACCATGGAAAGAGAAGGTGGGGTTTAATACAGAGCCCTTCTTCCATTTCCATGGCAGCCTACAGAAGGCAAAGTCAGAACCCTATGACCATATTACCATGAGCACATTTTTTTCCCTTTCAAACCTATCCTACTTTCGAATAACTTTATTACATAGCTAGTCTGAGGTGGACATGGTGACTTTAACACCTTTTTTCATCCCTTGCAGTCAAGGCCAGTAGGCAGATTGTCCGGATCATGACCTTATACCATGACCCGGACAATCTTGCCACTGCCCATGGCCACAGGCTATACCTCAGTCACCAAAGGTATGTCACTATTTTTTGTACATGCATTATGACATTTGTCAAAAAATAAAACACAGGCACATTTGCAAAACCATGCTTTCAGGTCCTTACCAATGCTCCTTATACGAGTTTGCTTGAAATCCGCCCCCAACTTGATAAAATCCTTTCAGACTTTGCACAAACATTCAAGGTTGGGTCTATAATTTTCTGAAAACTTTTGTCCACATTCGTCAAATGGCAACAAATTTATAAGCCATCTAAAAATGTTGAGACCCCCTCTAATTTAGCCCCCTCTTGAGAAAATCCCACCAAAAACCTTTAGATCTAGATTTAAAATCATTTTGCAAACATTTGTGCAGATTCAACAAATGGCACCACATTTATAAGCCTTTACATTATTTTGGGACCCACCTCTAATTTAGCCCCCACTTTACAGTACCCCTCCAAACTTTGCAAAGCCTTTCAGTACCAGGTCTAGAATTGAATTCCAAAATTGCATGCAGTTTCATTGTGTGGTGCCAAAGTTATAAGCCATCCAACAACTGCCCCCGAACATCTGAAGTGTCCCTGAACTTCACGGGACTGTTTGTGGACTTTTACAGTGAATTATCTTATGGCCATATCCCATCCCATCCACATCACCACTCACCTCCACAGAGATTGTTTGATAAGTTTGACAAGTGTAAGTTGTGTTTTTTTATATGTTTTTACTGCAATGTCCGCTGACGTAGGCCAAAGTCCGCGAATCGAACATGGCGGGCATTTCCAAAAATCTGATGCACTTCACGCTTTTCACCATCCAATCAGGGTGAGCGTCCGATGTCCGTGGACATCACGTCACCCTCTATACCAATCGTATGCCTGTCTGTAGACCGAACAGGGAAATGGGTCAGCTGAGCAGAGCCAGATATCACACATTAATTTGACCTATATTTTCCCTGTTTTAAAAAAAAAAGCTACTGCATGGATTTTCACCAAATTTACAAACGCTTGCTTTCAGGACCAAGCCGCCACTCCTGCCACAAATTTGGTGAAAATTCCGTCCAGTGGTTTGCGCTGTAGGCGTTAGCAATGTTTTTTCCATTCAGTCTATGGAAAAAGAAATGTGGGACCCCCTATAAGCTTGCCCCCCCCAAACCTCACCAAACGTGGCGAATAAATTTAGAGCATGCCATATGCTTTTTTTGCAAAGTTTGGTGAGGATTAGTCCAGGGAGAGCAATGTTATAAGCTGCCCAAAAAGTTCTCTTCCTATGGGTTTAGCAATTTAACCATAACTATACGGCCTCTACTGCAGGCCATGTAATATATATATATTGTGGAGGTTTCTAGTAAATGACAGAGTTTTACCACATAACTACCTTTTGACAAAAAAATGAAATAAAAAAGTGGCTTTCAAGTGGGTGTTAGCATATTTCTGTTCTAGACTCCTAAAACAATCCTTCGAAAAAGGTTGGACTTTTCGGGGAAGAGAGAAGGGTAACTGTCCAATCATGGTTGCAAGAATTCTTGCAGGGCACTGCTAAATATTGAAGTCTTGATTGTGTCATCACTGGTATATAAAGTGGATGCACGATGAGAGAGGGGAAGAGATGCTAAAAATTACCAACTGACAGCCACAAGAAAACACCAAAGGAGATTTGCTGAAATTGTGTGGAGCTTGGACAAAGACTGTAGCTGTCTACTACTGGGGAGGCCTAACAGCTGACAGGGCCCTAAGGTGCAGAGCTGGAGACCATCCTTGAGAGTGATGTAACCAGACCCCTGACCTGTCCTCAAAGAGGGTCCTGAAATGCAGCTGGCTTTCCTGAACTTTAAACAGAGGTATTCAATGTAAGTAGAATTGAGCCTTTTGAAACCAAAAGGTGGGTGTTCTGCTTGCCTTAAATCCTTTACCTTTATAGTGGGCCTGGGGTCCAAACTGTTTGTATTCTGAACCTATTTGACAAAACATTAATTTAATTAATTTACATTTAGCAAAACACACTGGAGTGATATGTTGTTAATATTCAAAATGTACATGTAATGTACGCTAAAAACTGTATCTGTAATTTAAGTGCGTAATCCTATTTGTCCTGTGTACGGCAACTTCTTTAAAGAAGAGGGGTGTCCTTGTCCATAAACTATTTTTTTTGTACAGCTTCCCCAAACAGGCCTTTAAGTGGAGGGGGGGATGTCTTTAAATCCAAAATCACTAAACATTCCAATGTTTCTGTCTGATTTCCCAAACACAGATCTTTAAGTGAGGGGGTCTGAAAACAAACAGCTAAATCACCCTGTTTTTATTTCAAAGCAAAAGTGTGAGCAATAATAATTGCCATATGCATTTGTACAAATCTGTAAACCAAACTTCTAGCCTTTTTAAGCGTGCAAGAAAATCGAAATTGCACAGCACTGCATATGTAAATTGATTTTGTTCATTGGCCAGTGTTAATTATTTCTTGAATTGAAATCAGTATAAAATAAAATATTCTGAGTTGTGTTTGTCCCAAACATATTGTGTGATTTATTTATGTAAAAAGAAGTTTAATTGTGTGCCGCAAAGAAGGTGACATGCGTCGTTTTAGTGGGATCTCCATTACTGAAAATTCAAATCAATATAAATATATTTCCTGTGAACCAGCCTGGTTCTTGACTCATTGGTGGCACAGGGGGAGGGATGCAAAGGACATGAGATTAGTCTGAAATAGGGCTAACAAAGAACAGACATTAAACAGTTTGTTGTGTGACACCTTGATTGGGGTGGGAAGGAGCTCTCCGTGTTGGGGGGTGGCCTCTCAATAAACCGTTACACTCTCTATCTCTCCCTCATTCTCTCTCTCTTTCTCTCTATCAGGGTCCTGGGCTTTGAGCACAACATGTAGTTTGGGCTCAGGTCACAAAGCATATCTTCTGCGATGAACCGGCTTCCCTTAATCCCTGGTCTTGCTGGTCTTAGCTCTTGCCTCCTCACCCCCCAGTGCCATGGCAGCCTTCTGACCTACTAATCTGTATTTAAATGGGGAACTGGCTCTCTCATTTCTGATGAATCCCACCTTTGTCTGTTCGCAGTTAACTGGAGGCTGTGGATCATGGATGATTTTTTAAGAACTGTGTAGGGCTCCATGTGTGAGTTATGCATGAGAGAAAGGTATGCATGTTTGGTGTCTGGTTCATTAGCTGCCAGCAATTGGACAAGCGAAGGGAGGTTCCAGTGGATACCCCATGTGTCACGTCCAAGATTCACAATATGCTGGTGGCTCTGCCTGTCCACATACGCTAACTTGCCACCACTCCCAGCTCTGCATAATTGACTTTGACCACTGTCTGACCTGCAGGTTTACCTTTTTCTGGAGTGCAATGCGTGAGACATGGCTGTAGGAAATTCTGTCCAAGCGCAATTGCAAGCATCAGGCCACATCTATGGAAATATGTGATGCGCTCAGGAATGCACCCAGTACTCACCAAGGAATTCTCCTAAATACGTACGCTTGCACAGAGTGATTTACACATGCAAATATTTACTTTGTGAATATCCCATAAAATACAGTGGGCCTCATTACACGGACGGCGGTAAGGGTTTACCGGTACCGGTAAGGGTACCGGTGCCGGTAAACTCTTACCGCCTTACTACGAGGTCCCTTTGTGGGACCCTAAACGGCTGGTTTTACCAGCCGTTAAGGACGGGACCCGCAAAGGAACCTAGGAGGTAATTACAGTACCGCAATTTGCGGTACCGTAATTACCGCCTTCCCCATTCCCATTTAGCCCTATGGGGGCAAAAATGGGAATGGGGAAGGGCCATGGTGAATGGGGAATTACCGCCCCCACACACCTTGGAATAGGGCGGTAATTCCCCCATTCACCATGGCGGACTCGGTAAAATACTGGCGGCAACCATGGCGCTAATAGCGTCATGGTTACCGCCATCCGTGTAATGAGGCCCAGTGTGTTAGTTTGTCCCACTTGCAGAATGAGTTGGCTCACACAAGTAGGATGAATCCTTTGTTCATCAAGGCTAAGTGCACATAAAGCGAGCAAGCTTGTTTCTACCTTCCCACCGTGATAACACGATTCGGACATCTTGTGATATACAGCAGCATGGCTAGTCTGGATCACAGATCCTCTACCTCCAACATGTTCGAGATGCTCATGCTATCGTAAATGTCCTTGGAAGCTCTTTAATCGTCTGTAATGCTCACACTGTATAACAGCCATTTGAATAAACGAAGCAGCCTTGTTTGTGGTTCGACATTTTGTATCTCAGAATGTGCTCTGTATTATTATGTTTCACTCGTATTTTTTTAAAATAAAAAGTCAATTGGCAAGACGGTGTAAACATATTGGCTGCATGGCAATTGGATGGACTGCATACTAACGTGATCGTCCATGGGTTCCCCTCAAGGAGTGTCATGTCGGTGTGTGGCGTCCCTGCTTCCATTCGGCCGTACATCCGACTCCATAAAACCGTAGAAGTAAAAGTAAGCACGATGCATGGGTGAAGCTGCATCGTGCTGATTTTGATTCTCCCTTCTTCAGAGGAATTAACAGATTGCGTTTGCTATAAAAAGCACTTTAAAAATATATGCGACAAAATACATAAATAGCTAATGCCTGAGAGAAAACGCCTTCTCACTTAGATACAGAAGGAACTAATATTACATTAAGTGGAACTGCTTTGCCGTCCCAATGGGGGAACAACTTCACAAGATGCTCTACCGGAAGACTGACGACGAGTACCAGAAATAGTCTGTCACTGGTCATACTTTCGGAAAGAACAGGCGACCAACCAGGGCATAAGACCTAAACAAAATATAAGTATACCGGATATAGGTTTGGGGACAGCGCAAAAAGATAGAAAGTGACGTCAGACGGCAAAGTCACTTCTAAGCAAAGGCAGCCAATTTTACAAATCGAAGTGTGCATGACTCCATTTTTTTAATTCACTTGATTAACAGTCGCACATGGTTTATCTTCTGCCACATAGTAGTAGTCTGCATTGAAAGTAACTAATAAGATGGAAATCATGACTTCCACTACCCATTTCTGTTATCAAATTAGGCACAGTTTGCTCATATAATATAACTGCTTGATTCTTCACACTTACTTGCTTTTCAAATATAAAGAGTTCAAGCTTAATATTATTCATGGCTTAGCCTTTCGCTAATTCCAATTTGCACTCTTGCAATGTGCATGTACGGTTATTTTTCCGTAATAGACAGAATACTGCAAATCCCAGAATGTAATGTGATCTAGAAACGCAAGGCACGCTACAAAGGCGTTCTCCTGACAAATGAAAATAAATACATTTGAGGACAAAATGGAGACGATGGAACTGAAGACCTTGATAAAAAGGCAAGCTTGGAACATTCATGGACTGAAGCTCCAAGAGGTATAGTACATGAGACTGGATCTGCAGTGCATTCAGTGCCTTTGGTGCCCTTGCCCCTACATCCTGGTATTGCCAAAGTGGAGACAGCTGCCAGTAGATGTCATGGGGTCAGATTGCGAGCAACCCTTGGTGATGGACCAGAATAGTTCTAATCAATGGCAGCAAGTAGAGGATGCTATTATTGATGATCTTCTCCAGTGCAGACATTTTAATGGTTTTGGCTTATGGCTGGCCTTAGCGGGCAAAGTTCTGACAATGGTTCGCAATGTTATGGTGGACAATCAGAACTATTCCTGGATATAGAGGCTGCACATAAGAGCCCTCGTAGTTCTCAGCAGACTCTGTATTTCCTAGCCCTCACTAAACCTCAAGTGGCCGATTTGCCAGCTCACAGTTTAGAGTCAGAAGAGAAAGCTAGTCTGATTGAGCTGAATCCTGCTAATATGCGGGAGTTGTTGAAAGCTGATAACCCTACTCCAGATGACTTTAACAGTGTAGATGTGTCTGCTCTTGGAGTTACCATAAGGCAATCTCATACAGGGTTATTGATATCTGATGTTAAAGTAGGACCATGTACTCCGAGTCATGATTATGCAATTCTGCGAAAACTAAATCCACTTTGTTTCAAGGCTCACAAATTAACAAATCACAGCAGCCTTATATTGCGGATAGGAATTTGAGAGATTTGGTCTTTGATAAGAGAACCCCTATTATTACCAACGTTTTGTCACCATCAGGCCCTGAATTTAGGGATTCTCTTGGAAACAAGGTACTGCTTGGCTCACAAAGAACTGGATCTGGCTTTGTCATAGACTCCGATTTAAAGGTCCTTGTCATGCCCTATTGACATTTATGGGGGAAATGGTGGCGCCATCATTAGTTCCATCACGTCCTAGCCGTACTTCAGAGTACCGGTCTAGTCTTTTATTATGATGGCCGCTGCCGTGTACAACATACGTGCCTCCTGCAGCTCTGTGCGTTGCACTTGTTTTCTTTCGTGCTCACGCTGCTCTGTATTTCGGCACAGTGTCCTATGTTTTCTTTCCCACTGCCTGCCTTTTCCCACGTTTCCCTGTTTTTTTCCATCTTCTCCTGGCCTAGTGTTTTCATTCCTCCTTACCTTTGTCTTGTCCCTGCCTGGATTCCCTTCGTCCTGAGCTAAGTTATTTCTCCCCGTACCAAGCCCGCTATATTCTACCATACTTAGTACTTGGTACCGCCCCTCCTTCCCGGAAATATTGTTACCGCGGCCCTGCTTGCAGTTTCCCTTCCTGGAATTGTGTGGAGCTGACCAGCGACAGTGGTAGCCTGCTACTCTCCTTAACTACCTCCCAGGCTCGACCACACAGGGTTTTTCTGCCGTAAGGCTTTTCCCTGTGAACCTGGGGCTTGCTCCCAGGGGGGCCACTCTGTTGGGGTCTACCCAGCCGACAGGGTGGCAACCCAAGGAGAGAGACCTTATTTACTGCAAAAGAAGGAAAAGAAAGGAAGGCAAGAGACCTAGCACTCCAGAAGACAGAGGAAGAGTCAAGGAGAAGACCAAGGAGGAGACCTACCGGGAGACAACAGGTGAGGAGGAAGGGAGGGAGGAAGAGTTTGGTTGTGACAGCGTGCAACGCCAAACCGAATCAATGGCTTCCTTAGAGCAGTACCATGAGATGGTGACTGCCATACAGGGTCTCACTAATGAGATGCAGACACTCCGTGCAGAGAACGCTGCTCTAAAACAACAGGTGGCTGAAATAGCCACAAAGAATGAAGGAGATCGAGGGAACTTACCACCCTTTCCCTTTTCCTTTGGTAAGTATGATGAGAACCCCAAGACCCTAAACGAGTTTCTGGATGCCTGCTTTATGTATTTCGCCTTCAGACCACGCTCATTTGAGAAGGAAAGAACAAAGGTGGGGTTCTTATTTTCTAACTTGGTGGGTAATGCCCTGGCTTGGGCGACTACTTTGATTACCCGATCAGACCTAGTTATTAATGATTATGCCCAATTCATCCAACAATTCAAGAACAGATTTGAACGACAAGAGGCTCAATATTCCACCTATGAAGCATTATTCGACATCCGCCAAGGCACCCAAGACATCGAAACATATGCCTCAACATTCCAGCAATTAGCAACCAACGCTGGCTGGCCCGATTCGGCTCAACAGACCTTGTTTCGCAGAGGTCTTAACAAAGAGTTGAAGGACGAACTGGCTAGAACCGCTCGCCCCCAAACGTTTCAAGAGTTAGTAGCTCTTACTCTGCAGATGGAATTTCGTCTTGGGGAACGTAAAATGGAAAAGAAGAGAAGTTGTTCTTATCATCCTCCACAGTTGAATCCTCCTACTACCAATGAGAAACTCCTAGCTCCTTCCGGAGAAGAACCGATGCAGATCGGCACGACGAGGGGTCCTTTAACAGCAGAAGAACGTAAGAGAAGAAAGGATAAGGGGTTGTGTATGTACTGCGGCTCTCAAAAGCACCTCCTAAGAAATTGCCCTGAAGTGCCTCCTCGGAGGTCAGGAAATGAGAATTCCTGAACCTAGGCAGGGATAGGTCAGGGGTGATAGTCATCAGTCCCTGTAATTCCTCCAAGACGTTTAAAGAAACAGAAGACAGTCAACTCATGGTGATAGGGTTAAAACTGTCCTTCGAAGATAAAGAACTGGAAGCCCGGCCATGTTGGATTGTGGGGCAGCTGGCAATTTTCTGGACATCGACTGGGCTAAGAAGAATGCCCTTCCTGTTAGACGCAAAGTAATATCAGTACCAGTGGAAGCTGTAGACGGTTCTCCCCTGTCATCAGGACCGATTGAGTGGGAGACTATCCCCTTGAGAACTATCATTTTTTCTCACCAAGAGGAACTGGTCCTAGATCTTATCAAGGCGGCCCACTTCCCCATAATTTTGGGAATGCCTTGGCTGCATCGTCATAACCCCTCAATTGATTTGACAGAAAATACTGTGTTTTTTGCTTCACCCTATTGTAAGGATCACTGTCTAGGAAGCCAAACTTTTGAAACTCTTCAGGGAGTTCAAGACGCTGTCTCCCCAATTCCAGTAAATTTGATTCCAATCCAGTACAGCAACTTTGCCGAAGTCTTTGAAGACAAGGTATTTCACCTCCTTCCTCCTCATCGAGCAGAGGACTGTGCCGTAGAAACCCCCCCTGAAGCCTCTATTCCTTTTAGTAGGAGGTATCCTCTTTCAATTCTGGAGCGACAAGCTTTGAAGGAATACCTTGAGACCAATATAGAACATGGACTCATACGAGAATCTAAATCCCCAGCAGGAGCATCACTCTTCTTCATACATAAGAAGGGGTCAAGGGAGCTAAGACCGTGCACAGACTATCGAGTATTGAATAAACAGACCATCAAGGACCGATATCTCATGCATCTAATCAATAGTATTCTGGAAGCGGTCCAGTACCATTTTTACAAAGCTAGACCTTAAAGGTGCCTACCGTTTGTTGCGCATTCGATCTGGTGATGAATGGAAAACAGCCTTTCGCACATCTCTAGGCCATTTCGATTACACGGTCATTCCCTTTGGGTTGGTTAATGCTCCGTTCATATTCCAGAGGTTTATGGACAAATTGTTTTCAGATCTACTGTTTGTAAGTGTGGTAATCTATTTAGCCGACATTTTGGTGTACTCTTCCTCAGTTGTCGAACACTGCAAGCAAGTACGGGAAGTTCTTTCACACCTTCAAGCCAATCACTTGTACGCCAAACTTGAGTGTGTGTTTGAGGTTCCTACCATAGTTTACCTGGGGTTCATTCTCTCCGCAGAAGGGATTCAGATGGATACCTCCAAGATTCAAGCTATCTTGAAGTGGCCCAGTCCTAAGTCGGTTAAGGATTTCCAACGATTCCTTGGACTGGCGAACTTCTATAGATGATTCATCCCTGAGTTTTCCAGAAGGGTGTTAGCTATTACTGCTTTACTCAAGAAGGGGATTCTATTTTCATGGTACCATAAAGCAGAAGAAGCCTTTCAACATCTAAAACAGGCATTTACCACTGCACCCATTCTTAGACAGCCGGACCAAAACCGCTCATTCATACTTGAATCCGATGCTTCAGACAGGACTATAGGGGCAGTCCTTCTTCTGGAACGAGAGGATGGGGAGGAACATCCCATTGCTTACCTTTCTAGGACTCTCACCTCGAGCAAACAAAAAGTTCCTGTTATTGAGGAGGAGTTGCTCGCTATTCGTCACGCTTGTTCAGAATGGTGATACCTCTTACAAGGAGCTTTACACCCTTTCTTGGTGAGAACTGATAACCGCAATCTTCGTGTCCTTCAACAGATGGAGTGTCGGAATGCCCGTCATGCCCGCTGGGCGTACTTCTTTTCCCAGTTTGACTTTAGCATCTCATTCATACCAGGCAAGGAAAATACGGTCGCAGACGCCCTTTCTTGCTATCATGACACTGGAAGGGAAGTTCCGTACAAGAGCAAAAGACTACTGGCTGACAAAGAGATCATTGACACCCTCAACACCTTTCTCCAAGAGGTTAGAGAAAGTTCTACTCCCGACGTACTCTCATTGAAATTGAAGCACCCTCTGCAACTAAAGGAATGCCTGTACCAGAAGGGACAAGCCCTGTTTTTACCCACCAAACCTCTCCGAGATCAAGCAATGTCATGGTGTTACAACATTCCTTCGGCTGGCCACAAGGGACAAAAGGCCACCATCGAACTTCTAACCCAACATTTTTGGTGGCCTGAACTGCAGAAGGATGCTAAGAAATACGTTTCCACCTGCCCGACCTGTGCATTAGCTAAACACTCTTCTAACAAACCCATAGGACTGCTTCAACAAGAGACTCTTCCTTCTCAACCCTGGATGCACATTTCCACGGATTTCATAGTTGACCTTCCCTTATCAGAAGGATTCATGACAATCATGGTAACACTGGACACCTTTTCCAAGTTGGCTCCTTTTTCTGCCCTTCCCAGTCTCCCTTCAGCCCCCCAGATGCTACCACCTTTCTTAAGGATGTGGTTCGCCTTCATGGTCTCCCTCTCACCATCGTGTCGGATCAAGGTACCCAATTCACCTCTGCCTTTTGGTCCTCTTTATGGCGTCAGATGGGTATCTAAAGGGCGCTATCTTCTGGGTATCATCCACAAAGTAACGGGCAGACAGAGAGATTGAATTCCACCTTGGAACAGTATTTACGTTGTTTTTTCAGCCACAAACAAACCCAATGGAGTCAAAACCTTGCGATGGCAGAATTTGCGTACAACAACACTATTCATTCTGCCATCCGGATGAGTCCTTTTTTTTCACCTATGGCTACCATCCCTGGCACTTCCCTTTAGACTTATCAACCTCTTCTAAGATCTCGTCCATTGAACATCTATTGGATAATATCAAGGAGACCCATAGGATAGCTAAAGAATCTCTCGAGGCGAGTAGGATGAGTTAAAAGACCTGTGCCGGTAAGAGGAGACAGCCTAACCCTTCTTGGAAGAAGGGTACTCGAGTATGGTTGTCTACCAGATTCCTGCCATTATGGATCAGAAGAGGGACGTTTTCTCCTAGATACATTGGGCCTTACACCATAATTGACCAGATTAATCCAGTGGCATTCCGCCTCCAGCTGCCTGCAAGTTTGAAGAGAATACACCAGTCTTCCACTCTTCTCTTTTGAAGGAATACCAAGAGGACCCTTTTAAGTGCAGGATACCCAGGGTTGAAGTTCCCACTCCGCCCGCAGAGGAAGAATATGAGGTGGCCTATCTGGTAGATTCCAGATACAGGAGAGGGGTCCTTCAGTACTTGCTTCACTGGAAGGGCTACTCAGAAACAGAACATACTTGGGAGGCTAGATCTCATTTCCATGCCCCCCAACTCCTCAGAGATTTCCATAGACGGAATCCAGGCAAGCCTGGAGGAGTTCCGAGGAAGAGGGGTTATACTGTCATGCCCTATTGGCATTTATGGGGGAAATGGCGGCGCCATCATTAGTTCCATCACGTCCTAGCCATACTTCCAAATACCGGTCTAATCTTTTATTATGATGGCCTTCGCCGCGTACAACATACGCACCTCCTGCAGCTCTGTGCGTTGCACTTGTTTTCTTTTGTGCTCACGCTGCTCTGTGTTTCGGCACAGTGTCCTACGTTTTCTTTCCCACTGCCTGCCTTTTCCCACGTTTCCCTGTTTTTTTCCATCTTCTGCTGGCCTAGTGTGTTCATTCCTTCTTACCTTCGTCTTGTCCCTGCCTGGATTCCCTTCGTCCTGAGCTACGTTATTTCTCCCCGTATCGAGCCCGCTATATTCTACCATACTTGTTACTTTGCTCCGCCCCTCCTTCCCAGAAATATTGTTACCACGGCCCAGCTTGCAGTTTCCCATCCTGGAATTGTGTGGAGCTGAACAGCGACAGTGGTAGCCTTCTACTCTCCTTAACTACCTCCCAGACTCGACCATACAGGGTTTTTCTGCCATAAGGCTTTTCCCTGTGAACCTGGGGCTTGTTCCCAGGGGGGCCACTCTGTTGGAGTCTACCCAGCTGACAGGGACCTTATTTATTGCAAAAGAAGGAAAAGAAAGGAAGGCAAGAAACCAAGCACTCCAGAAGACAGAGGAAGAGTCAAGGAGAAGACCAAGGAGGAGACTTACCGGAAGACACAGGTGAGGAGGAAGGGAGGGAGGAAGAGTTTGGTTGTGATAGTCCTGTGGAGGATGAAGATTGCGGGATGGTGTGCACAAGCTAATAGTGGCTGCATATTTATTGGTTGTGGTGGCACCAGCCTTGCCAGATTTCTGGCTAATTGCAACCTCTTTATAAATATGTCCTCTGAACTGAATTTGATTGTAGACCGGGGTAGTGTTCTCCCCGTTTATTTATTTTTTACGGAAATGGATTTTGTTTTCTGTTTGTGCTGCTTTGTTTATGATGTTTTTATTTGTGCTTGTATTGTCTTGTCTTTTGTGACTTTCTGCAGCAGCCAATATTTGAAACTAGCACTTTAATACAGTATGCACTCTTTTATAGTTGTGTGATATATTTTTGTACACTGTACTAGCACTTTAGATGATTTAATACTCGTTTTAAAGATTTAAAATTGAAATAAATAAATATAGTATTTTAAACTATTACTTGTTTCATGTATGGTGATCTGGGTTGCAGCTAAGGGGACTTTTTCCTTCTCTACACGGTTGGACGATGTCCTTTGAGTGAACCTTTTTCTTTTATTTTCCGCTGGCTTGACCCCTGTTTACTACCTTAATACTTATTGTCAGACTACTCCTCCCTTCCCTTTTCATCTTTTCCTTTATTTTGTAAACCTTTAAACTCTCAAACCTTATTCAATAATTCCCACTCACTCAATGTTATACTTACCATCTACTTGTTTGCCCTATTTTCATTCACTCTGGCCTTCTCAATAGGCCAGCACTTTCACACTTCGCACTCCACACTAACATGCAATGGCCATCTCCAGAGGCCCATCTTGTTAGGTTGTATTAGTAAACTAATGGCATTCTCCCCAGGCCCAACACCTTAACAACAAGGCCTTCATTAGTATGTTAAAAGAGGAGTTAAACCTCTCTTCGATCGACTGCACTTTTAACATGCGCTAGGTAGCACTGTCAATATTTATACATTATTTCGGTTCTGGCCCTTCCATCATCTCCATAGCCACATTAAACAAATACTACAACAACTTTCCACAACACTAACAAAAAAAGGCTGCTACTCACAAAACACATGTGCATATGTACCTCTAAACATTCTTCCTAAAAAAATAAAATGACACAACTATACCAATTGCCTGCTCTACGCGCGACTTTTGTCTAACAAGGTCTGCCACTTACTATGCAGCCCTCTGCTCTAACACAAATGTGGCACCATCCACCTGCTCCATATCGGATCAGCAGATCTAAACTCTAAGACTACTACGGTCCATCGACCTCCAGCACTTCTAAGGGTGTGTCACAATACAACATAGAATAATCACTCCCACCCATTGCATGCTCATGCAGAAGTACACTCACATTTCGTTTTTAGAGATTCTTCACTACTCTCAACCTCAGAGTCTCCCTTTAAAAGCCTGCACTCCAGTCAAAGTGAAGGCAACGCCAGACCAGGTGGGCCTTCTGGAACTCAGCATCCACGGACCTCCTTGTTGTTTGAGCTCTTAGTACTTTTCACACTCCTCCAGGAGCATGGCTGGAATCCCCAAGCTCGAACAGAAGGCTAAGATATCTTGCTGGGGTCTCTAAAAATTTGTTGGAGGTTGCCTCGGAACTCACCAATAAGAAATTATAAAAGTAGTAAAAAAAAGAAGGATACGCAGGCAAGAAGTAACACAGGTTTATTCAGGTCTCAGACACAGCTGGGACAGCAATATTCAATTAGATCGCGGAAGAGAACTGTGTAAAAGAAACGCCCCTGAATCTAAAGCTTGTATAACAGTTTCGCTTATTAACATTAGTAACTTTGCTAAATGAAAAAGTCTCCCCACACCAAGCTGATTGGTGCTCACACATCACAACCTTATTGAAAAACGTACATTATGTTCTGTAATTGGGCCCGCAAACATTTCCACACGACCCGAAATTATCATTTGTGAAGTCACAATCCATCCCCCACTTCCCACATTGTAATGACAATACATTGAAACATTTGAGAAGATCAGCTGAACTTTATTCATCTGTCCCGGTCACCTCATCTATGTTCTCATGAGAAACACTCTCTACCATGGCACTGTCAGAGCTTTGAACCACAGTCATACTGCTGTATAAATGTTGCATATTAAGAACTCTTCGACCTTCTTCCAGAGTGAAATATTCTAAGGAGCAATTTGAAACCACCATGGTTCTTTTGACACCATTTAAAAATCAAATCTTTTGAATTATAAAATGGAAATGCCCTCCTTGCATGTCGGCGGGACCCATCGGTTTTAATCTTTCACCTCGAAAAAATAACAACTATTCTTTGCTTCTTACCATATCAGCCTGGGCTTGTGGGACCTGCAATGTGTTGCCAACCAGTGCGGCATTGTAGCAAATTAATAAAAAAGGTAAAACACATTTTCTGCAGAAGCATGCTGTAAGGCCTATTTACCTCATTTCAGCTTACTCCTAAGTGGGGTCATACTTACCTGTGCCCCTGTATTTCTTTTATATGTAAATTGCTTTTAGTTTTGGGGTTGGCTGTATAATGATTAAAAGAAGCCCCCTCCCCTTTTACAATGCTACTCTCGCAATTGATAAGTGCATACCTTTTCAATGTGCAGAACCTAATCGGAAAAACCCAACTGCTATTCAACTCAGACTCAAAATACCTTTCACTCAACTTAAAAGCATACCCACTGGGGAAAAATCCAATATCACCCAGAGAAAACAAACTAATTGCAGCCAAATTGAAAAATACATGATAGATGGCTACTACCTTACAAACATTAACACAAATCTTTGAAACAATATACCCAACAATCTAAGAGCCAACATAAACGTTGAAAGTGTCAAACAAAACCTCAAGATTAAGCTTGCTAACAAAGCTTTGGTATACCTGTCATGTTATCTGTAGGAATGTAGGCTCCATAATTCAACATTTTCATTTTAGCAAAGGTTTGAATTTTCACTAAGGTTTGAATTTTAACTAGGGCCCAGGGAATGAGACTCATATATGTGAATCAAAGGTATGAGTCTCAGGCTGAATCTAAATTGAAGGCAATGCACAGAGCAAATGCTAGAAAATGAACACTTTGCTCCACAATGCTGTGTTAATGGGTTGAGTTGCACTACAAAATGAAACTAACATGAAACTGATACACTAATTTACCCTACCCATGTAACATGTAACAGACTCCCTTAATAACAATTAGTGCAAATCAGTCCATGATACAAGGTGGATTCAGATTGATGAAAATGCATTGTGGTCTGGAAAAGGAAAAATACACATTAAATGTGCAGGTTTGAACATGCACTGCGTTATAAATATGACGGTAACATCAGTTCTGATAAATACATGGCTTTGTCTCAAGGCAGGAAACACCAGAGAGATGTAACATTTTTTCTTCAGCAATGCAGTTTGTATCTTGACCAAAAGCACAAAGGAAATCATGTGCTATTTTAATGGGACAATTTGTCATGGGGAGGTACTTTTTGAGTGACACAGGTTTTTGTGAAAAAGGCTTGAGGCAGAGAGGGCTAGTTCATTCCATCCACTCACTGAAGAAGGAGGCAAAGTGCTGATAGGAAGAGAGGGCTGGTTCCTGGGCAGACTGAGTCTTTAGGGCTGAGGCTTTCTCTCTCCTGGGTTGGCAGTCCTTAGAAGAGCTGCAGTCTCGTGCAACCTTATCTGTGGATGACCCTGGGTCACTGCCAAGCTGAGTGGGGGAATATCACCTGCAGACCTAGGTAATTATGCTGTTAATTTAGGGGCATGTGAAGTGGCTTTTTGAAACCATGTAGCATAGGTTAAATAATTCATTTCATTTTTAGGCACTGCATTCCTAATAAGAATTTAAATATGCATGTAAAACTGTGTTTGTATTTCTCTAAGTTTTGCTGGAAGTCAGAGTATTCATTCTGCCAACTGTGGTGCAAAGTCAAGGGTGACAACAGGCAGGGCTCTGCAAAATGTTTGAAATTACAATGTGGGAGCACCTATCATTCTGTGTAACTTGCATATTTCTAGTTGCTGATAAATAATAATACTTCAAAAATGTAATTTACTATCATTCAGTCTCATTGATTTGACATGCATAGAGAGATAAACATGCAGTAAGATAAATCTCAAGCAAAGTTAGCCACAATAAATCGTTTTACTTTTAGAGGCTGAATGAATGTTTTGTATTTCATTTGCAAGTTTAAAGTATTTTTGAAACACAACCAAAAGGGCATAAGAGTGGTAGTGTTGATAAAATATCACAGGAGAGCATGAGCTAATATTCTGAGAGTAGAAAGTCCAGTATATGTGTACCATTAGTCACCCTGGTGAAATAATTATTAGGCAGTGTTTAGAAATTAGTCTCACAACTATAAAAATACCACAATAATTTTACCACAATATATTGCAGAGAGCTAAGAAAATACTACCATACCTCCGCAGGATAGCTCTGGAGTAACATGCTCACCTTGGAAGCAAGAAAACACAGAACACCACAGGTTTGATCCCCGGGTCTGTGCTTAGAAACCTCTGGGTATTAAGCACATTATAAATAACCTATCATATCATATAATATCATACCAGAAATACCACGAGATACTAAATATAACCCAAACAATCTCTTACATACTGCCCACCAATCTTGTTGTCTGGAGACAAAGTAAACCTACTATGTAGATGCTCTTGAACAATATCCATCCCATTGTAGCCTCACCACATAACTGACTAATCTCTATAGCTATTCTCAAAACAAAATCTGTATGTTTTTTCCTGTAAATTACTTGATCTGTATATCAGGAATGTACTTACAACCTATCAAGGCTGCTGTTCTAATTTTGTGAACATTGTGCAATTATCTAATTAGTTAGAAGCAAATGTCAATGCTTCTTGACAATATCCTGAATAAATCTGCTATTTGATGAACATTAAGTTGTGAATCTAACTTTACCTGAGGACCCTATTTTATGAATTGTAGTTGTACGTATCAGTTTCTCTCGATTTTTATGATCTACTAAAAATGTATTTTACAAACAGATAACATCAACTAAGGTCGCAAAATGTACCATGATCTAAAAGTAATGCTATAAACCCTATCATATTTTAAATATCAAACAATGAGAAAGTATGCATGTGGTGCTCATATTGTGAGAGTGTAGCGACTATGCTCTCTATGTTTACTAACACTGATGTTAATTATTCTGACCTAAGAGTGTTTCTATCAGTGAACGAACCCACATGCCTAGATATGTCAGCAATCAAAAATAAGTGGCCCAGATATGTGATGTCATGCTTGATGTCATCAATGACATTTGTGATGTCATCTTTGATGTCCTGGGTGTTAGTCTTAGCAGGGCATGTAGGTGCCAGAGTTATGGTTGCTAGCATAACATAACTAGCAAATTTCAAGGGTTTTTCGGTTTTACTTGCAATCATAAGATCCATTTAACAACGTTTGTTCATTGAATTTCATGGGTTTTTGTTAGTGCAACTTAACCATAACATCTCTTTAAAAAAGTTTTTTCAGTGCATTTCATGTTTTTTTTTAGTGCAACTTAACCATTAGGTCCCGTGAATTTCATATTTTTTTTACTAGTGCATCTTAAATCTGATACAAGTTCCTCACCTAACTCCAAACCAGAGCTTGCCCAAGTAATCACTACATGGACTACTCTGACATGACATCACTGTATGAACTATGATTGCTATGCCTCACCTTCCAGAAAGTACTCACCTGCTGGTGCACCCCTGCGTTAATCTGTGAAATGAACTACTGTTGCAATAGATATGAAAAATGTAAGGTTATACAAGGCTGTACCCTGCGTAATGGACTAATGTTGCAAAAGATATGAAACAATGTAAGGCTACATAAGGCTGTAACATATATTATGCCACCTATGCGATGTACCTGCATATTACTGGCATAAGACTAATCTGTAACCAATCTCTTAAGCAAATGCGCCTACATGCCTGTGGGCTTTGTGCGCTATATAAATGATAAATAACTAAATACATATTATACTCCCCCCATGGAAGATATGCGGTCTACAGACAGTACGGTAGTCTGCAGACATCGTACAGCATTCACAAGGCTCAGAATCATAGGGCAGACCAAAACAAGTTTTACCCATCAACCAACAAACAGATGTACATAATATGATAACTAATGTTTCCGACATGCAAATATACCTTTTTGTACAAACACTTACTTTAAAAAAATACTATTTCTTCAAAAAATTAACACCATTTCTACCATTATAAAACTCAGACTACAAGTCCCAGAATGCAAACAAAAAAAAACACGACTGAACTTCAAGATTCAAAACTATGACATGTATATCAAAGAAACATATAACATGCTGTACTTTTCAAAATATTTTTTGGGAACCATTTTGAAGAAAGCTAAAAATGCATATCTGCATTTATAGCGCCACTGTGTCACTTTTTCATAAAAGAAAGTAAAAGCAGATAAAATAGATGTGTACACCATTTCTAATTGGCAGTTTAATATATTGATAGTACACATATACTTCCTAACATACCCCATTCCAATCTTTAGCTGCTTATGCAGTCTGTCTTCTTTCTCTACAATCTGTGACTTGTACTTCAACTTTTACAATGGGAAAAGTGGAACTACAAGTCCAGAACGCAAACAAAACATCTCTGACTACATAAACACCTTCAGATTACAATGCATCATGTTGGCAAGTATGCATATACTCCTAACATATTAAACTTCCACACAGCAACTGCCCTTTAAAACTGTGCTACTATTCTTTTCTATCAACTTTTCTTATCTTTTACAACAGGTTACAGAGCTTATATAAATACACATACGCATTTCTTAACTTTGAAAATGCTCCTAAAGGCAAACATTTTTAACAATCCACCAATTGTATTAACTGTTTTTCCCCCATTACTCCTCCTTTCTTCATAAATAACAACATTGCTTTCTAAAAGTACTTTACCATTACCACATATCACCACAAACTTTCTTTTACAATTACAGGAAAGAAGCACATTACGAAAGACAAGAACCGGAAAAGAATACCCTACACATCCAACAAAGTACATACATGTACCATATATATGTATGCAATTACAGCAGCACAGTTCCACTATGTATTACTCCAGACTACTCTTTTCAAACCAACATTTCATTCACTCTACACCATTATATTCCACCATTCACACTCATCCTGTTCCCATCTAAACTCCACCATTGCAACACCCCCTCTGTTCCTCAAAACAGCACAATATCCCTACATATTCAATCACACCACCACTCCATTACTCACTAACCCAACACCATCACACCTCTGCAGATTCTTACTCTCACAACCTTCCAAGCCACGCCTAATATACCACCTCACAATCAAACAGCACTCTATTCATCTCTACAATTACACCCACACACACATGTACCATACATGCATGTACATTCCACAATTTTCTAACCCAAACTTTCTCTTTTCAAAACAGACACAACAAAATGCCTACTAAAAAGCAGCTCTGTAGAAAAGAAAGAACAAATAGAGCAGATAAGAATAAAATGACACCATATAGTCATCTACCTCTAAAACAATGTATAGAAAACATTCAAACAAAACAGATAGTAACCTCATTTAAACACAACTAAACCAGCCACGACAAAAAACATAAGGCCCCTCTTGCAAAAACTAAAAATAAAACAAATTTTACAAAGAAAAGCAGATGTGCTAACAAACCTAACACTGTATCCACCAGTGTTAAGATAGTCACGGTTAAGCAATCCAAAAGATTTATGCTACAGAAAATATTCTACCGTAGAGTACATCACAATCTTATAAATACAGCTGAAAAGGCACGATCAACCCTTAAAAATGACCCCAGAAGACTAATCTTGCAAGCTCTATTTGACAATGCTTTTCTATTAAAGAGACAATTATTTATGCTGATTTTAAACAGAAACAGATTTTAAACAGAATTAAACCACTAAATAAAGTAATCAATAAGTTACAAAAAGTTTTTCCAAACATGCACACTGTCAATATATTGTTATTTTCAAACTTCTGTGATGGTGAATGGATTCACACAAGCAGCACAGAACAATATGTCAATGTAGAAGCTTATAAACAAGAACAACAAAAAATAATTACCATAGACAATAATGTTTGAAAGTATGAAATGGTGGAAGACACATTATGGCAAAAAAAAGTCCCCAACAAACTTTTAATCAAATGCTCCTTTCACGCAAACAAACCATCAGTGTACAAATGGACATGCAGCTCAATGTGTAATGTACACCAACAATCCTTTACATTTTTATGACAATTTGACAATTTCTCAATCGCTATGTGAAACTGAAAGACAAAAGTGGGATGAAAACTTTACAAACTATGGACTAGCCTGCATTGTAGGAACTGCTTGCAAAAGCACCTTCCACCACATCAAAATGTTAGCAACACACCATCTTTCTATAGAGAATCTTGTGAATCAACTACACTATGCACAAAGTCCTGCTCTAGAACTGCAACATTTAAAGAACATTCTCCTACATGAAACAGCCAAGAACTGCTTCAAGAAATAGAGCACATCCAACGTAAATACTTTGGAACAGAACTTGACTTAGAAAATTCTGTATCCTTAGAACACATTACCGAAAACCTCATAAACATTAAGGTCCTAATAAATACATACAAAAAAGAAATAGCTATGTTTCAAAACATGTCTGCTGAAATACCAGACCAAATATGTGTCTGTTGTCACAGAACGTTTTCTACAAAGAGCACAACAATTGTAGATATTGCCGACAAAATAGAAGACAATGAAGAATCCCAATGGTTCCAATATATATATCTAACTGCAGAAACTAAATACAAAATAACTGACCCCTCAACAGTTCGCACGTACTGCAACACAAAGCTTAACAATAACCAAATGCCATCATGTGCTATCATTAATAATTTAGAAGTATCCCGACTTCCAAAAGCTCTCCAATATTGTTACTTGTACAAAACATTAAAATCCAAACAGTGCCTTCAAAGGACATCAGCCAAATTACCTCCATCTGAGTTACTAGAGGACATCCATGACAAAGTAGTATATTTGCCATTAGATCTGAAAGAAGATTTAGAAACTCTAGGAGTAGACCAACCTATAAATCAATCTTTGATTGTACTAGTTAATGGTATGCCAACAAAAGACAAAACAATTTGACAATAACTGGTCGACTTAAACAAAGTTAGACAAGGCCTACAAAATCTGAATGAAAACTATGAATACTACAAAGATATAAACATAGAGGAAAATTTAGAGAAACCACCAAATGAATTCAAGATTCACCAGCAACTGGACAATTTGAAAGTGTAGATCCTATTAGTGCAGCCAACATTTTATCCCAACATACAATTCACCCAGTACACTCCAAAGACACCATTGACGATGCTCTATAAACATATCAAATCCATCAAGCCAAAGAATACCCAATGAGCATATGGGGAAACAAGTGTAGAAGCACATTCATTTCCTCTACTCTTTCCTACAAGAAAAGAAGGAATACATGATGAAAGGCCCACACAATTAGTGCATCAGAGTATCGCTCTTTAAGAATTTATACAGAAGATTCAGACAAAATGTCAAATACATTTTCCACCTCCTATTCGAAAGTGAACTAGTAACTCTATGTTATGGAGTTGCACAGACATTAAAAACAGGCTCTAACTTTTTAAACATTTCCGCTACCCATCTACTTCAAAAGATAGAAGATTAAGTTCTGTAGTCAAGTATCACAAATCTCATGGTAAACATGTGTGGTACAAAAGAATAGTGTTACTGACGTAATGCAAATGTACGTTGTATGCTAAGGAACCTAGGCCCACCCACATGGTGTGTTACTTTAAGTTGTGCAGAGTACGCTTGGGATGACTTGCACAACTTCTTACGCACTGAAAACCAAAATAAAGATGGAATAGAAATAAAAAAGAAACAGGAGAGCTCTGTTCTCTTGACCCTGTCATTGCATCAAGGTACTTTCACCATCGCTTCATTGCTATAATGCACTATATCTGCAATAAAATGACCCCACCACTCAGAGAAGTGCAACACTTCTTTTGGAGAAAAGAATAACAATCCAGAGGAGCACCACACAACCAAATGCTTTTGTGGAAGAACGATGCCCCTAAATTTGGCATGATAGTGACGCCACTGTTTTACAGCTTATTGAAAACACATTACCGGTGACTTCCCTTCAGAAACCACAGATAGTGAGTGTCAGGATTCATTGTCCCTCCTGGACCTTGTGGAACATATGGAAGCATCTCTGTTATCGTGTTGAACTCCCCCTCAAAATGGTGCCCAAATCACCCTGTATCAACAGTTGCAGAAGAACGGTACAGCAGTACCATTGATGCCCACTGTGCTCAGCAGCGCCTGTCATAGGACATGCAGAACAGGAGAAAAGGGATGGTACAGGGGAATTCCTACACTTTCTTGGATCTCTGCACTTCCTTTTGGGACTCCACACGTTTGCTGATAGTGAGCACATACACAAATCGTACGCTTCCAATAATATAAGTATGGCAAATGCTACAGACATAAAAACAAAAACAAACACTATACCAAATGTTGCATTGGCTTCCCTAGACTAGTTTTCAAAAAAGAACAAGTAAATAAGTTGATGTCTTCTATTAGACACAGCATAAAAGGTAAATCCCCTAGAAATACATACAACATTAAAAGGACTGAAGCATCCAACTATATCAATGATTGCAATGCAATCATTGCCCTCTTGTAGAATGCAACCCCTCTTGTAGAATACAGTACATTGCAAACAATTCCACTTCAGGTGCAAGATATGCCACAGCCTATCTCACCAAAGCTGAGAAAACAGAACTAAAAGACATCTGGGATGACGTATCATCTGACAAAATACTGTCTCAAAATGTGTACAGCTTTGGTATAAAAATGCTCTCCATGGAGAATGTGGGTGCTACGAAGCTGCAGACCATTTAACAGGTACAGCCTTATTTGGCAAAACTGAACATATAGCCTGGCTGAACCTTGTTCCAGCTTCATACCAAAAAAGAGTACTAATATCCTACCAAGAGATAGAAAATATAGCCACAAATTATGCCAACATCCAGGACATTTCAAAAAGCAATTTAATTGAAACATACTACCCAAACAGAAGTACTGCTTTGGAGAACATGTGTCTGTATGACATTTCCCGAAACTAAACCTTCAAAAACAATGTAACACAAAATGAGACAACTGGGAAATATTCAGGCTCAACTTGTGAAGGAAGCCCAGTTAAAATCACTGAACCCAGTCTGATTAATCCTATAAAGTGATCATTTAAATCTCCACAACATATAGAACTGTATAACATGGCCCTACTCCAACTTTTTAACACCTGGAGAAAAAAAGAAGAATGGTTAGGTCACTAGGAGTCATTTGAAGCTGCATTCAAAGGAAACAAAAGCAGCATACAAAAGACAATGTCAAACAATACAAAGAAATGTGGGACAATGAATGCTAACAAGAGGAATAAATGGAAGCTCAACTAGACAAAGACACTCCTGAGGGCAGACAACCTTCCCTTACAGGAAACCAAGAACCACTTGGAGAACCACTCGTGCTAAATGGATCAAAAATAGCCATGGCTGAGGTAGAAAATACCATTTCTCAATATAAACAATCTGAGGTAGAATTGTCAGTGCTCGAATGACAGTTACATGATGAACAACTCACCATTTATCTAGAAGTCACTCATTGAACATGGTTTAAAACATGAAACTAAAACCTGTAGCTGTAAAAACTATACACCTCTGCTCCTGTATGTAAGTGGAGAAGCTGGTTGAGGTAAAACAGTCGTAATTAAAATAATCAGCAAATGTCTACAAAACTTAGGAAACAACAACAACATTTCAGCTGCAGTAACAGCCCCCACAGGTTTAGATGCCTACAACATAGGAGGTGTAACTTTACACAGATGACTGCTCGTCCCCGTAGAAACAAAACAAATTAGAATACTGCAAATTATCAGCAGAAGCTGCGACTGAAGTGCAAAGAATTCTAAAACAAATGAAAGTGCTCCTGATAGATGAAGCAAGCATGGTTTTCAACCTCATGCTGGCTTTAATTCATCTCAGAATGCAAGAAGTCCTGAAAATCAACTATGAAGAAACGTTTGGAGGAAAACATGTAATTCTTTATAGAAACCTGCTACAGTTAACACCAGTGGAAGGTCAACCTATTTTCAAAACAATAGGAAACAAACAATGCCGCAATACCCTTGGAAGTATTGGAAATGTAAATCTATGGCAACATTTTCACTACAAAGAACTAACTCAAAACATGCATCAGTCTAAAGACCTCACCTATCCTAACTTTTTGAAAAGCATACGAACTGGACTGCTTACTAAAGAAGATAAACCTATCTTAAATAGAAGACTAATCCATGAGCTATCTGTTCGAAACACATCTGCTCCTGAGTCATGGAACAATGAACAATGAACTCAACAAAATCTAAAATGCATGTCCTTAATGCCAACCCATGCAAGCTGTAGTCAATTCAATGAGAACATGTTGAAAAAAGAAATGGAACCCATACTGCATATCAGCTCAACAGACAAACTAGAAGTACACGGCATGATACTTCTTATGAATCAACAAAGAACACCATGACTAAATAGCTTAGAAAAGTGTATCTCTAACACAGCTGGACTGGAGAAAATATTGACTTTGTGTCTAAACTTCAGAGTAATTCTAAAACAAAGCCTTGACATAGAACACAATTTAGTGAATGGAGCAATGTGTACAGTTCCAAACATATCCACATGATAATAACATTCAGTTTGTCAACATCCACTTTGACAAACTTGCAGAAGTTAAAATAATTGGCTGGACAATAGCACGTTTCCTTCGTTTCAAAGACATGTATGTACGCAGAGAGCAATTTTCTCTATCACTTGCATATGCTGTCACTATTCACAAATCACAAGGTCTAAGCCTAGATGAAGCATTGTTTGACATTGGCAGCACAGTCTTTAAATAGGGTATGAGTTACAAACCACTTTCATGTCTGCGCACACTCAATGGTATCTTCCTATTTCACTTTGATGCAAACAAAGTCAAGGCTGATATACCTTGTAGCGTGGAATACAACAGGCTATGGGCAGTATACACCACCATCTAGATATGTACCCTATACCTAAAAAAAAAATCTTTAAAAAGAATAGTAATACAAACAGAATCTCTAACGGCTCTCCTAAAAATACTGCTAAACTTGAAATATTAGGGGCTTTGGTAAATGGATTATAGACAAAACATTACTAGAAACTTTAAAGTATTACCCAATATTATGTTTTAAAGAGACCTGTGCCCTGAATGATCTTGCATGGAATGGGCATGTGTTCTTCCAGTAGGTGGCAATTAGAGCGAATGGCGGGCAGCCTTCGGGGGGGTCTGTGTACACGGATTAAAAACGGCCATGGAATAATGGCGAGTATGTTTTCAGATGAATGCAGAGGTGTGCTGGTGACAAAATTAAATTTACAAGTGGAGCAAGTTGAACTAAATATTCTTCTTGTGAATGTCTATTGGCACCCTGCTCATTGTGAACTCTCGGTCATGATCAGTAGTTTAGAGAGGATCCTATAAAGAGACCTTCCCTGTCTCTGAGATAATAACGGTAGGGACCTGAATGCACAATGCCTTCCCGATGGCATAGACTTAGGAAAAAAGATAGAGCTCTCAAATCCGCACACCATACTTCTAATTGAGGAAATGTGGAATGACAGGATGGTTCTGGAGTTCAATTATCGCATATATATTCAACATAAAGAAGATTTTTTTTTCTGTTTAATCAAACACTTCCGCCCTTCTGCCAACACAGGTTTTGACACTTTGTCTTTGTCAAGGTGGACCAATGGACAATCAGGATGCACACACGTTGGTAATATTCGTGGAGTTGAGTAAAGAAACAGAAATTGTACATACCATTTTCAGGATTTGGGGAAAGCGAGGACAGGGAAAGTGACAAATGGACGAGGGGAGTAAAGTTAGTTCAAATAGCATTGGAGATCTCCATACAATGACTATCATACTTTTTTGAAATGTATGTTAGATTTGGTAATACACATTAGTTAATGCAGTCTAGTGCCATAAAATATCATGTATACTGCTATATACAATGAGTGAGACTGTGGTGAAAGAAGCACCCAAAAATCCTGTGACTAAGAGTGCCACCTAATGGTGGTTTTGTACAATCTTGTGATAGTAGAAAGTGGCCTCTTTGTTGGTGATTAGATAGATGATTGGCTATCATAATTGCAAGAGTAAAGTGACTGTTCATATGTGGGAAAATAGGGAACACACTTTGGTATGTGAAGATGGGCTGAGTTCAAACAGTCAGAACTCACCAATGTTAGGTTCATGAATTAATCTGTAGAGTGTGCGCAGAAATGAAGCACAGGTAAGCAGCCGGAAGGATTAATGGGTCTTTGGTAGAAAGAATAGTAAGCTCAGTGAGCACTTACCCTAATGGTCTTGGTTGAAGCTTTGTTTTCTTCAATGGTTTACTTCACAAATATAATGTAGGTCTATTTGGGGAACTGATAGAAGTGATAAAATATCTTGATTACAATTGTGAGGAGTTGGTGCTCTTAAGTGTAGAGGGAGGTAATGTTAAATTGCACTTATCACTCACTCTTGTAAGTTCAATTCAGTGACAGTGTGCCCTTACAACAATGGCTGGCTAACAAATATAAATATAATATTACCCCTAGCACAACACTGGCAGAATTACCGCCAATTGTCAGACAAACAAGAAATTGAATTTATAGGGCTAATGTGAGCCAGTGCTAACAAACACAGGGGCAACCACACACTGGCGTTACATCAAATGGAAAATAAACTGATTTTTAAATGCAGAAGCACCAAGGATGGTCTTAATGTAGAACACAAAATGAATGTGTTTCTCTAATTTCATTTTGAATTGAGGAAGGAACAAGATAACAGTTGTCATGAAGTATAGTGTTTGTTGCATTTGCATGCACATCTGCTCCACACTGATTTGCTTTACATGTGCAATGTTCTAACAAAGTGTTTTCTATTGATCCATGTGACAGTACAGAGGTATCTATATGCCTCATCATGCACTAAAGTGTGTTAAATTAGTGTGTTATTTGAACATATGTATCGAAATGAGAACACTCCAACTATAGGTGCAAATGACTGACATCGTCCTAGTACTGGATATATGGTATCTGTTGTAATCAGGGGTCTGAGCAATCTATAACCCCTTATGATAGCTCTCAATAATCTGCCAAAGAGGATATGGAACTAAGGTTGGAAGAAGAAGCACCCACAGAATAATAAAATAATAATAATGACCCACACTGACACTCTAACGAACACGGTTGAGATTTTCTCACTGCATACATACCCTCTGCAATCCATTTCTTTGGGTATATTAACATGGACTATTCCTGTGCCCTAATACATTGTTTCGTTTCATCCACGCTTCTTTCTCAATCATTAACTCCAATTCTTAACCTTTCAGGTTAATTTTGCAAACTTTTGAGGTTTACTTTCAGCAATCATTTGCTCTCTTATCGATAGATATCTGTTTTAAAACTTTGATTGTATTGAAGGAAAACTCATTTGACCGCCGGTTTCGGCGTGCAAATGTTAATATTTACATTATGCATGAAGCCACATGCACAGAGTGTGTTAAGTCACGCTCACGGTTGCACGAGACGTGAGTCACAGCAGGAAATAAACATTGGAGTGCGGATGGTCGTGCGCGCATTCCGAAACTAATTCAAAGGACGCATCGCCTCCCAATAGGTATGTTAAGCTTGCCACCCTCAAGCAGCATCGATTTGTGATTCAATCTAAAATGTGCACTGGACACTCTCAGCATGCTACAACTATCTGTAGCAGTGCCTTGATCATATATAGTACTGAGGGGCAAACAATGTACCTCAAATCAATGTCTATGTGGCAATGAAACAATCACATTTTTGTATCTATGCAACATGCCATCTGAACAATTGTTCACTTCATATAATAAGGTCTTCCCACCTATTTACATGGACTTATATTTGTTAGCCAGCCATTGTTGTAAGGGAACACTGCCACTGAATTGTACTTACAAGAGTGAGTAAGAAGTGCAATTTAACATTACCTCCCTCTACACCTAAGAGCAGCAACTCCTCACAATCGTAATCAAGATATGTTATCACTTCTATCAGTTCCCCATTATATTCGTGAAGTAAACAATTGACAGAAATGGAACTTCAACCAAGACCATTAGGCTAAGTGCTCACTGAGCCTGCTATTCTTTCTACCAAAGATGCATCAATCCTTCCAGTTGTTTACCTATGCTTCATCTCTGTGTGCACTCTAGAGGTTAATTGAAGAACTCTGCATTTGTGAGCTCAGACTGTTTTAACCCAGCACACCTTTACATACCACAGTGTATTCCCTACTTTGCCTCAGATGCACAGTCACTTTACTCTGGCAATTATGATATCCAATCATCTGTCTAATCACCAACAAAGAAGCCACATTCTACTATCACAAAATTGTACAAAACCACCATTAGGTAGTAGATTTATGGGTGCTTCTTCCACCACAGTCTTGCTCATTGTACATAACAGTATAGATGATATTTTATGTCACTAGACTGCATTAACTAATGAGTATTACCGAATCTAACATCAATTTTCAAAAGGTATGATTGTCATTGTATGGCGATCTCCAATGTTATTTGAACTAACTTTACTCCCCTTGAGCACTTGTCGCTTTCCCTGTCCTCGGCCTTCCCCAACGCTGAAAATGGTATGAACAATTTCTGTTTCTTTACTCAAACCCACAAATATTATCAATGTGCCTACATGCTTAATGTCCATTGATCAGTCTTGATCGAAACACTTGTTGGTTGCAGGGCTAAAGTGTTTGATTCAATAGAAAAAATGAAAATCTTTTTTATGTTGAAGATATACATGATTGTTGAACTGTAGAGAAAGAGCCAAGTACCCCACCTCAAGTATCTCGCCCTTATTGCTTATATGTTGGGAACCAGAGTATGAAGTGTGTGCAGTGCCAGTGAAAATACGAATACCAAGAAGAATCCTGGAAGCAAAGTTCCCATTAAGAAAGCCATACCTGCATACAAGACAGTATGATGATCATTTGAATGAGATCCCAGAAGAAGAGTCAGAAATGAGCAAAATAACAGATTGTTGACATCACTCGAAGTAAGACTGACACACCCAGAAGAGATGCAGAGACAAGAGAACATAGACATTCTATAGGCATCAAGGAAGTATCAAAGATAAGTGACATCTCAGGCTCGAGATAAAGAGGCTTATGCTGCAGATGTTTTAAAGATATCAAGTTATTTTACACATGTACAGAGGCAGGGAAACACAAGCAGACTAAGTATTCTTGAGGCTAGCTATGTAGTGAATAGATTGTAGCAAGCACCAACATATATATATATATATATATATATATATATATATATATATATATATATATATATATATATATATATATATATATATATATATATAGGGGTAAGTGATTTATGGATGATTCCATGACGCATTATAGCAGAGCTGGACTTGGAAAAGGAAGGCCTTTTCCAGTGTGTCGCAGTTGAGAAAGCAATTGAATTACAGGAGTGAATCTCAGAAGGGGGAGGCTGGACCAGCCCCAAGAATCGAAGGCCATGTCAGGCTGGGATGAACAGACATTAGTTACAATTGTGTGAAAAAACAAAACTCCCGTTTAGAAGACATGCACGAAAACAAGGAAGACATCAGAGGTTTATTAAATAATAGTATTTTAAATGCACCAGAGCTCAAATTTGTGGTATTAAGTCACGTGGAGGAGTGATAATGGACAATCATGACGAACCACACCTACGCAAGGAGACAGAGCGTTCCTCCACTCCCTCGTTTCCTCCAGAGCAAAGAACATTTCCGAGGCCAAATTCAAAGCCTTAATTGACGTGCAGACCACTGAGGTGATGATAGATGATATGATAAATGGTGGGAAGCTATGGTTATGACCAGCCCACCAGCACCTGAAGACTAGCCTGTGTGCTGCTAGGGTAGGTGGAAAAGTACTGACAGATGTAAGTGTTCCAACCAATTATAGGAGGCAACATAGTTAAGGTCCCTACAGCTTGTGTAACCAATGGGACGTGGTGTATTTAGTGACGTTCATAGTGACCTGTTTGAAGGCAGGGTTTAGCTGACCCACCTAATGCTAGAGACCCTATTACTTTCCTAGACTAGTATGGAACATATACCTAGATGTACCCTCTAAGCCTATCACATTTGCCACTAGGTTTTTGTTGTTTGCCTCGTAGGATGACGTTAGCAATTACGTAGGTTGAGGTCGGTAATGAGAAGTTTTTACTATGTGTTTTTTATGAACTTTGTTGAGATCATGCTGTGAGACGTCTGTTGATGCCTATGTCATGACCCACAGAACGCACCCCTTCTGGACTTCCTGGTCCTTGTCACCGCGGGGCTTGCATTCATTGTTCCTCCCAACATGGCCGCATCACGTGACACACCTCGCACCAGCCTTCACGGCGGACGTAGTACGTTCCATAAATATTCCACGCCCCTGCGGCCCCGCGCGTCTCAATGCTATTGCGAAGTAGCGACCAGAATTGTGCTCCGTAGCTCGCGGTATTGTTTCCCTTGCTTCTTCCACTCTAACCCAATTCTAGTCCCTTTCCTTCCTTTCTTGATTCCTGGACTGGTGTGCTAGTTGCGCACCATGTTGTTTCCTGGATTCCTGGATCCCTGTATCCCGGTACTTGAACGCACGCTGGAGTCGGAAGAGACTCGTGCAGCCTTATTCAAGACTCGAGCAGTACGCAAGAAGGCATCGATCAAGAAATCCAGCAAAGATCGAACTCAGGTGAGAAGGGGGGAACTCCTTGACAGCCTGTTGTATTCTATGTTTTAGATAATTCACATTAAAACAGTCAACTTTGCCAACTTTCTGAGTCGTTTTGATTATTGATGTTTTGAGTATCTTCTGCATCCCCATTCAACTCAAAGTATTGCTACCTCCTCCTAAAAGGGCTGAGTCGGCTGTCCTGGTCCACATGGAAGCAGAAAGATGATGGTTAAAGAACCGTCAACATAGTAAGCTTTGGGGTCTTGGCAATATCGGATGTCCGCTGCCATTCTGCTGGAAGGATGTGAAGCTCCCTATAGATATCGAAAACTAGCTTAAAAAACAAAGCTTGCAAGTGTAGGTGAGACGGGTCCCTTGTTTTCAGGCAGAATCCCCTCCTGATTTCTACAGGAAGCTGAATGGATGGAAGGTTGAAAAGGTTGTTTTGAAAAGGCAACGATCCAGAGAGTCGGAAGTCAAAAAAGCGAATGGTGAGTAGAACTGAGTGAGGTGGCAAACTGTAAATGGGCAGTGAGTGGAGAGAGTGATAAGGGGAAATAAGTATCAGAGGGAGGTTTGGGTAAAACAACTCGAGACGATGATTGTCGCGGAGTTATTAGGTAATTGACTTGATATGAGGATCATCAAGCAATTAAGAAATCGATGAGACGAAGAGCGCCACAGTAGATTAAGCCCAGTGTCCTGCGTCATAGCACGTATACAGAAGGAGTCCTACCAGAGTCCCAATAGCGGATGAGGTAGACTTCAGACATATTTAAAGACTGTAAGGGAATGACTCAAACTCCGTAGGAGTATTTTTAAGGGGCAAGGATTGTCACGTGGTATGACAGGATACATTGCATGCATGTTTTGAAGCCGAGGATTTGTATAGAATGGGCAGTTCTCAAGACGGGGGACCACACACCCGCCTGCATACACTCAACAAAATGGAGAGGGTTTTTCCCAAAATCAGACAGTGCAGCAGACACAAACACCGAGAATGCAACAAGATTTACAAACACAGGAGACAACAATGAATCTGCCACAAGGGCAGTCACAACATTCGCCTATGAGGATACAGCAAGGCCAAGCATGGGACAGTTAATGACCCCTAGGTTAGGGGCTGTCACTGTTGAGGGAGGAAATCCTTTCACAGGCATGGGAATACATATGCACCCACAATAGGACAGCTCACTGTAAGACTTGATGTGTTCAGTACTATAAGTGACTCCCAATCCTCAAGCTGAACCGAGGGTTGACGACACTACAGGAGGCACATCTTTTTATTTTTTAGTAGACACAGGGAATACATGCTCATGTATACAAGAAGGGAAATGTACATTATCTGGGAATGCCATGAATGCTCAAGGTTTCACAGGAGCTACAAGCAGAGTTCCTTTTACTGAAAAATTGCCAGTCTCTATAGGAGAATGTGACATGTCTGTAGCATTATTTTATTCAAGACAGACACCAGTTAATATACTGGGTCGAGATTTAATGACAAAGTTAAATATGACAATTTCATTCACTGATGAAGGAATAGTGTGTTCGACTCCAGGAATGCATTATTTAAATGTGAGTGAATTTATCATGGCATTTACATGGGGAAATGGCCATACAAGGAGTACCCTTAGAACCAGAGGTCTTTCACTATGTGGTATGCATTTTGTTAACATGACTACCAGGTTTAGTGGGCAAGACTGTGAGAATACCTGATGAGTTCTTATTTAGGCCAAGGATAGCTATGGATGAAGAGGGAGGATGAGTCTTTCCCTTGGAACTGCAAGCAGCTATAGTGTGGGGAGAGTTAGCTATGCTTGATGGAGTTGATTATGAAGGCAGACGATGGTGCACAGAAATTGCCATCGGAGAGGGTTAAAGATTGATTGACGTAACTGACGAGGATATGTTTAGAGACCACCCGTCAGATGACGAAGTAGTATTTGAAATGTTAACATGACTACCAGGTTTAGTGGGCAAGACTGTGAGAATACCTGATGAGTTCTTATTTAGGCCAAGGATACCTATGGATGAAGAGGGAGGATGAGTCGTTCCCTTGGAACTGCAAGCAGCTATAGTGTGGGGAGAGTTAGCTATGCTTGATGGAGTTGATTATGAAGGCAGACGATGGTGCACAGAAATTGCCATCGGAGAGGGTTAAAGATTGATTGACGTAACTGACGAGGATATGTTTAGAGACCACCCGTCAGATGACGAAGTAGTATTTGAAATTAGTATTACTTATTGGGTGAGAGCAATAAGACATGAGGTTCCACAGAAAATGATGTTAGCATGGAAGCGTCTGGAATTTTTTGATGAAAACATGACAAATGGGCCAGTTTCATTATGGTCAACAGGCCACTGTGATGTAGGGCTATTAAAGGGGGTTGAAGAAGTTAAGATTAAACTAAAACCAGGAGCAATTTGGCCTCGAGCACGACAGTATCCCATGTTTTGAGAGGCAGATGAAGGTATTTTCAAAATGATATCCTCCATGATGGAGCAAGATATCTTAGTGACGTCAGAGTCAACATGCAATACTGCAGTGTGCCCTGTGAAAAAATCAAAGGGAGGGTCATGGCGTTCAGTGCAAGATATGAGGCCAATTAATCAGATTGAAGAAGCAGGGTTTCCTCTAGTTCCTAACCCGGCGTTGATCTTATGTAGTACACCTGTTGAGGCGCAATATTTCCTTGTGATTGACTCAAAAAATGGATTCTCAAGATATGACATCATTTACTTTCAGACATACTAAGTTAAAAGCATGAGATTACCCCAGGGGTACTGTGAGTCGCCATTGATTTTCAATAGAGTCCTGCAGATGGACGTAAGCAATATTGATTTGCAGAGTGTTGTGCTTCAAATACGCAGACGACATATTAGTCTGTAGCACCTCAGAGGAAGAGTGCAGACGTGGGTCAGTTAAGCTAATGATTATCCTCGCAGAGAAAAGATATAAAGTGGACAAGGAAAAATTGTGGTACTGCCAAGAAGAGGTGTTATACATAGATCAGTTATTCTCGCATGAGGGAAAGAAAGTTTATCCTGAAAGGGCTCAGGCTATTTTGAAAACAGTAAAACCACACATGATAAAGCACATGCAATAGTTTTTGGGGATATGCAATTATGTTAGAGCATGAGTCTTCGATTATAATTCATATATAAAACCCTTATTGCAGGCTCTGAAAAAGGGACAGGCAACTCAGGAATAAAATATCTGGATTTAGGAAATGGAGGAAAGGTTTGACGAGCTGAAAAAAGCAATTTGTACAGCTCCAGTTCTAGGAATTCCCAATTATGCTGAGGAATTCTTCATATTTTTGAATTTGAATAATTATTACCCATGATGTGTGGTGGTCATTTATTGACCTCGGAAGGATGAAAGGCTAGCTCTGCATGGATGTCAAAGCGAGTGCTCTACTTGCTGTGCCACTTGACCGGCGCAAATCTAATGGCACAGTTATGACAGCAGTACTCATGCAGGGAACTAAGTTGGGGTTCAAGCCAATAGCATAATACTGTGTGATTCTGGACCCAGTAATGAGGGGTAATTTTCCTTGCAAACAATCTTTTGCAGCCGGTGCGTTCGCCATTGAGAAGGCTGCCAGCATAGTAATCAGATATTCCATGATGCTATTTGTTGAACATGCTTTGTTTGCCATTTTGGAAAAACCTAAGGGTACATTGACTTCTCAAAGGGCTTCTGCCTACGAGGTGGTCACATCGAATCCAGCGATGAAGATAGTCAGATGTAGAATAGTGAATCCTGCCATGTTTGTAGCTGAACTACTGACAGAAGACGAGCATTCACATGATTTCTCAAATTGTGAGGAGTTCTATAATGAAATCCCGAGAGTGAAACAACATGCTTTGGTAGCTTGGGAAATTCTGTTTATTGACGGTTCATCTAGAATCGACCAGAATGATGGATTTCTGCTGTGGTGAAGCACAGGGCCAATGGGAAGTTTGAAGTATTGATAAGTGCACGACTACGTCTCACTTTTAAGCACAGGCTAGAGAGCTAGTGGCGCTGATTGTTGTGCTCGAGAAAAATGCAGACCAGGAAGTAACCGTGTACAGTGACTCCGCCTATGTGACATCGACATTACATGCAGGGTTAGCACGTTGGAAAAGGAGGGGCTTCCTCTGAGTGGACGGAACTCCAGTGCAACATGCCACCTTATTGGACAGACTTATTAGAGTACTACAACTCCCAGTAGCCATCACAGTCGTTAAATGTGCAGTTTACAATAAGCGAGCAGACTTTATCTCACGCGGAAATCAAGCAGCAGACGAGGAAGCAAAACGAGTTACATGTTCTGAAATTATAATGAGTTTTGATACACCTAATGTGAATGAAAGCATGGTGGTGATGATGAGTGTGCCTGATAGTTTTAAATGTTTGCCCAAGACTCAGCTAATGTTAATTCAAGGGGAAGCCACAGGGTGAGAAAGACCTGTGGATGCGGACGGGGTGTTCTTTATCTCCTTCCGAAGCATTGTGTTGACAGGAAAGCACTGGTAAACTGGTGATGCCTGTAGTCTTATTACGGATAGTGCTTGAACTGCTGCACTACCCTGCGCATGTCACTGGAGAAAGCCTCAGAGCAGATATTGCAGAGGACTGGTTCCAACCGAACCTTTTAGAACATGTTACATTTTATGTAGTAAACTGCATCCTATGTTAAAAGTTTACTGCTGGGCACACACTGCATACAGTTAGAGGAGTCATCCTGAGACCTAATGGTTCATTTCAGAATTTACACATTGACTATGTCGATATGCTGCAGGTCTGTAATGGATACAGATATATGATAGTGATAGTATGTCTCTTTTCTAGGAGGATTGAAGCTAATCCATGTACACATCCAGATTCGACCTTTGCAGCAACATTTTTAGTACGAGAAGTGTTTCCTAGATGGGAAATATGTGAAGTATTAAGATCTGATAATGGTCCTCATTTTGTCAATGAAGTCTAAAAGCAAATAAGCTTGTTGCTTGGTATAAAGCACAAGTTTTCGTCGGCTTATCACCCACAAGTGAATGGGATCTGTGAGAGACTCGACAGCCTGCTTAAAGAAAGGATAGCCAAATTGAAGTTTACTTTGAGGAAAGAATGGTTACATTGCCTGCCACTGATATGATATTTTATTTATATTGTGCTCATACACAAGTGTTTCAGAGCGCGACCAAGCAAAGGGAGGGGAACAAGGGAGAATAAAAAATAACAGTCTTACTAGGCCCAGTGACATTAAGAACATACAAGTGCATGGAAAGGGGAAAAGGGGGAAAAGTGTGAGGAAGGGGGAGAAGTGGAAAAGTGTGGTACAAAGGAGAGAACAGAATAAATATTGTGTGCAATAAATAAATAAAGGCAGAGACAAGTGTGTGATTTTTCAGATAGGGTATATCTGATAAGTGCAGAAGAAAAATGGGGGACAGTATGGGTACAGATACACATCCCAGTGCACAAGGTGGCTTGGAGGCAGTGCAGGAGGGAGAGCAGGTATATGGGCCCTAGCGTGGCTCTTAGAATGGTGCCAAGAGAGAAAACAGATCAGCAGGGGAGAAGAGGGGCAAAGGCAGAAGTGAAGACGAAGGTCTTTAGGTGCTTCCGGAGCCAGAGATGGTTCTCCTCAAGTTTCAACGTGGCTGCGAGGCTGTTCCAAAGGGAGGCCCCCGCCGAAGACAGGGATCTGGCCCCAGCTTGTGTCTTTGAAAAATGACAGACCCTGAGGGAGTTAGAAGTAGAGGAGTG
Organism: Ambystoma mexicanum; assembly: GCF_040938575.1. Classification (NCBI taxonomy): domain Eukaryota; kingdom Metazoa; phylum Chordata; class Amphibia; order Caudata; family Ambystomatidae; genus Ambystoma; species Ambystoma mexicanum. Next base: position 1,268,291,183 of record NC_090930.1, read on the forward strand.
AAGGGCTCGAGATGAGAGGTATTTACAGAGGGATAGTTGAAGGTATTTTGGACTCAGGCCCCAGAAAGCCTTGTTGACAATACTGAGTGTTTTAAATGCAATCCTTGCGTCCACTGGGAGCCAATGAAGGGATTTCAGAGATGGAGAGATACAATCCCAGGGCTTGAGGCCAAGGACAAGTCTCGCAGTCCTGTTCTGAATTAGTTGTAAAGGGCAGAGAGTGGAGGCAGGAAAATTTAGAAAGAGGCTGTTACAGTAGTCCAACCTAAAGAGAACCAGAGCTTGGGAGACAATGTGCTTCTGTGGGAAGGAGAGGAAAGGCAGAGTACCTCTAAGGAGATGCAGTTGGAAGTTTGACTTTTTAGAGACGTCAGAGATGTGTGCAGAGAAGGAAAGTGAGGAGTCAAAGATGACCCAGAGATTCTTAGCTTCACAAGAAGGGGTAGGATAAGGGCCAAGGGAGGCCGGCCAGAGAGAGAAGGGAAAGGGTGGTGCAGGTGTACCAATGAGGATGATCTCAGTCTTGTTGGCATTTAGACAAAGAACGCTGGCAGCACACCAATTTTGAATAGCGACTAGGCAATCGGAGATGAGGGAACGAGAGAAGGTGTCAGAGGGACACCTGAAAATAAATTGGGTGTCGTCAGCATAGCACTGGAATTTGAGAAGAACATGGAAATGCAGTAGGCGAGAGTAGCTAGATATTGGTTGAAAAGCCAGGGTGAGAGGTTAAACCCCTGGGGAACACCGCAGGTAGAGAGGGAGATCAGGGAAAGGAAGGAACCAAGTTGTACCTTGGAGGGTCGATCAGAAAGGAAAGAGGCCAGCCAGGCCAGAGCCTGATCAGTGATACCCAGGTTGTCACAGAGTTGATTGATCAGGGTGGTATGGTTGACCGTGTTGATAGCAGAGAAGAGATCGAGTAGGATGTGAACAGAGGGAATGTTAGTGTTAAGGTTTGAGAGCAGGTCTTCACAGATGCTCAGTAGAGCAGTTTCCGTGCTTCTGGAAGCTCTGAAACTAGATTAGTGGTCATGGAGAGAGCCACAGAGTTGGAATGAAGATTGAGCTTTGAGATGGTCAGCTTTTCTAGGAGCTTCCCCAAAAAGGGAGTAATGGAAATGGGGCAATGGTTAGCTGGGCAGGAGGGATTAGCTGTAGGTTTTTTGAGGAGAGGATGCACAAGGGAGTGCTTGAGAGGGGAGGGTAAAGATCCAGAGGCAAAGGAATAGTTACAGAATTCGGCAAGGGCCGGAGCAAAGGTATTGATGTGGTCCTTAAAAGTTTTAGAAGAACAGGGATGAACCTGTTTTGATGAGGCTTTCATTGATTCAACTTGTCTAGCAACCTCATCCGGGGAGAAAAAAGGAAAGGAAGAGAAAGAGAGGAGGGTGGGTGTCTGGGAGAAGGTCAGTTGGCTGGGAAGGAGAGGGGAGAGGAGGGGGGTCGAGGAGAGGGAGGACAGGATGTCCTTAGTTTTGGAATTAAATTGAGAGGCAAGGTAGTTGTAAAGAGCCTGGGAGGCCAGTGGAGTAGTAGAGGCTGCAGCAGGGTTGGCCAACTCCTTGCAGATTTTAAAGAGTTTGGCCAAGTTGTTTGATGCCGCAGAGATGCGGGCTTGAATGTGGCCTCTCTTCTTAGAGTGGACAGCGAGACGGTATTACTTTGAAGCAGGCGGCAGGCCAGTTTGTCAGAGGATGAGCAGGAAGCCCTCCATTCCTCTCAGCCGCCCTACACTTAGGTTTAAGTTTAGCTAGTTCAGAGTCATGCCAGGAATTACACTTGGCTTTGGACTTCAAACAGATCCTCATGACAGGGGCACGAACATCAAGACTAGCAGAAATAGAGGAATATGGAGATATAGAGCAGGGACATGGCTGTGTCAGGGAGTGAGTCAGCCTGAGGTGGAGGAGGGTGGGAGAAGGTGGCAGCGAAAGCCTCGACTGACTCATGCTTCATGGGCCGGATGTTCCAGAAGGTGGATGGCAATCTTGGGGTAGACTTGGCCTGAGGGGAAGAGATGGAAAGATGAGAGGAGAGGAGGCAGTGATCACTCCAGGAGAGAGGAGTGGTGAGGGGAGTAGAGAGGAGGAGGCCAGAGGAGATCACAACATCCCGTGTGTGACCAGCAGAATGAGTAGGGCCAGAGGGGAGGATAGAGAGGGAGAGTGAATCACAGACGTCAAGAAAGAGTGCAGATGAGGAACAGGGAGAATCAAGATGGATGTTGAGGTCACCAAGGAGGATGAGTTGAGTGGTTGATGCCAGGAGGGTGGAGGAGAGGTCTGCCTACTCAGAGAGAAAAGAGGTAATTTGACTAGAGAGTAGCAATAGTCAGAGAGTGGCTAGGAGAGAGGGAGAGCCTGCAGACAAGACATTTGAAAGAGGAGTAAGTCTGAGTGAGCATGATTGAGGCAGGAATCCACTCAGGGAAGATCAGGGCTACACCCCCTCCAGGCCGGCTGGATCTTGGGGTGGAGAGGATCTTGTAGCCGTCAGGGAGGAGAGTGTCAAAACCCATGACAGAGCTGGCCATGAAGCAAGTTTCAGTAAGACTGCGGATATCCAGGTCAAGTTTTTCTAGGAGGTGGCAGATGTCAGAGGAGTGTTTGACAGCAGAGCAAGAGTTGATAGTGGCAAGATGAAGAAGGTTTCCAGCCTTAAAAACCTTCCGGGGTGGGGACAAATCCGAGGTACACCCTGCCCAGGTGTGGGGGGAGCTTGAGATGGGGCAGAGGCAGAAGGAGTTGAAGGCAAGGTAGCCAATGGAGGAAGGTAGGTGACAGCTGGAGATGAGAGGAAGTTGATGAGGCAGGGGAACCGCTTATCAAAGAGGAGGAGATTAGCCTGAGGGCCTTGCACCATGACAGTGCCATTCAGATATACATTCATGATGACTCTGGAGAAGTCAAAGAAAGCCATGAGGACTTCCCAGCGTGTGCCAATATTAATGGGAGAGGAGGCGACAGGACAGAGCACAGAGATCATCTGAGGGGTCCATAGATCAGGCGAAGGAACGAAAAAGAGAATGTCACTGAGGGTTTGTCTGGCAGATATGCTGGAATAGGTATCAGCAATGAGGAGACCTGGGTTGGAAGCCAAGATATCCTTCATGAATTTCTTCTTGCCAGACTTAGTGAGAAGGGATGGATAGTTAATAGAGAAGCAGTTAGAGTAGCTAGGAGAGAGAGATAGCATCATGAGCAGGTAAAGAGTGGAGGCAGTAGGAGAAAATATGCAAGTACAGCGGAATGAACAGTCACTGGGCTAGCAGGTGCAAATGAGGGCCTAGGTAATGAGAAAAACAACCCAAATTTGAATTACAAAACACACCGAGATTTGAATTACAAAACACGCCCAGATTTGAATTACCAAACACGGCCAAATCTGAATTACAAAACACACCCAGATTTGAATTACAAAACAAACTCAGATTTGGATTACAAAACACACCCATATTTGAATTACAAAACACACCCAGATTTGGATTACAAAACACAGCCAGATTCGACTTTCAAAACACACCCAGATTTGGATTACAAAACACAGCCAGATTTGATTTTCAAAACACACCCAGATTTTGATTACAAAACACACCCAGAATGAATTACAAAACACACCCAGATTTGGATTACAAAACACACCCAGATTTGGCCAGATAGCTAGCTCTTTGCAGATTTGAAAGAGTTTGGACGAGTTGTTTGATGCCGCAGAGATGCGGGCTTGAATGTGGCCGCCCTTCTTAGAGCGGACAGCGAGACAGTATTGCCTTTGGAGCAGGTGGCAGGCCAGTTTGTCAGGGGATGAGCAGGAAGCCCTCCATTTTCTCTCAGCCGCCATACACTTAGGTTTAAGTGTAGCTAGGTCAGAGTCATGCCAGGAATTACACTTGGCTTAGGACTTCAAACGGATCCTCATGACAGGGGCACGAACATCAAGAGTAGCAGAAATAGAGGAATAGAGCAGGGACAGGGCTGTGTCAGCGTGTGAGTCAGCCTGAGGTGGAGGAGGGTGGGAGAAGGTGACAGCGAAAGCCTCGATTGACACCCGCTTCAAAACACACCCAGATTTGAATTACAAAACACACCCAGATTTGACTTTCAAAACACACCCAGATTTGGATTACAAAACACACCCCGATTTGACTTACAAGGCAAATACTAAGGGAAAGTAGGTGAAGGAAATGAGGTATGAGTTAGAGGCAGGTGCATAGATGAGGGCATTTGAGAGCAAACAGGGAGACTAGTTGGAGCAAGTAGAGGGAGATGTGAAGGTCAATGAGGGGAAAAAAGGAAGGGTAGAAAGGAAGGGTAGGCAGAAGTAGGGAGACTAACCCATGAAGAGGGAGGATTTGAGAGTCTTGGTAGTCCTGAGTCATTGCTACATGAGCTGGCTGTCCCAAGGGAGGGCCCGGTTGTTATGGTAGAATCATGTAGCATCCCAGTAGTGGAAATGGAAGCAGACAGGAACCTTAGATGCAGGCCTGGGTGGAAGGAGCTGGCTAAAGCCTGCCGGTCCCAGTTTGGTGGATATCAGGACCCAGCTGGCCGATATGGAAAGCAGGAGGCAGAAAAGGAGGGCACTGCAGTGGTCTCTCACCAGCAGACAAAGCCGTCAGCCATGATGGAAATGGCTCGTGGATGGGATAATAATGCTGCTGTAAAATGTCTCAAGGCTGCTGTTTAGTACAGTGAGCCTCAGTAGCAGGCCAAACCAATTTTCCCATTTCGCGCTATTCAGGCGAAAATTTACCGTGACGAAGAAGGCAACATTTTCATACATATAACGTTTTTGCAAATTCCTTTTTTCTTCTTCCAAAAACACAGCCTTGAAGAGCACAAAATCCAGTTGGTGCAGCCAGCAGAGTCAGCATCTACCTTATAGGTGCATCTGGGCGACAGTCACGATCTCCAAAAGTGAAGCTGCAGGGAGAGAGGGAGCGCAGGACCTTGCGCTACTAAGTCAAATGTACAAACAAAAACACCAGAGGAACAAGGAGGAAGGCCTCCAGGCAGGGGCGCCAGCTGACACTACTGGCCAATGGGGAAAGCAGGAGGCAGAAAAGGAGGGCACTGCAGTGGCCTCTCACCAGCAGACAAAGCTGTCGGCCAAGATGGAAATAGCACATGGATGGATAACAATGATGCTGTAAAATGTCTCAAGGCTGCTGTTCAATGCAGTGAGCCTCAGTAGCAGGCCAATACCATTTTCCCATTTCACGCTATTCAGGTGGAAATTTACTGTGATGAAGAAGGCAACATTTTCATACAAATAACTTTTTTGCAAATTACTTTTTTTCCCCCAAAAACACAGCCACGAACAGCACAAAATCCAGTAGGTGCATCAGGGTAGGCACGATCTCCAAAAGTGCAGCTGCAGGGAGAGAGGGAGCGCTGGACCTCACGCTATGAAGTTCAAATGTACAAAATTAATGAACAAAAAAAACACATTATATGCGTTGAGAAATCAACCAGGCTCTGACCATCATTTTACATCCGATGAAATAGTGACAGGGAGGTGAATGAAGACACCCCTCACTCCTCCATCAAGAACTGAAAGTGATTCCCTGACAACAGCAGAATTGTTAGAAAAGGAGTTACATGCTTACTTAACATGAATGACTTCAAGTATCTCTGTCATTTCAGATCAGCTCAAGCGGAAGGGGTACGGGAATTAGAACACAGATGGAGACCATACCACAACTGGATTTGAAGAATTACATCTTCCCAAACTTTTTCCTGGAGATGAGATCCTAATTAGGAACTTTCAGAGAAAGTGACATGAACCACGATTCAATGATCCATTTGTCATGGAGGACGTTAACCCCGTCAGCCGTGAAGGTTCTAGGAAGATGTGCGTGGATATTTCTCGGAGACGTGAAAATCTACGTTGGAGAATCCCCTTCATCTCCACCTCAGTCGGCAGCAAGCAACGGGGAAGATCCTCAGCATATGCAGACTTGATCCATGATGAGTAAGAAGGACACAGAGACTGTCAAAATAGACAGATAAAGAGTACATTGGACTATGGTTCTTTCGGGACACTCTTTTAACTGCTAAAAAAGGATTGCAATAAGGTTATTTGTTCTTGAGCCACAGGAGCTTGTTAACATTGGACTGAGACACATTTAAGTCTTGATCGAGAAGGAAAGATGCCCAATATAGAGTTCCTTTTCGATGACTGAAAAAGGGAACCGTTTGCTGATTCCTTTCTCACTGAGTTTCTTTTTGGAAGCACCCATGGTAGTGTCTAATGGCCACATTACCCGGATCGTTCTTACTGTTTTTCTCTTAATTCTTTGTGAATACACTGCGCTTGTGGGGAGAACTACCAGTGTTCATCTCTTCCTGCAAGATCCTAAAAATGGTCAAATCATGAGGAGAGTGCTCATATCTATAATAGAGCAAGTACTCCAGCTTCCTGAGTACAGTTTGGAGAACACAAATGCCCCTATCTGATGACAGTGCTCATGGACTAGTTGGCATGGTCTTTCACTACCTGATTGAGGAATGCGCACATCTTGTTGGAAGACTCACCGATGTTTGTACTTTCCTGGGAGATCCAAGGAACACAGTCAAACTTAATGAATTGTTATGAACATCATCAAACAGGTCAATCTATATTCTGAGAGAACACTGAGAAAGTCCTGAATGAAGCTTTCAAGGGAAGAGATCCAGAACTTATTGTCTGTAATCTTTTACTTCTTGCTGGATACTCACCCGCATTTATCTGGTGAAAGGACAACTCTTTTGTGTACATCAGGAATCCTGTTAGTCGTCTTGCAATCAGCCAGCTGTTTGAAGAGCTTGTGGAGCAGATCCAGATGCCGCCAGAGTATTGCATGATGTTACCCAAATAAAATGTGCTTTTTTCTTCATTAAAAAAGATTGAGAATGGGTAACATTGATAGAAACAAAAATGTTGCTAACAAAGAGAGGCCACCACGATGAGCAAAAAGCTTCTGCTGCGTCAAATGGGCCTATTTACATGTTATCTTCACATGCATCTCGTTTATTGTGATCCTTCTCTCAGTTACAGTAGGTACTGCTTACTATTTGGATCCAAATAAAGTAAAGATTCCTGTGTACCTTCCTATGCAGAAGGAGTGTACAGATGTGGCAACTACAAGGCAGCCGAGCCATTATGTGATAGTTCCTACTTCAGAGATACATTCAAAGGTACCTAGTCCTATGATAGATAAATATAGGCTTCCTTTTGGGGGGTGGTCACATATGGAAGTGATATGGGACTCTCTAATACCTTCATATTATGACAATATGGTGAGGCTTCTGGAGTTCTCTCCTAGACAAGCGCAAGCAGCACATGTAAAAACACAATTTTCACTGACAAATGCCCCTATGATTGGCCCAGTAAGGTGGAATTATGCTGACATTCATCATGAGATGATCATAGAAGCTCATCAGAAAAGAAGGAGACCTAAGAGAAGTGCTAGGCAAGATGATCATGATGAATGATTACCTGGGTAGTACAGCACACTTGGGAGCTAACATATGGTATCAGCATATGAAAGAGATGGGAAGGAGTGCCTCAAAAGAGGAATGCTTTGTATGTGCACTCCTGCCTTATAGCATGGGGAAGTCTAAGATCTTCATAGCTATTGAAATAGATTTCCAGACAGACATTGTCTATCTCCCATAGCGCTCTGCCGTACAAGGGGTCAATTCATGGGCCAAACATCCTATCTCAAATGGGCAACTGAAAGTACAAATTCAGAAGAAGATCATTATGTCCAACCTACAAAAACAAGGCTAAGAGCTCATACCAAGAATCACGTAATCAGATATGAAAAGCCTGGAGTGAAAGGAGTTGGAATCAGATGGGAAGTAAACTGAAGACTTGAGAGTCCAGGAAAATCTGCAGAAGAAATTTGTAGATGGACGAACAGAGGTCAGATTCAGATTTGGGAATCAGTGCTTTCAACAGATGGATGGGAAGAAGGAGTGGTCATTTGCAGAGCATGGGCAGTCATTGGTTTCTATCAGCCAACCATTGACATTGTACAGAATGAATGCAAAGCTTTATGGCTGAGACTTGCTAAACTACTGACATGGGTTGAATACAAAAGAGGACCTTTGCAGATAGTGCCTTTGGAAAGTGCAAAGTTCTGCCAGAAACAATGGCACAAGAAAAGTTAGAGAAAACCAGAATTGTGGTTGAATCTTTGACGTGCCAGGAATGAAACTTGAAACAGCAGTGATAATGGCACACTACTGGGCTTCTGGTTCCAGAGCTTACATGAAGCTGCCCAAGGACTGGGAAGGATGATGTTCCACAGTAAACATTCATGTTCCAGCATTGGTGATTTCTAAAAGTGATTTGAACATTGGACACTTTCCAAAAGCAGATGCTCACTTGAGGAAGAATTTATCTGTGGAGCTGATAAATCGAATGAAGAGAGAGAATGATTTCAAGTTAATAGAAGCTTTTGACTGCATCCCATATGAGCACAGATTGTTCAGTCAGACTTCATAAATATTTACGATAATCTTCATGCCCAGGATCCAGACAGCAGCAAATACTAAGTTGTTACAGATAACCAGATGGGAGTTGTTGCAGAAAATCAACACTACCATAAAAGGATTAAATGCGATCAAGGAAGAACTGAGCACCATACGATTGATGACTCTTCAAAACAGATGTGTCCTAGACATGATCACAGCTATGGACGGAAGTGTCTGTGCCAAAATCGGATAATCATGTTGCAGGTTTATACCTACTCATGATGATGAGAATGGTACCTTGACAGAGGCCATAGGGATATTGACAAAGCTACACGTCCAGATCGTGGACGAAGTGGAAGACATTGCTGATGATAGTTGGTTTGGATCACTCTTTTCGTGAGTTCCACAATGGATGGCAGATCTGTTCAAATTTCTTGGAGCCCTATTGGTGATGATCTTGGATTCTGTGTAATCAGATTGGCCATCTCACAATGCAAGAAGACTGCAACGAAAGCCATAGGGATGGAGATTATGATTGATGATGAATCAGGATGGAAAACCAAAGAGCTAACAGATGAAGAAATCAGATATTTCATGAAAGCCAATTCCCATGCACCTAAGGGATCAAAGTTCATGTATCCAAAGAACCATAAGAGGTATGTGGTAAAATTGATCTATTGTAGTCTAGTGGACAGTGCATGCTCATGACTTGCAATAAGGATGAGCATGTGAAATCAGCTGGATGTCTGAAAGGAGTAATCAAGATATGGGTTCCCAAAGAAGCATTTCTTCAGACCAGGATGTCTAGATGTGAATAATGATGGGACAGTGGTTGGTGAATCGCCCAAAGGGTGTGTGTAGAGAATGAGCCAAGTACCCCCACCTTAAGCATATCACCCTTATTGCCTATATGTTGCGAACCAGAGTGTGAAGTATGCACAGCATCAGTGAAAATACCAATACCAAGGAGAATCCAGGAAGCAAGGTTCCCATTGAGAAAGCCATACCTGCATACAGGACAGTTTGATGGTCATTTGATTGTAATCCCAAAAGAAGAGTCAGAAATGAGCAAAAGAACAGATTGGTGACATCACACGAAGTAAGACAGACACACCAAGATGAGATGCAGAGACAAGAGAACATAGACATTCTATAGGCATCAAGAAAGTATCAAAGATAAGTGACATCTCGGGCACCGAGATGAAGAGGCTTATGCTGCAGAAATGATGAAGATATCAAGTTATTTAACACGTGTACCGAGGCAAAGAAATGCATGCAGACAAAGTATTCTTGAGGCTAGCTATGCAGTGAATAGATTGCAGCAAGCGCCAACGTATATATATGTACAGGACTAAGTGAGTTATATACGATTCCACTAAGCATTATAGCAGAGAAGGCCTTTTCCAGTGTGTCACAGTTGAGAAAGCAATTCAATTACAGGAGTGAATCTCAGAAGGGCGAGGCTGGACCAGCCCCAAAAAGCCAAGGCCATGTCAGGCTGGGATGAACAGACATTAGTAACAATCGTGTGACAGAACAAAACTCCTTTTTAGAAGACATCCACGAAAACAAGGAAGACGTCAGAGGTTTATTAAATAATAGTATTTTAAATGCACCAGATCTCAAATTTGTGGTCTTCAGTCACGTGGACGTGTGACAATGGACAATCATGATGAACCACACCTAAGCAAAACAGAGCATGTCTCCACTCCCTCATTTCCTCCAGAGCAAAGAACATTTCCAAGGCCAAGTTCAAAGCCTTAATTGGCGTGCACACCACTGAGGTGATGATAGATGATATGCTAATTGGTGGGAAGCTATGGTTATGACCAGCCCACCAGCACCTGGAGACCAGCCTGCGTGCTGCTAGCATAGATGGAAAAGTACTGACGGATGTAAGAGTGCCAACCAAGTATAAGGGGACGTGTAGTTAAGGGCCCTATCATTTGTTTAACAAATTGGATGTTGTCTATTTAGTGACATTCATAGTGACCTGTTCGAGGGGAGGGTTTACTTGCCCCACCTGATGCTAGAGACCCTATCACTTTCCTAGACTAGTATGGAACATACACCTAGATGTTCCCTCTAAGCCTATCACATTTGCCACTAGGTTTTTGTAGTTTGCCACATAGCATGACGTTAGCAATTGCATAGGTTGATGTTACTAAATAACTCATGTTTTTTGTGAACTTCATTGCGATCATGTTGTGGGACATCCGTTGATGTCCGTTGTACTCCCTGTTTTTGACAATTGACAATAAAACAGTAAACCTTGCCAACTTTCTGAGTCATTTTGATTATTGATGTTTGAGTATCTTATGCATCCCCATTCATCTCAAAGTATTGCTACCTCGTCTTAAAGGGCTGGGTCGGCTGTCCCTTTTCAGAACACATGACTTTCTAGGCTAGAGCAACAATCCAGGACCATTCTGGAATTCCATATTTACGTCTTGAGGTTGGGAGTAGAGCCTCTAGGCTCTGGCTGTGCAGCAAGACTCATTACCAGCTAGGACGAAGAGCACACTGGCAGTCGGACCTGCTCACCTAACTTGAAAATACTTCGAATTGAGCATGATACTCAATGGAGAGACTACTGGGAGGGCTGGGGTTTGATAGTTGCTAATGGACAAATGGTTGGAGATATCCATCCCCATATCATGTCGCATAGAGATAGTCTCAGTTCTTGGCCCGATTATGTCATAACTTCTAAAAATCTATTCTCTATCTCTACATTACTTGAATTCATACACAACTCGTTCTGTGATCATGACCTTGTTGTACTGCACTTAAATGTAATGCTCAAGGCACTTAACATGGCAACCTGTACAAAAATCACTGTTGATCAAAAGAAATAGAATTAGCTGGAACGAGAAGAGCCTTGAGAACTTCAATAGACTTATTGAGGATTTTTGCCATTCTACAACCTATCCCCAAAAAATAACTGGTCTGTCGGTTGAGAATTTGTGTCCATTCATAAGGGAAGGGGCCATCATTCTCATAGGTAATTATCCCAATATAAAGTAAACTAGTCATCCACATATTTAGACAAAGGAATAATAGTTAAGAAACCCCCTAATGCGCAAAATAATTAAAGATTTAAGATCCAGCTTCCATAACAAAGAGGAGAAAAAGAAACATATTCATAAAGAGAGGCAGTCCTATAGAAACTGGATTAAGAACCATAGGTTTCTCCTCAAGCAACGAGATGGAGACAGGATGCTGAGTGTGGTTCTGCAGAAAAGCAGCAGACATTTTTGGAATATTCTTAACACGAGAACTGGGTTCAGTCTTCTGAAATGATGAATCCTATTCCAGAAGAAGCCTGGTGTAAACATTTTAAAGAATTGTATAAACATGTGGGTACAAAAACACCAAATATAAATCACATTGATTCCTGGACCTTAGATATTTCATTTGAACTACTATTAGTAATTATAAAATCTGGCTCGAATTCTCCCGTGGACCAAATGGTCTATGTAATCTTGTAAAAAACAGAAATATGGGCCAGAGTACTACATATCCTGTTTCAGGATGTCTTGGCTAAGAAGGTTCTCACCCCTTCTGGCATTCCTCAGTTATCATGCCTATATTTAAGAAAGACAGTCACATGAATCCTGTGAGCTACCGCCCAATTGCTCTCCTTGATGTGGAGAGTAAAATGTTTGCACGGTGTGTTCTCAGGAGTCTGGAGGAGTGGATTGCTTTGACAAAAAGATTATCAAGATTCCAAACAGGTTTTAGGAGGGGAATGGGAACAGATGCAAGTAGTTTTTCTATCCAGTCAATGATAGATAAAACAAGCATAGAAGGAAATGATTGATTGTATGTGGCCAGCATCGATCTAAGTATCGCCTTTCATGAAGTGAATAGGGCTAGTCTGTGGTCAAAATTACTTCGCTGGGGTATTCCGATACAATTGTTGGACATCATGATGCAATTGCACAGTAATACAGTGGTGAGAGTGCGACTTGGAGCAAATGGTGAGGTGTCTAGGCTTATAGAAACTGACCAAGGTGTGAGACAGGGATGCATCTTGGCCACCTGTCTCCTTGACATATATCTGTCAGCTGTGGGGAAATCTCTTGGCAAAGTGTCATTTATTGCACCAAGGCTAGGGGGTGAGCACTGCTTCTGGGTTGCATACGCTAATTACATGTTGCTGTTGCTCCTGGATAGGACCATAATTGCCCTGCATAGGCCACTCAATTGTTTCTCAGAGTATGCACAAACAAATAGCACTGTGTGTTTCTGTGTGGCTGTGGAAGCAGAGCTCTTTGCTGGTGATGGAAATCGGAAGTCCTCTTTTACTTCCCATTCATTTGCCTGGAGGCAGACCATAAGAACTCCCTCCTTTGTGCAACGTGCAGTGTGACCAGTGCATTTCCATGTGGCTTTAGAAGCAGAGCTCTTTGCTGGTGATCGAAATCGAAAGTCCTCTTTTACTTTGCATTAATTTGCCTGGAGGCAGACCTTAAGAACTCCTTCCTTCGCACAGCATGCAGTGTGCACAGTGTGTTTCTGTGCTCCCGTAAGAACATATAGGAGGCTGGATGTTTGTGAAACAGTGTGAGTGTGTTGGGACCTCCACTGTGTGCAGAAAGGTATTGTAACTTTTACGTCTTCTCAAAGGCTGCTCATTGCTGCTTCAAAATGCATGGCTTACACAGCGGTACGCTTACAATGACACTAGAGTCGGAGTCACTAGAGGTTGGTGACCATGGGGATAATACTGCATTTAAAGACCTGGTCAATTTGCTGGCAGGGTTGAACCCAGGACTACTGACTCCTACTAGTCATTCTGTCCAGGCTTTGTTGGTTGAGGATGGACTCTCTGGAGATGTTATCTCTCTTTGTGTGCTTTCAAAGTGAATGAGACGCCAGTTAAGCCCTGCGTTGGAGACTCTTGTTCCCCAAGCCACGTTGATCCTAAGGATTTACTGGATTGTGCAGATTCCAATTTCATGCCTGATGTCTCTATCTTAGCATCTGTGCTCTCCTGTGAGTGAGCCAAAAGGGTGCATCTCTGTTTGGGCGCACGGTCATGAAGAGTGGATACCATAAATAGGGCTAGCCCTGCGAATGCACTGGAGGAGATGCACCGATATAAACCTGGTAGTACCTGAACCTATGCCTCGTTGGACCAGGGGGAATGTGGGGTGAATGGCCTTACAGGTATCTCTCTATCAATTGGAGGCAATATTATTTTTTAATGAACCGGGTCCATACTCCAAGCAAAGCTCTTATACTCTAATGAGCTATCTACCCGAAATGTTGGTTTGCAGCCTATGACATCTGTGCACCTTAGCAAGGCTCAATTGACTCAGAAAGATCAGCACTCAACACTAGGGACAGAGGGCATGAATGCACTCGGCATGAACTCTGAGAGGTTTGCACCATTCTTAAAGACTTATCAGCCAAAATGAACTTCATAGAGGGCTTTATAATGGCTTCTGATTTTTCGAGACTGAAGACTGGTTCACATCAGGCAGATGCCATATCATCATGGATCCATTTAGTTTCCTCTGCAACACAAACATCTGTTGCTCAATTACATTCTGGTTATTCAAGTGTAAAGTTTGGTTTCAATCAGGCGGATGTCATACCATCAGAGGTAAATGTAGTTTCTTTTGCATCATGAACATCCTTTGTTCAATTACATCCTGTCTCTAGTCCCCTGAAAGAGGGGTTAAAGGTGTCTGACCATCTAAGGCCAGTTAGGGCGATGTCTGCATTGTACCCTGTGGTGAATGCCCAAACATGCCCTGTTATAAATCCATCAGTGGTGTCGGATAGTGTGCCCTCAGGTCTGGGTATTCTCTGCATGCAATCTGAGTCTGTTGGGGTAGTATTGTCCCCTCAAGATCAGGGGCCTAAAATGAAAAAGAAAAAGTGGAGAAATGGTAAAAAGTCTATCCTGTAGCTGGGCAAAAAAAGAAAAGTTCTTTAAAATGTTTTCAATCTGTAAAAGCAAAGACAGAAGTGTTCACTGATGTATCTGTACTTTGTGACACTTCTGTTGATGCAACTGCAAATTTCGCAAAACCAAAGGCTACTATGCTGAATACGAAGGAGGGACGTAAGGCTTGCCTTTAGGCGTAGCAACCTCAGGTGAACATAGGGTTAAAGTCGCACATGAAGGGTACTGCCTTGATTACGACATACTTAAAGCCCCAAACTAAAGCAGAATGTGCATACTTGGTGGATATGTATTTATTGTCCACTTATTCAGTTAGTTCTGATGAGTATGGCGCTGAGTTAACCCAATCACCTGGTCAGAAACATTTGTTACCCAATCCTGTGACCACAAGAGGGCAAGAAAGGATGTTGTATCTTCTCTATTCAGTCCCCCTTAGCGATCCTCTTAATGTTGCTCAGCTGGCATCAGGCAGTGTTGTGCCAGAAGGACAAGTCTTTCAGGGGGTATTGGAAGTGGCTCCTAAGCACTGTACTATGGAAAACAAGCGGAAAAACACTTCAAATCAGGATTTGCCTTCCTGCACGAATATCCACAATATAAACAATTCATGTTCCCCTAAACACCCTAATGTGGCCACGGTTTTTTAAGTTACCACAAAAGGGGGTAGTGGAAACAAGTTTGATAGCAGCAAATTTGTCAGGGTGCCCTGTGCAATCTGGGGATGACATGTTTTGCATACACCTAAGGCGTACATTTAAGGTCAATGGAATGTATCCTCTTAATCGTCAATATATCCTGACCGTATTAAAAGTTTGCATGCAATTGCTTCAAAGGATATTGCTAGGATATGTTTCAGTGACTTTAGAAGGCCTGATGTGTTTAAGGTGGGATTTTATTCACAGTTGATCAAAAATCTGGTTTTGGCTGAAACAGCTCGCTTGCTGGAGTTGGGCTATTTGTTCTCTGAGGATGCTGTTTGTTCTGTCCAAGTCATATGTAGGGATGGAGATGACAGTCCTGTATCTATCCTAAGTAATCCGTTCATCATTAAAGTTAACCTCAAGTCATCAAGTGTAAAAGATACAGGTCCCATTCAACTCAACAGGCACGTAGTAACATATGATTGGTCCCATATAATTAATTCCCTTCATGAGAAAAATGTCTTAAAGGGTCCCCAATAAAGTAATTCCATTAGGTTGATGTCCTCGTATACGCATGCTTTTCATCATCTCTGTAAGAATAGGGATCCCCGTGAATTTGCAGATTTCATCTGTATTCAAGAATCTTTCATGTTGGACATCCCAGTGATGGTTTTACCATCCTTCATGAGCCTGTGTATAAAGGACAACGGGGTAGACCAGTTGGGGGTCAAATCTGTGCCGAGTGGATTTGTCCAAGCATGAATTTTTAAAATGTGCTATTGGGACATTCGGACATTCTGGTAATTAATGTATCATGGTGGAACATTATTTTGGAAGCCTGGAGGGGGGTTATTGTCATGAATATCCATTCTAACCCTGTCTCGTCGACTTTGGCTGAGTTTTCCTCTGCTGTCTGGAATGAAATTGAGCCCTAAGATGTGATTAATAACATGGGGGCAATCATCATGTTGTGATTTGAATCTTTAGAGGCTCAGTGGTATGATTCGGGATCTGGTAAACAATATTTGCAATCCCTAAGAGAAGAGGGATCTTGATTTGTTCTTTTATTGACAGTCTTGATTTTTTCCGCATTAATGGTAATGTTCAGGGGGATGTACTACCTAGTTACACCTGGTGCAATGGTGGACAAAGCTCCACCATGGATTATATTTTCTCGCTATGCAATTTGTTCATTAGCTCACTCACAAATTTGATGAACAGGTTGCCTTAAAAAAAGAAAAATCTAAGAAGCGGCCTTAGAAAGATTGAAAAGAGAGGTTGTACATCCTCGGAAAGCCGGTTACTGTCGTAACAGATCACAAGCCTCTCCTGCCTATCCCAACGGGCATGTCCTCGAAGCCCCCTGCAAGGATAGAGCGGTGGATGCTTGCTCTCATCAAATATGGCATCAAATTAGTGTACAGGCCAGGGATGAACAACCCGGTGGATTACCTGTCCCGCCATCCCAACAAGGACCGCATGACAGGCCAAGGGGAGGTGGTGGAGTGCCAAGAATTCATCCACAGCATCGTCGAAGGGGCGATGCCGGTAGCATTGGCCAGGGACGTTGTAGCAAGTGAGTCATCCAAGGATGAGGTGTTCAAGATCATCCAGGCCGCCATTCGCAGCAGGGAGTGGAGAGATGTCCTGCAGAACAACACCAGGCGGGAGGACAGGGCCCAGAAGGACCTGCAGTCTCTATGGAAAGTCTGTGATGAACTGTCAATTTCCGATGATGGACTGCTGCTGCGGGGACGGCAGATAGTAATAATAATAATAATAATAATAATAATAATAATAATAATAATAATAATAATAATAATAATAATAATAATCATATTGTTATTGATACCTCATGCGCTAAGGACTAGGGTCCTGGAGATGGCCCATACAGGACAAAAAGGGGTTGCGAAAACAAAGGCAAGACTGCGACCAAAAGTATGGTTCCCGGACCTAGAAGGTGGGTGGAGTCACACATGAAAGGGTGCCTCCCGTGTCAAGCAGCAAGTCCTCTTGAAAGAGCACCACCGATCAACTCCATGTAGAGGAGTGAAAGGCCATGGGGCACAGTCCATGCCGACTTCGGGTCAACTGGGAGGGGCATGTACTTTTTGGCAGTGGTGGACCAATACTCAAGGTATCCAGAGGTGGAGCTAGTCGACTCATACGCAGGTGACCACACCATCCTGGCCCTGGAAAAAATGTTTGCCACGCACGGTTTTCCCAAAATCCTGTGTTCAGATAATGGACCGCCCTTCAGAGGAAGCCAGTGTGCGCAATTCATGAGAGAAAAAGGGATCCAGAACTGCATAGTTCCACCGCTCTGGCCCCGAGCGACTGGCGAAGCGTAGAGACTCATGGGGTCGCTCAACAAGGTTTTTTGCATAGCGGCCAATGGGGGAGGTGAACTGAAGAGAAACCTTTTCGAATTTCTCAGGGAGTATAGAGCGACACCACACCAGTCGACTGGGGTCGCACCAGCCGAAGCGTTGTTTGGGCACTGCCCGAGAGGACTCTTCCCAGAAGTGGAAGGCCGTGAGCCAGGGGTCATAGACAATGACCGAGTGAGGCAAGAGCGAGAGGCCCTCAATGTGAAGGAAAGTGGCAGGAGAGGATTGCAAGACAAGGAAGTAGTCGTGGGAGACTCCGTGCTAGTCCGAAACCGCGGGCCCGAAGGGAAGCTGTCAATGCCATACAAACCACAACCCTGGACCGTCACCCATGTGAAGGGGTCGATGGTCACTGCGGCTAGCGAGCGGGGGACTGTCACCCGAAATAGGTCATTCTTCAAAAAGGTCTACATCAGACCCCAAGAAATGGGATCAACGGAACCGGCATCGCAGGAGGACGACATTGAGAACCCGGAAGGAGACACCGGAGTGGACCCGCCGCCAGTGGTGGTGACCCCGCCACCTACCCCGAGGAGAGTGAGGCAGTATCTGACGTGACAGAGTCGCAACCCACCTGTTCAGCTCAAGGACTACGTCCTGGACTCAGGAGACTGAACATGAGACTGGCAAGATCAGCATCACCCTGGGGGGCACGTTCAGGTTGTTGTTTGTTACGTTGTTTTGTTTGCGTCTTTATGTAATTGCATGCATGCGCGAGCCTCGTTCTGGCCGCGCATGCGCGTTGGAAATAAAGACGGTCCATGCGGCAGTTGCCGCCGGGACCCTGGAACGTACGGATGTGTGGCTCATTGTGTCTGTGAGTCCATGAGTGCGTGTGCAAGTACGGGGCGGCCCTAGGCACGGGTCAGCCCATCTCAGCATCCACAGCCATAAGTAAACTAGAACAAGGCTGTAGAAATTGGCTTAAAAGTTATAGATATGTGTTATTTCGAATAGATGCTAAAGTCATGTTATTAGCACTGGGCTCTAATGACTTGTCGCACTTTTGGAATCTAATTAGAGGAAATTTAATTTAATTATCTCTACAAGTGCATCCAATAGCTGGGCCTTAATGAAGTGATGAATGGGGCAGAGGGATCTGTTGGGTCTGTCAATCTGGACTAGGATAGCTTGGATATTGATATTGAGGGCATTCTCATGGCCATTAAGAGGGCAAAATCTTCCAATGCGCCAAGCATGGATGAATTTACAAATATGACATTAAAATCCAATCCTCACCTTTGGGTGCAGGTGCTGTTACAATTATTTCAAAACATTTTGAAAAGTCATCTCTTTCCTCCAACATGGAAGGAGGGTATTGTGTTAGTGATTTTCAAGAAGGGACATACAGTGAATCCTGCCCTATCTTCCTCTTGGATGCTCCATAAAAGATTATCTCTAGATTTGTGTTGCAAGCATTGGAAACTTGGGCAGTGGTTGCCTGTAAATTGGATATAAATCAGTCAGGTTTTGTTGATTAAGCTACTGACCTCACAGGTAACATCAACGAAGCGTAGTGTACATTTGATCTTTTTAAACATTTCCAAGGCATTTGATTTTGTAGACCCGGCACACCTTTGGAAATGCTAAGAGAGTGGGGTTGCCTGGAAGCGTTGCTTGACATTCTGGAGCAGCTCCACTCTGATATAAAACTGAAAGTGAGCCTGGATCAGAGGGGTTCACATTCAGGTTGGATCTATGCCGCATGTGGATTAAGAAAGGGTTGCGCGCTTGACATGATATGATATGAGAAGGCATGTTTCAAGGCGCAATGAGGCAAAGGAGGAGAACAGAGGGAAGACAGAAACAATGATCTTACTAGGCCAGGTGATATTGAGATGGCGCAAGTGCAGGGGAGGGGTGAAGGGGAAAAGTGTGAGGGGGAAGGTGGAAGGGGGAGGGGAAGTGCAGTACATGGGATAAACAGTAAATAGATAAAAACAATAAATAAGAACAATATATAAGAAGTGTGACCAGCTGGTGACAGGTGCAAGGGTAAGTGCGGACTTCAGGTGTCAAGTGCTGGTAGGGGGCTGTAGGGAATAAGAAATCACCCAAGAGTGCAAGAGTTGCCGAGGGGGCAGTGGAGGTGTGCAACTGGCGGGTGGAGACCTGGGCCCGAGAACAGTGGGTAGCCAGATGACCAGTGCAGTTTCAGTTTCAGTGAGGAATTCAGCAGAGGAGAGGAGAGAAAGCAGAAGCAAAGAGGAAGGTCTTGAGGTGCTTCCAGAACCAGAGATGGTTCTCATCAATTTTCAGAGAGGCAGGGATGCTGTTCTCTTGTTAAGACCCATCCAAAGAAAGTGATCTACCACCAACTCGTTGCTTGGAGAAGTGACTGACCCTGAGGGTGTTGGCGGCAGATGAGCGAAGAGCTCGAGAAGGAAGATATTTAGGAAGAGAGAGTTGAAGGTATTGAGGCCCCAGGCCCCAGGAGACCTTGTGGACAATGGAGAGGGTTTTGAACTTAATCCACACAGCCACTGGGAGCCAGTGAAGAGATTTCAGTCCTTGCCCCCGTTTTATTCAACCTTAGTATCTTTGCCTTTATATCTTTGGCATCAGAGCTGCATTGGATGCCATAGTGGTGAAAAGGACAATTTTGGGGGATAAGGAAAAAAGAGGTAGGAACTGGAAAGAGAAAAACACTAGGATTCATACATATAGCGGAAGGTATTTATATTTGGTACATTAGTATGTGTTTTTTTTCTTCTAAAGAATCGGGTAACAAAATTGACACTTAAAAATATACCTAGCATTGGCAATTGGCCGTATCCTCTAAAAGAGCCTTGCCCAAAGTGTGTAGGGCGCCAACTCCCACCTCAATCAAGCTGTGACAGGTTTTGCACATCAAGATGAAGTTAGAAAGATCAGGTGCAGGCAGGATGGACTAAGGTTGGGTGTTAGTTGTTGGAAAAAAGCTAGTAACTGTATTGGAACTCTGTGGCACTGATGATAAATCTTTCTATTCTGATCTTGCTCCATGTGCTTTGACCTTATGTTTCACATTAGCCTCCCTATATGAATCATCCACTTCATCCTAGTGAATGCGGATAAGAAATTGAATTAACGTGGATGTTCCCAAGCTTTGAAACAGCTTGTGTGAATGTCCCCTCCGCAAAACCTTACCACAAAAATTGCACATGACCTCCTTGATCTCCTTTTTGCTGTGTTGGTCCTTTACGTGGAAATATTGGCAACTGTAAGAAATGTTTTTTGTACACATTGCTTCTTACGTGATGGTAAAGCTGAAGCCACCCACATCACATCATCATCAATGCTGGTCGTAGTCATTTTGGAATGAAGCACCGTGGAAGAAAAATACATACTGTAAAAATACACAACACAAAAAGGACTCTGCCACTTAATATTAAAAAACCTAAAAAATAAAAAACAAGCTAAAATAACAAAAAAGACAAACTACAAAGTAAAACCCAAATGACAAAGAAGAAAGGTAAAAAGGAATTGAAAAATCAACGTACTGATTTTAAAAGTTCCTGAAGGCTCACAAAGAAGTTCACCCACAAATAGACAAAATTCAATGACAGAAAATAGGAAATAGGATCTTGGGAGAGGGGTATAACCACAGTTAAGTGATATTGTGAACCAGAATGTGTTTGGCTACATCCATGCTGTGTGGCGAAATGTCAAGCTTCTTCAACGCGGCTACCTATCTTCGCGCCTGTTGCACCAGCCTACCATATCACGTGCTCTGGCTGCACATCTACAAGTGATGCCAATCCACGTAGTGAACAACCTGAGGTTATTCTCCCCAGCACACTTCAAGGATTCCTTATTCAGGTGGCCACAAAAAGGCTGAACCTCTCTTATCCCAACCCTAAAGGCAGACGAGCAGGTAAAGATCATCTAGGTAGGGGAGACCGGAGTGGTGCTCCGGAAAAGGCCCAAAGGAAGATGCAGTATATTACTGAAGAGGAAGACGATGAGGGTGAGATCCCTGAGACCTTTGTGGTCTGCGCAACAATTGCCCCTTTCCTCCAATCAAATCTCTCTTACCAAGATCCACTGACCCCTCTGTATATAACCAGTACCGTAGGATCTCAAACCCTGTCATATTCAGAAAACATCTCTCCCATAACCCCTGTATTCCTTTGTCTTACCCGCATACTCCTGGTCATTATTGTCCACGCCCCTCTAGTCACTATTCTCCACACTCCCAGTCTCCTCAAACAAAACACTACCAATCCCACAATTCCCCCTGTTCATATCTTATTAATAATTCTGGTCATTCCCGTTTGCCTCACAAACCCTTCTACTCATTTCAAAACCCCTCCAAAACCTGCACATCTAAGATCACCAAAAACCCATATAATATGAGGGTTGTAATCCCATATAGCACTGTTTCCTCGTCCGATTCCGTAGAACAATCTAACAAACTTCTTCCCCCCCTTTTTCCAACATGAGCACTTTCACGCATTAAGAAAGACAACAGACTAACCCCAAAGCAGTTTACCTGAAATGTCCCAACCCCAATGTCAGGCAAAACCAGGCAATTAACCTAAATCACAGGGATAAATGGTGGAGCAAGAGAGCACAGTATGAGCAAGGCAGACCGCACGACGAGACAGTTATCCAGGTACGGCAGTTCAAGAGTAGGAGAAAGGTAGTGAATATCAAGTGGCTGACAAGGAGAGACACAACTGTACCCTTTCCAATACAGACCCGCGAAACCTCTGCAAAGGGAATACTAAGACCGAGGACAATAACCAAAGTGTGCTGCAACAGATCTCAATGGTACATGGAGCGTGTCGATGCTGATAAGCAGGACCGAGAGAAACTCTTGCTACTGTAGCAACCGGCCTTCACTCCAGTTACGAGGAAAGCCAAGCGGTTCATCACAGCCGGTGAGTCGAGGGGAGAGCTGATAAGAGCCAGGCTGTGGTGAATGAAAGATACAAAATGGCAAATTGAACCAAGTTCAAAGAACTGTAAAAGTGTTAAGAGGAGACCAACTTCAGTGGAAACTGGCACCACGTGGATGCTAACTCGAGGGACTCTGGTCTATTCCCATCTGAGAGAAACTACAGAAACCTGAAGGCTATACGAGAGCTGCCAAGTTAGTTCCAAGTGGTCATAGAGGAGATCAGGCTAAATCCCTGTAAAGTCAAAAGCCTTTGATCTAAGAACTGTGAGAAAGCAAGGGAAGTGAATTCCTGCAAACATTTGTGAATATGAAGTTGGCAAGAGTGAAGGGGGAAAGTTTAAAGTCCCAGGAAACAGTGTATCCACAAGATTGAACCCGGCCAATGGTTGTTCCCTGGAACTGTTTAAAAAGACATTGATGTTTGAGAAGGGTCCGAGCTCGAACTAGGGATATCCAGTGGTGAAGCTATCACCGAAAAGTTAATTGTACAAATACTAGCAGTCGAGAGGGATACAAGCCCAAACTAGGGAGATCCAAGGGTGAAGCCATCACCCGAGAAATATGTAAAATAGAACTCTGTGTTTGTTAGTTTTTTGTATGGTAAATCTATCAGGCACACTGGACCAGGAAACCAACCACCGAAGGCCTTTATATTGAAAGGAACTGTTTTAGGATTCAATCCCAGAAGAGGGAGATCCAAGGAGTGAAAAGCAATCACCCAACAAATTGAGGAACAGGGGGCAGTGCCCGGAAGAGCGGGAGTCAAGGGTGAAGAGCCCTCACCCTAAGTAAAATCATGAAATAAACTTTAATTTTGTTAAAGGAACTTTTGTTATTCAAAGACGTCTAGCCGTCCAAGGCAAGAGACTTTAGGTAAAAAAGAACCTGACCATCGTGACTCCTGATAAGCTGAAAGAGAACCGTTGACTCGTGATGGGGGAAGCTTGAGTGTGTCCTGCGCTCCAAAGTCCCACCTTACCCTGTGCTCAAAAGGTGGGGAGGGGAGATCCAACCTGCTACATCATGACATATTATTTGTGAATACTTCTTTCTTTTCTTGAAAACTATCCTACCTTATTTATTAGTTGTAAGGTTTGGCAATAGGTGTCTTAGATATAGGTTTAGTTTAATTTAATTTAGTTTAGTTTAGGCATTTTTCCACCGTGCAAACATAGTTGAATAAACACCCTTGAACTCTGATCACTTGTGTCTCTCTTTACTGTTGCCACCATGAGTTCCTTAGAGCGTCAACAAACAGTCCAATCATATGTCGCGATGTATTGACACGACTATGCCTGCGGCGGTGTGAGAAAAAATCTGTGTGTACGAAAGTGACCAAACAGGGCGCCCGACAGTGTGTAGCCACGAATAATCACCCTACCCACAAAAATATGATTATATTGATCATTGCTAATAATACTTGTTAGTGAAAGTTTTACCAAGTAAATACAAGAACCTTTGCCGCTTTGACCCTTTCATTATTCCTCTTTTTTACCCACTTTTAACCTAATCACCATTCCCTTGTCTTGTCATTTGATCAGTTTGTCTTTTTTTGCTTTACTTTTTTTCTTCTCTTTTTAAAACTTTTTTTCATTTTTGTGGCATTGTCTGTCTAGTGTTGTCTTATTTGCGATTTTACATTTTCTTCCACAGTTGGACATTTCAACATGTCTAACCATGAAAACAGCAGAAGCAACAATGATGATGTCATCTAGGTCCACAATCCCTCGCCAATCAGCAAGAAAGCAAAAGTAATTAAAATGCCTGTACACAGTTGGAGATATTTCAAGGTGAAAGAACACTGCTCTAAAAAGGAGGCAGAGGATGGACAGTGCACATTGTGCATGAAGACTCTAAGAGGTGAACCATCAAATGTGTTGTTGCAAAGCCTTGGAAACATCTGTGACTATCAATCATCTGTTGAGAATGCATTGAGATGAGGTGCACGACACATATTGGAAATCGCATGAATATAACAAACTTAAAATGCCTGGCGCTCTTGCATTATGTCCATGAAATTCAACACCACTTACAGCACAATAATTCACCAGTGGGACGTCACTGACACTAAAAAAAAAACTCAACTTCTGCAACAGTGTCAACTCCTGTTCCAATTTTACCGGTTCCCAATGTCTCAGTTAAAATAGTCCTTATTTTTTTTAAGTGCCAATTTTGTTCCCCATTTTTTGAGAAATAAAAAAAAAATTAAAAACAAAAAACACCAAAAAATACATGTTTCTTTTATTTTAATTGGCTTTGTTATATGTTTCATCCCTTTCTATGTTCCTTCCCTGTTCCACCCCCTCTCTAGTTCCCACAAAACTGTCCTTTTAAGGACTGCCCTTTAGGTTACAAAAATAGATCAAATTGTTCACAGACTGCACAAATAAATTAAAATATCTATTGTAATTTATTTTATGCAGTTTGAGTGTCTAAAATCCCCCAAACTTTCATGTATAACCGCAGTTATAATGTAACCGGATGGGCCTCTAGCATTGGATACAATTACTCCAGCCGTTGCTCACCTTAGCCGCACCTGCATATACCCGCAACTCATTGGCTGGTGCTGTAGCCACGGCTATAAATAATAATATTTAAAAAAATACAAATCTGTGTGTACATATGTACATTGTCCGTATTGCATGGCCTGAGGTAACGGCCGTGTAGTTATGTCAAGTTGCTCAACACATAGGAAGAGCACTTTTTGAGAGGCTTATAACTTTGTCCTCCCTAAACAAATCCTCACCAAACTTTGTAAAAAATGTATTTGGCCGCGTCAAAATGATCCTGCGAAGTTGGTGAGGTTTCGTGCATGGGGGGGAATGTTATAGGGGGGTCACAAAATGTGTGGTTTTTTCCATAGATGCAATGGCAAAACGAATTTGCTCATGCCTACGGCCCAAACCGCTGGACGGATGTTCAACAAATTTCTGGCAGAATCAGCAGCATGGACCCAAAAACTTGCTTTTGTAAATTTGGTGTAAATCCATCCAGTAGTTCTTTTTTAACACAGCCAACTATTAGGTACAAGAAAAGATGATATCTGGGTTTGGTCCATGGACTTACTTCCCTGTTCACTCCATGTACGGGCCTCTGATTGGTCCAGAGGTTGACGCGATGTCTATGGAAACCGGACACACCCGCTGATTGGATGGTGAAAAGCATGAGGTGCATCATATTTTCGGAAACGCCCGCCATGTTGGATCTGTGGAAAGTCAAATGCGGAAAACACATTTTGAGTTATTTGGTGATGGACAGAGGGGCTGGGAAGAGTGGGAGAGAGGACACAAGATGATATGGGGCTATCTTTGTAAAAAGGGGATGCAGGTGTTGTAATAGTCCGCGGACACCGCTGTAGTTCGCGAACAGTGATGTGAATGGATGGTTTGGGAATCACATTTAGATTTATTTGCGGGGTAGAAGAGGGTTTGGAAAGGATAGCGGCGTGGAATAGAGATGGTATGGAGCTGTTTCTGTGGGTGGAAAGAATGGTCTCCAGATGCCGTCGAGTCTGAAGTATCTTTTAGTTCTTGCGGACATCATTTGGATGGCTGAGGGTTCTGTGTGAGTTATTTAAAGGTGTGTTATATGGTTAATTGTATTGTGTTGGTTGTGGTCAGTGCTCAGATTCTTGGGGACATGGCAGCAGGCCATGCCTCCAATAATCTGGCCACTGGCCACAACAACCACAGTAGTAATATGTGTATATTAATTATAGGTAATGCAGCAGGAGTATGGCCAGAATCACCACAGTACTAATATGTGTATAGTAATTATAGGTAATGTAATGGGAGTATAACGTGTTTGTAATATGGTGGAATGATATAATTGAACTGTATATGGTAGTTATGAGTGTAGTACAATTGAGGATGGTGCTTATAGAATATGTATTTGATTATATTGGGTATGGTTATTTAGTTTCAAAGCATTATGAAGCTAGAATTTCTGCTTCATTTTCTGTGGAAAAAAAACAGTATAATTTGTTAAGCAGGATAGTCTAAACACTTTAATTGTTTTCAATTTTACATATACATTATTTGACCTTCATAAACAGTACATTCTAAATACTATATTTGGTACAACATTTGTGTATATTACACTGCTGTTGTACTGACACTAAATAATCATTGGGTCATTGGGAAAACAAATCCATACTGGTTTAAAACAACCTGATTACAATGAAGTGTCATCGTATGTTTATTTGAAGTATGTTGTGATTAAGGGAATGCCTTAAATAGTTAGATACCAGTTGGCGTATTCTAACTGCATTAGAGTTTAGAAGATGTTTTGTCATATAAGAATTGTGATAAGAATTGTGATCTCGTATTTGAAGTGCTTTGCAATGGAGGGTAGTTTTTTAGTAGTTAGATACCTGTTGGCATATTCTAGCTATGTCGACTTTTAAAAGTATTATTGTAGTATTATGGATGTAGTTAGATACTTGTTGGCATATTCTAACTGTTAATTGTGGTACAGTTTAGTGACTAAATTTGGGTTCAAGGAATACTAGGTAGGCATTTGTTAGATTTGCTGGTAACCTATTTTTTGGAGTAACAGAGGTGTTGGTGCATTCAAACCAACCACTTCTTTTTTTGACATATGTAGTATAGTGCCCTGAAGTTGTTGTTGCGCCAGTGTGGTATATTATACCTACTGTTGTGAAGGTTTTCTTTCCAAGAGATACTTGGCCCTGTGTGAAACCTGAAAGATCCCAGTTATGTTTTGTGCCATCTGCATCATAACCTAGAAACATTAGTATGACATATTGTCTATGTGAGCACATTTGTATGGTGGAACGTTTATCTGAATTGCAAATATGGCATAATATGGCATGGTCTGCATTCTGCAGAAGTTGGTGAAATGCAAATGATTCAGAATTTGGTATGGATACGTATACAAATAGTTCATTAGGGATGCACTCTTGTGAAACATGTTTGCAGAAAGTGCATTTATTTTTTCACGCGTATGAAATCTGGAAGAATTCATTTATAGGGATGGTTTTGGTTTCCATTACTTGTAGTAAGTACATTGGGAATTCCTGTGGATCTTTCAGTTTGTTTATGGAACATTTTACAATTCTTGTACAGTAGTCCAATTCTTGCCTTAAGCCTGATAGACGGTAAGTGCTGTGAGCATTATTTGTAGCTTTTCTATGAAGGATGAGCATTTGCAAACACAGCTGGTCTGAGCCGTTTAAGTAAATGATGTGAACAAATGGTGGCAATTGAAAAAGAAGCTTTATTGTTACATTAGCATAACAATTTACTCCAGTTGTGTTGCTGAATTTAAATTGACCACAGAGTTCTGTTTGTGGATCGTTTGATGGGCCTGCAGAATTTTCTGTAGCAGGGACATTTGTGTCTTTGTTTTCTGATGGACCTGCAGTTGACTTTGTGCCAGACAGTTTTGTGATTTTATTTTTGATGCAGAAGGAGTTGGTTGTTTTTTCTTTAGTGGTTTGTTGGTGGACCTGTTATAGATTCTGTTTGTATTAGTTCTCTTTTGAAAGGTTTCCTTTTTGGAAGTACAGGGTACATATCTAGATGGGACTGTATAGTGCACGTAACGTGTTGTATTCAAGGATGCAAGGAATGTCAGCATTGACTTTATTTGCATCAAAGTTAACTAGGAATATACCATTGAGTGTACACAGATGTGAAAGTGCTAAGTAACTCGTACATTCTTTAGAGACTTTGCTGCCAATGTCAATCTTTGCTTGATCTAGGGTTAAGCATTGTGTTTGTGACTAGTGACAGCATATACAAGAGAAAGAGAAAATGTTTCTCTGCATACATACATGTCTTTGAAAAGACGGAAATGTGCTATTGTGTGGCCAAACTTTTTTTTTTTAAATCTGCAAGTTTGTGTAAGTAGATGTTGACAAACTGAAGGTTGTCACGTGGATATGTTTGGAAGCTAACAACTGTACCAATTGATCCATTGACTAAACCTTGTTCTCCGTCAAGGTAACGTTTTTGAATTTCTTTACAGTTTAGACACAAAGTCAATATTTTCTCCAATCGAGCTGTGTTGCAGATACATTTTTCTAAGCTATTTAGTTGTGTTGTTGCTTGTTGACAATTAGGAAGTGTCATGCTGAACACTTCTAGTTTGTCTGTTGAGCTGATATGCAGTATGGTTTGCATTTCTTTTTTCAACATTGTCTTGTTGAATTGACTATAGCTTGCTGTGGTTGGCATTAAGGACATGCATTTTATATGTGTTGAGTTAATTGTTCCATGACATAAGGAGCAGACATGTTTCATCCATATAGCTCATGGATTAGTCTACTATTTAAGATGCATTTTGCATCTTTAGTAAGCAGACCAGTTCTCATGCTTTTTAAAATGAAGCATAGGTGAGGTCTGCAGACTGACAGATGTTTTGAGTTAGTTCTACGTAGTGAAAATGTTGCCAGAGATTTACATTTCCAATGCTATTGAGCGCATTGTGCATTGTTTGTCTCCTAATGTTTTGAAAATAGGTTGACATTTTACTGGTGTTAACTGTAGGAGGTCTCTGAAAACAATAATGTGTTTTCCTCCAAACAGTTCTTTGTAGTTTATTTTCAGGACACCTCACATTCTGAGATCAATTAAAGCCAACATGAGGTATGGGTTGGGAACCATGATTACTACGTCTATCAGGAGCACATTCATTTGTTTCAGAATTCTGCGTACTTTTTTAGCAGCTTCTGCTGATAATTTGTAGTATTCTAATTCGTTTTGGTGTTCTACAGGGAGGAGCAGTAGTCAGTGTAATGTTACTCCTCCTATGTTGTAGGCAGCTAAACCTCTGAATGCTGTTGTAATAGCTGAAAGGTTGTTGTTTGTTAAGTTTTGTACACATTTACTGATGATTTTAATTAAGAATGTTTTCCCAGAACCAGCTTCACCACTTACATAAAGGAGGAGAGATTTATAATTTTAACAGCTTCTAATTTTAATTTCTTGTTTAAAACCATGTTAAATGTCTTC
This sequence comes from Ambystoma mexicanum, assembly GCF_040938575.1. Taxonomy (NCBI): domain Eukaryota; kingdom Metazoa; phylum Chordata; class Amphibia; order Caudata; family Ambystomatidae; genus Ambystoma; species Ambystoma mexicanum. The sequence continues at coordinate 1,268,320,455 of NC_090930.1, forward strand.
CGTGTCTTGTAGATAAATGGTGAGTTGCTCATCATGTTGTTGTCATTTCAGCACTGCCAAGTCTTCTTCTGACTGTTTATATTGATACATGGTATTTTCTACCTCAATCATGGCTATTTCTGCTTTATTTAGAATGGGTGCTTCTCCAAGTGGTTCTTGGCCTTCTGTAAGGGACGGTTGACTGCTTTCAGGAGTGTCTTATCTAGTTCAGCTTCAATGTCTTCCTCATGTTGGCATTCATTGTCCAAATTTCATTGTTTTTAAAAAAAAAAAATTAAATTGACATTAGTTTGTATTGAATGCAGTTTCAAATGAGTCATGGCTAACAAACTTCTTCTTTTCTCCCTGGTTTAAAAATCTGTAGTAGGGCCATTTAATAAAGTTCCATATGATCATTTTATGTGATTAATTAGGCTGGGTTTGGTAGGTTTGACTAGGCCTCCTTCACAAGTTGAGACTACTTATTTGCCAGTTGTCTCATCTGGTTTGACATTATTTTTGTAGGAGTAGTTTTGGGCTATGTGGTACAGGCATGTGTTCAGATTTTCCATATAAGGCACTACCTGTTAAACGGCCTACATCTTCGTAGCACCCATATTCTCAAAGGGAGAGCATTTTCATACTGAAGCTGTACAATTTTTGTGACAGTGTTTTATCAGATGATATGTCATCCCAAATATCTTTTAGATCTGTTTTTTCAACTTTGGTGAGATAGGCTTTGACATATCTTGCATGATAGCATTGTAATCAATGACATGCTAGAATTATTTGTTCCTTTGAATGTTGTATGTGTGTATTCCCAGAGTGTGTACATTTTCTTTAAGGTCTAATGGCAAATATACTACTTTGCCACAAATGCCTTTTAGTAACTCAGAAGGAGGCAACTTCACTGTTTTGGGTTGAAGATGTATTATAGCTTGGAATGGGTGTTTTGTATGGATTATAATGCTGTCATACAAGTTAAGTTGTTGGAGAGTCTTTGGAAGTGGGCATATTTCTATGTTATTAGTAACAGCACGTGTTGGCATTTGGTTATTGTCAAGCTTTGTATTGAAGTACCTGCAACCTATTGAGAAGTCAGTTATTTTGGATTTATTTTCTGTTGTTAAATATAAAGCTAATTGGGACCATTCAGATTCCTCATTGTCCTTTATTTTGTAGGCCATATCTACAATTTTTGTGCTCTTTTTATAGAAGTTTCTGCGACAACAGACCCATACTTGGTCTAGTATTTTAGCAGATGTGTTTTGAAACTTTGCTATTTCTTTTTGTGTGTGAGTGTTAGGAGTTTGGTGTTCGTAAGGTTTTCACTGATGGTTTCTTAAGTTCCCGAATTTTCCAAGTGATCTTCACTTCCAAAATATTTTCTTTGGATGTGCTGTATTTGTTGAAGGAGTTCTTTGGATGTTCCATGTATGAGTATGTTATTTAAATGTTGCAGTTGTAAAGCAGGACTTTTAGCATAGTATAGTCTCTGTAAAAGATTCTGTATAGCGGAATGGTGTGTTGCTAATATTTTGATGTGGTGGAAGGTGCTTTTGCAAGAAGTTCCTGAAATGTAGGCTAATGAATGTCCTCGCAGTCCACTATAGTTGCGCACTAGACAGGAGTCCATGGTTTGTAAAGTTTTTATTCTATTTTTGTCTTTTAGTTTTACATACTGATTGAGGAATTATCGCACATATTTGAATGATTGTTGGCGTACATTGCACATTGAGCAGCATGCCCAGTTGTACACCGGACAGATTGTTTGGGCGAAAGGAACAGTTGGTTGACAGTTTGGGGACGTTTTCTCTATAAAGGTTTCTTGTGTTATAACGGTGTGTCCTGCAATTTCATACCCACAATGGTATGGCAATTGTTTCCTTTGTTGTTCTTGTTTATAAGCATCTTCATTGAAATATGGTTCTGTGCTGCTTGTGTGAATCCAGTCACCTGCATAGAAGTTTCAAAAGGTATCTTTATTGACCTTGCATATGTTCAGAAGTACTTTTTTATAATTCATTGATTAATTTAGTTAGTGGTTTGATGTTGTTTGAAATTAATATAAACAACTTTCTTTTTTATCAGAAATACGCTGTCAATTAGAGCTCCGAGGATTAGTCTTCTGCAGTAATTTTTAAGGGTAGAGTATGGCCTTTCAACTGTTTTAATAAGATTGTGAAGTACTCTACGGTGGAATGTTTTTTGTAAAATTAATGTTTTGGAATGCTTTACTGTGTCTGTGTTAACATTGTTAGATATAGGGTTAGGTTTATTCGTAGGTGTACTTTTGTTTATACATTTTTTTAGATTTAGTTTTTGGAAGAGGGGCTTTACTTTTTTACTTTTTTTAGTGGTTGCTGGATTAGTTTTGTTGAGTGATGTTATTAGCAGTTTTGTTTGAAATTTTTCTATAAATAGTTTTAGAGGTGGATGACTATATGGCTTGTTTTTATTCTCATAGGCTCTATTTTTCTTTGTTTTCTATTGAGTTGCTTTTTTGTAGGCATTCTGTTCTGTCTGTTGGAGAAAAAAAAGTGTGGGTTTGAACATTGTGGAATATATATGGATGGATTGTGAATGGGTGTGTGAATGTGATGGTAGAGATTAACACAGGGCTGAGTGATTGTGTAATGGGATGATAGGTGTGGGTGGGTAGGTTGTAAGAGTTACTGTGTGTGTAGAGGAGTGAAGGGCTTGGGGTAGTAAGAGAGTGGTGATTTGAATGAATATATAGGGACATTATGATGGTTTGAGGAGAGTAGTGGGTGTTATAATCATGTTGTTTAGATGAGAATGGAACGAGTGTGCATACTGAAATGTAATGAGTAAGAGTGAAATAAATGTTAATGATTTGAAAGGAATACTGTAGGCTAATATATAGCAAAAGTGCATTGGTACCATAATAAAGAGTTTAATAGTATAGTAATGTACTTTGTAAGATGTGAAGAGTAATCTTCTTCTGGTTGGTGTCTTCAGTAATGTTCTTTTTTCCTGTAATTAGAAAAGAACGTTAGTGGGTATATATGGTAATGGTGAAGTACGTTTAGTAAGAGAGGTTGTTGTTTATGAATGTAGGGGGACTTGTTGGGAAATAGAGTTAATAGAGTTGTGTTTTGGATATTCTAGTGAAGTATGTGAACTGTTGTTAGAACAATTGAAGTGTGAGTAGTGCGTTTTGGGAGATTAGAAGAAAGGCGAGCAATGGTTGTAAGGAAAAGGTGCATGTGTAGGTTGCTTTAATGCTGCTGAGTTTAATGAAAGAAGTGATGTGTTTGTGGTGCAATGTATTCGTAATTTGTTGCAGTATAATTAACAAATAGAGAAACTGTGGCCTAATGGCAATGTAATGGTGGATTGTTGTGGCAGCACTGTTTGGTGGCTTATAGTACAGGTTGGAAAACAAGAGTACTTAATATTTAAGGTGAAGTGTTGTATATATACCTTGGCAGTACATACATATGTGTAAGCAGGCTGAGAATGGTGGCAGTGAAAGGGTTGTAATAAGTGAGGTTGGAAAGTGTGACATTAATATGGAATGGAAAATGATGACTGTGTAAAATGGTTTGTTTTTAGGAGCATTTCTATGAAGGATAAAACAAAAATGCATACAAACATTTATATCAGCTCTGTGTGTAACTGTTTTGTAAAATAAAATAAAAGTGGATGTTAAAGATTTGTAGAATATGTTTAATGGGTACTTGGTGTCTGGAGGTTAAATATGTTGTCAGTGGGTGCATACTTGCAAACATGATGTGTTGAAATATGTAGGTGCTTATGAAGTCGTGTTGCTTTGCTTTACATTCTGGGAGTTGTAGTTTATCTTTTTTTATTAGTAAAGTTGGACAAATAAGTTCTAGAATATAGAGAACAAAAATAGGACTGGGTAAGCACGTGTAGATTGGAATGGGTTATGTATGCATGCACTGTCAAGATATTAAATATGCACACACTAAGCAGCACTTACAAATGTTGTGGACATTGTTTAGATCTACTTTTTGTTTCTTTTCTAGAGAGGTTATACACAGTGTTGTTTGAAAGGCAAATATTATTTTTTCAATTTTAATTGAAATGGTCCTAAAATTATTTTTTTTTAAACGCACAGCATTTTCCATTCCGTATACATTTTATACTGTTGAATCCTCTAGTGTAGACCTGTGTTTATTTTGTTTGTTTACATTCTGGGAGTTGTAGTCCAAGATGTGTAATGGCAGAAGTGGTATTAAAAGTCACTGAGTGCAGAAAAAATATACATGATTTATAACCACCTATAGATTGGAATGTGTTATGTTGGTTGGTATGAATGAATGTGCTGCCAACATGTTAAATTTCCACTTAGCAAGTGCCATTATAAAATGTTGTAGAACTCTTTCGAAGCTGCTTTTTCCTTTTTTAAAACAAAATGTACCACACAGTGTTCCTATAAATGCATATATGGATTTTATAAGTTTCATGGAAATGCATTTAAAAAGGAAATATTTTTACATGTGCAGCATTGTAAGTAAGTGTGCTGAATGATGCAATACATGGCATTTGGTAGAGTGGTTGTAAAAGAGAATATGTTGATTGAGAAGCTTATTAAACGGTAAGTAGAAGCAACCTGTATATATATTTATGAAGGTGTTGAAAAAATTACTTATTGGCATACCTGCAGTATGTTTTGTTAGATGAAGATCTTGTTGAATCTGAGTAGTAGATTTTGAAGCAGATGCCTTTCATTAACAGGAGATATGCACTCTGAGAGTTCAAGTGTACATTCGAAGTGTTGAAGTGAGATGGCAAGGTTTAACATTTTTAGTTCTCAAATTGAACAATCAAGACAGATTATCAATAGAGGTGTATCAGCTTTTTTGTATGGTTCTGGAATGTCATCTTTTGAGAATGATAATATCAATTCTCAGGGTGTGAACTTCGATTGTCCGGATGGAATTCACTTTACAAATATTGGAAATTCAATGTTCCTTTATAATATAAGGAATGCACTGAAGATGTTCCGGTAAGGAAAAAAAAACATAAAAGCGAAAATGTTTTTGAAAAAAGGTGTTTGTTTACAAACCCCTTTAAAAAAAAGGTTATTTTCAGAGCTACCACTAAAGATTAATTAACTTACATTGTGTTTAATTTCCCTACCTGCCCCGTTCAAATGGATGATCTGTCTGCAGACAGCGTAGTAGTCCATGGATGGCATGTGCCACATCTGGGTTTTTTGGTGCTGCCTGGCATGGAAATGGGACTGTGCAGGCCACGGACAGTCGTGGTGTCCGTGGACATCGGAGGACCAGCCAATCAGGTTTCCTGGGTGTAGAGTACAGGAACAGAGGGTACCAGGGGGTTTTAGTAGGAGTTGTGAGAGAATTGAAAATGGCCATGGCAATGTCTTTCACCACAAAAAGTGTTTGGATTTTGGGGGACTCTTAGGTCCACTGGGTGAAGGTGGATGCTAAGCATTGTGGAATAGCAACATATCTTGAATTCCCTGAATTGGAAGTATTCTGATACGGAGTGCATGGCATGAAGTGGGTGGACTTGCTCCTATTTTATGGTTCAATTGAATTATCCAGATATTATTATCATTCATTGTGGTGGGAACAATTTTGGGGGAGTGACTGGAATCTCATTGTAGTTTGCAATAAAGGAGACATTGGAAAAGTTGAAAGAAATGTTCCCTAATTCCAAAATCATTTTTCATGAATGGCCCAGAGACAGATGTGGATGTGTTTCAGTTCATTTGGTCCGCAAATGGAAAAAGTGAGGTGCAATGTCAATAAAGCTGTATGTGCTTTTGTTTGCAATGTTGGGATGACATCATTCCATAATTAGAAAATTAAATTTGATAGGGCCAACACTTTTAGACCAGATGGTGTCCATTTAGCTGATGTGGGTAATCAGATTTTTGTGGAAAACATTCAAAATGCTTTAAAGCAGTTTTTGTGAAAGTGAGAAGAAATAATGAAAATTTGTGAAATGTTTTTTTAGTTCAGTTTCTAAAAGCAAACATTTAAAAAAAAAATATAAGATCCAAACCCCCCCAAAATTGGTTCTTTTAAGAGCCACATTTTCTGAGCACAAAACAATTGCAATCATTCCAATCATCCCAAGCCTCATGTTTTTATTGTCTGCTGACTACTCTGCTGTCCCCAGACTGTGCAGCTTGCACAGGGGCCTGTGACTTTTTTTCTCACTTCTATTTTTTAACTGTGAAAGGTGGCTCCTAAAGGAACTGTTTTTTTGTGTGTGTTTAGTTTGGTTTTTTTCAGGTTTTTTTACAGGAGAGGAAAGTTAAGGTGGGGAAGGGAAGGGAGGGAAAGGAGGGAATGGGCACCCCCCACAGAGATGAAGGGACAGGTGGACTGGGGAAGATTTTGGGCATGCCTTAAATTTAAGGTAGGGGCCACTGTTTCTCATGCTCTTTGACAAGTGCCTCAAAAGCACTGTGAAACTGTCTCCCCCTGCAGAGTGGTGTGTCACAGTACATGCAGCATAATGTGACCCTTGAGAGGTAAGGATCTACAGCATCGCGTATGGCCTGCAAGGTGGCTGGTGGGATCCTCTGCCCCACAGGAATACCCTGTGTGTTGGCAGGAGCAGTTGAGGAAGGTGGCACAGAGGAACAGCCTTTCCCTGGGCAGCAAGGTGGTTAGAACAGATGTGGATTTACATGGATGTGCCCCAAAGGAGTAGTGCCCCTGTTGTCCATGACTAATTTATATCCCACACTCAATGGATTCAACAAAGGCAACCTTCGCCTTTGGGACCCCACCCACGGTCTTAAAGAACTGACACAACCGGACTCCCTCTAGGTGCTAGAGGTAGAAATTTCCTCTACCTCATCTTTATCTTCCTCTTGATCCTTCTCTACATCATCACAACTGTTCCCCTGTCCAGGCCCTCCAGGTTGATTAGGTGGACGTTGGGGAGTGGAAATGGCCATAAGAGATGCCATTGCAGGATTAGTAGCTGTTCTGCAAAGCAGGTGCTGGTAGCTGCTGTCTCCTCGCAATCAGAATGAGGAAACATAATACATAGGTCCCTTCTGACGAACCATCCTTGGACAGTCACAAAAAGGCCTTGAAAAGTTGTAAAACGTTGCCAGATCAACCAAGAATGGGTCTGGGAGCCATGGAAGGGTAAGGTTACAGCTTGAAACACCCTAGATTGGCAGAAAATGCAGTTCTAAACTGTTCACAGTCACAAACACTGTTGGTGAACACCCCTGTCATGCTGCGCGGGTGCAGTCACATGATGACATCCATGGACACCTAACGATTGGAATTTGCAGACTAATTAAAAGTGCGTCATGCAAAACCAGACATGCAAAAACAAGACATCACGCCTGTCCGGGGTCACCTCCAATTTGAGTGCAGACTTCCCAGACTCTCACAGTGTCGATGGACTCACAAAGCGAAATCTGAAAAAAGGAAATATCATACAACAATATACAAAAAAATTATAGTATACAAAATATATTTATTCAAGAAATGGATGGGGTAATGGAATCGGAAGCATACATGGGAGAGTTAGGAATTTCGGTATAATAATTATATATATCATGCCAAACTGTTCTTCTCTTCACTTATGAGAACCATTCCGTTGTTGGGAAACAAAAGATAGTGGATAGAAAAAAAAAAAATGTTTGTCACCCAATTCCTTTAGTTTTCCTCGTTACATACCAAAGCAACATCAGCTCCATTGACTTCCAGCACTGTATCTTCCACGACCTCCATCGTCAAAGTGAAAAGTGATGTGCTTCAAATGTCACAATTGTTTCAGGATGGAAGAGGCCATTTTCACCCTCATATATCTTTTTTTCAATTTTTTTTATTTTATCCAGTGGCATAGTAATGTTTGTCATGTCATTTTCAATGTACTCATATTTTCCTTCCAAAAAGAAACCTGAAGACATCTGGAGATACTTCACGGTGGAGGTGCAGTGAAACGTTAAGACAAATACAAGCAAATAAACCTTTACCCTCAGAGACCTGCATACAAAAAGGGAAATAGGAGCATATTCAAGCAGCTGATTGAAAAGATGTATTTTTTAAGCAGCATTTTAGTGAAAGTAAAAAAAAAATATCATGAAGAATTAAGAGCCTCACCATGTGTGTCTTATTTACAAGTAAGGACAAAGCAATAGCAAAACATTTCCTCAATACTGGTAAGCTGAACTTGGTAAGAGCAGCTGTACTATGTTAGCACTAAATGTAATCTGATAGCAGTGCTTTTAAAATACTGTGGTTTAATGTATAGAAAAACAATGCTAGATTTTAGGGATACCTAAAATATGTATCAAAAGAGGTGAACACATATTCTAACTTACATCATCAATTCTGAAAAATATGATGTAATTATTGATATCATCAGTGATATAATATATAATGTCATTAGTGACGTCATAAGGGATGTCATGTATGATGTAATTAGTTATTACGTCAGTGTTGTCATCTGTGATGTCATCATTGTGGTCATACACTACAAAGTTAACTTGAATGGAAATGCAAGTGCTGAACCCAGTGCCCGCCTGCACAGTAGATGTAGGCACTGCAGATGTTAAACCTTTTTTTCTAACTTCTTATTGCATTGATCATTTCACAGTAATCATTTCCAACAACAGAAATTCCTGTGGTAGAGTGGCGGGTCACTGATTCATGCAATAAAGGGAAGGATTGCTCAGAATTAAAAAGTCTTATACATCATCAGAGGCACTCAACATGTGTCTGCCTTCCTTTTTCCAGATTCCCTCACTCCACTAAATTGCTTTCTCCCTCCCTAGCCCTCGCCCATTACTCCATCACTTATCGCTTCGTGTAACACACATTTTGTTTCCAAGTACACATTGCAGTGTTGCCACAGTAATCTTGTGATAAACCAAAAATGTTTTACCCCTAGCTGGCTCCCCAACCCACCCTCCCTAACTTCACACTCCAAACCTCTAGCCTGATGTGATTGCTATTGCTATTGCTATTGCTATTGGTATTGACGTAGCTCCTATGGTCAGGCCATCTAAGCTGTATCGTTCAATACAATCAGTGTTCCCCTTGGAGTGATTACATAAACAGAAGAGATTTGAGTCTCTTTATGATGTCAAGAACATTATTAGAATGTTATTAGACTCTGTAACTGTTATTGGGGAGTTTGTTCCAATGTATGAAGGCATCCTTTTTGCTCTTCCAAATAGCGTTTTGAGTTCTTTAATTTGTGGCTTCTCCCGGTAATATTGCGGGAATCACTTGCATCCAGCAAAATAAAATGGTGGCTGGTCAAAGGCCATGCACCCAAGACTGAAGTTAAATGCACTAAAGTTATAAAACACCATGGGTGTGATATGCTGCGGTGGTTGTGGGCAGGGCCTAGAGCACTGAAGTTATAAGACTGCATGGGTGTGATATCCTGCGGTGGCCGAAGGCCATGCACCCAAGACCGAAGTTATAAGCACTGAAGTTATAAGCCACCATGGGTGTGATATGCTGCAGTGTTTGTGGACAGGACCTAGAGTCTGGGGTGCATGGCCGAAGGCCGTAGGCCGTAGGCCATACACCCAAGTCTCTCTGGCCCTGGCCACGACCACCGCAGCATATCACACCCATAGATTACACCCATAGAATTGAATATCTATCAGGTGGTTGTGGGCAGGGCCTATAGTCTTGGGTGCATGGCCGCAGGCCGTAGGCCGTAGGGCATACACCCAAGACTCTAGGCCCTGGCCACAACCATCGCAGCATATCACACCCATAGATTACACCCATAGAATTGAATATCTATCAGGTGGTTGTGGGCAGGGCCTAGAGTCTTGGGTGCATGGCCGCAGGCCGTAGGCCGTGGGGCATACACCCAAGACTCTAGGCCCTGGCCACAACCATCGCAGCATATCACACCCATAGATCACACTCATGGAATCGAAAATCTATCAAATGTTTGAAATCTACAGTTTCTGTACTGTTTGATTTGTATAGTTTTATGTGAAGTTTTGTCTACGTCATGTTATTAAGATTGTAGAGTTTGGTAAGAAGCACTGTAGTATAACATATCCATGGAAGTGAACATTTTGTATTGTGGTGTATGGTTAGATGTTTGCTTCAATGGTTCTGTTATGCAGCAGTATTTATGTGTTCTATTAGAATATACTTACTTTTTGATTTGTTGAGATTGGATATATTATTTACATGAGTTTGGTAAATGGAGTACAGATTCTTTTTCAATTTCTGTGATAAAAGAAAAGAGCATGTTAGTGTATGTATTTTATAAAGACTTATTACATTGCATAATAGACATTTCTGCTTTTTTTTACCCTAATATTTAGTTTACAAACCAGTGTACTGTGCAATTTGCTCAGTTCCTGTGTCACATTGTTGCAGAGAGTGCATGTATGTTTCCACATGTATGAAATCTGGAAGATTTCATTTATAGGTATGCTTTTGTTTTCCAGTACTTTTAGTAGGTACATTAGAAATTCTTGTGGATCTTCTTGTGAGTTTATAGTGAATTTCACCATTTCAGTACAGTAGTCCAATTCTTGTCTTATTACATGAACACTATATGTGTTGTCAGGATTGTTTGTTGCGTTTCTATGAAGGACTAACATTTGCAAACACCATTGGTCTGTACTGTGTAAGTAAATGTTGACAACAATTGGTGGCAATTGAAATAGAATATTCATTGCTACATTTGTGTAGCAACTTACACCAGTTATATTTGAAAATTTGAACGGACCAGCTAGTTCTGTGTCCAAGTCATTTTTCCAGAGTGTGTGTTGCTTCTTTGAAGAAGTACCTGAGCTACTTTGAGCAATAGGTTCTTCTTTGATTGTGGTAATTGATGAAGTATTAGCTTCTTTTACTCTCTTTGGAGGATTTGCAGTCAGATCCTGTTGCATTTCTGTTTGAATTAGTTTTCTTGTACAACATTTTCCTTTTTGTGAAACAGGATATGTTTTTAGATGGGGGGTGTATATTGAACGTAGTCTATTGTATTCTAAAATGCAAGGAATATCAGCGTTTACATTACTTGCATCAAAGTTTATTAGAAATAGACCGTCAAGTGTACATAAGCTTGATAGTGCTACTTAGCTCATGCCTTCTTTAAAGACTGTGTTAGAAATATCTATCAATGCTTAGTCTAGGGCAAGACCTTGTGATTTATGAATGGTGACTGCATATGCTAGAGTTAGAGAAAATTGTTCTCTGCGTACATACATGTCTTTGAAGAGAAGGAAACAAGCTGTTGAGCACCCTATCCTTTTTACTTCTGAAAGTTTGTCAAAGAGAATATTGACAAACTGAATGTTGTTGTCACGTGGGTATGTTTGAAAGCCAACAACTGTACCATGTGCTATATTAACTAGTCCGTGCTCCACATCAAGGTTACGTTTAAGCATTACTCTACAGTTTAACGATAATTTTTATATTTTCTCCAAACCAACTGTGTTGGAGATAGAATTTTCTAAGGTATTTAGTCTTGTTGTGGCTTGTTGACACATGGGTAGTGTCATACCATGTACGTCCAGATTGTCTGTGGAGCAAATTTCAATTATTGGTTGCATTTCTTTTTTCAGCATTATTTCATTGAATTTGGAACAGCTTGCAAGAGTTGACATTAAGGACATACAATTGACATTTTTGTAAGCTAATTGTTCCATAACATCAGTAGCACATGAGTTATCGCCATAAAGTGCATGGATGTGCCAGCTTTTTAATATTGTGTGTGCTTCTTGAGATAGTACACCAACTCTAATACTTTTTAAAATGTTGGCGTAAGTGAAGTCTGCAGATTGGCGCATGTTTTCTGTTAATTCTCTGTATTGGAAATGTTGCCAAAGGTTGACATTTCCTATGCTGGCAACAATTTTACCGCAGAGTTTGTTTCCTAAGGTTTTAAAAATAGGTTCACCTTTCACTAGTGTCAATTGAAGAAGATCTCTGAAAATAATAATGTATTTTCCTCCAAAGAGCTCTTCGTAGTTTGTTTAAGTACTTCTTGCAATTTGAGGTGAATCAAAGCTAACATTAGGTTGGAGACCATGCTCACTTCAGCTACTAGTAGTATTTTCATTTGTTTTAACACACTGCGTAGTTCCATTGCAGCTTCTGTAGAAAGTTTGTAATATTCTAATTTGTTTTGGTGTTCTACTAGAAAGAGTAATAATCGGTGTAAAGTGGCACCGCCTATGTTGTAGGCAGCTAAACCTGTGGGGGCAGTTACAACAGCTGACAGTTTGTTGTTTGTCAATTGTTGAAGGAACTTGCTGATGATTTTGATTAAGAATGTTTTGCCTGAACCAGCTTCACCACTGACATATAGTAGTATAGGTTTGTAATTTTGGCAGGTACATTTTTTATTTTCATGTTGTACACCATGTGCAATTTCTTTTGTTACTTCTTCAAACATGGTACGCTGCTGTTTGTTTAGTTTTGATTGTAGTACAGTTAAGTCTTCTGTATCTTCTTAATAGTGATACATGGTGTTTTCTACTTCTGTCATAGCTAATTCTGCCTCATTTGCTATTAGTGGCTGTCCCAGTGGTTCTTGGCTTCCTGTTACAGAACGTTGACTACTGTCGGGAGTGTCCTTATCTATTTGGGCCTGGAGTTCTTCTTTGTGTTGCTGTTCATTGTGCAACATTCTTTTGTACTGCGTAAAGTTTACATCGGTGATAGTGATTTCATTTGCTTTGAAAGCGTCTTCATAGGAGCCATAGTTATCTAGTATATCTTCTTCTTTTCTCCATGGTTTAAAAAGTTGTAGCAGGGACATGTAATATAGTTCTTTCTGTTGAGGAGTTTTTAATGATAATTTGATATGATTAAATAAGCTTCATTTGGTAAGTTTCACTGAGCTTCCTTCACAATCTGTCACTCTATAGCTACCTTTTTGTTCTTCGGGTTTTATAATTTTTTTGTATACAAAGTTTTGGGCTATATCATATAGACACATTGTTTCCAAAGTGGTACTCCTGTTCGGGTAGTATGTGTCTAGTAAATTGTTTTTCAAAATGTCTTGGCTTTCGGGATCCTTTTTGACTATTGTTTCTATGTCCTCATATGATTTGAGAACTCTTTTTCTAGATTTAGCAGGACCAAAACTTAGCCATACTATATTTTCAGATTTTCCATACAAAGCTGTACCAGTTAAACGATCTGCAGCTTCATAGGAGCCACATTCTCTATGAGAGAGCATTTTTATGCCTAAACTGTACAATTTCTGAGATATTGTTTTGTCTGATCATAGGTCATTCCGGAGGTCTTGAAGCTCTGTTTTTTCTGCTTTTGTTAAGTAGGCTGTAACATATCATGCAACTGCATTGGAATTGCCTGCAATCTACTGCACATCTATGTTGCAGTCCATAAGAGGGCAATGATTGCATTGTAATCATTGATATATTTTGATTCTTCCCTTCTTTTTATGTAATACGTGTTCTTAGGCGATTTACCTTTAACACTATGTCGAACTGAAGACATGAAGTTGTTTACTTCACCTGTTTCTGTAACTGGTCTACGGAAACCAAAGCGACATTTGGTATAGTATTTACCTTTGTTTTTGTAGTTGCTGCAACAATATTTGCCACATTTGTGTCTTTGAAATTGTTAAATCTGGCAATGAAGTTCACTATGTGTCTGTTGTGAAGGGATTTCACAAGTGACATATTTTTGGATAAACTGCAAAACAGTGCTATCACTGTCGTGACCAAATTTCGGTGCACCTTTGATCCATAACAGCATGTGAATATGTGGTGCTCCTCTTGCTTGATATTCTTTTCTCCAAAAGATGGATTACACTTCTCCAAGGGAGGAACAGCTTTATTGCAAATAAAATGTAGCATAGCAATAAAACGATGATGGAAATATCTAGACACCTTAACTGGATCTAGAGAGCAAAGTTCTCCAGGTGTTAATATATCTATGTTGTTTTTGTTGCTGTTTGCTATGCGTAGGAACTCATGTAAATCTTCCCATGCATATTAAGCACAACTTAGCGTAACAAACCAAGTCAGTGGTCCTCCGTGCCGTCGGAACCAGTATTCTTTTGTACCACGCATGTTTGCAAACAAATTTGTTATACTTGCTTATAAAACCTCATCTTTTTCCTGTACTTTTTGTATTAACTGCGTAACTTACATATTTTGAAAGTGGGTTCCAGATTTCAAAATGTGTGCAACTCTGTAACATAGTGTTGCTAATTCACTTTCATAGAGTAGGTGGAATATGTATTCCACATTTTGTCTAAATCTGGGATCTTGCGATTATATTCGTAAAGAGCGGTATTCTGATGCTCCAATTTGAGTTGGTCTATCATCGTATCTTCAACCTTTGCCAGTAGGAAATAGCAGTGGAAAAGCACGTGCTTCTATACTTTTTTCCCATATACTCATTGGTGACCCTTTGGTTTGTCGCATTTGGTAAGTTTCTAGTGCATCATCTATGCTTTCATTGGAACGCAATGGATGAATTGTGTAATGGTCCTAAAGAGTGGATACTGTAGCAGGATCCAGAAGCTTGAATTGTCCAGTTTCTGATGGCTCTTCAATTATTTCAGTTGTTTCCCTTAAGCTTTCATCAATATTTATTTCCTTGTAGTACTCGTTATTGTCTTTTAGATATTGTAATGCTTGTCTAATTTTATGTAAGTCCACCAGTTGTTGCCAAATTTTCTTGTCCTTTGTTGGTACACCATTTACCAAGTCTATTAAAGAATGCTCTATTTAACGTTGCACTCCTAGAGTGTGTACATTTTCTGTTAGATCTAATGGTAAATAAATTACTTTGCCACAAATGACTTTCACCAATTCAGAGGAAGGTAATTTTTCTGTTTTTGGATGAAGGCGTATAATTGCTTGAAATGGGTGAACTGTTTGAATTATTATGCTCTCATACAAATTGAGTTGTTGCAGGGTTTTTGGTAGTGGGAACAATTCCAAATTATTTGTAATAGCACATGAAGGAGTGTGGTTGTTGTCTAATTTTGTAGTACAGTAACTGCAACATATTAGGCGTTCAGTTAGTTCATATTTGTTTTCTGCAAAGAGGTAGAGAGCTAATTCAAACCATTTAGAGTCTTCATTGTCTTCTATTTTGTATGCTATGTCTACATTTTTTGTGTTCCTTTTGTAAAAGGTTCTGCGGCAACACACACAAACACATGGTTTGGTACTTCAGCCGATGACATTTTAAATTTTACTATTTCTTTTCTGTATGCGTGTAATAGAAGGTTGCTATGTGCAGAATTGTTGCTACTATGTTCTAAAACTATAGCATTTTGTAAGTGGCTTTCACTTCCAAAATGCTTTCTCAGAATACGGTCAATTTCTTCTTGTAAGTATTTGGGTGTACCATGCCGAAGAATGTTGTTTAAATTGCCTAATTCTGAAGCTGGAGTTTTTGCATAGTATATTTTATACACTAGATTTCTTACAATTGAATGATGTATTGATATCCTTTTGATATCATGGAAGGTGCTTTAGCAAATAGGCCCAAAAATGCAGGTTAATGAATGTCCTTGTAGTCCTGTGTATTTGCGCACTGGACAAATATCCATATTTTGCAGCACTTTCATTTTACTTTTGTCTTTACCTTTTACATACTGATTGAGGAACTGACGTAAAGATTTGAAAGCTTTGTTTGGAATGGCGCACATTGATGTGCACGGCCATTTGTATACTGGACGGTGTAGTTTTGCTGAATCGAGAGGTAATTCTGAGTTTACAGAGGATACTTTTGTAAGCAGAGTTTCTTGTTCCATGATGGTAGTATTGATTTTCTCATACCCTCGTCCACTGCTATGGATGGCAATTGTGTTTGTTTGATTTTGTTTATATGCTTCTTCATTAAAAATATGGTTCTGTGGTTGTTGTGTGACTCCATTCACCACCACAAACATTTAAAAAATTATCATTCCGTTTCAGAAGGATTGCACTCTCCACGAGAGCTTGTAGGATTAACTTTCTACGGTAGGTTTTAAGGGATGAGGATGATTTCGGTCCTCTTCTTAGTAGATTCTGAAGGACTCTGTGACAAAACATTTTTGATAAAATACTTTTTTTACTATGGGTTCTTGTTACACTATCAGTATTAGTAGGAGCATTGTTAGCTGTACTGGTAGCTGATTTTTTGCCAACTTATTTGTGTTTTGTAACACATTTTGATGCAGGACGTAAAGTTTCGGTAGTTGAAGCTTCTTTTGTTTTGCTAACCAACTGCATTAGCTGGTTTCTTCCAACATTCTCTACAAACTGTACAACAGATGGATGCTTAGAATGGGCACTTTTATTTTTATTTGCTCTACTTCTGCGCTCCTTTCTACAGAGTCGCTTTTTGGTAGGCATTCTTTATTGTCTGTTGAAAAAAAGAAGGCATACTTTGGTCTGTTGTATAATGTATGTGTGCTGTGTGCATGCGTGTATGAGTCTGATGGGGAAGCTCTTTGTTATGGTGTGTGAATGTCCATTGGACTCTTGCAATGATTTGGTAAGGCTATTTTACTGTTTTTATAATAGTACTATGTGCTTCAGATGAGACTACAAAGTGGGCTAGTGGTGAAGAGAAGCATTATTAATAAACAAAATGCCATAAACTTGCAACTGCAACTACTTTTCTAAATCTAATCTTCTAAGGATTACGTACATTATTTGATTTCCAAACACACAGGGATTTGTGAGCAATTCTGCCTGTTATTCTTTGTTCAATAAATGGATTATTGTAGGTAGAATGGCTCAAAAATGAATGTTTGCTTTGGTGCCCAAATTAAACAAATAACCCATGTAGCCTCTTTGAGGAGTAGTTACAATATAAAGGTAGTACTGTATGTCGTCTGCAGTGTAGATGCTGTTGATTCTCAGGAGAGTAGTCTTCACTGCGATTCAAAAAAACAAAATTAATTACTTTGTGTATTTACAGCAGTGCTGATACTGCACACATTAATTGTGCATCGTTCGTCAGAGCATTCTCCTTTCATATTTGAACCCAATGCATGTGCGCATTTCACTTCACTCTGTGCAGGCTTTGCATGGTATTTGCAATATGTTACTTGCAAGTCCTTCGAAATTGCTAACATTTTGAAGGTTATGAAAATGCCTTGTTTTTTACAAGGTGTACTATCAATAGGAGAGAGGTTTGTAAGCGATAGGGCATAGTAGTAGATGGGAAAAAATGTTCCACTTGGAATTTAAAAGCACAATGCCGAAATATCGGGAGACCCTCAGAGGGAGATGTCACCACAGCAATCGGGAGCGCTTACTTTTTTCATATGATTACATTGTAAGTAGCATTACTGTAGGTAGTACACAGTATACAACTACAACATTTTCTCATACAAAATCGAGTTTTGCCCTAAATAGGCATCCTTGCAACGTTTGTATAGGTTATGCGGAAGACAGTAAGAAGTTGTGCGGTTTGTCAATGATAAATCGATATCTTGCACTTAAAAGGGGGAGCGTTGGTATGTATTTACTATGCACATTTAGCAGCATTAATTTGTTTTACATGAAATCATAAAGGTTGCACATGTTCTCCGATTGAAATATAAATACCTGTACTCATGTGCGCATGCTTGGAGCACTACGTAGAAATTCAGAACACTTGCACAGTAGCTTCTGAAGTAGGTGCTTTGCAATGATATGCAAATTCCATTCAGAATTATCGACAGTAATTTTGAAGTGCGCAATGTTGACGACGGAATTACATTTAGTGATTTTCAATGTGATTGGTGGATGGTTGTGTGACTGCTTAGTTGTGTCCAATGAGGGACTAGATTTGCTATCGCTGTGAAAAGGGTGAAAGGACTGGGTAGGAGTTGCGTGCCGCACGTAGGCAACCCTTGTCGGCGGGTAGGGTGTGTCACATATGGGTTTCTGAAGCAAATCCTGCATTGAAAGGGGACTGTAGGCATCAGCCAATCAGATGTTCACATTACTCTTTTGTGTCCAAAGATGGTGTGTACACTGAAGATGGCAGAGATGGAGAGGGTCAGGATTTTGGTGCTTGGAGACATTTTTGTCCATGGTTTACAACATTATGCAGTGAGAAGGCATGTGGCACACCATTTTGATGTGAGAGCAGTGGAGGTGGTGTGGAACGCTGACACTGATGCCAATGTTGCGGCAATTCTTCAAGTTTGCAGACACATACGTACGATGACCTCTCCTCATGTGGTAATTTTGCACTGCGGTGCTTGCCATTTGGCCTATATGACTGCACGTACTTTGTTGGCAGATTTGGGACAGTTGGTCGAAGCACTCATGGGCATCTTTCCAACTGCGAGAATATTTTTTTCTGGTTTACTCCCTAGAGTACAATGGGACAACATTTATTTTTTTCTGTCCAGATCAAAGTATTGGGAGGTGTATCATTAATCGGGGCATACGTGCGTTTATGTTACGCGCTGGTATGTTTTTCTGCAGCCACGAAAACATTGTTCCAAGTAATGTGGATTATTTTGAAGCAGATGGTGTTGCGCTATCTTCTTTGGGAAATGCGATGTTCTTTTGGAACGTAAGGCTTGCTTTAGAGAATGTTGTGTAATGGTTGTAGGAGAAAAGTAAGGCCAAAAAATACAAAGAAATAAAATAACAGATGTCTGTAAGGTATCTGGCCAAAAATTTAAAATAAACGCCTCTTTTCAGAGCCCACCATCAAGGGGAAAAAGGGGAATAATACTTTAATGTACCGTCGTCACGCTCTGATCCTATACATGTCCGCGGACATGGCGGTAGTTTGCAGCCAGCGCATATATCCTACGGGAATTCTGGGGTGGAGACGCATGCAAATGAAAATGAGCGGACCTATGGATTGGTCAATAAAGTTCAGTGGGTGTGTTCTGAATGGCGAGATTTAGTAAGACTGTCTTCACGCTGACACGAGACTACACATCCATGGCTTTGCGTGCTTGCAAACAGATTATCTGGATTTTGGGAGACTCATGGATACATTGGTTGAAGGTGCATGCAGAAAGCTGCAGTTTATCTGCAGATCTCAGATTTCTTCATGTGGAAGTGCACTGGCATGGCGTGCGTGGCATGCGGTGGCTGGACTTGGTACCTCTCTGTGTTACTTTACTGACAGAGCGTCCTCCAGATATACTTATCATTCATTGCGGAGTAAACAGTTTAGGCCATGTCTCTGGAATGTCTTTGCAATTTGCAATGAAGGAAGGACTTGCAAAGCTCATGGACATGTTTCCAAATTGTCAAATACTTTTTTCCCGTATTGCACAAAGACAAACATGGCTGCGTTCTTCTGCTTTTGGTCCACAAATGGAGAAAGTGAGACGCAATGTGAATAAGGCTGTTTGTGCCTTTTTAAGAGATGTTGGCATGTCCTCATTCCACAATGAAAACATTTTGTTTCGCAGCTCTTTCATTTTCCGCAGAGATGGAGTCCATCTCACATATGCTGGCAATCAGATTTTTCTTCAAAATGCATTGCACCCTCTTTTGGATTCACAATAACCTATGTGACAATCCGTTTTCTCCAATCCACAGTTTTTGACCCACACAACACACCACCTAAAGGCTCTTTTCAGAGCCACCACTTACTCCCAGTGTACACTTCATTGTGTTTGCAACCTTTGCACCCTCCTTTTTTTCCCTATGACTGTCCGTGACCTTTTCCACAACTTTGCGGGAGTCTACAACAGTCACATCATAGTTCTATTGTTAAACTGAGAAAGGCGGCTCTGAAAAGAGCCTTTTCTGTAATTTTTGTTGTTTTCACGTTTATTGGTTCTCAGCACACAACACACTAGGAGAGAAGGCCAAAGGAGGGTAAGGAAGGGACACCAGCCACAGGGATAAGAAAGGGCAAGTGGACAGGGAAAGATATAGGGTGAGCTTCTCTTAGGTAAGGAGCACATCTTCTGGTGCTACGTGAGCGTAGCCTCAAAAGCACTTAGAAAATTCTCCCCCTGCAGGGTACTATGTCACAATACATATACACTATTGTCACCTTTGAAAGGTAAGGGTCAACAGTATTGTGAATGGCTTGTGAGGCAGCTGGAGGGAGGCGCTCCCCCACAGGAGTGTGTCTTGTGGTGGGGGATCGGACTCGGAGGATGCTGTGGAGGAACTCAATCGACTACGCTCTTCACATAATAATTTAGTATTTATATAGCGCTACAAACCCTCGGGTCTCTGAGCGCTGCTTATACCCACGGTGTGTGGTGCTCATTTATCGACCTCGGAAGGATGAAAGGCTGAGTTTGGCCCCGCCGGGATTTGAACCTGCGTTAGCAGGCTCTGCACCGATGTCAAAGCGAGCGCTCTACTCGCTGTGCCACTTGACCGGCATGGAACCACCTTGCGAATGTCCGCAGTGTGGAACGAAGTGAGGTGTTGCTTCATGGTTGTCATACCAAAGCTGTACGCACCAGGTCTCCCGCGACTCAGCACCACCTCTTACTGGTTACACCTTACAAGGTTCGCACATGCGTTTGGTAGCGTTCCCATAAACGGAAAACAACCGCCACGCCCACGACTCCCAGTGAGTGCTCCTAGTGCGGAGTTCCTCCACTTCATTCTCTTCCTCCTCTTCTTCCTCGCTCTCTACATCCTCACCCGCATATCTCTCTGCAGGCCCTTGGGGAGGTGGTGGCGGGTTTGAGGGTGGTGCAGAGGCTAATGAACCAACAGCAGCCATGGAAGCCATGCCGATTACTTTCCTTTTGGTCACTACAGCAGTAAAGGCAATACACCTCAATTTGCTATAGCTAGAAGGACAATGATGATGCGCTCGGGGATGTGGCCATTTATAGGGGTGGAGGGATGTGCCTCGTGACCATCTTCATCCCTGCAAAACGGTACAAAAATTTTACACAACAAGTCCTCAGGTAAGCTATTGTCTGGGATATGTGAAATGATATTTTTACACTCTACAACATTTTGCCTTGTGTCTACACATCCTTTTGTACTGCTGCGGATGCACACAAACTGTGCAAATTAGTCCACACGCTCAGCGTGGGTGCGGTCACATGATGACGACCTGAACACATCCGCGACAGAAATGGGAGTCCTCTGGACAGAAAATGCAGAGTAGCAAACGTGCGCATGCGTGCAAATGTCCTACGGACAGTGTTTGGGTTCTCAAACTAATTCAAAGTGCGACACAAGTGAGACGGGCAGTTAGGGACAGGCGCGATGTTCGCTATACTTATGGTTGTACTGCACATGTGCATACATGATATGCTCACTGTACGGACAGGTCCAGTGTCCTTAGAACAACTCCATTTTGTTTGACTTCGAACTTGCCGGCCACCGCGCCTGTTTTACAGACGCCACTATTTTGGCTGCGGACGATACGGACAGGTATACTGTCTTTAACACACTCCCATTTTGCTCATTTACAACCATCCCGGACATCTGGTGTGTTCTACGAACATATTTCATCTCGTTTGTAAGCGGCACGGGGAGGTATAGTGTCCTTAAGGCGCCCCGTTCTGTTTATGTGTGCACAACTTGCACAGATGTTGCGGTCAAACATCAACTCCATCTTACTTGACATTTGTAAGGGTAGGTGTACTGCCTTTACAAAACTCACATTCCATTCCTTGCGGATAGGTCGAACAGGTGCGCTGTTCGCAAACATTTTAAGGCTTTTTAAAAAAAAAAAATCCACAAAACTCTATAACCACAACTAGTTTTCAAAAACATTACAAACACACACACACACACTTCTATCCAAAGAAATAGCCGTGGAAGCAGATACTGACACAAATATAGGGGAATTAGGATTCAACATGGGCTGGTTATGAGAAGATTTCTGAGGGGAAGAAGGGATGGCTATTTTGTCAAAACATCTATTTTCTTCTTGAAGGTTTGGTGATGGTTCACTAGGGAATGGAGAAGCGGGGCAGGTACAGGTGGGATAATGGTAACGTACTTTTCCTCTCACACAGTCCTCCACAAACTCCCTTAAACTTTTAAAATTGTCATTCAGTAGTACATCCATTTTCTGCTCAATCCTTTTCATCCTGTCTTCTTCTGTCTCTTTGTTAGCCTTTCTTCTTTTCTTTCCTGGTCTGTACAAATGTTTCTTTACATATATTAAATGCCTATAAAATATTGATCAGTATTTTGCCTATGCAGAGCAGTGTGTACCATTATTGTTGCTGTATTCAGACATTTCCTCATGCGGAAAATGGTCCTCCAGCCACTCCAAAGTACTCGCCATTTCTGTGTCAAAACAACAGAAAGAAATTATTATTTCTACACCACTACTAAAATAATTACACACACACATACAAAAAAAATGACCTTCACTCACTATTTTGATGTCGGTCCAGGCTGCAGAGTTTCTGTGAAGTACTTACAATGGAGGAATCCTTTTTTATTCATGGTACCATCCATTTCATTCTACATGGTTATTCAATGTGTCGTTTTCATTTCACACCTTTAGGTTTCCATATTTACTTATTACTACTTATAATGTCTTTATGTCCTTCTTCTATGTTGCAGATTTTTTGTGTAAGACAATAGTACATTTTCAGAGACCCCCTGCATCTTTGGGTAATGTTCATTCCGTCCGCCCCCTGTCTGCAAACAGGCGCTCAGTCCGTCCCTTTCTAATATCAATAGGGAGGGGGGTTTGTATGTTCTATGTTAAATGTATATCAAGTATGTACATTATACTACATAGCTCCCACAATCACATGATGACAGTGTATGTTCAGCACAACAACTTCATTGACACAATCTTATGATTAAGTTCCCCTTCCAAAAACCTGAAACATTCACTACAAAAAACACTTTGTTGAGAGGACGTTATGGTTAAGTTGTCCTACCAAAAACATGTGTACTTCATTAAAGAAAAAGAAAATCCTATCTCCCCATTATGGTTCAAATTAAAATCGAAAAACCCCTGAAATTCGCCAGTTATGGAAAACTAAGCCCCCGTACCTGCCATCACCATTGTGCACTGCTAACACTAACACCCAGAACATGAAAGATGGCATCACAAATGTTATTGTTGACATTACTGATGACATCACATGTTTAGCCCCTTTGTCTTCGTTCCCTGCCACATATATATATATATGTGCATTCAGTAAAAAAACTTTGTTAAAGGGATGTTATACTTCAGAGTGAAACTAAAAAACACTGCACATTCCCCCATTATGGTAAGCTCAGCAACCATAACTCGCAGCATCTACGTGCATTGCTAATACTAACACCCAGGACATCGAATATGACATTACAAATATCATTGATGACATCACTGATTAGTGATAAATTAGTGATATCTATGTCCGCTGCGCAGTCACATTTCCCTGTTCCCTCCGTGGACATGATGCCAATTGGCCAGGGGGGTAGCGTCATCACCGCGGACACGCATCTTCTGCGCCAATTGGCTACAGCAAGCCGTGATGTACGTCAGAATGTGTGGATGCGCCCGACATCTTGGATACAAAGACAGCGCGCTACTTACCAGAGGCGAAATGCTGTTTTCAAAACTGTTTTGCTCTCCTACAATGCGTGGAGAGGATCACAGAGTAAGAGACAGATGAAATACTGTACTTGTTTGGCCGGCAATTGTCTATTATATATTCTGCATTGGCACCTTCTTCAGGATGTTTGTACGTGGAGAAAATAAGGGATATAATAAGGCTACTTTTTGAGTCTGTGCTGTGTACAGACACCTTGAAAATGTTTGCAGGACACGCGTGGTGTTAGTGACCATTAATTTTGAGTGTATTTCCCTATTATATTACATTTTCCTATGGGTGTGTTATTGCTTAGTACGCCACCATGGTCGTGACATGCTGCAGTGGTTGTGGGCAAGGCGTAGATAACCTGCATTGGTGCCTTCTTCAGGATGTTTGTACATGCAGAAAATGAGGGATCTAATAAGGCTACTATTTGAGTCCGTGCTCTGTACAGGCACCTTGAAAATGTTCGCAGGACACGTGTGGCATTAGTGACCATTAATTTTGAGTGTATTTCCCGATTACATTACATTTTCCTATAGGTGTGTTATTCCTTAGTACGCCACCATGGTCGTGACATGCTGCAGTGGTTGCGGCCAGGGCCTAGAGTCTTGGATGCATGGCCGTAGACCGTAGGCCGGAGGCCATACTTCCAAGACTGTAGGCCCTGCCCACAACCATGGCTGCATGTCATGACCATGGCTACTCCTGTAGTATTGATTATTGCTGGTTATATCACCAAAGGTAATCTCTCTGAATTTTTGTTATCGGGGGGCCAGTCTCTCGACAAGGGAGACACACTCAAAGAAGATATATACAAAAATGAGAGCTGGCTACCCCTCACTCAGTTCTACCATGTTAGGCCAAATAACCTATAGAATCGTATTGAGCAGAAGAATCACTTACCCATTAATGGAAAATGTGCATATACAAAAGAACAAAGAGCAAGAGAGAGGAACCATCTTATTCAAGGATTAAAATACAATCACCAAATGACATATTTTATATTAATTTATTCAGTATCAAAAAACCAATTGCAAATAGTTAAAAAGGGAAAAAGCACAACGAGATGTACAGCACACATATTAGAGTGAATATTTAGACATCACTGACTACTTCTCGCTTACTTAAAACAAACACAATATATTTCCTATGGGGTTTATCATCTTATTCATGGCCACTCTATCTATTTAGGTGGTTATCAGATACAAGACTATTTATTTTAGCTAGTCTATTGTCATGTGTCGACGTGTTTCGGCCGTCAAAAACATATGAGACATTATCTCTAGTGTCTCTACAGACGATAGATTGTTGGGCCTTCTTCAGGACAGACACATTTATTTTTAGATGGTAAGCCTCTTTTCCAATCCCCCTTTGCAGAATAAGTGCAATCTAAAAACACACATATATACATTTATCACATAGTAAAAAATGGTTCCATTCTCAACAAACACCTCTAGTTCTTTGTTTTAATGTTTCAAATCATACATGTTGTTAATCTCATGCGCTCGTTTCACATTATACCGTAGTACAATTGTGATACAATAACGTTCTAAAGGTTACATTGGCTTTTACTTACATCCTGGTAGCACTCGAGCAAAAGCTTGATCGAACTTAGTCCTGGTGTGCTTAAATCACTTTTTCCAGGTATTCATCAATCACCTCCCGGCCTGGTATTCAAATTAACAGGCTGGATTAGGCTCTAAAAGAAAGCCCAAACGTATGCATTAGTTCATACTTATCTAGGACATCATGTTGCTTGTTCACACACTTGATGACTCCTTATAGTTGTTTAATAAAATAAAATATTTAATTTTAAATTTTCGAACAATCCTGTGTTGTTTAGATGAATGCTATTATTGCATCTATTTGATATCAAACATGGTTACTTCTTACAATTTTTGTAGTTATTGCCTCCACAGGCACTATTGTTCACAGGGGTAAAACAAACTTTTTTCCCAAAAACTTTTTTTTGCAAAAGTTTTTAGAGGAACCTAGGTTAGAAAGCTAGGTGACATAAAAGAGATTTTAGGTGGCCAGATGCAATTGACAAACAGTTAGGGCAATTACACAGCTCGCTTAACTCACATGATTGTGCCTAGGCCGGTGTGGAATTCGTGTGCGAAATGTTGTAGGGTGCGCGGGTGTGGATACACTCTAGAATACACCAGGTAGCCACATGGCTATCAAAGGCTACAGCAGCACGATAATGAATCGAGACGTCTTCCTCGTCATACCTGAGAATACATAAGCAGCCCAAAATTAGGCATGCAGTCAGAAAACAATGTGGTCACCGCATTATTCTACCTAGGCTCTATCCTTTCTCAACCAGGCCCCGAGAGACAAACTCCTGAGTGACCCAACAGTACGTACGCAAAAGCACCCGTTAAACGCTGGGTTAATTGTCTAATGCACACGGCAGCGCCACAACGGCACGCCGTGCATTCATTTCGAACAACAGAAGCATTTGCGCATACCTGGTCGATATCGGACGTAGTACTGCTTATCTGAGATTAAGGGAGTGAGCTCCTTCCGTACACAACGCGGTCACGTGACAGCGGTTGCAATCCGATGGTGTCGGTGTTTGTTTCTGGTTAAATACGTGTCTGCTATAGTCACGTGGAAGTTTCCATCTGTGCTATTAAAGGAACAAGCACATTTTAAAAGTAAATGGAGTCGCTTTGTCCGTGAATTTGCTATATGTCTATGTTGGAGCCTTCTCTATTCAGAGAAAGGCTCTAAAATAGTGTATTTTCAACCAAGTGTGAGACGACCAAATACATTGTGCCACCACCGTCTATTTCGCGGCTTAGAATTATGGACAAAAAAGGAGATCTGGTCTTCCATGTCATAGTTGGTGTTGGATATTCATATTACAGGCAAACAAAGTGTTTTCCCAGGTAACGCCCATTTATCTCAGAGTGATGAGGGAATTCCACTCTACTGCTGAATTTAACCCTGTAGTTGCCGTGTTGAGGGAACAAATCAATTTTTGTTCACTTAAGCTAAGTGACATTTCTCTGTCGCCTCCTCTTTCACTTGCTGGAATGGTTTGTAGAACAAACCACAGAATATCAGTGTATTTGTGTTTAGCTGTCTCATAGTGAGCAACCAATGGTTTATTGGGAACTTTATTTTTCAGACACGACTTGTGTTCGCAAATGCGTTGTCTGATGCATCTTTTTATCTTCCCAATGTAGATTAAATTACATGGGCATTTGATTCCGTAGATAACCCACATTGAACCACAATTGGTAAAACTGCGAAACACCCAATTTTTTCCATTTAGCTCTATTTCTTTCAAGTTGTTTGTAGAGGCACAGGCAACACATTTGGCACATTTAAAATGTCCCACTACTGGTGGCAATTGCCACAGCGTGGTCTGAGTAGGCAACTTCTCTTGTCTGGAAAATGAGTGCACTACTAGGTCTCTCACATTTTTTTGTCGCCTGAAGGCGAAACGTGGGGTAGCTGGTTCAAAGTCTGACGTTTTTAGAATGTGCCAGTTCTTTTTTATAGTCCGTCTTAGTTGGTTACTTATAGGACTAAATGTGGTAACACATGTAATTATTTCTTCTTGTACTGAGGGTTCCGGATGTAGACATCTGTCCCTATTCAGCAGTTTTTGGCTGCCTTATAACTGTCCTACCCTTGGACTAATCGTCGCCAAACTTTGGAAAAAAAAATATATTGCACACTCTGACTTTGGTTGGAAAGTTTGGTCATGTTTGGTGCAGGGGGGTGAAAGTTATAAGGGGGAGGGGTTCTCAAAATGACTTTTTTTCCCTTACACTGAACGGGGGAAAAGGTCGTGCTCACAACCATGTGGCTCTTTCCCAGATTGTTTGTAAAATAGCGTGCAGTAAGGTAGCTTTGTTCGGTGGCCCCCTCTCTTCTACTAATGTTTTTGTGAGCGCGGATACCGCCAGAAACAGCTCCAAAAGAAGAGAGCATTAAACAATTACACTCGAGTAATAGTATTTACAAGGTGACCTTTGAGGAGGGCCAAATGAGCAGTGGAAGCACAAAGTGAAAAAGTGCAGTTTTCTTGTCTGCAAAATGATACGTTTAAATAGAAGTTTGTGCTCACTGCACCACGCCTAATTACAGCGTGTGGATTAAAATGTGTTTTGCACTAATATTTCCCTCAGATTGGCCTCTTCAGTTTTGAGAACTAAGGCCATCATCTGCTCTGTTTGCTTGAGACAGCGCTTCTGAAGCTGTATGGGAGTACAGGTTTTGATAATTAGATTTCATTATGTTGATTCAAAGCAAGAATGTATTTGCCTTCTGAGTGAAGGCCACATGAGTTGTTTTTTTGGTTGACCGCTCAGTACGCCCGCGCATCCGAGTAAATGTAAAGGGGTAATTGTTTTTTGACCTTGAGCCCAAGATAAACTTGCGCGATATTCACGGAATGAAAGGGTAAAAAAAAAAAACGCAATTGATAAGGTTATGTTTTAAAAAGTTTGTAAGTGACATGCATATCAGTCAATGAAGATTCTTCGCTGCAAACACATCCGTGACTGATTTGCCGAAAAAGAATGGAGGCTGTATATATTTTGTAAATTTACTTTGGCCCACTGTACAGCAAACCGTGCTTTATTTTTACATAACTGCACATCTAATTGTGCTAATATAATTGACATATTATTTTTCTGCCCTTGTACAATTTTCCTGTAATGTTGCAGAGTGCACACATTGCTCATTTGCAGGGTATGACTGCACTTTTTTACTTTTTATATTTCTAATTTCAAACGCTTACTTTGTCCACATAGCTTTGTGTATAACTTTGCATGTTTTTTTGGTCTTCTTTGAAATGACGAGACGTAATTTTTTTTATTTGTCCACTCTTTTTTGTTTCATACCTGAATTATCGTCTTTCAGTGTACTTGCCATTTTGTTTTCTCTTACGGCGCATGCAAAATCTTGGCGTTTCTAACCTCCACCTATAGGTACACTTGGACATTAGTAACATATTACTAAAATGTCAACTTTGAGCACGTTTTTTTGTGTACCACTTTGCACATTTTTTATTTGATCTTTTAAAAAATGTTGGTACAGGTTGGTTACTGACACTTATTTTTTGTAACTTTTCCCGACTAGGTAAATTTTGCCATACTGTGCGTTACATTGTTTTCAAATCCCGAGTGAGGGCTTCTTTGGACGGCAAATACAACTGCTGGTGAGCGGTTGCCTGTCCAGAACAATAATGTGGAATGACACTGTAAGCCCGCTTTGTCCGTTCGCTGAACTCGTTATTCGGAGCACCGTGACATCATTTATGGTGCTGTAGGCTCAACGTCATGACGACTTTTGGGAAATAACTGTGGAAACAAAGCGACTGCTTCAACAAAGACCCCAAAATGTTTGTTTGCGCAAAAAAACAGCCTCCTTATCTTCAACATTTGCAATGCCTCCCTAACCCGCATTGTAATCATTGCATTAATTATGCGATTATTCCGATGGTCTCTGCAAGTTTATTATTAAATAAATCTAGTTTGTAACCTGTAAAATGGTCACGTGTTCTTTACCATTGCACTGTTTTATTTGAAAATGTAATTTATTACCTTGTACGTCGCTGAATGTTTATTTGCAGGTTCTGCGTCACGCCACATACTTGTGCTTTTTGCAACTTACAATGGAAAGGGAAGAGGGGCTATGTATGCAATAACCGCCTTCCCTTTCTATGGCAGCCATCTTGAAAGAGGATTTTCTTGTGTGATCCTTACTGCCAAAGTCGCCTCGGATTAAAACAAGTACATGTCCTTTTTAGTAGCACACGTATCATATTTGATGTCCTGGGTGTTAGTCTTAGCAATGCACATAGATGCTGCGAGTTATGGTTGCTGGGCTTACCATAATGGGGGAATGTGCAGTGTTTTTTGGTTTCACTGTGAAGTCTAACATTCCTTTAGTGACATTCTTTTACTGAATGTACATATATATGTATGGCAGGGAAGGAAAAGAAAGGGGCTACACAAGTGATGTCGTCATTGATGTCATCATTGACATTTGAGATGACATCTGTCATGGTCTGGGTGTTAGTGTTAGCAGTGCACAGGGGCGGTGGCACAGGTTTTTGTTAGGGCAACTTAACCATAACGTCCCCTCAACAAAGTTTTTTTTAGTGATATATATATATATATATATATATATATATATATACTTTGTTAAAGGGACGTTATGGTTAAGTTGCGCTAATAAAAGCCTATGATATTCAGTGAAAACACTTTGTTAAAAGGGACGTTATGGTTAAGTTGCGCTGCTAAAAACCTATCAAATTCAGTAAAAAAACGTTGTTAAAGGGACATTATGGTTCAAAGTAAAACCGAAAAACCCCTGGCAGTTATGGTAAGATAAGCAACCATAACTTGCGCCACCGTGCACTGCTAACACTAACACACAGGACATCAAAGATGACATCACAAATGTCATTAATCCATCCATCGAGCTAGTTCAAAGTTATTAGCAATAGAATTTTCGGTAAAAATGGCTGCTTGTCATTTCTTTAAATCTTGTCATCCTCTCTGCTTCAAAGCAACCTGGGAGAAATACCTATAATTTTGGGAGAAGGGAGAAGCCACTTCCGGTCAAATATTTTGGACGTAATAACTCCAGACCACTCCCAGAATTTGAGTCAAAGCTTTGTGTCCAAGTTGTTTCTTATTTGGTCAAATTCCATCAAGCGGTTTTTGCCCTGCGCTGCGCAGACATTTTTAATTTCTCTCTATGATAAAACGAATGGGAGTAGCCCGAAAACGGCATTGTTTTGTTTTCTTTATAATTCTTTATTTTTTTGATGAATCTTTCCGAAAATATCCAATCTGGAAGAGAGAGGCAGGGGGTGGGGGGCTTGCATTGTTATCAGCCAAATCCGCCATGCAAGTCAAAAGTTGTTAGCAATTACATTTTCTGGTTTGCTATGGAACTCGATACACACCTTAACTATAGTGCGGCGACAACCATTCTATAATAATTTTAGATTCTTTGGAATACAACAAATAATCAATCCACTTAGAGGAGGGAATAGAGAGTCTAGATAGGGCCTCATTACGACCCTGGCGCTATGGGTTTAACGGTGCCAGTAAAGGTTTCGGCGCTGTTAAACCCATACCACCTCATTACGAGGTTCCCTCACGGGACCCGCTCTGGACGTCTGGTCAGACCAGACGTCCTTTGCGGGTCCCGCGAGGGGACCAGCATGCTAACAGCTGGCTTTTCATTAATGGGCCCATTGTTGTTGTTAGCATGCTTCCCATGGCAATGGGGATCATCCAGGTCCGGGTTCCCTGAATGGGAAAATACCGGGCCCACAAAGTCGGAATAATGCTGTTAATACCGTCCTCTATATGAAACAATCAGAATTTGGAAATATGAACACAAAGGTTCTGAATAATGGAAGGTTGCTGATGAAACATAGTTCCCTTTTCTTTCTCTTTCCTTCACGTTTTTACACATAAAAAACACAACAACAGTTTTCAATTGTGAACCTTGTAGATGGATACTTGTGCCTTTTTGCCTAAGAATATATTGTAACATGAAAATGTAGCATCTACTTTTTTAAAAAAAATTATGTTTATTTCAATTATAGCAGCAGAGCATCTGGAATTCATATCATTCCAGCTTTTATCAAATGCAAACAAAACTAGAACCACAATATGTAACCATTGCTTGTTGTCAACTTCACAAACAGACACAATTAAGTCATACAATACATTTTCTCAGGCATTCCCTGATTACTGTCAATCTGTACTTCCATAGCCGCTGACCTACCTTCATAATCTTTGAGTTCCCAAACACAGTACCCTTCACCCATCCTATATAACACTTTTGTGATAATATAGAGTGTTCAGGGTGGCCTTTCATCTAAGCGGTGAAACAAAACCTGTACCAGATCAATCTAGGCCCCTATAGTATCATACACCTCATGAGTCCCCTGTATATGTTCCTATACCAAACCTTGGTCTCGGCCGTAGCCCACTTCTTCCTATCCTCCCACCACTCAGTAAATATTGGGCCCAATGCTTTCTTCCATGACATGATTGTATGTTATTTTACCAATGCACATGCTAAGTCTTCTAGTTTCATGACACGTCTTGTGTTCGTTGGGCGAGAGTATATGCCCAATAAACATGCCTCTGAGATCCAATTAAAAGTGGATATACATGTCTCCTCAATTTTCTGATGGATTGAACGCCACACGCGTTATATCACAGGGCATATCCAGAACACGTGCATGAAGTCAGCAGCGTCATTACCACATCTATCGCAGAGGCTGATACCGAAGGAGAGAACCTTCACATCCTTTCTGGAGTCATGTTGGTCCTATGAAGGAAAGTCAGTTGAATAACTTTGTCCCAGTCATTCCTAGATACTTTCTTTGATTATATATCAGAGCCTTATTCCAATCATCTCTGGGTATCTCTGATCCCAAATCCTTATCCCAAACACTTTTTATCTTGAACGCCCCCCATCTACCCTCACACCAGATAGTAAACGCCCATATATCCTCAGCACTGGTCTCCTACCATCCACCTGGTCGTATAACAGCAAAAGCATCTTGTCCAACTTCGGTTTCTCAGTCAACCCAAGCCATGATTTCCCAATCTCATAAATATCATGAATTGTCAAGCATGTACTTGTAGCATCTATATGGTCACTAATCAGCACTGTTTGGTATTAGCACGTATCACTTTAAGTAAATGTGCCGGTAGCACAGATGTAATCTCCTAGATCAGAATTACCAATGAGGCTGGATATCAGGCTGTTTGGTGGCTTGTGCTTTGTAAATATGATCATCTTAAATCCATTAAGTATATTGAATGAGTTGTGTATTTTACAATGAACTCTCAAGAAGAATGATATGCCAAATTAGGATTAGAAGGAACGGCTATGCAATCATTACGCAATGAAACATAAGGGACCACCAGCATATTATTACAGGTACATAAAAGATTGAAGCATTGGTGAATGACACCATCAGTCTCGTTTGTAAAAATATGTAATTTAGGAACTTCGTTGTCATTGCATGGTTACCGGTGTAGTGCTGTAAACGCTTGGAGAAAGAACTGCCTCGTTCCTGGTGGGGAGTACTATATACAATGAAGCTTCTAGTTGATTGTGTTTTCTCTGGTACACTCCTGATGTGCTCTTTTGAAATTCCTGCATGAGTAAGGGAAATGGGCCAAATACGGTTCCTCCCTGCTTTGCGTAAAATCAAAGAGCATTTTAGCAACATAACAATGAGCGAATAACTGCTTGCTCTAAACTAAAACACAAATAATATTGGTGCCAAGGGTCCTGCTGTGGCAAATGAGCACACTACTTTTCATATGCTAATCTCTCTCTCTCTGCCTCTCTCTCTCCCTCGCTCTTTCTCTCTCTCTGCCTCTCTCCCCCACTCTCTGCTCGCTATCAGTATCTCTCTATCCCTTCATAAATAAATAGATTCTGAAATGTTCTGTCGATACCTGAGTGAGAGCTTTTTAAAATACTTTCTTGTACATGAACGAATTTGTTCAAGGTTGTATGTTCTCAATTGACTCAGCCTAGCTGAATGGCAGCAAGCAAGATGCCACTAGGCCTTGACCAGCTTGGACTGTGATAGACTGTGAGATTCTCTCTCTTTCAATTTAATCGCACTGCATTATATTTCTCCTTAAATATTTCAGTGAGAATTTGTCAAAACATTCTTGCTGTATCTGGATATAAAATACACACTCGGCTCGGGAGACATAAACCACATATGTGCTTGGAATGTGTGCAAGCCTGACGAAGTCCTGCACTGTTCTGCCAAATATGTCTACCTTTGCATGGAGTGTAGAATTCTGCACAATTGCTTGGTTTCTTTGTGATTTTAATTAGCAGCCTTAATTGCAATGCATTACCAAAAATTGACCGCAGAGACAGAGGCATAAAGGAAGGCGATCTGTGTCTGGTGCTGAAAATTGAAATGTCTGACCATCAATAATTAGGACACAGCAAAACCTACTCTGCAAATACCTATAATTAATATTATAACATCACTTAGACTATGTGCCTTTAGTGAAGTGGGTGTGTCTTATTGGATTGCTAACAGAGTGGTGTTCAATTTAGATTCTGATTAAATTCAGCAATATGGTTGGGCGAACTAGACATTTGGTTGGTTTTATGCCTAGCACACCACACGTTTCCAGGCATCCAACTGGGAAAGCTTGAGGTTAACTGAGGGCAACACATGAAGGCCATTCAACGATACTGGCGGTTACCATCCCCCAAAGGGCCCTATATTATGTTGACTGCCCTACTGCAGCCTGGCAGGCCAACGGAAGGCAGTGGGGCATTGTATCCTTTTCTTGGTGCTGGTAAGAGGCAAGCAGATCACCAAAAGTGTACCTTGATGACCCACAAGTATATACATATCACGTTATGGTAAATTAGTCTGCCACTACTCAGTTGTTAGTCCGCTCAGTACATATGGGGGGATAGGATTTCCATTACATGCAATGTCAAATTTTTCACAATCGCTTGGTGTCATTGTGATTTTATTTCGCAGCCTCAATTACAATGGTGTAACACAAATTGACCACGGACACAGTCTCATAAAAAACACTTTCATCGTTGGGTGCAGAAAAGCTTAAAAGGATAACAGCGCAGATTGTGTGCTTTTAGTGCAGTGGATGGGTATGGCGAGGACAGTGGTATTCAGTTTAGTTACCCTTAAATTAAGCAATGGTCTTGGGCAAACTAAAACAGTTGGAGGTATTATGTCTAGCAAACCACACTTTGCTAGGCATTCAAGTGGAAATGGCAGGTAACACACTATGGCCATTCTACCAGGTAAGGCTGCTGACATCCTCTAATGCAGGTGTCTGCATAATTTGGCTCTCCAGATATTTTGGACTACAACTTCCATCAGTCCTAGCTAGCATAGTCAATGGTGGGGGATATTAAGAGTTTTCGTCCAAAACATCTGGAGAGCCGCAGGTTGCAGACACCTGCTCTAAGGGAACCTATATTAAGCCTGGTGCCCTAAGGCAGCTTGGCAGGCCGCTGCAGGGTAGTGGGCCATTTTATCATTTTCGAGGTTCTGGGAAGAAGGTGGCCATGACGACCAGAGGGGAGGGTATACATTGATGTTCTTTGGCTGCTGCACAGGTTGTTCACATCGCAAAATAGGACCTGTAAATATGTGCAGGTCACCAAACGTTTGCCTTGGTGACACACAAATATTTTCAGGTTGCTTTTTGAGAAATTAGACTACCTCGACCAAGTCCTCGTTACGTACAATACATATGGATGTTCTTGCAGTCATTGGAATCAAGCAAGCCAGGAAGCAATTGCATACAATTCAAGCATGGTGTGTTTGCATACCTATATAGTTGTTCAAGCTAATCCTGTGCAGGACACAGATGATTACATTTACAGTGGTTGTTTATTGGCTCATGCGTGCCTTGTGTAGTGGAATGGATGTGCTTGCACCCTGGGTTCTCATATGCATTTGCAATCAGGACACAGTATTTGCAGTCGCTTGAGAGACAGTGCTTCTGCTGGACTTTTTAATGAGTGTGCTCTTTTGTACTTATGATCCTTCATCCAAACGGCTAGGCTGACTTAGATATAAGGACTCCATATGAACTTTAAATCACTCTTTTGCAATTGGAGTCTGCGGTTATCTGCCACAGTGGTGTCGATCATCTTGTCTTTGTTGATTGTCCACAAGGAGCCGTAAGTCATTTATTAAATTCTGCATACAGAATGTTTCTGGTGGCGCACTTGATAAATTAAATTGGGCGTCCATTTCCTAATTGTCCTTTAACCTTTTCACTGATAATTATCACATTCACTGCTCTATAAATGACTGCAAAAAGGAATCGCATTCCGGAAGTTATATTTTCATGAACTAATTCATCAGATGGAGGATTTGCCAGAGAACCTTCACGTGGAACTCCTTTGCATTGTTCTGTGTGGATCTACAATGCTTCAAATAGTTACATGTTTAGAATTCACACATTCAATAAGGGCAAGTGGCATGAAAAGGGAAAGAAGACCGCTGCTGTGTGGTTCATTAGAACGGGAAGATGTTCCACGGTCATGTGCAGGACACATGGGCTGCACCCCAACGTCAAGACATTTCATCCCAGGATGAAGGCGCATACCTACACAGTGTATATGTAACTGTCGCAAACAGGTCTTATGTTTCACCACGCTAAGAAATGAAAACATCAGAAAAATGACACAATCAAAAGTAATTGTTGCCAGGGGTGTTGCTAGGTCTGGAAAAGTCCCGAGGCTATGCTGATGTTGGAACTGTTGGGACTGGGGGCTAGCTAGCCTTTTGGCTGTAGCTTCTGAGATTCTATACGGGGCTACAACCAAAAGACCAGGGGCTAAAGCCCCCTTAGCCCCCCCAGCAACGCCTCTGATTGTTGCTATAAATATGAATTGTTCAGTGAATGTTGGGCATAACTCACATATCTTCAAAAATCAGATATTCCTCTCTTTTGCTTAGCCTCTAGTATGGAGTTGACTTGCTGTGAGAGTGGCATTCTAAGTGTGTACCAAAGGGTTCTCGTTGGCCAGTGGTTGAAGTGAGCGGGAGCGGTCGGGAGCGGTGCTCCTCTACTTTTTTAAATTTCGTTTTACAGCGCCTATACTTTTATTTTAAAAAGAAACCATTCCGGAATGGTTTCGTTTTAAAATGAAAGTGTAGGAAGAAGTTGAAACCTGCACTTTCAGTGCTCTGCACTGAACTTTCCTTAAACAGCATGTGCAAGTGTTTGGGGGTTTGTATTGTGTGTGGGAGGGGTGTGGTGATGGGATTTGTGGGGAGTGGGGGCAGGCCAGCAGGGAACAGAGTTCCACTGCTTCTTTTCGTACACTTCGACCACTGCCGTAGGCAATCTACTGCACACATCATCATCCCCAGGGGCATTTCTAGTTTTGTAAAACATCGGGGGCTAGAGCCCATGGCAACTTTAGACATCACATAACTATATCATATGAAGGCATGCACCGCGTTAATATTGCATACTATACTACTCATACCTCATTTGGAAGTACTGCTAACATGTAGCATTACTGTCTGCCACTCCAAAGTGTGAATAACAATCATCGATAGTGCTAGGTAAAACTTTATGAGGTTACATAATAACAAGAAAAACCTTTGGACAGGACAGCTGGAGAGCTACCTGGTTGCCACATAAGCCATACAGTCACTTGCTGCTGGTTGCTGGGATGACCAACTCACAGGGGGTAGCCAGTGGGCTTAAAGAGTGGTGGGACATCATGAAAGTATACAATGTAGCAAGAAAGCAGAGGAAGCGAGCGATCTTGAACTTGATCATGGGGGTACAGCTGGGTCCTCCCCCTGTGAGAAAATGTTTGAAAAAACCCTGTCAAAATCATACCTATTTCAGCACGAGTTTTCCGAAATAACCAGAAAAGTACATATGTGTTATAGTGATCTAAAAGGCTACCAAATACTGTGCCGCTAATAGCTGTGGCCTGCGGCAAATAGGCGGGATACAAATACCCAATATAACTTAACTAAAAGATGACAAGCATTTCCAATCCCAACATAGTTTTTAAACAATGACATTTGTGGATTATTCCAACATACAGCAGTAAAAATGAAAGAGGCATTTCCAATTCCACCATAGATTATACAATTGTTGTTAATACACTGAAATTCAGAGATACATAATACAAAGCAAATATGATTCTTTGCAACACCTGTAAACTGTACACAGATACTGGATTGGGCTCCTAAAGAAACCAATTAAAACACACCATGTCAAATATTATTTAACAAACTGTATACTATCAAAATCTCAAATTACTTCATTTACCATTTAAACTGGTAAAGTAAGTGCTAGCCTTTGTGCCAGCATGCCAGCATGTCAGCAAGACAATCACCAACAGTATCATCAGAAACGGATTGGAGCAGTCTTCTCTCTACTAGACTCTACTGAAAGTCAAGCAAGGTCCTGTAATCTAGATTGCCCCATTGCATATCTGGGCCACTTGTGAAGTCCCTGTAAATCACTGACAGATCGTTCGCAGCTGCATCTGCTAACTGGCACAATTCAAGCAATTTGAATCATTCTTTTTAAACATGTTTACATTTGGAAACATCAGAGGATCTGAAAGCTCACACAGTTTATCCATTGAGACTCTTCTGTTCATTGTTAGCAAGATATGTTTTTGCTACACATGCTTCCTCAGAACTAAATTCGATGTTGTAATGTTTTGCAAGTTCCCTTAAATCCTCAGATGGGAAGTTTGGCATTGCTGGCGCTCACCAGGGATTCATGTCCATCTCGAGTGTCCTGGCCATGCGCACCTGAATTTGTCCAGTGTGCTGATTGGCTGTGTCCCTCCCCAGAACAGAAGACTTAGGGTACGTGTGTGTGTGTAGTGTAAGGCTAGTTAAGTGAGTCTGTAGCTGTGTGTGTATGTATGTGTATGTTACGATCAGAGTGTATGTGCACATCTCTGAATCAGAGTGTGTGCGCATGTGTTCATATGATTGGGAAAGATCACTGTAAATCCCGTGCAGAGACAGTTGGCATAGATAGGTTGTGTGTCAGCAGCTTCATGCATACCATTTACAATGACCATGCCTGTCAAAGATAGGTTATGGCAGCAGCTTCATGCTTATGATTTAAAGTGCCCAATACTGGCATAGATAGGTTGTGGCCCAGAGCCAATTTATGCCAGTAATGGACTCTTTAAGCCACATGCAAGAGGCTGCTGTCACAACCCATACATGCCAATAATGGTCACTTTAAATGATTTAATCCTGTAATGGCATGCATGAAGCGTATGCTAACTGGTCAATGTCAATAAAGGTCTCCTTAAATGATTTAAAGTGGCCATTACTGGAAAAGATAGATTGTGGCAGCAGCTTTTTTCATGTGGTTAAAAGTGACCATTACTGGCAGAAATGGGTTATGGTAGAAGCTTCATGCAAGTGATTTAAACTGACCATCACTGGATAGATTGATTGTGGCAGCAGCCTCATGCATGCAATTTACTCTGATCAATACTGGCATGGTTGTGGCTGCAGCCACATCAAAATGCAGTACATTTATCTTATGTAGTATTCTCTATGTGACATGGAATTTACTGGGTTTGTGCATGTGTTACCCTAGAGAACCAGCTATGGATTGGATGGCTGTTTACCTAATTGTTTTAAAACATTGTGCGGCAAATTGCCTCATTTCAGCACAATATTTTTTCTCCAAACTATACTTAGTTTCTCGCACACATTTTGAGAAATATTTTGGCACCTCCACTCAAAATATTTTACAGGCATGACTTTCCCACAATCATGAAAGTTACTGGATATTTTTGAGGTTTTCCTAGAGAAACAATTGTACTTTGTATGGCTTTTCATTCCAATTGGGGTGAAAAATGCAT
Organism: Ambystoma mexicanum; assembly: GCF_040938575.1. NCBI lineage: Eukaryota > Metazoa > Chordata > Amphibia > Caudata > Ambystomatidae > Ambystoma > Ambystoma mexicanum. The sequence continues at coordinate 1,268,359,242 of NC_090930.1, forward strand.
GATTTGAGCACATTATTTTATAAAAGGACCTTGAGGGTAGGTGTTAACATTCCCGAACACCTGTTCATTATTTGGGCTTCCTCACTACATTTGCTGGCTTGTTATACTTTGAGAAAAAGTGTAGGACCCTCTCCAGGGCTCCTCCATGAATTGTTTAGGATCTAAGCGCTCCTTCACGAGCTATCTGCCTCTGCCTAGGACCAAAAGCTGCCTCGGACAGTGATCAAACATGCTCCACCCCGAGCCTCACAGTCATTGATACCTTGAGTCAAGGAGCCTCACAGTTATTGTCGCATTGAGTCGTGAAGAGTAGTTCTGTGACGGAGTGTGGTAACCCACCTCAAAAACTGACCATATTTTCCATGTATAGAGCGTGTCCATTTTTAGCACAAGTTGGCTAGGTCCTGCTAATGGGTCGCTCTGTAGCATACAATTATAGGATAAAGAAATGTAGAAACGGTCAAATGTTGTTTTCTATTAGAGTAGGAAAGCATCAATAGGCTAAAGGTATGTCAATGGCATTAAATGTCAGAATTATTTTGAAAATGTCTGTGGAAGTCCCTGGTCCAAGCTTGGCTTCATAACATATCTGAAAATCTCCCTTTTAGGAAAAGGTTGATCTTATCCCTGCTATATATATGGGTACGTGTTAATTTGCATGTATTGCGTAGTCCTACTTTTACTTTGAGACTGTAAATAGGAGTATTTCCACTTGCCAACTGATGGAAAATATTTTAATTTAGCGTGAGTGACAACATTTCTGCAGGTGAAATGGCTGTGACTCAGAAGAAAGTGACTTCCGGCATCACCACTCAGTATGTGCTCAGCTTCCAGAATGAGGCTATGCTTTTGCTGTGGCCCTTGCTGACGAGACCTCCCTCATTAGTCATCTGAGAGTAAACCTTGCCTTTGTAGCTGACTCTTCATTTTCCAGTATAGAAAACAGAGGCCGGGTCTGTACAGTAAGGCTGACCTTTGACTGCAGGAAACAGTTCTGTGCTTCGTGGAACAGATTCACAACTCCAGCAAATGCCGGAGGTGGCCGGAGACATGTAGTACTTGACCTAATTACCAGGTTGAGCTGCTTACCACCGTGCAGCTGTATGCACACCCTTGCGCTGGCATCCCTGCTCCATCCCGCATTCATGCTGCATCCCAGGCTCCTCCCTCGCAAGACCCTGACATTTGTGTGGGTCTGCCTTCTTGCCTGCAGGGGTGCCCCTATTACAGGCCCAGCCAGCCAGGAGCTGTGCCTCCAGCTTACGACGCGTCTGATGCTGATGTCGGGACTCATGTCTAGACTTTTGGTTGAAGTCTGCGAGTGCCCATCTGGGGATACAACCAAAAGACACAGGGCTAAAGCCATCCTAATAATGCCTCTGATCATCGCTGTGTAAAGAGATTGCAACCCAAAATCAAGGCTCTCTCTGTTAGCATGCAGGCAATAGATGAGTGTGTATGACTGCCACAAGCAATCAAAACATGTCATGGGCAACCACACCTACAGCACAAGATATACAATTACCTCTCATCAGAACAAGAGGTGGTCTCTCCAATAATGTCCACCTCTGTAACAGAGGTGACAATGTAAAAAGAGCATTGACGCTGGCAGCTTATTTACAGCACATCACTGTCAGTAAACACCAAACACTTACGTGACGAGAGGTTTGTCCTTAGCCCTGTTACATGTGAGTACTAGAAGCATTCCATGTCTATGGGTCAGGATCAGTCTTGACGTTATGTGGATCCTTACAACTACTGCGGCAGTGGTAAATCTGAAGGTATCTGTCAAATACTGCTGTATTCACCATTTGAAAATGTAGGGCTGTGTCACACACCACCAGCAGTAGTCTGTGGAAATACTGCCGGTGGCTTTACAGGTAGACTTTCAGAAATTGTACCTATTTTTAAACCACCTCAGAAGAGGGAGTAAAAAATCTAAAGTGTTCCCAACATTTTTATAAACTTTATTTACTGCACAAAAGGGAAGTGCAAGTGCTTCTCTTCAATACAATAAGACTTTACTTTAGTGTTGTCCATGACAAAGGGGTGAAAATATGGGCCTCACTAATGCCCCCTATTGCCACCTCAACCATACAATGCATTAAAGGGTTTGCATTGGCCTGTTCTGCATTGAGACATCATACAAAGGTGGTATGAACCGGTACTTTACATTATCTATTTTCCCCATTTATATTTAAATTGGGAATGTGAAGAATTTCAGAATTGCCACATCTGCCAGTTCAAAACGTTGCGTTGGGTGGATTGTGTGAAACCTCACCAGCAGAGGTAGTAACTGCTGACAACAACGCTTCTCTCAAAAAATCTGCCCAGCTCGTAATGACCCTGTTAGTTGTGCATTTTATCCACAATGAGCCCCTCCCTCCCCTCTCAAACTCAAATAGTTGTTTTTTGTGAATCAGGGCACTTGAGTGACTCTGGTCACCGAATCCAAGGTCCACTCTGCATCTTGATTACTGTGGCCATGTTTTTCTAATGGACTATATAGTCTGCTATATGATGTCTTCATGTGACTAACATGAAGCGATATGTATGAAATGCTTTCAGTGGTTTCCCTGATCATTGCTTTGCAAGAAACTATTCTGTTTCAACATCTAGCTATTAGCGACTTCTACTCTACTTCAGTCTTGTACCTATGCCCTGTGGTTCTGTTGCACGATGTGGAACGTGCACTACAGCAACACCTTCATTTGTCACAGGCGCATTCTATCAATTTGTGTTCCTAAATTCACTTAAAGTGCTTGCCACAAATATGAAAACTAATTTGGTTTATGATGTAATTGAGTGGAATGAACCCACATTTAGAGAAACTGGTAGGTGTTGGACTGAGGGTCTACCACATGGAACTGTGCATATATCAGATGCTTTGCTTGCTCTGTATTCGTACTATGGAACCAGCAACCCACTGAGAAATAGAACAGCATTTAGTTAGTTTGAAAATGGGTATTTTTTGCAGGGACACAATTCTTTACAAATGAGACCTACAGCGTAGACAGACAGTCCAATGGGACTTCTTGCAACCCTGGAAAGGCGACACAGAGCCAACTCTAGCAAAGGAAGCAGACAGACGCCCTCCACCAAGGGCAGACATTTCTAACTAGCACTCCCTGCTATAAACAAGGCAGCCAGGGCAATGAGCCCCTTAGCCCCATTCCCTACATACTTGGACAGGATGGGAATTGCTTAATGTATTCTCATTGGCGGTATGGTAAATGGTAAATAATATTTAATAGGGGGAAACATGATTTCTTCCATCATAATAATTTACAAAATGTTTCTGAACACAATATAGCAGCAAAGGTTCTACAGTGAGAAACAATGGACAGAAGACGAAAAGTGTAAACAGAATATTCATAATGTGAACAGATTTCTTTCAAAGGAGAGCCCTGTTGAAGTCCATTTTGACAGAGTTCTATTGAGAGATTGGCTACATGCTTCACAGAGATATCCTTTCAGACAAGTTAAGAAACTACAGTCACATTCAGCTACAGATATTGGGCTTCATTGCGATCTTGCCGGTATGGAAAACAAGGGTACTGGTAAGCTTACCACCACTGGGACTTGTAATGTCCTGGTGACACTGAGAAGTCAGGCGCGGGTAAAATGTTACGAGTCGCGCGGCAACCCACTGGTAGCACCAGAAGGGTTACCGTCGGATTTGTAATGAGGCCGATTGTCCTTCATTCAGGTAGGGTTGGCTGGTCCTAATGCCTTGATTTTTCAACTGTAATCTACTAAGCTCAAGCACCCATGTGTGTGGATTCTCCCATTGCAGGAAAAAAGCAACATGAAACTCCAGTATCCTACTAGAAATGAATCTTGGAATTTGAAAGCAGTTTGGGTGCTGCCTGATCTCACGTGACATGTGCTGGAAATACATCTTGCAATTACAGGCTAGGAGGTTTTAAGAGAAGAAAATATTTTCTCATTGGAGTTCCCCCCAGCCCCACCGAGAGCAGTATGGCATGTTTCATATTTTAATCAAAAGCATCATGCTGTTAGTTGGCATAAATTGGGACATGGCTGCAAACATTTTTGTATGAGAAATCAGCAACAATGTGGGGCTTTGGAAGAGCTCAAATCAGTGATAAATTTAAATGATTAAAGTTTGCACCAGATATGCTTACCCTTGCATATTCATAATGTATTAAACATGCTTGTTCCACATTGATAAACACACATAATATTTCCTATATAATTATACTGAGCAATAATTTCTAATCAATTTTAATGTATCACATCAAATTGTTGCTTCTCTTTCATCTAAAACCAAAACAAGAAATATAATTTATGAAAATGTTCCTCACAATGCTTGTTGGGGCAGGACTCCCTTTTAGGGGTTTTGATTCCCTCAAGCCTTGAGAAGGGCGTGCGGACATGGCTCATGGAGTGGGGAACCTGCGCAGAGGCCGGTCTGTAAATCAGTGGAAATAGTTGTGCCGGATACATAGAGCCTTTTTTTGGTGCAATTGGCATATGCCCCGCGGAAAAATTTCTTTAAATCAGGCCCATAGTGTTCTCTTAGTAAATATTATGAGCGCACGTAATATATCAGAAAAGCAGGCGTACATGTTTCAATAATTTTATACCTTTGCAAATCAGCCTGATTGTAATTAGCTGTTGCCTCATAGTTTGAAGCTGTCTTTCTTCTTTCTTCTTACATCCCACGCCCTTTCAGGAGCAATGACACTGGCTTGGATTGTATATAGATTTATTTGTTCATGTCGGAAAGGAGATGTGCCAAAGGAACAGTGGAGAAATCGGCGTATTAATAGCCTCGTGAAATCCAAAGGGTGCTTGTGTGTTATGCTTTTAGATGGGCCTGCGCAGAAATGCAGCGTTCATTATTTCGTGAACAATATGACAGTGCCATCAGCGAAGAAAAGGTAAACAAACTCAAAGTGTCAGCTTTGTGTTGTGTATGTATACCCATGCATTTGCTGGAAAAGGCGCTGCTACTTTGAAATATTCACGTCCTCTATTCCTCGCTGAATGTGCATGTGTGTGACCACATGTCCGAGTTGCTTGCCAAGTGGGTGCCATCTACAGAATGAAACATGCTAAATAATAAAAAGTATCCACTAAACCATAAGACATGGTACCGGGGCCGATTCATGGAACAAACGTGCGCCGAAAATCTTCGCGCAAGCAGGCGCAAGCGCAAAAAAACAGGCGCACGCGCACGGGTGCGATTCATGGAAGTCCCTGCGCGTGTTTTCCTCGGGATGTGCGCCAAACCCGTGCATGGCGCACACGTCACTGCAACATCCCGAAAGACGTGCGCGACGCGCACAGTGAAAGCGCACAACCTCGGCGCATACACCAGGAAGTGGGCGGAACACGGGGCGTAACGCGCGGAATGGGAACAACGCACGAAAATAAGGGCGTAACTGGGGATGTACTGCAGGGAAGCAGACGGAACGCCCACACGCACTCGAACCACACGTATTCATGGAATCGAATAGGGCAAAGCCACGCACAGCCAAAGACACGCACAAGCCGAAACACGTCCGCCACACGAAGGCAGGCGGTAGCGTCCCTGCGCATTACAATAGTGGCAACATACAGCAATTGGGCCTGTGGAGCGGGCTACGTGTATTTCAGGGGTGCGCGTGAACTTTTTCACGCGATCGGCCCTTGGGGAGCGGGCTATGTGTATTTCAGGGGTGCGCGTGAACTTTTTCACGCAATCGGGCCTGGGGGAGCGGGCTACGTGTATTTCAGGGGTGCGCGTGAACTTTTTCACGCGATCGGCCCTGGGGGAGCGGGCTACGTGTATTTCAGGGGTGCGCGTGAACTTTATCACGCGATCGGGCATGGGGGAGCGGGCTACGTGTATTTCAGGGGTGCGCGTGAACTTTTTCACGCGATCGGGCCTGGGGGAGCGGGCTACGTGTATTTCAGGGGTGCGCGTGAATGTTTTCACGCGATCGGGCCTGGGGGAGCGGGGTACCACTCACCGTCTGCCTTGCGTGTAGAAGAACGCGTAGCCAACACCCGCTGTGAAGTAATAGCGTGTAAACCCCAACGGATGGAAAACACACGCACCGCACGAAAAGCACGTACAGAACAGTGCAAAGGCACGCGGGATCTCCAAGCCCTGCAAGGGCAACGCCCGTGCGCAAAACATCACAGACGCGCTTACGCTGTAAGGGTCTTTGGTCCAATGAAATCGCGTACGCGTGCTGACGCGCTTACGCGCTAAGGGCCTTTCCTCGATTTTCACGCTGACGTGCAGGATTTTCACGTGCCAAATCACTCCGTATCAAGCTGGCCACGCGAAAACACACGGAAGACCACGCTCCTGCCCAGAAGGCCGAATTACTGCCCCCCAGTGCCCCGAGCAGCCTCCCACGTGCCATCTGCTGCTGCCTGCCTCCCTGCCTGCCTGCTGCCACCGTGCCCTGCCATTTGGTGCCTGCACATCAGCCATCTGCAGGGGTCCAGTTGCTGTGTCCACCCCTGCTGGAACAGAAGACTCCCGACTCAGATAACATCGATCCACAGCCCAGCCCCAGGACCCAGTTGCCCACCCACTCCTGCCCCTGGGGTTGCCATGTCGGGCACATCCACATCTGGCACCAGTGGCAACCCCCGGCCAGAGGGGCAGAGGGGCACCAGCTTCACTGCCACCGAAGTTGGTGTCCTGGTGGAGCAAGTCCTGGGGCAGCATGATGCCCTCTTCGGATCGTCACGCGCCAACAAGGAAGGACGGGAGAGGATCTGGGCCGACTGTGTGGTTGCCATCAACACGGAGGGGGTGGCAACCCGCACCATCCAGAAGGTCAAGAAGCGCTGGGAAGACATGAGGTCCAGGACCCTCATGAAGGCCCGGCGCCTCGTGGAGGGGGGCCGGGGCCGCATGAGTTCCATCCAGATGGGGGTCCTGGAACGCGTACACCCAGCGCTCCACGCCCAGGTCCTTGAGAGGGAGACCCGTCTGGAGTTGAGCGGTAAGTGGCCAAGCATTGCTGTGTGAGACAGGGCATGTTGCAGTGTGCTGGTTGTCTGATACTTGCCTGTATGTGTGACATAGGCCATGTACGCATGTATGTGTGCAGGGACATCATGGTAATGCATGTGCGACCAGTAATGTGTGAACCGCACGGTTGTTGCATGTGTTTGAATGCGACATGGGGAGCACTATGCAGATTGTACACATGAGAGCATGGCAGTCTCTGTTCCTGGACATGGGTGGGGGTGAGGGATGGGTGCTGATGCCAGCTACATATATGGTGTCCATGTCTGTGTGCCTGACCTGCGTGTCTGTGACTTGTGGATGCCATGGATGCATGACACATGTCTGTGACAATGTACAGATTCACTGATGCAGCCTAGTCATCCTTGTATCCACTGTGATTGGGGTGTACGGGGCCAGATGGATGTGACTGAGGTGAAGTGTGTGCATGTGATAGGCATGACCCATGATGCATGTGAGTTCCATTACATTGTATGTTTCGAGAGTCCATTGGACATGCATGGATATGTCCATGGCATGCACCATGACTGTCACTGTGTGTGTTTTGCCTGGACTGACACATGTGTTGTGGAGGGACATGATGGAAGCGTACTTTGACAGTGGCACTCATCTGCTATTGCTTCCTGTCTAGGGGACCATTGTACAGTACCCTGATGCTTGTGTTCTATGTCTCCCTCTACGCAGCGGCTAGTGAAGAAGAGGGCGGGGACGGCGCTGTGGAGCAAGGCGGCGGGGATGCCCCCACGGCTGCAGCGGAAGGGGTGGGTGAGCCCCCACATGGGCCTGCTACGGCGGAAGACGGTGAGGAGCCATCCAGGTTGGTGGTTTCCACAGAGGAGGAGGAGGCCGCCACTGAGGCGCACATGGGGCCTGGTGGGGGCATCCCTGCTGGTGCAAGTGGTGCAGTCCAGGGGCAGGGGCAGGAGGCAGCACAGGTCACCGTGGAGGGGCCTGTGCATGTCGCTGTCCCTGACCCTGTGGGTGCACCACCATGCACCAGCAGGGATGCCCCGTCCCAGGCCCGTCCGCAGGTAGAGGGGATGTCCAAGTCATCTGACTCCACTCCACCTGCGGACGAGGGGACCCCTGGCCGTATGGAGAAGGTCCTGATTGGGGTCGCGATGCGCACGGCTGTGATTCGTGATGCCGTGCGTGCTTCCCAGGAGGAGCACGCACGTCATCACAAAGAGCACCGTGCCGACGTGGCCCAATTGGGATCGTCCATGTTCGGGGGTTTCCTGCATGTGTCGGCCAATCTGGCCGCCCTCTCCTCCACTGTGGAGACTATACGCCAGTCGTTCTCCTTGCCGTCTTCCGGCCCAGATGCCACCAGGGCCCCCTGTGGACCTGCCCTGACCAATGCAGCCAGCTCGGTGGGGATCCCATCCCTGCCACAGTCGGGAGTCAGAGGTCCAGCAGGGGTGGACACCACAGCAACTGTACCCCAGCAGATGGAGGATGTGCCGGCATCATCAGGCAGGGCATGTGCACGACGGCGTCGGTGGATTCCATCAGCCTGGATGCCCTCGTGCTGGCAGAGGCAGTGGCGTCGGAGGCAGCAGCGGAGTCAACGTGGGAGGCATCATGGCTCGGGGCCATCGACATCGGAGGGGCAGGCATCGGCCGGAGGGCAGGAGGACCCAGGACGGGAAGTGTCTTCCGTGTGGCAGCCTTTGGGCCAGCATATAGGTGCGGAGCGGCGGCGGGCGGAAGAGGCGCGGCTCACAATGGTCAGGGCGGAGAACTCCATGCGGAGGGCCCTGAGGCGGGCCGAGTGCCTCGAGGCAATCCGCAGGGGGTTGGAGGCGCAGATGGCGTCGTCCCTGTGGACCCTCGGGGCCATGGAACAGGACCGCCTCTGGGACATAGACGAGGAGTTTGATGATGCCCTGGCCCGGAACACCACGGAGTGAGCCGCTGGACTTGCCCGCCGCCTTTGTATATAGTTCTTTAGTTTTAGGTTTCCTTTGTTTCTTCTTATGATTTGGAGTCGACGGACACAGCTCCACTTTTTGTATATAGTTGCATTTTACTTAGGGTTTTTTGTAGGTTTCCTTTGTTCAGTTGGGCTCATGGACCCTTGGATGTTTTGTACATAGTTCTTCATTGGATTGATTTTATTTTTAATGTGACTTTGAACAACTTTTTTTTGGATTTGGATTTGTAGTTTTGATTTTTTTGGACGGACATGCAGTTTATCTTTTTTTCATTGCCATTGTAGTTTGTTTCATTTCATTTGCATTCAATTTTTTTTAATACAATTTTGTTTTCATACTTCACTGTGTGGTATCATCTCATTGGTTTCATGCATGTCATGTTGGGTGTTTTCCCATTCATTTGCAACCATTGTGTGTGACGGACATGGGTTCATTTGCTTTATGAACATTGGGGGTGTAACATGTAATTTCCATTTCCATGTGGGTGAATGGGTTACTTGGTAGGGCCTTTTGGCTGTGGAGGCTGACCATAACGCACATGATTGGGGATTGTGAGGACCTGGGTGCAGGGGGACATGAGTGGGGGCCTGGTGGAGGCTGCCCCTGGTGACTGGGGGGTGGGGGTGGTGGGAGACATGGGTGGGGGCCTGGTGGCAGGTGCCCCACAGTGCTGGGGGGTGGGAGGGTGGGGAACATGAGTTGGACATGGGTGGGGGCCTGCTGGCAGGTGCCCCACAGTGCTGGGAGGTGGGGGGGTGGGGAACATGAGTTGGACATGGGTGGGGGCCTGCTGGCAGGTGCCCCACCGTGCTGGGGGGTGGGGGGGTGGGGAACATGAGTTGGACATGGGTGGGGGCCTGCTGGCAGGTGCCCCACAGTGCTGGGGGGTGGGGGTGCTGGGAGACATGGCTGGGGGGCCTGGTGGAGGCTGCCCCAGTGGCTGGGGGTGGGGGTGGTGGGAGACATGGGTGGGGGCCTGGTGGTGGGTGCCCCTGCACTGCTGGGGGGTGGGGGTGCTGGGAGACATGGGTGGGGGCCTGTGGAGGGTGCCCCTGGTGGCTGGGGGTGCAGGGGGACATGCGTTGGTGGGCAGTAGTGCAAGTTGACATGTGGGTTGGCTGGGGGGCATGGCCATGGTGGATGGGGTGCCTGCAGGACATGTGCAGGGTAGGCCCCTGTGGTGTGAGCCACCTGCAGGGGCCGTGGAGGGTGTAGAGGGAACACCTGGGAGGACCCACACGTGCAATTCACGTGTGGTGCTCCCCGCACACCCCTGAAATACGCGTACCCTGCTCGCACGGGCCCAATCGCGTGTGGAAATTCCCGCGCACCCCCGAAATACACGTACCCTGATGGAATCGCGTGTGGAACTTCCCGCGCACCCCTGGTATACACGTACCCTGCTGATATCGCGTGTGGAACGTCACGCGCACCCCGAAATACACGGACCCTTATGGAATCGCGTGTGGAACTTCCCGCGCACCCCTGAGATACACGTACCCTGCTCGCACGGGCCCGATCGCGTGTGGAAATTCCCGCGCACCCCTGAAATACACGTACCATGATGAAATTGCGTGTGGAACTTCCAGCGCACCCCTGATATACACGCGCCCAGGCCAATCGCTTGTGGAACTTCCCGCGCACCCCTGAAATACACGCACCCAGCCCATTCGCGTGTAGAACTTCCCGCGCACCCCTGAAATAAATGCGCCCAGGCCAATCGCGTGTGGAACTTCCAGCGCACCCCTGAAATACACACGCCCAGGCCAATCGCGTGTCGAACTTCCCGCGCACCCCTGAAATACACGCGCCCAGGCCAATCGCGTGTGGAACTTCCCGCGCACCCCTGAAATACACGCGCCCAGGCCAATCGCGTGTGGAACTTCCCGCGCACCCCTGAAATACACACGCCCAGGCCAATCGCGTGTGGAACTTCCCGCGCACCCCTGTAATACACGCACCCAGGCCATTCACGTGTGGAACTTCCCGCACACCCCTGAAATACACGCACCCAGGCCAATCACGTGTGGAACTTCCAGCGCACCCCTGAAATACACGCACCCAGCCCATTCGCGTGTAGAACTTCCCGCGCACCCCTGAAATAAATGCGCCCAGGCCAATCGCGTGTGGAACTTCCAGCGCACCCCTGAAATACACACGCCCAGGCCAATCGCGTGTCGAACTTCCCGCGCACCCCTGAAATACACGCGCCCAGGCCAATCGCGTGTGGAACTTCCCGCGCACCCCTGTAATACACGCACCCAGGCCATTCACGTGTGGAACTTCCCGCACACCCCTGAAATACACGCACCCAGGCCAATCACGTGTGGAACTTCCAGCGCACCCCTGAAATACACGCACCCAGGCCATTCGCGTGTAGAACTTCCCGCGCACCCCTGAAATAGACGCGCCCTGGGCAATCGCGTGTGTAACTTCCCCTGCACCCTGAAATACACGTACCCTGCTGATATCGCGTGTGGAACTTCACGCGCACCCCGAAATACACGTACCCTGATGGAATCGCGTGAGGTACTTCCCGCGCACCCCTGAAATACACGTACCCTGCTGAAATCGCGTGTGGCACTTCCTGCGCACCCCTGAGATACGCGTACCCCCAATCGCGTGTGGAAATTCCCGCGCACCCCTGAAATACACGTACCCTGCTGAAATCACGTGTGGCACTTCCTGCGCTGCCCCTGAGATACGCGTACCCTGCTCGCACGGGCCCAATCGTGTGTGGGAATTCCCGCGCACCCCTGAGATACGCATACCCTACGGAAATCGCGTGTGGAACTTCCCGCGCACCCCTGAAATACGCGTACCCTGCTTGCACGGGGCCAATCGCGTGAGGTACTTCCCGCGCACCCCAGTGATACACGTAGCCCGCTTGCCGTGCTGGTACAGGGTTAGCGCAGTCCTTTGCGCTGGATTGGGTATATTGATGGCTTTTCCCTGCGTGAGAGGCATTCTTGGGGGCGTAACTGGCGCTGCTGCAGGGTCGCTGCGCCACTGTGCACCACGGCTGGTTTTGGTGGCTGGAATCCATGAATACGCTGTGCACGGAAATGGATTTTAGCGCACGCGGCTGGCGCAGGGATTCGCACGCGCACACTGTGCGCCAGCCGCGTGCACCACTTGTGCGCTGAATTCTATGAATTACCCCCGGTGATCCACGGCTGCTGTAATACCACGCATGAAAACACACATCTCTTTATTTCACCGACAATACCTTCAAATCATTAAATGTAACGTTTTCACAGAATTGCAAATTGAACCTCATTATAGGTTATGTATTAAAGTGGTATTACCCAAATTGTTCGTTTACAATTGTTCGAATGAACAATTGACCCAATTTAAAGGGTCACAATTGACCTTTTCACAATTGACCGTTTTGGGGGGTTTGGCGTTGGGTGGGGGGTTGTCGGGGGTTTCCCCCCCATATATGTTACAATTGACCTTCACAATTCGGTCAATTGTGAAAAGGTCAATTGTCATTCGAACAGTTGTAAAACAAACAATTCGTATACAACCATTAAAGTATCTATTTTTTAATAGTTTTCAAATAATACGTTCTTGGTATAAAAAGAAAATATGGTGACCTTACCCACAGTGATACAAGTGATGTATAGTGGCATTGCACTCTATGGTGACTTTATTTGATACTTTTCTTTTTTTTTTAACATGTGTTCGTTTTAATTCCAGAATGTTCGGAAGTGTAAAATGTCCTTTCATAGTGGCCCACTAACTGCACTGGAACATAGGTCTCTTGTGATAGATTAGTATTGAGTCTAATTTCCATTTTGAGAACATCCATTGCTGACTTAAGAGTCATGGATAGATTTGCTCCTTTAGCTGATCTTGGAGGAATTGACAGATTTGATTGAATTAGGAGTGTAGCAGTAACTTCAAGAAATGCGTGCATTTCCAAAAGGGTGACTAGCATTTTCCAAATCGTACAGGAGGACAGCTGTGTGCTCAGGGAAGGGAGTGGTTAGTAACAATAATAAAGGAGTTCAACTATTAAACCCACACTTGGAAGGTGAACAAGTATTAAAACTCCTTGCCTGCACATTGCGGAATTAAGATCTAAGAGTGAGGATTCAGACTGGTTATCCTGTTTGAGTGGGTATGACATTTTAATGTCTCAAGAGACCTGGCAAACAGAAACTCTAGATATTTGTTGAGGCTCTACCACATACACACTCACAGACCACACGGGAAAACTCGTGGCTTACATCGTGTCTCTTTATTTCGTAACATCCAACTGACCATTCCCTTGTATGCCACCTCCCCTTCCTCCCTCCTCCTGCCTTCTCCGGCGTGCTCTGGTATGCCTCTTAAAGGGCTCTCACTCCTTTTCTGCTGCAACACCCCTCCACTTGCTTATCAGGGATGTTTGCTGTCTACATTTGCTCAATGAGACGTGTGGGCCTCCGCGTGACTCGTTGTTGGTGACCTGGCAACTCACAGGTCTCTCCCTCTTGCACTCTGACCAGTGGATCTTCGGTCTCTTCCGTTCCCGACTATCCTTCTATTTTTGCCTCCTCAGCTGCTTCAGGCTCTTCTTGGTATAGCTTGTGGAAGAACAAGGCGTTGCAGGTTATTTTTCCTCCTTCTCCTATCGTGGTGACCATTAGTCATTTCTCTTGGGTCACCAGAAGTGGCTCTGGTGCATTCAGTGGGTCAGTGTTCTTTTGTTGCTTTTGCCTGACGAGCATGAATTTGCCAACTGGGAGCTGGTGTTCTTTGGCCCTCCTTTTCCGGTCTGTCCACTCCATTTCTTTGTTTCTTTTTGGCATCTCTTTCTCTGATCTCTGCTTTTCTTCTGGCGTTTAGTCTTCCATCTGTGTCAGCCAAGTCCTCGGCTTAAACCTTATCATCAGTTCCAGGGGTATCCACCCTGTAGTTTCGTGGGGTGTGTTTTGGTAGCTTCTTAGCATCTGACAGATGGCTTGGGGCAGCTACGTTTGGTCCATGGTTGCTTTCTGGTGGGTCCTTTTGATGGTGGCCATAAAACGTTCCACCATGCCATTGGTGTGTTGCCACAATGGGGTGATTTGTTGGTGGTGGATGCCTAAGTCTTGACCTCGGAAGGCCGGACCATTGTCCGTTTTCACAGTCTTAAGACCCCCCACTCGCTGAATACTTTGTCAATCACTCCCACAACATGGTGAAATGATGTGGACTGTGTGTGCTTTGTGAGTGGGAAGTGGGAATATGTGTCCACTACCATGAGGAGGTGTCCCCCTACTTCCAGAGGACCAACGAAATCCATGACTATTCTTTGCCACGGTCCTTCCGGTAGAGGTACTGTCTTGGGTGGGCATGGGGGGCTGTTTGCCGCAGTCTTTTGGCAAGGTATGCAGTGTATTAATGAGTCTTCTACGATGGTGTCCATGTAAGGGAACCATACTTGATTTCTCAGTATTTTTGTCGTTTTTGCAACCCCCCGGTGGACCTCATGTGCTATGATCACTAGCGATTTCCTCAGGCTCTTGGGAGCGACTAGGCAGTTGCCCCACAGTAGCATCCCTTTGTTGGTTGTGGTGAGCCTTTTCTAGATTTTCGCCAGCCTCTGCAGATCTCTCTTGTCCACCTCCCCGTTTGCAAATTGTTTGTTGCGAAGGTGCCTCCATTTGTTGGTGTTTGTTAGGTGTATTGCTGCTTGAATCGTGGGATCTGCTCTGCTCTTGTCTGTAAACAACCTGCTCATGATAGCGGGAGGAAGGGCGTTATGTGACAGGTATTCTATGTAGGTTTCATCTTCTTCCTCCGTTAATGCATCTACGTTTCCCTCTGGGTGTCGAGATAAGTAGTCAGCCGGGTTGGCATCACCTCCCGGTTTGTGGAAAATACAGTAGTCATACTCTTGCAGTCCAATACCCCACCGTTCTATGCATGGGGGTATTTTGGTTTTGGGATGTCCAAACAGGGAGAGCAACGCCTGATGGTCAGTGATGAGGACGAATTTTCAACGGATGATGAAGTGATGGAACTTCTCGCAAGCCCAGACCGCTGCTAAGCTCTCCCTTTCAGCTTGAGAGTATGTTTGTTCAATGGTCAACAGCACCCTGCTGCAATAGGCCACAGTCTCAGTCTTGCCGTGGTTGATCAGGTCAATTTGGGCAAGTAAGGCTCCCAAACCCACCGGGCTAGCATAAACAGTGAGTTGTGTGTCCCACTCTGGGATAAAGTATGCTAGCTGACGGTTGTTAGCCAGTTCCTCCTTGATGGTATGAAACACAGTTTGGCAGTGTTCATCCCACTGGAATGGGGAGTCCTTTCTGAGAAGTTTCCAGAGGGGTATTGCGAGGGTGGAGTAAAGTGGCAGGTAGCGGATGCAGTACCCCGCCATCCCTCGGCAACATCGTCTGGACCCTCAAGGTTGATGATGGCCCTTATCTTATCGGGCTCAGCCATGATTCCATGGTCAGAGAATATGTGGCCGAAGAAACGCAGGCTCCATTTGATAATTGCACATTTGGGTCCATTGAGGATGAGGCTGCCTTTGTGAAGGATGCTGCATATTGACTTCAGTGCTCAGTCGTGTTATTGTTTTGTGATCCCAAATACTAGGATATCGTCGCTATAATTTAGCACATTTGGAATAGGGGAGATCAGCCGTCGGATCGTCTCTTGAAATATCTCTGCTGCTGATGATATCCCAAAGTTGAGCCGCTTGTAGTGAAACAGTCCCTCATGTGTTGTGAACCTGGTAATCGGGCTTGAGGTGGGGTCAATGGTGATACCCGGGGTTGAGGTCTAATTTAGAGAACTGGGTGGCCTGATTGAGCCTCACCAGCATGTCTTTGATGTTGGGCCCTGGGTGTCTCTCCCTCTGGATTATGGTTTTGGGTATTTGCATGTTCACACAGAGGCCGCTTCATGCACTACTACCAGGGGGGGGACACCCACAGCGTGGGTCCATTCACTCTCTCAATAATGTCATAGTTGAGGAGTTGCAGCTCGTATGCTACTTGGCCTGTAGGTGGAATCCTATTCTGCGTAGGTGCTGTGGCACCAGTCGGACTGTTGGGTCGATTGAGAATGTGATAGTATGTATCTTTCAATTTTCCTACTCCCACAAAGAGCTCTGGGAATGTTGATTTGAGTTCCTCTAAGTTGAGTTCATGTTGGGATATAGCCTGTAGGATTTGAGCCCCCGGAGGCAGGCCTTGTATGTTCTCAACGGGTCGTATTGTATGTCATTTCGGGCCAGGGTGACATTGTGTCGTTTTAAGACCTGAGTTCCCCAGGGCCAAATAGACAATCTGTAGGTCAATAAAGAATGCAATACCCTACTAGATGTATAATCATTTGACCACTGATGTACCATTTTAAAACATAAACATAAGTTTCTCTTCCAATACACAATTACACATAGTGGAAGAGAGTGGTAAAGGACCAACAAAGCTGAATGTATTACTTATCTAGAAGTGGCTAGTTTACCTCTTATCCTATCTCTATTAGATAAGTGGCACAAAATCGCAATCTAGCGGAGGCAGGAGATTCAGGCAGGGTTAGTTAGAAACTCGCTCTATCCTCTCTTTCTTCTGTCACAGCCTTGTAGTACACCCTCCTATGGGTGACTGAACACCGGTCCTTAACCACTCTAGGTTTTAGTATCTGGATTCCAACTGCGGGTGGGATTACGTGGCGTATTTCACTTTTACCATGTTGAGTAGGGTTCCTTGCATCCGTCACTCTGCTTTCCTCCTCACCTCTTTTGTTTTACTGGAGGCCACACATGGCTGTTAATGCATGGCTTCCATAGTGCAGTATGTTCACTTAGTATGTTCGCTTATATTTGGGAGTGAGGCTTATATTTGGTAGGGAGGACATGTGTGGCTGGTGCTGCGTGGCCTCTGTGATGTGGCGTCCCTCACTGCACACTGGCTGGTGTCAGGTCTCCTTCCTTGATGTCCTTTGTGGTCCGGCCACCTCCTCTGGCTCCTCCTCTACTCCGTGGCTGTACACAGCGCCAGACCGCTGTTCCCTCTCTGGTCTGCATGATTTTCCTCCTCATGTGGGTTGCAGCGCTTTGTCACCAGTTGTTGAGTCTCTACCGCATACACACTCACAGACCACATGGGACAACTCGTGGCTTATGTTTTGTCTCTTTATTTCATATCATCCAACTGACCCTTTCCTTGTATCCCCTTCCCCCTCCTCCCTCCTCCCGCCTTCCCCTGCATGCTCTGGTACGTCCCTCTTGAAGGGTTCCTGCTCCTTTTCTGCTGCAACAATATCCAAAATTAGGCTAAGACTCTATGGGAATGAATTCCTTCAGGACTGGGATAAAGAAGCTGCCCCTGGCATCCCCCCATTACATTCAAACCCACCATGCATGTTAGAGGATTGTTGCTGTGACACATGCTGATGGAGTCCAGATTATAAGCCTTGAATGGGAGGATTAGATCTGATTTTCCATGCCACTTCACAGACAATAACAGAATGCATAAAGATACTGTTTATTAGATCTTAGTTTCAAAGACCACTTGGATTTGATTAATTATTTTCAAGTAATCACAAAAACAGAAATACTTCATGACTCATTGACTCCAGACTGGAATTGTTTGAATTTAATTATCGAGTCTGACACAAACCTTGATGACAAAGTTAACTTAACAAACAATGGAAGTATGTAAAATTGCCACAGGCAGTATCAGGCGACATGTGAACATTTTAGAGAAAACTCACCACAAAATTACAATATGACTCAGTTCAGATAGTTCTGAGCCAAAGACAGTTCTTCCTAGCCTTGGATAAACTACTTGTCGAATGTGGGA
This sequence comes from Ambystoma mexicanum, assembly GCF_040938575.1. NCBI lineage: Eukaryota > Metazoa > Chordata > Amphibia > Caudata > Ambystomatidae > Ambystoma > Ambystoma mexicanum. The sequence continues at coordinate 1,268,376,968 of NC_090930.1, forward strand.
TATTATTACGATGGCAAGCTAGGAAACTTATTAAACTTTGGAAACTACCTGTTTAAATACTGCATGTTAAAATCTAAAGATAGACCTTTTGAACGCATTACAGGAATGGCCATACATTCACAACAAAGGTAGCTCCCTAGTGAAAGAATAGAAGAAAGCACTTGAACAAAGAAGGAATTATTGGGCAGGGGAGAATTGGGAGCAGTGCTCTGGGGTGGGATGCACTTAAAGCATCCCAGCCATGCAAGAAAGGGTCAGGTTTAGAAAACCTATTAGCACATACTATCATGGCAGTAGACTAAGGTTTGCTCAGCAGAAGATGCATGTATGGTTTTTAGTTGGGTTTGATACATATTAAATACTCATATATACTAACACAGAAAGAGCAACACATGTATCATTGTTGCGGTTGCTGGTTGCTGGGGTTATAGATAGGACAGTATAATAGGTCCTCTGTTTAGATGTTGTTCCCAAAGTTAAGGTCTGCAGTGAGGTGTGCGCAAAGAGCTGAAACAGGTGGAAGATGGATGCAGACACGTACTGTGGTAGAAGTGAGGTCAGTGTGTTAACATGCCAGAAGTATGGCCATATTGGATGTTAAGTCCTGGTACAGCACAGAGAGAATAGAACAAATGCCCTGATGTGGAGCTGAGGCTCTGTGTAGTTCAGCTCCAAAAACAAATCCCCTTTTCCGTTCCCTAGGAGAGAAGCCAAGGTCAGAGTCACCTGCGGTGCACAAAAAATTCTAATTGTATCCAGTTCCATCCAGGGCCTGAACGTGGTGGGAACAGTATGTGAGCTGATAGAAAAGCTGTAGGGATGCACCCTTTGAAGGACAACTTCATGAAAATAGAGTATACAATGTTGTGATGCCAAAGGGTAAGGAGAAGATTAAAAGCACTACTGCCCTCTCCAATTAGCAATATCCCACATGAATTACATGTAGACACACAACTAAAATATATAAATCCCTGAAATTCAGACTAAAGAGTGGTGCCCCAGTCATGTCATTACTTGTCACCTGGGGATTCAAGGAGATAAGAGGGGAGCCGTGTATGGAACGTTCCGTGATTTGGGATAGGAGGATCAGAGGTGATGCCAATACATTTAGTACAAGGTCAGGGAGGCAGGTTGTGTGTGCTATGGCGTCTTTGATAAAGAGAAGGCCTATTGTCTTATCAAAGCAGAGTTGGCCTTGCCAGTTTACTTTGATTGCATCAGAATCTGAAGGGTGCAGATCACGTCGCAGTCTCAATTAATTAATGTGTCAATAAGTTAAACTACAAATCCTGTACTTGGGTTCAATAGTGATGATGCAATAGACCACGTACATGTTTAGGGAAATAACTTTAGATAAGATGTGGCCAATCAGTCCATGGAATATAAGGGGACATTAGCATGTTCTATAGGTGGTAGCCAATGTGGGTGGTGAGATAACATTGTAACCTCTATATTCAAATTCTGTGGTTTACTGCAATGTAACCTGTAACTTTGTGGGAAGTGACAATCTCTGTGTCAGTTCAGTTCTACTGGTCCATTTTGAGACCTTTTCAATGTAGTGAAACTTGTTTTCCCTTGCAAAGAGGTGCAGTGATTATATGGCCTTTTGGATTATTTTTACCGTTCATGTTTTGAGTTACTATTTTCTTTACAGTTGCTTTAGTGATAGTAACAAATAAATAGGCTTTTTCAAACAAGTGACAAATAACAAACCACACAAGCCTCTGACTCATTCAACTGACATTAAAGTTTATGTTCTGCCTAGAGCATATATTTAATTTTTCTTTCAAATTTCATACATCAAATGGTTCTTGACTATAGACGGAAGGAGGCAGCAGGGTTAGTTAATGGAGTATTAACTAAATTCATGAAACTAGGGTATACAGTTCTGTGATGCCAATGGCTAAGGAGAAGATTTAGAGCACTACTCCCCTCCCAAATGGGTAAGTAGAAGATTTAGAACAATACTGCCCTCTGCAATGAGCGTCATCCCATATGAATTACAAGTAGGCACACAAATAAAATAAATAAGTATAGCTACTTCTCTCACAAAACACAAGTACACTCAGACTGATAGATGGGACAGGGTTGTAAGACTAAGGATGGTAACATTAGATCATGCTCTGGAACCCCTGTTTGCCTTGACCACACCACCACCAGACCCAGAGAACTATGTAGAGTGCTGGGCTGATTTAGCAAGAGATGGAGGATGTTGCTTAATTATGCGTTCCCAAGAAGAATATGCCCGATGACATTGAGGCCTTACATAATGTGTGTAAGCCTTGGATATCCAAGTATGATGACTATAGAAGGAGGGAGGCAGGGGGATTAGTTAATAGAATATTAACTAAAGAGGGTAATGTTGACATGCACGTACACTCTCCCAGCCTGGCAAAAAGGTTCAGGTTGAGAAAAACCTATTAACACATACTAACGTGGGAGCAGACTGAGGTTTGCACAGGAGAAGGTGCATTTATTGTTTTTAGTGAGGTTTGATGCCTATTAGATACTCACATTTATCAATAACAAATATATCATTGCTGTGGTTGCAGAGGTTATGCATAGGGCAGTGTTTTAGGTCCTGTAATTAGTTGTTGTATCCAAATGTACGGTCTGTAGTGAGGTGTGCTGAAAGAGCTGAAACAGGTGGACGATGGTATCAGACAGGTACTGTGGTAGAAGTGAGGTCAGTGTGTTAACATGGCAGAAGTGTCACAATATTGGCTGTTAAGGCCTAGTAGAGTAGGGCCAGAATAGAATGTATGCCCCAATGTGTGGTTCAGCTCCAAAAACAAATTCCCATTTTCTGTTACCTAGGAGAGAAGCTGAGGTCAGAGGCACCTGTGGTGCACAGACAGATGCTAATTGCATCCAGCTCCATACAGGACCTGAATGTGGCAGGAACAGAATGGGAGCTGCTAGGAGAGCTGGTAGGGATGCACCCTTTGAAGGACACACTCATGAAAATAGAGTGTACAGTTTTCTGATTCCAATGGGCAAGGAGAAGGTTTCGAGCACTACTCCTCTCCCCAATGGGCTGTTATCCCATATGAATGGGAGCCGTGTCTGAAACATTCCGTGATTTGGGATAGGAGGATCAGAGGTTATACCAATACATTTAGTACAAGATCAGGGAGGCAGGTTGTGTGCGCCATGGCATCTAGTATAATGAGAAGGCCTATTGTCTTATCAAAGCAGAGTTGGCCTTGGCAGTTTCATTTGATCGTGTCTGGATCAGAAGGGTGCACATCACATCACAGTCTCGATTAATTAATGTGTCAATATTTTTAAGCTACCAATCCTGTACCTGGATTCAATAATGGTGATGTAGTACACCAAATGTTTAGGGGAATGGGTTGATGGTGTTCCTAACAAACATTTTTAATTCACATTTGACATTTGATCTCTTTTCGTTAAAGTGGCAGTCAATGCTATGGTGAACACCAGCTGGAGAACAGTGGTAACCATTCCCAGATTTCAAAAGGGTGACATGCCCTCCAATAAATATTGTCTGACAAAGTAACTTGGTTATAGAGATTATATTGATGGATTGATTGATTGATTGATGGATTGATTCTACAGAATGATGTGTTAACCAATATACAGCCAGACATTTTGCAGGGTGCTGGGACTGCCCACAAGAACTACATCTGATTTGATTTTCCCTATATATGTGTGGGGCCTATGAGTGTCTGACTGCGTGCCATTCATGGATTTAAGGTCGCAATTGACAATGACGACAGGTCCACTCTGTAGTTTACATTGCTATTTGGACATCCCGTCTTTAAATGGATTGTCATTGGATCTTGCTTTCAAGAGTAAGGTTCAGAAAGGATAGGGAGCTAACTGATGAACATGATGTAAGGAGGGAGGTTTTTCAAGTCTTTGTTCTGGACCCCTTTTTGTTTCATCTCTATGTCAAATATTTGAGCTCATCTCTTTAAAATAGTACTCTGACATTCCAAAATAAAAAAAAAACCATCTGCTAAAGGTCATCAGAGCCAAGTCAAAAGCAATGTTTGCATCAAGGCACAAGAAAAATATATAAATCCATTACCTCAAATGGTCACAAATGACTTCCCCAAGACCAGTGTTATTATTTAGGTGTATGATTCAACAAGAACCTTACATGAAATTATCAAAATTAGTATACAGAAGGTTAGCATGGTACAGGTTAATGATGGCAAAATAGATTTCTCACAAATGTTGCTGCTGTAGGTTATGGTGCAGTGGTTTGGAGATATACCAAGACAAGGCAATGTTTGACTGTACAGAATGTGTTTGTTCATTTTTCAGGTGCTGCCCCTTTGACTCCTACCTACAGCTCCCATGTAGAGGTTGGCTTGCTGTATGTATTTGTTTGTACTTCTGTAAGACCATTTTTTGGGAAAGAGTGAAGAATCTTCTATGACCAAGTTGTTCCTGAAGTATATCATGTTAAATGTGTAACAGCTATCATTTCCTAGCTGGATCCTATAAGGAAAAACCTGAAACAAACTGGAGTGGCTAAGTTATTTGACTATCCTGAAACTATGAGTGATAAAGCAGAAATAGTACTACAATCTGCAGCAGCAAACCTCCTTGAGTCATGACCTGAGGAAGAAATCACCACTAAACAGCAAGTAAAGTAATACGGGGTACTTTTATCAATTAGCATGCTATTATGTTAGCACATTCCATTTCTTGTTTTCCTTTGATCCCATACATCACAAAAGCATCTCCTCTAATATTTTGCAGTGTCCTGCTTGTTAGTGATTTCATATATTTTGCATATTCAATATGCAGTGAGGTGTCTGCAGATCTAACATCCCCTACCATGACATTTTCACATTCTGGGACAAGAAACTTGCAGTTTGATCTGATTATTATTATTTTATTTAAAAAAGAGAATCCTAATTAAAGGTGGTTCCCCTAATTATATGCTGAGAAAATCACCCACACTATTATTGATGAATACAGACAGATTGTCCACACAAGAAAGCCAACCAGTCTGCTATTTTCTCGCTAATAGTTGAGATTCACAATGCGTGCAAACATCCATTCATATAAAATCAAATCTGAAAGACTATTGTAGATAAATGTATATTATTCATCTACAGGATGAGTAGTGGAGCATTGGAAATCTGTCATTGCTTTAGTGAAACGAACAGATAACAAGGCTTCCACAAACATGTAAATTACTACTGCTTGATGGCATCATCTCCCCATCACCTTCCCATAAAAAACGGTTTAATATTGCAATAAGAAATGTATTATTTAGAATATATATTTCATTTCATTTTCTCTAACACCACAAACAATGATTGGCATACAAGAAAAAATATATAATATAATATATATGTCACTTGATTTTCTCTAACAGCATTCACCAGTGATGTCACCAGGGAAAACACACATTGGATTTGCATATAACTTTCTCAAACTCTGAACAGTTTGACTCTAAATGGAGTCTAATGTTTGTTTCTGGTTTGGACATTTGTATGAAAAACTGGGTGTGGCTTTGGACTACTTGGCTTGGTTTAGAATACAAGCTTTTATTTTTGGAGAGCACACAATCTATGTTCATTTGATCACGAGGTAGCCTTAAATGCGGCAGTAACATTGTTACCACTGCATTTAATGGTCTGCCCGATGTCAAGTCTGGAGTGTTCACCCACAGAAAAAATGCCAATTTTCGGTGTAATTACCGGTGTCAGTATTGCCATGCAGTATTTGCGCCGGAAATTGTCCATTTGGACCAATGGACCCAATGGGGAATGGGGACTTAAGTTAGTGCCAAACCCATGATGCAGCATTAATACTACCGGACGGGTCGGCGCTAACGCTAATAAAGTTGGGCGGTATCCCAGACAGGATACCGCCGAACTTGTAATCAGGCCCAAAGTGTCATGCATGTTTATCTTTGTGGCAGAACAGCAATAATAAATATTTATTTCCATTTGCCCTTAGAAGTCCACTGAAGGCAGAGTCCTTTCTTTTCTGTACAATGTTATTCGAAAAAAATGACTTTGGTTGTTAAAGTGATATTATTTTCTAGGAAATAGCGTGTTTCACGGGGCCAGTGTTGTGGACCTGTCAAGTTGGCTGGGGGTTTTACCCACCTCAGCCCAGCCCGGTTAGCCTAAGTGCAAGAAGGCCACACCCTACTGCACCTTAATTGCCATTATGGCGGCCTCCAGGCTACGGTTGCAGTGGGGCAGTCAGAACCAGGAAATAGCAGATGCCAGCGGCGGCGCCTGGGAGAGCCCTACTACACCCAAGATATTCAGGAGAACACAACCACACAGGTCAAGAACATGGCAAGAAGATGCGCAACAAGTAGTTACCCTCCACTATGACACCAGGGATTTTAATAATAAATGAAGGCACCATGGAGGGCTTAATCCACTATCCAACCACAAATGTTATAAACATGATAAAATACCTCTAGAAAGGTCTTTCTCCACTACACCACCAGGGATATTGTGGTTATATTGCAAGGTCCCATGGAGGGCTTCTATGAAACAATCACAGGAACCCTGCAGGGTCCATGAGGGAAAAGGTTAGGGTTTACCAGCCCTTTTAAGCCCTCCCATAGCCTTCCCATATCACAAGCCTCTGGAGCCAGGTTAGCTATTTTTTAAGGTAAGTGGCCAATCTTGGGAGGGGTTGTCATGTGCCGCAGTGGAAGTGTTGGAGCAGGTGGAGGTTGCAATAGTATGGCTGTGAATGGAAGCATACTATGCGGTCTAGACTTCCCCTAAAATGACTGCGACCTCTATTTCTGTGAACATTTGCTGTTGCCCAGTGCGTTGAATCGGTCTTTTGGAAGCTATTGCTCGACTTGTTCTTTGCTCCTCTGGTACCAGCCTATGTTTTCTTGTATCCGTCATCTGCCATCTGTTTAGCTCTCAGATTCTCTCCTGTACTTTGTTCTTTATCTTACCGTACCTTTTTTCATCCTTCTCTCTGGTAGGGGTTTTTGTATCCCTTTTTTTACTTTCATTTTCTCTGTCCATTTCTGTTCCGCACCTCTGCGGCTCTGTGCTTTTGTCTAAAAAAACGTACCTTGCGGCACCCTTTTCTCCTTACCTACAATTGTTTGGCTGCTTTTGAAGTTTGTATTCTCACTCGTAACCGCATTATGAGCTTTCTAACTTTACTTGGCACACCGTCCAGTTTTCTCCCTGGCGGCGTTCCTTTCCGTTGCCACGCCCTCTCACGGTACCTCCTTCTATTCTCTTTCCTTTCACTCTCTGTTCTGAACCTGACCGCTGGACTTCTTCCTTCTGTCATTGCTTTTTGGGGTTTTTGCCCATTTTGTACTTGGCGCTTCAGCCGGTTTCTCTCCACCCTACTTACCTGCCTTCCGACAGTCTACCGCATTAACCTTCCTCCCTGTGATGGTGCTCTTCCTCTAGTTTATTGTGGGGAATCCGGACTTACCTGGAGTTCATAGGGGAGATTGTGTCCACAGATCTGTGGAGTTTCTTACTGCTGTATTCAATTACATTCAAGACTAAGAAGACTTACTGTCACTTACAAGTTCTACTGCCACAATGCATCTCATCAACTGCAACAGGGTTTTTTCTGCCATCAAGGCTTTTTCCCTGGACTTTTGGCATTGCTCCCCGGGTTCCCCATGACCTGGGAACTCTAACGGGGCAAGGTGGACTCCGAATGGAGCTCAACCTTATTTACATCAAAAAGAGACTAAGAAAACTCAGAAAAAGAAGCATTCTGAGACCTAAGAAAGCACCTTGGAAGAATCAGGTGAGGAGGAGGAACGGGGGAAATCAGCAAGCCTTAACAGCAGTTGCGGTATTTAAGTACACCTCTGTGAATGTTTAGTGTGGGTAAATTCGGTGAGGACAGGAGGTGGTGGAGGACATCCGAGAGACCAGAAGAGGCAAGAGTGAAATGAGTGTGGGGGCTATTATACAGAGGGGTTCTGTGGAATGTTTGTGTGTGAGAGTGGAGTGTGTGAGTAGTAAATGTAGAGTAGGAGTAGGAGTAGCAGTAGCAGTAGAGTAGGAGTAGGAGTAGCAGTAGCAGTAGCAGTAGCAGAGGGGTAGTGGTAATAGTGGCAGAACGTGAAAATGGCTGTGCATGGCACAATATCCCTGAGTTCCATTGTAGAGGAAGGGGTGAGCAGAGCACCATATCCCAGTGTTATATGAAAGTGGAAAGGGTGAGCAGGGCAACATATCTCTGATATCTGTAAATAAATAGTAATAGTAGTAGTTGGGAGTAAAGACAGTAGAAAGCAGGAGTAGTGGGGTAGTGAGTGAGATAAAGTGGCAGTAAAGTGGGAGTTGATAATAGAGGGCAATAGTGTGCACTAGTGACTAGAGGGATAACCAGACTGATAGTAGTAGAAGTAGTAGTGGGAGATGAAGGTAGTAAGGAGACAATGTGAGCAACATAGTAGGAACAATAATAGATGCAGAGTGGGAAGAGCGGCAGTGAGTGGGAAAACAGGAGTAACTATAGGCATAGAGTGCAATAGAGATTATAACCAGACGAATAGCAAGAGGTAGGGAGGTAGAGTGAGAGGAAGGAGGGAAAAGGAGGTAAGAGGTAGAGGGATAACTGGAGATACAAGTGTTAGTAAGAACAGGAGTAGGAAAAGAAGTAAGAATGAAGGGTGGGTGTTGAAAAGCGGAGTGGGAGATTGGAGGGATAGTGGGATTGTGGGAGGATAACATCTGAAGGGACCAGTATAATGAAGGGTCAGGTACGAGCTGATGTGAAAGAAGTGAGAATGATGCTCGGTGGAAGAAGGCACCATCTCTAACTCCCTAAGATTACTAAGCAGGCTAGCTTTGGGAAAGCCTAGAAAACCCCTATGAAGTTAGTCAGCCAATGTTTTAGGGAACCACCATTAAAGTAAGGCAGCAAAAAAGAAGGCAGGTGTTACTGTTGGCAAGAACTAACATCCCTCCTAGGGACGCCTGAGCTAGAGTGGTGGGAAAGACCAGGGAAGTGGAGACAGACAGGGCCGGCCCTATTGCCAAACCTCCCAGAACCTTAAAGGCCCAGAATGATCTGGCAAAAACCCAAAGCCGTTTCTAACTATCTGTTATTTTAAAAAATACCCTCGAAAATACTCTGAGAGTCAGTGGGATTCTTTGTGGTGGCCGCCATAGACTCCTTCCTTCTTCAATTTAATGATTTAACTTTACTCAGGATTTTTATTATCATTCTAACTTGTGTTTGCAAAGGCCAGATATTTAAACAGCTCCTTCCATTCTGTGAAATTGTGTACATGATCTCCCAAATTATCCCAGTGAAAACACGGGAAAAATGTATACGGTTGTTTTCAAAGAATATTATGTGAACTGGGCAATCATGAATTCTGAGGAATACAAAATTAAATAGGCTTCCGTAAAGTTTCCCTTCAAGCTCAATACACATTTTGTGTTTTACCTCACAATGGATTCTCCTAAAAGACGTTCAATTGCTATCAGGGTTTTTATATCAAAATGTACAGAGATTGTTATACTCACTTTCGGCTTGTTTTTTAAAGGCACTGGAAAGGTAGACCCATCAAGAGCTCTGACAGTACAGCCAGGTAAGCACTGCACTCAGTCATTACCCTGCTTTCAAAATCTCTCTCAGACAAAATGGCTGTGTCTTGGGCAAGATTTCTGCATCATGCTCCCACTAGAAAAGGCCTGCATAAGGGGCATTGCCATCATCTACATCCAAGGTGGAACCTACTCAGTGCTTCTCCTGTCGGAAAAGGTCCCTTTGTTTGCAGCTTTGTCAACAATTCTCTCTATTTTCTGTGGTTTGGCCTTACATAACTGTTCAATATCTATAATAGACCCATAGGCATAATGGGTATGGCATGTTTAGAATCTGTCCAGAAGGTGCTACCCACCAAAGAAACAGCAGGTCACAATACTCTTTTCTGATGATACTTGGTGACTTTAACCTACAACTGGAGTCGATCAAGGTACTTGAAGGGTTGTGGGTAGACCAAGACGAAGCTTCTGATATCCCTGACTTGTTGGTGCATGGCCCAACTTCACTGTACCCCTTGGCAGCTAAACTTTGTCAATGCTGTATAACATTGAACTAAGAGCATGCAACGGGAGGTTTGTTACAGACCAACCAGCCAAAAAACTTTTTGTGGAGTGAATGGCTCTTCACTAATTGATTACATACTAATCTCAGCTTCAGCCTGGGCATGGGTAGGTGAGTTTAGAGTTATTGATAGATATGAAAGTGGCTAACGCCCATTGGCTATACATCTAAAATCGGAATATCAAGACCCTGGAAGGGAAGCCCTTATGACGGGACCCAATAGGGATAACGTCCTTGTGCAAAGATCAATGAAATGGGCAAAGATCCTAACCACAGAGTTGAAGCAGATTATGTATGCATCAATTTTAGTGAATATTAGGGTAAGGGTTTTGGACGTGTTTGAACTGCTCTAAACAAATGTGCAACCCTATCTTTTAGGGACTGGGGCGATATGTAAGAGCAAACCGACCACTGGGTGGCATGGCTTGATGGTTCCTGTAGAGCAACAAAGAGGGGCACACTTTGTCCCTGTAGGGTGATACTGTCCCTAGGTCAATGCTGGAGTGCTGCCTATCTAATAGAATGGAAAAAGAGAGGGACTATCCCTATCTCTACAATTTGTCGATCACAAAATATTTAAAAGGAGTTGAACCTGATCCTACACTATTGATAGTCTGGACATTTCACAGAATAATATTTCCTTAGGCTAAGCTCCATTCTTTATTCACCCCCAATGAAGTGTGTGAAGGGAGGAAGGGGTAGCCCAACCAATTTTAGACCTATATCCCTTTTGGATGGGGCTGGGGAGCTGTTTTGAAAAATAATACTGAAACACCCCCAGACATGGGTGGACCAAAAACAAATAATAACTGCCCACCAAGCAGGGCTCCAAAAGGGTTGGGGTACCATAGATCGGTGTTTCATGTTGTTTCTTATTATTAAAAAATAAACAGTCTTATTGAAAAGGTGCTTGTAAGTATTATTTGTGGACCTTAGGACAGAATTTGACAAACAGACAGCTATGGAAGGTCCTGGTGGGGCGGGAAGTACCAGAACATTTGATAGGCATTATATCAGCCTTATACTCAACTATTGTGTCCTATATACGTTATAATCTGGGCCATGAAGCAACCACATACTTTGAGGTATCTGTGGGAGATAGGCAGGGCTGTTCCCTGGCCACCCTCTTATTCAACTTATATATACAAGGAATTGTAGATGAGTTGGTGAGGGGGGGCAGAATTGAGTGAAACTGGCTGTGCCAAAGTTTGCAGCACTATTCTATGTGGATGATACAGCCCTAATAACTAGAACACTGCACAGCCTAAATGACTTCATGGAGAAATCAAGGAAGCTGGGTCTTGGCATTAACACGGCCAAGACAAAATCGATGGTTATTAAACCAAAAGGTGGGAAGGGGGCTGTCCTCCAAATTGCAATTGATAATAAGCCAATAGAACAAGTCGAAAGCTTCGACTACCAGGGTGTGAGAAATCAGGCTTGTCCTGAATGGTCTCACCAACTAGACAGGGCAGCAGCTACGCTGAACAAATATAGTGGTGCAGTTCTGGCTTTCTTTAATCATCAAGGAAGTGGTGCAATCTCACCCGCATTAGAGCAATACCAGAGGCAGGCCATCTCAGATGCACTCTATGCTGCAGAGTTATGGGGTTATAAGAATGTGGAAACCCTTTCAAAAGAGAGAATAACTCTTTAAAGGAATCATTGCAATTATTGCCAAGCACACCAACTGCACTAGTGCATTTGGAATGTGGCACACTGCCCCTGAGTTTAACTATTATTTATCGGCATATCTCCTTGTGGGTTGCATTGTGTACTAGACCAGCACTTGAACTGTGTAGGGAGGCACTGGTACATATCATGTCACTGGAAGGTGCATCTGGATTGAACTGGCTCTGCCACATTAAAACATTTATTATTCCACCTGAACATGGGTGAATTTTGGAAAGAGCCAAATAGGTTCTGTGATTTGAGCTGGATACAAATAAAACCCCTAATAAAATAGAGAGCTGGAGAATTAATACATCGTGAGGCTTCTTAGCTAAGCATGGGGGCTGCTTACCTAGCTCAGAGACACAGTGATGGTTTTAAATCATACCTGGATCACATGAGGCCTGCTAATGCAAGATCATATATTTGAGGGTAAGATTAGGCATACAGCCTATCACCGCATCTAGCACCAAATGGAAGGGTTATGATTTTACCAGATGCCCTGTGTGATGCCTCTGAGGAGCCATTATCCCATTTTGTGTTGTTTTGTAAACCATTCCAGTGGCTAAGGCTCAAATATCTGAGACCCGTCTTGTTGGAGGCAGGGTCAAGTGCTGGTCCAGCGCTATAGCATTTCTGGACCAATCAATTACCCCACAAATTATAGATCCTGTGGCCTGTTTTTTGCGTAGAGCATGGATCCTGCATAAAACAATGCTTGCTCTTGAAGTGGGCAATAGGTTGTGAGGGTAGCTCTCAAGTTGTCCCAGTTATCCCGTTGAGATAGTTAATCACCATTTTGTTATGGTAGTTGTGGCTATAAGGCAAAATGTTGGAGTATTGTTTTTTAGCAGACACAAAGGCCCTCATTACGATACTGGCGCTAAACCATGGTGCTATTAGCACCATGGTTGGTGCCGGTATCGTAACGAGTCCGCCAATGTTCAATGGGGAATTACCACCCCATTCCAAGGTTGGCGGGCGGTAATTCCCCATTGAACATTGGCCCTTCCCTTTTCCCATTTTTGCCCCATAGGGATCAATGGGACTGGGGAAGGCGCTAAGTACGGTACCGCAAATTGCGGTACCGTACTTAGCACCAAGGTCCCTTTGCGTGTCCCTACTTTAACGGCTGGTCTAGACCAGCCGTTCAGGTCGGGTCCCACAAAGGGACCTCGTAGTATGGCGCTAATGGGTTAACGGCGCCACAGCCTTTTACGGCGCCGTTAACCCATTAGCGCCAGGGTCGTAATGAGGCCCAAAATCTGTTTGTATATATTTGTTTTTATGTGTATTTGTGATAATCAATTGTGTGATATTAATGTATTTTATATTTTATATAATGTATCCTGATGAATTTTCAATCGAATAAAGATCTTTTATTATTATTATTATAAGTAAAGGATTATCTACACCCATGCAACGTCATTTGATGCAGCTTTTTCTCATTGGACAGTGCCTATCATTGTTTCTCTTCAGATACTAACACTCTCAATTATCCTGCCAATGTATTTATCATGTGACAATGGGATCGCCCCCCTACAATCTGGAGTTTTGGTTCAGTTTGAAAATAAATGTGTTTCCTTCATAACTTCTGTAGTTAATCTTATCCCATCATTGAGGCCTGAGTGATAATATATTGCATTCGTTTTTATTTTATGGGGACAATTTTGCTGAATCCAAATCTTTTGTATCTGTTTTGTTTTTTAAAAAGAAGTGAAGATTTCCAAAGGTAAGACTGATGTTTCTATATTTCAGTGACATGTTAAATCAAACACTGAAACTTGTTTATTTATATTTCTGTGAATTGTATGTCTATGGCCCTCAGGACAAGGTTTTTGGTAGGCCACCAGTACCGGGAACCTCGGCTTACTGTTTCAACTACCCGCTATACCACTAATACTGAAATATTACGGGCGGTGCAGGAACGCTAAGTTTGCATTCCCGTGGAGTCCCATAGGACTCCACAAGAATGGGAAAACTGAACTATCGACCATATTGTTAACAATGCCGGTGCTTCAGTGATTCATCTGCCAGTAGGGGCCTGAACTACCGACAAGTCAGGCCTGCTGGTTGTTCATTACCCCTACTGGCAGACACCATGGGCCTCATTACGACCCTGGCGCGAAGTGGTTAACGGCGCTGTAAAAGGCTGCGGCGCCGTTAACCACTTAGCGCCTTACTACTAGGTCCCTTTGCGGGACCCGACCTGAACAGCTGGTCTAGACCAGCCGTTAAAGTAGGGACCGTACTTAGCGCCTTCCCCAGTCCCATTAAGCCCTATGGGGCAAAAATGGAATGGGGAAGGGCCAATGTTCAATGGAGAATTACCGCCCCTCCCAACCTTGGAATGGGGTGGTAATTCCCCATTGAACATTGGCGGACTCGTTACGATACCGGCACCAACCATGGTGCTAATAGCGCCATGGTTTAGCGCCAGTATCGTAATGAGGGCCCATGTCTTCTCCCTGATCTGTTTTTGCTGGAGGGGTAGATTTTTCTCATGCCTTGCTTTAAACTGCAAACACACATTCATAGCCGTTTTGGTGTCAGTGTTTAAAAATCCTGTTTTTCATGTGAAAGGCACCTTTGAATTTCTTCTACCTTTGTGAATTTCAATGCTGCTTTTCCTTTTGTAATGACAGCTAGGCCTTTTTCATATGGCCATTAATTGTGCTACTTGCAGAAACACCACAGTTGGCCTTAATAGGCCCGTTTTCTGTGTGGCGTTTTTTTCAATTTTATTATGTGGTTAAATTAATAACTTTTTTAATAGATCTCATATACAAAAGTCACATTTAATCACATTAAACGATTAATTCATGCTTCAATTACTGCTATTATCTCACAAATTTCATTCCATAACCTCAAAAAATAAATGATACATCCCTCATTATTCCCAGACATGAACAAGTTCCAATGCTTATTGGTGCCTACTACCATCTCAAGGCCAGAGGCTATGGTTGCTTTCCACCAAAGGGCCGCCATTGCACCACAATCGAAAAGAAGATGGCTAACAGATTCTATGATCAGTTCAGCACAAAACCGGCAAAGTCTAAGGTACCTTTCAACTTTATGGCAGCGACCAATGGCCTTAAGTGTTTTGAGAGCATTACATTTAATACATAAGTAAACCCAAACCTGATGGTTTCTGATGAAATTTTCAATATAATTTGGAATCAACTGGCTTTCCAGTATATATGGAAAAAAGCACTCTGCAGTTGATTTCGAGGCCAAGAAACTATCACCTGGCTTTGGATATGTAGGTCAAACAGCGTCCTGATAGCTTGTTTATATTAGTCAAGATTAATTTTCAGAGGATCCATTCTGACTTTCCCAAACCACAGCTCAGACAAATGTTTAAGGGCACCAAGTGAGAAGGATTTCATGTAATCAGGTTTTGTGTGGAGCACCTATGCAGCAACCCCATACTTGAAGCAGGTATTGTACGAAAATATCGTAAATAAAAAAAGTAATGGTTCAAATGATCAGATTTCGGCTGTACCAAAATTATGTACAGCCGAAAATGTTAAATTTTTTACCCATTCAGTCTCATGATAGCAAACAAGGGAAGCATGGGTTTAAGGGGTGTCCCCTGAGCACTTGTTCGCTATAATGGAATTGGGGGTGCTGAAGGTGTCCCCAGCATCCAAAACAAAGTTTTTGAAAAAAAATAATAATAAAAGGACCCTGCAGCAGTTTTTCCCATTCACGGACGTGAAGGGAACTGGCGCTGCAGGGACTCGGCGGCAGAGAGAGAAGTGTGCCACCAAAGGGTAAGTATGGGGATGAGGGGAGCAGGGTACACAAAAGCAATGTAGCTGTGGGGTTATTACTTCAAATACAAACATTTAGAATTCGACATTTTCATCTTCAAAATGTTCGTATTCGAAATAATAATGTACATCCCTCGCAGCATGGGCGAGTTTCCAGTAGAAGATTAAACTCAACAGCATAATACCTTTGCTTAGAGTCATTAGGCAAAATTCCAGGAAGAGCATTTCAGATGGCACATATAGTGGTAGTCATAAAATCCATTTGAGGGTCACGACTCAATTCTAGAAATAGCCTCCATTGACCCAAGTGCTCATGACTCTGCAGCATAACAAATGATGGGTACAATCTTCATCGAATATAATTTGACCACGGAACCCACTGAGTATCCTCATCCCTTATAAGCATGTGCATGGATGACAACTGAAATTTGGGCACTGCAGGATTTAAGCTTACACAAATGGGGGGAGCCAGTTAATTTTGCATCAAACACAATGCCCAAATTCATTCACGACTTCAATAGTGACCCCTTTATGGTTCAAGTAACATATGTTTTTTTTTTTTTTTGGTGTGGTCGCTTAAACACAATAATTTTTGTTTTTGTGGTGTTTATTCTTAGGGAATTCGCTAGAGAGAAGGAAAGGAGGTTGTCTAGTGCAAATTGTAACCCACCAGTTGTAAGGTCGAGGATAACAATATCATTGGCATAGCCGAACCACTGTACTTCTTGATTACCAAAGCGAGGTGGAATATATCTGAAGTTAGTCAGGGCTTCCCCCATGTCAGATAAATGCAAATTATATAACAGGGCAGCCAATGTACAGCCCTGTTTAAGACCCAATTTTGTGTTGATCCAACAGGATGTACCACCATTACTCTCAAGCCGCACTTTAACACGTGTCTCCTAGTACAACTACATAATCATTTTCAATAGGCCTGAAGGGATCCCCAACTAGACAACTTTTCCCATAACATTCCATGTCCACTGTGTCAAATGCAGCACTGTAGTCAACAAATGCTGCATATATAGGACGTCTCCAAATCTACAAGCCTGTTGAATTATGGTATTAAGGGATAGTGCATTGACTGAAGTGGAGCATCCCTTTGTGGAACCCTGTTTGGTTCCATAGTATCATGGCAGTCATCTCAGTCCAACTTGTCAGTTCCTCAAGCAAGATCTTGGCAAACATTTTAGAGGGGACATCCAACATAGCTAGAAGCCAATGATTACATGAGTCGGTGTGGGAGCCCTTCTTTAGTACAGGAACAAAAATAATGTCTCTCCATGAGTCTAGAAGCAATTTAGTAGTAGCAATGCAGGACAATAAGTGATGTAGGGCACTGGTCCACAATTCATTGTCAGTTTTTATCAAAAGATTGCACAGCCCGTCGGTGCCCATGGCCCATGATGACTTACTCTGGCTGATCAATCTGGACACTTCGTATTTGCTTTTCTTAAATTGCCACCTTCCATACTGTAATGGAATTGTTGGTTGATCCAAGTTAGTGCTGCCAAGCATGTTGTTGATCTAAGCAATCCAAACAACCTCAGAAAAACCATTGATTGTAGAAGGGCTATGCTTATTCTGTTTGTTGATAATCTGCCAAAACTTTCTGGAGTCGTTGGTTTGAACACTCCAAACTAGGTTCTTCCATTTTTCGCATTCCTATAACTGCCGATGTTGTTGGAGCCACTTAGTGTAATTTGCACGTATTGTTATCCAATCAAAGGCATATTCATTGTGTTCGATCTTATGTATGGCCAAGCTACAGATGTCTCCATGAATAGCTTTTTTTTTTATCAATGTTTAATTTGTCAAAGCAATCCTTGTGATTTTTCCTCAATCCAGATGCTTGTCTTTTATTACTCACTTCTTTGGGGAAAATAGCCTGATTTATGGCCCGAAACTACACTCCTCATACTTGTTCAGTGACTGAAGGCCTTTATGCACATCTGTATCTCGTCGATTAAAAGAGTTAGATGTAGCAATTTGGCCAAATAAAGAATGGGCAATCCCTGAGGCAGCTTCAAGTTCAGTGGAGGACCATTTTATGCTAGTCATAGCATTTTTATAAGAGACTGTGCTCGTAATTTGATTATCATTTTAGCGTTGTTCTATGTTGGGGCTCAGCACGATGGGCAAATGGTCGTGCTCCGTTCATCATGATGAACCTTCGAGAATATAGCAGGGTAGCCCAATCAATTCTGCAGGAGCATGAATGATTAATCCTAGATCCTTCAACCGGACCAGAGTGAGGTAGTTCATTTAGCATCTTCTCTTGGTAATTGTTCATTGGTATGAGAGAGTTAAAGTCACCACACATGATTATGGAAGTAGTGATGGTATCAACTTTAAGCCATTCCTCAAACTCTTTAAGCGCTGTGGTGTATGGAGGATCATAGATTGTAATGATGAAAATGTCTTTCTGCTCATCGGAATCCATAAGAGTCATCTTGCCAACCAAGATATTCGAAGAGAGGCAATGAACTTCTGTAAATAAGTATTTTTTTTACACCAGTTAACAGACTGCCCTTTCGTCTTCCCTTTTTCCCCTTACTAGCAGGTTTTTAAATAATGGTACAACCATCTAAGTCTCCTGCAGCGGAATTATACAAACCCCATCAAACAGACCATTTTGATCATTAAGATGGGAATGGCCTGTAGTTTTCCAGCTTAGAGCAAGAAATGTTGTATTAAGGACACTGCTGATACTGCTGATGTATCAGGCCAGCTAGCCATTCAAAGTGGTCTGCGTCATTACCAGGACGTTAGGCAGCTCACCTGAGGCCTCTAGGTGCTGCTTCAGAGACTCTATTAGAAGTTGGAACCCCATGAACCGATGAAGTGGACTGATGATCATCCATAGAGAGCATTCCTCTACCATCATGAGCGGTCAGGTCAGGGGCTCTTTTGCAGAGTAACAAAGAGGATTCATATCCGGCACGGCAAAAGAGCTGGGAATATTGCATAGCATAGTCAACCATCCCATCAGGAAAGAAATATACCAAAGAGGTTACATCTTGGACATCTTCACATTGGTATCCGATCTTGATGTCATCAGGGCAAATGATTTGCAGTGGAATGATCAGTGAAATAACTCCATGGCCTGTGTCCGGTTTAGATAATCACATGGTTCTTTCCAAAAAAGGCTTTTTAGTTGTAATGCCTTTTCAGCGTGCACATGCTGAGGGCGGAGGGCATGTCCCGTTGCATTCACCAGACATGATCCATGAAGCTTGTTAGAGGGAACATTCACCTATTGGGAGTTGAATGTACTTGTTACATCAACATCTGCTACAGCAGTTGACTCTGTGGATTGAGTGGGGCCATCCTTTGGACCCATACCATTATTTATCACTGTTGGTGTCTCTGGGATGATAAACAGGTGCTTCAGTTATAGACAGGTAAATTGTTGGGTCGGCTTCCCCTACCTGGCGGCACATCCTTTTGTTGATTTTTCCAGGCATCCCTTTTCTTCTTGCCCATACCCCCACTAGCGGAGGTAAAGGATGGTTTAACCTCAGGGGCAGAATTGACAATTTGAGTTAACACCTGGGATACTTCTTCAGCAACATGCAACTGGTTTCTATTTATATTCATAATGGTGAAAAATGTTTGTATTGCACAGTTAGGGATTGATGGCCCTTTATGTGTTGCTGCATTATTGGTCACCAAGTCGCCATAATATTTAGGCTGAAGGCTTCCCCATCAGCCACCACTGAGTTTTGTGGGGCTGCTTCTTCCAGGTCATCAAGGCGCTGATCAATACTAGTAGGAACCAAGCTAATAGTGGCTGGCTGTTTGTGCATGGAACTATCATTATGTGGACCTGTCCCTCGGAAGACAGAGAACACCCCACCTAGTCCAGCGCCCACAGTAGTGTCGATGGATGGAGTGGGAATTCTTTTTTGGTTGTCGTGAGTTTTATTTCCATATTTTCTGCCTTGACCAATGACTCTCCTTTTTTTCCGTGAATGGCGGGCAGCAGGAACACATGGAGCAATGTAGTCAGCTGTGATGACAACTGGTATTTACTGGGGTACTAACAAGTGCCCCAGAGGTTGATGTAAAGACCTCAGCTGTGCAACATTAGTCCCTATTTCTGTTAGCTTGGTATCTGCCAGTGGAGAGCACAGTTTTTCACCAGCATCCTGTGTCTCTTTACTTTAGAGGGAGTGTCAGGGTGTGTTGGTGGGTACAAGCTCACACTGCTTACCTCATCATCGTTACAACCGTCCTTGGCCCAAAGTTGGTAGTGGCTCCCATTATGGCCATATCATGATTTTTGTTGGTCGCTGTAAGTTGGTCAGTAGCCCCCAGTAGGGCCTTAGCTAGATTTTCAATTAGCTTGGTTCCCAAGTAAGACGCAGCACTAACCAGTTCTGCCATCCAGTGAGTACTGGAGTCTGTGGTAGTTCTCATGGGTGGCTCAACAGGGAGGGTAGCAACAAGATTTTCCAGACATGCAAGTTGTTGCACAAGCTTATCGCTCGAGGATTCGGGAGAGAATACTTTTGTTGTGCTGACAAACTGGAAAGTCTTACGTGAACAAGATTTGGGTGGACATATGGAGGAAGCAGCTTTTCTAGTTTGCTCAGCTGCTAAGAAGAGCGGGTAGGTAAGTTGTCGCTGTTCGCTAGGCAAGCAGGGATTTATTACTTTAGCATCAGTTTGTTTCTCCAGTTTTGTATTTGTTATTTGAGAAACAGGTCCAGTTCCAGAGTCTGCATTCACTGAGTTCACAGGACATGGGGGAGCAATAACTTAGCTGATGCAGCCACAGCACTACGTGTCCGCATCGTGCACAAAACAGTTGTTGCTCTGTCGGCACACTTTGCACCATGGACTGAGAGCAGCCCAGAGGCTTTATGCCTAATCCTGTTTTCGCTCCTTCAAAAGTATGTAACGCAGGGTGAAGAACGGTCTTACTGTATGTGTTTGGAAGAATACCAACATCGGTTGGAAAGACGCCTCTCGCAACAGGCAGCAGGGTGCAGGCACAAAAGCATGAAACACAAAACACTCTGCTCAGTCCGCATGCTCCACGTGGAGTGAGGCTTTTGTGTGTTTCGCATAGCAGGCAACTAGGAATCCGCTCCTCCAGTTGATGGAAACAATAGAAAGACTCCACGGCAAAAGATCCAGCAAAGTGTCCACACAAAACACTCAGCTGACAGTTTTGTTATAAATGCAGCCAGGTTATTTTCTTTCAGTGGGACCTTCAGTTCCATTGGTTTGGGGCCTTCGATTACACCCTGCGCTAGTGCAGAGGGGAGGGTGTCTTGATGGGAAAGTGCAGGTTGAGGAGGGTCAGGGGAGACCAAGTGCAGAGGTAGCCTGGACTAGGGGGGCCTGGTGCCCTGTAAGACTCTGAGTGAACCAGGCAGACAGGGACATTAGAAGGGGAGGGAGAGGGGAGGAAGAAGAGAAAAAGAAGGTCTTGAGAAGCTTCTGGAACTTAAGGAGATCCTGCTCAAGTCTGAGAGTAGCAGGGAGGCCATTCCAGAGGGAGGCACCTGCTGAGGAGAGAGATCTACCTCCGACTCTCTGCTTGGAAAAGCATCTGATCTGCAGAGAATTAGAGGTAGACGGCCAAAGGGCTCTAGCACATAGGCATTTAGGGAGTGATAGTTGGATTTAGGTGGTCCCAGGCCACAGAAACCCTTGTGGATGATGCAGAGGGTCTTGAACTTGATCATTGCGGCAAATGGGAGCCAGTCAAGAGATTTTCAGGCAGAAGAGATGTTCTGGACTATTTGAAGGGAGCAAAGAGAGGAGTTAGGCAGATTGAGGAAGAGGCTGTGGCAGCATACCAGCATGGAGCGAACCAGGGCTCTGGAGACATTGAGTTTCTGGGGGAAGGCGAGGAAAGGAATAATGCCTCTGAGGAGGTGCAGCTGAAAGTGGGCCTTCTTGGCAAGGTCTGTGATGTGATGCGAGAAGGAGAGAGAGGAGTCGAAGATGACATCAAGGTTTTTTACCTCACAGGTAGGTGGGCGGAGGGGGCCTATGGATGGTGGTCACAGTGTGGGAGGGAAAGTGGGAGCAGGGGCCCCATGGGAAGGATATCTGTTTTACTGGCATTAAGGCAGAGATCGTTAGCAGTGCACCATGCCTGAATTGCACACAGGCAGTCAGGAAAAAGAGTGGAAGAAGAGGCAGAGGTGGGAAGCTTGAAGGAGAGCTATGTGTCGTCCGCACACCACTGGAAGTTAGGCAAGAAGGTGGAGATCAAATGGGCTAAAGGGGCCGGGTAGATGTTGAAAAGGCAGGGCGAGAGGATAGAGTCCGGAGGGACATAGCAGGTGGAGAGTGAGATGGTGGCGAGAAAAGGGCCCAGTTGAACCTGGGAGGGTCCCTCCGAGAGGAAGGAGGTTAACCAGTCCAGAGTCAGAGCTGATTTATCAGGGTTGCCCTATTGATCGTATCAAAGTCAGAGGAAAGGTCAGGGAGGATGGGAACAGAATGAGAGCTGGAATCGTGATTAGAGCGCAAGTCTTCACATGTGTTCATAAGAGCAGTTTCCATGCCTCTGGCAGCTCTGAAGCCAGACTGGTGGTCGTGGAGACAGCCAACAGATTCAGTGTGGTCGATAAACTGGGTGATGGCCAGTTTCTCCAAATGTTTGCCCAGGGTGGGGTTATGGAAATGAGGTGGTAGTAGTCAGGAGGGATGGCGGAAGGCTTTTTGAGGTGAGGGTGCACAAGGGAGTGCTTAAGGAGTGAGGGGAAGGATCCAGTGGCAAAGGAGTGATTGCAGAAATCCGCCAAGGCTGGAGCAAGGGAGACAATGTTGTCCTTGATAGTTCTGGAGGAGCAGGGGAGCACCTGTTTGGATGAGACTGTCATAGACCGGACTTGTTATTGGAGAAAAAGAGGAGAGTACGAGGGGAAGGGAGAGGGGGGCCAAAGGAGGTCTGAGAGCAGGCAAGGGAGAGGGGTGTGAAGCAGAGGAGCCGTTGGTTTTGCTCTACTAATTCTTATACCTCCCATCACCTACCTCATAAATACCTCTGTAAATTGGCATAGTCACTCCAAGGCTTATACTAGGATTCAAAGGGAACACGCCTTGCTATCTCTGTCATAGTTGGAGAAGGCAAAGACAGGATTGTGTGTGGCGGATCCAAGGACACAATTGAACAGTTAGGAATTTCGACTGTTCAACCAACAAATTAACCAAGAATGGGTCTGGTTTTCCTTTTCTTGCCTTCGTCTCCTGCCTATAAAAATGCTCTCTTACGCAACTCTCCTGACCAACCAAGTACATACTCAATAGTCTGGCCTAAATGTATCCATAGTGTTATACCATAATACTGAATCGCCTTGTGCAAACGCTCTGTTGTTTCACAGATAGGTCCAGGCGGTACAAATCCCAGCACAAATATGCGCATATTGTCAGACCAGTACCTAGTCAGAATTCCATTGAATTCATATTTCTAAGTCTTTGGTTTTGTCACTAAAAAAACACACTATAACCCTTTCTTTAAAAAAACGGTTTTTTACAGTCGTTACACAGAGTTGAATTTCAACTGCAAACTGAGGTGGCAGGTTGAAAATAAGGCGATCTCGTAAATTCATTTCAAAACTGCACAGGGATGCAATTATCCTAGTTTCCATTGCCAACAGCGAAGCCGGTTCCAAAAGTATTGCTATGTTCAGGCCGCAGTTTTACAGCCTGTCTGTGTTTCTTTAAAGGACATGAATTACGGACTGCGTTATCCATTTTTCAACAGATCATTTCACCACAAAGTGAATACATGCGAGATTTCCCTTGATTGCAAAATGGCGTCGATTTCCCTTGATTGCAAAATGGCGTCCAAAGTTTCAGAGCGAATGAGGTGGATTAAGTGAGTAAGGAGTGTGGCCATGGGTGCGTGTAATTTTTCCTCTCTTCCGAGGCACGGCAGTCCATCTCGCGCAGAGGATTCTATTTCCGACAATGTCACAGCCCACATGCTCTCCAGAAGTGACACGCGGGGCCGTTTCTAACCCCTCCAGTGGAAATATTTAATGACGGAGGGGAAGTGTTTGGCTCATCGGAGTGATTTCTGCTCAGCCAAGCTAATTCCATTATCCGTTAGTCCTGTTTACAGCAGGCTGACAGCTAATAACTCATGTGGAACTCAGTAACCATTTTTAATCTTGCTCTTCATCCAAACCAACGCTCAAGGAGCCTTGCCTTCTCTGATTATTAAAGATGATGCGCACCTACTCTGTCAGCCTGGCTGTCCATGGAATCCGAATGAGGCTCAAGGTCAGGGTTTCCAAGCCGGGTCTGTGGATTGACACATGATAATTATAGCTACAGTCCCTCCAAAGGGACAGAGCGCTAGATCTCAAGCAGAGTGGCTTGTCAATTGTGAGTTCTCTACAATGAGCACAAAACACTTCATTTTTCACCCCTCAGCTAGATGAAAGAAAGTTTGACTGATGGAGGCTTTCCTGCCAAGGCTGAAATGAAAGCGAAGGTTTTATGTATATTTTCCAGGTTAATTATCTGTCTATCTAACTTCGTGTTTGCCTGTCATTTAGTAAAATGTTTGTGAATCCCAGCAGACTGCAGTATAACGCATTGCTATTGGTATGACTTTACCGCCCTGTACTCTTGTGTGAGAGTACACATCTGCACAGTTCAGGGTGGCTGTAGGCAGGGAGTAACTTCAGTGGAGTAACTTTGCTGAAATTCTTGCGAGGGACATGACATCTAAAGTATAGAGGTCCCTGCCGAATGAGGGGGTGGAATGGTATGCAAGAAGATGTGGGAGACAAACACCCATGCATACGGCCTAAAATTACATCCATGGCAGGGCCGCATGTGTGACAGGAGGCTGCCCCTGACAATGTGAGCAGCAGCGCACCAACAGGACTGGGCAGGAGGTTGCTGAACGTCCAGTTCTATAGTAAGGCTAGCTGGCAGAGCTGAAAAATGTGTGGTGTGGAGTGCGCAAAAAGTGTTGCAATACTGGATGTGAAAAGTACCCCATGTTTCAAGCTTTCATTTGAACGGTTTGAACAATTAAAATACTGTTAGAAATAAGTTATTTCACCACATGTGTACCCCAAAACAGGTTAATCCTCCTGTTGCCAGTTCCTCAAGAGCTGGTCTGGCCCAGACCAAAATATGTATCAAACACTAGTTTTCAGAGCTAATGAAAAAAACGCTCGGTCACTTAATCGGTCATCCAGGACAACTCGTTATTCCACCATGATTGCATCCTAGTTAAAAACACAGCAGGGACAGGATACAAACAGGTACACACAGGCTGCCAAACAACCATGCACTCCACCCACTCTGGTGCTTCATCAGGCTAACATGTGATACAAATAAAATATATGCATGGGGGAAACGTATATTTTTTTTAACTGGAAAAAACTGGAAATGTACAAAGGATGCATATTGCATAATACCATATATGACCCTAATGCATTATTTATATGAAATTATCCAAAATACATCTTGCTAAGAATAGTGTGCAATATTTCTAGCCACTAACAATTTAAATTAGCTTGATTGAATGTTACAAAACCTCCTTGCACAACATGGGCTCTACAAATGAGACTGTAAATATATGTAACTTTATGGAAATAAAATGAGCGGTGTAGGAGAAGTTTGAAACTAACTACTTATCCGGTCAGATAGCACAGCGAGTAGAGTGCTCGCTTTGACATCAGCGCAGAGCCTGCTGACGGGCAAGACCAAACTCATTCTTTCATCCTTCCGAGGTTGATAAATTAGCACCACACACCGAGGATAATAATAAGCAGTGCTCAGATGCCTGAGGGTTGTTAGCGCTATGTGAATGTGAACATATTTACTTGGTGTTCAATAACCTCCTAAATCAATACCCGTTTGTTTCAACATTGCTCACCCACATCACTGCTGAAAGCAGCATGATTTCTAAGACGGCCCCAACTATTTCGTCCCACATTTCCGTCTATTAAGAAAGAAAAAAAGCATTTCTACCACATGTCACTGCTACTTTACCAATAAGCATGACCAAGGCACTGTGGGAAAGGGGTAATTTCCCTTTTCCAATGCAGCCTCTACCAGGACAGTTTCTGGCTGGGAATGTTGATATCCCCCCACCATTCTGCCACCCAGTATCATAGGACAACTAGCTCTTCTTTTGTTTTGCATAGTAGAAAACTCCCCCCACCACTGAATAAGAGCTGCCCAGCACCCTCAGAAAAAAACTATATCACATTTAAAAGGGATATACGTGTAGTCTTCCTCTAGTGCTGGGGTCTGCAACCTGTGGCTCTCCAGGTGTTTCCATGATTCCTTAACATTTACTGTCTTCGGTGGGACTGATGGGAGTTGTAGTCCAAAACATCATGTGAGTCAAAGGTTGCAGGCCCTTGCTCTAGTGTGTCATGTGGTATTCAATGATGTGAGTAACTTTTTTTTTTACAACAAAGTTCACGAAATACTAATACATTTGCTCTTATCTTTGTATGTTCCTACCAGGAAATTAGTGTTGGCTTTGTGTTGAGTTTCACATATATATTCGCTGGACAATTGTGAACATAACCCAGGTAATATATTAGTGTGGGGAGGGGTGATACTTGTTATGAATGATATATGTATGATAGCAATGGTGATGTAATCCCAAGCTATAATAATACATTTTCCCCAACGCATGGCTTAGTTTATCACAATACGGATATACCTGCTATTTTGCAAGGTTTTTCGAGTGACCATTTCCCACAGTTAAAATGTTGTCAACCTTTCATATGTGTTTGCTTGCCTTGATAACAATTGTCTTGTCTAATTAGGCCCAATACCAAACAAATTCTGTTTATTCAATGAACAAACACATGATCTGTGTGTGTTTCACTGTTGGATCTTGGTATCAAAAAGTGGTTCTCACATAATCTATGAACGCGAATGTCCCCGCAACTGGACCAGTGATGGAAACTGTAAGGCAGGAGGGGGTTGGTTTGCCCCCCTCGTACATTCTACACAAAAGGGAGCACCTGCTCTTGCAATAGTGGGGGGACACCTTCCTTACCCTTCCCTGGTGCCAGTGGATGAGTCCCTGGCACCTACAGAAGCAGGGCTACTGCAAGATACATCTGGACTTCATTTTGTGTACCCCAGACTCCCTCTTTGGAGTAGGCCACATTCTGGTATCTGTCAAGCCTTCTCTCCCCTCAGCAGTGCCACGCACAGCGAGCACTGACAGCCTCCACCTTTTTCCTCCTGCGGCTGTGCCACCCAAGCCTATTTCTCACAGATGCTCTGACACAAATGGTTGCAAGAAAACAGTGTATTCTTTTCATCCTTCCTCTGAGATCACTGCCCTGAGTGTGACTGTGCCGAATCATGACTTGTGGCCCATCCGTCTCCACAAACCCGCTCCTGTACCTCTCACCCCCACTGTTGCAAAGTTACTGCCTGTTCAACCTTGTGCCCCTCCAGTCTTCTTTTGATGTAACAAAAGGGTGCCCCTTCCTTGCTGACCACCCTAGAGTGCCCCCAATATAACTAATCTCATGTTGTCATATATTCTGCCCTAAACCAACACAAATTAATCCATCCCCTCCTGCTCTGAAGTGCCAGAACCGACAACTGTTAAATCTCACCCCGCAGTAAGCCATCTGGAGAGCCAGACCCCGGCACCCTTCACCTTTTCAATGATCTGGGGCGGGATAATGTAAATAAGTGTGTACATTTTATAGGCCTCTCTTAATACCAAAGGTATAGTTTATGGGCTATTATTTACTGCATTGCCTGGGATAGCATGTTGATTAGTTAGACAGTACCAGCCACCTCTCCTGGACCCAAACTGACCTTCAACACACACAGACCAGCCCAGCTGACCCACGTGATGCCTACCAGCCCACCAAACTGCCTGCCAATCCTGAGGAGCCTGCCCCTATAGTCCCATACTGGGACCAAATCCCACAACAATCAAAATGAAACTTGTAGACTATATGGAAAATGTCATATGACGCTGTAACCCTTAAAAAATGTATTGCTCTGTATTGTTTGCCAGAGCACTCTCAAGGCAGCAGAGTTCTCTGGATGCTGAATTTTACATAAAATCTTTGTTGTCTCTCACAACCAATCTCCTTGTCTCATTTCCTACTGGGATGTGTTCTTTATTCTGAGTCTCTAATTGCATGTGTGGAGTGACCACCTTCAAAATACACCAGTATATTGCCTGCATGGACCTGTGCTGATGAAGGAAAGTAGGAGCTGCACATATTTGGTGCAGTATACTTTCAAAATGTCTATTTGAATTTTTTTTAAATTTCATAAAAGTAATGCAGTAGGCAAATCTCAGCGGAGTAGCTTGCTGTGCCCTTCATGCATTTACATTGTCCTTTGGTCTTTAGTAAATCACCCCTCCATGTTACGGCATGTTTTAAATCAGTTTCAATGGAGATGTTGGTGTATAGATTAAGAATTACAATTTGAGCATGTTTTGCAAACAAGTTGAAATTTGAAACGTCGTTTCAAGAAATGGATATCATCTGTAGCTGTGATTAATGGAACAGAAACCTTTATGCAGAAAGAGTTCTAAATGGGGAAGCAAAGATAAGGTGGCTTTAGCTGAATTTCAGGGGTTTTGATGCGTTAGTTCTCACCTTAATGTCCCTGCGACAAACTTTTTTTCTTGATATATATATATAGTGTGAGTGTGGCAATAAAATAAGTAACAGTGAAATACAATGTTGGTACTCACTCCGTTCTCCCCCTGGATCCACTGCTCAGGTGGCCAGGGGACAGCCATGACAGTTGGATCCAGAACCTGGAGGTGGACAAACAAGGGCAGATGACCAGGGTAGAGAGTCCTTGGGGATTGGGCGTGAGGTATGCACGGGCGGGACATGTTATCCTGTTTTCCTACTGATGGCCTATCTAACCTTCCCCCCTCCGATAAACTCTTTAGGTTACGGTAAAACATATTCTCCCATTTTCTCACAGGTAACAACTACTGATGCAGGGATATAATATTTTCCCCACCCCAGTTATACATCATCAGACTCTACCTCAGCCTTTAGGGGGTGTTTTCAATCTAACCACGTCTCCCTCTCCCCAATTCTAACATGTACTGGGAAGAGGAGTAGGCAACCAGGTGTTAAAAGGATTACCCATAGGAACAACACTGTGCAGGGAGAGGCATACTACACTCCAGCATTAGGCTGTTCCATTAATACAGTCAAGGGAGGTCAGGCAGTTGACATCAATCCTACACACCTGCACTCTATTAAACACCACTTCAGCATTACCCAGGAGAGAAGTGGTACTAGGGGTCAGGCATGTCCTATTCATTGGCCCAATGAAGGTCAGACAAGGGAGGCCAAGGACTCACACCTGAAGCCCCTTAATACGCCTTAGGTTTATAAAAGGTGGGGCATTCTGCACTAAAGGACCAACAGTTGGGAGAGCAGAAGAGAGACTGCATGGCGCCATCCAGCGGGGATCCCAACTCAGTCCCAAGACAGATTTTTGAAAGAAAAGCAGAGCAAGCTTTGGATGCTGAAGGAGCGAGTAGGAGAGCCAGCAGGAGAAGAAGTAGCGAAGATAGCCAAGTAGTCAGAATTACACAGGACAAG
The DNA here is from genome assembly GCF_040938575.1 of Ambystoma mexicanum. NCBI lineage: Eukaryota > Metazoa > Chordata > Amphibia > Caudata > Ambystomatidae > Ambystoma > Ambystoma mexicanum. The sequence goes on from NC_090930.1 coordinate 1,268,406,051, forward strand.
AGGTCAGAGACCGGGAAGCCGAGGTGCTGCACAATTGTTGTGCAAAAGGGCAGCAGCATGGCGAGGGAGACGTGTCTCCAAGGAGCAAAGAAGGGTCCGTACATAGGTGCTGAGAGGTGTGCTTGTGCCCCACAGAACCTGTTTATGTGAAGGCTCATTCCCCTGGGCCGACAACAAAGCCCAGGAGTATCTGAGGGGCAGGTGATGAGACCCTGACCTCAGAATGAAGAGTTGGAGTGAGAGGGCGGTGCAGAAGTCAGACCGCTGAGTCGTAAAGCTGTGCCAAGCTGGGTTGTGAAGAACGCAATACAAGGTAACGGCAGAAACGCATAAAAAAAGCAGCTCACGTTTGAATGGGAAATCTCTGACAAAGATACAAGTAACAGTGTAACAGTGAAGGTGCGAGGTGCGCATGTGTGTGTTGGACTTTGAAACAAGTTGAATGAAAGAGGGCCAGAAGCTTGTGGAGAAAGTGCATGAAGGAAAGGAAAGTATAAAAAAAGAAAGCAAGTGACCTGAAGGGGGCTGGAAGGCTGTGGAAAAAAAGTGCAAGAAGCACAAAATGAAAGGACAGTATAAAAAGGGTGCGAGGGACCCAAAAAGAAAGAAGCCGGTGTAACAGTGCTCGAACGCATGAAAGAAGTGTGCAAGAGGCACAAGCAAGATAAGAAAGAAAGGTCAGTGCAAGTGTGCATGGAAAAGGTGAAGGAACATAGAAAAATTGTGCAGGAATCACCTGAAGTTAGAATGTGCAAGAGGAAGTGAAAGTAGTGGCGCAAGAGAGGGGCAAAGAGTCATAGTGGCCGTGCAGATGAAAAGTATCCTAGCATTTTCGAAAGCCTCTGATTCTACCCCACACCAGGATGATGTGCAGGAAAAGATTGTACATGAGAAAAGGCACAACCTGACCAGCTGCTTTATGTTTTGAAAGCTGGAAGAGGCCTGAGCATGGGGAAAGGAACCCCTGACGGCTTTATTGAAAGAACAGACTTTGTGTTTTGCATTGCAAGCTAAAAGTGAACAAGTTAAAGCTTGGCAGAGGGAACCCCAAGGAACTCAGTGACATTGGAGGTGTTTGAATTTACTGTGGAGAAGGTTGTACAAAGAGCCTTGGTGAGTGAACACCTCTTTGTGACATTGACCAAATTGTACATGGTGAGAAGACTACCTGAAACCAAATTTGGTTTTGCCATTTTTGTTTAACCACTATTTTTCCTTTCCAGGAAAATTCCTGTCACTTTTTTGCACAGTGTGAGGGCAAGCATAGGTTTAGACCCACACAGAGTTTTATGTTGGAATAATAGACAATGACGTCCATTAGAAACATCAGTTAAAGGAACCATCTTTTTAGAGTTAGGGCCAGTCAGGCATTCCACCACCGCAGGAACCTTAGTAAATAACGGTTTTAAAAGAAATACTTTTGAGTCTGTGGGGGTCATTACGAGTTTGGAGGTAGCCATGGTGCAAATAGCACCATGTATCGGGCCCGTTATTAGCTCCATGGTCCCTTAACGGGTCCCGCTAAAACAGGCTGGTCAAACCAGCTGGTTCTAGTGGGACCCGCTAAGGGACCTCGTAATGGGGCAGTAGGGGGTTAACGGCACCAGCATCCTTACCGGTGCCGTTAACCCACTACCGCCAGGGTCGGAATGACCCCCTGTGTCTCTCTTGATACCATGCCTGTCTCACAGTGGGTAGAACAGAATATTCTAGGCTAATATATAGTGAAAGTCCATTGTTACAATTAGAGCAGTGAACATTCTATACTCTTGTACTTACTTTGTAGGACGTGAAGAGTGTTCTTTCGTCGGTAGCTGTTTTCTTCAATCTTCTTTTTCCCTATAATTGTAAAAGAAAGTTAGTGGGTATATGTGGTAATGGCGAAGTACTTTTAGTAAAGGTAGTAGAATTTTTTGGGAAAAATAGTTAATGAAGGTGGGTTATGGGTGGTGTAGTAAAGTATGTTAAGTATGTTGTTAGAACAATTGGACTATGGCTCTTGTTATGAATGAGCTAGCCTGTAATTAAGGGTGCCAGTAAAAAGTTACTGGCAGCTTTTCTGGACTGGCTCCCTCTGAGTTCATTGGTAGGGGTACGGTACACCCAGCAGGTCTTACCTGCTGTGAGTTGAGGCTGCTACCAGCAGGCTTTACACTGAAGCACCAGCATCATTACTAATGGTGTGGTGCTTCATGGTTCCCATGGAATCCTATAGGACTGTATGGGAATGGGAACTTAGTGTGCTGACGCTGATTGTGATATTTTGGTAGCATCGGGATGTTAGGTGGTGTTAATGGTAATATGGGGTTGATGGCAAGACGGCGGCTACCGGTGGGTTTTACTGGCAATTCTGTAACAAGGCCCTATGAGTAGTATTGTTTGCGTCATTATGAGGTGTAGAGCAAAAATGGGTGTGTAAAAAAGATGCATATCTAGGTTATGTTTGTGCTGGTGATTTTAATAAGAGAATGGCTGTATTTGGGGTGCAATGCATTTGACAATGTTTGGTGTGTTATAAGTTTTGGTTGGAAAAGAATAATAGTTCATATTCAGTGAAAAAAGTTTGTTTAAGGGGACCTAATGGTTAAGTTGCGCTAATAAAAAACTATCAAATTCATTGAAAAAACGTTGTTAAAGGGACATTATGCTTACAAGTAAAACATAGAAACCTCAGAAATTCGGCAGTAATAGTAAGCTAAGCAACCACAACTCGTGCCACCACCGTGCACTGCTAAGAGTAACACCCATAACAATAATGTCCCCATGTTTTTTTCACTGAATTTTATAGGTTTTTATTAGCGCAACATAACAATAATTTCCCTTTAACAACATTTTCTCACTGAATTTCATATGTTTTTACAAGGATACCCTTAATTTGAGTACATGTACCATACAACATACTGACCCCCCCTGGCCCAATGTGATAGCTACAGAGTCCGTGGACTGTGCGACTGTTTCGCGGACCTCGGGCAGCATTCACACTGCCCAAAAGCTCAGGGGTAGTCTTACATTGTTGCAGCGTGCAGCAAAGAAACTGAAGATGTTTAAAGAGCAACACATATGTACATTACAAGAAAAAATGTAATTGGTCTACAAAGTCTGTATTTATAAACATAATGGGATACACCAAACAGGAAAATAACCTGTGAATTCAACAGTATTACCTCAGTGCTGCTTTGTGTACACACTGAGAATCAACTGCCAACAGGAGGAGTGCAACGTACTAACAGCAGAACCATACTAGAAAGTGGTAAGTACACTATATTTCTTCCTGTAACTGTGCAGTTTGTTCTGTGAAAATGACTAGTAAAAAAGATTTTTATTTGTTTTCACAGAATGGCAAGCACCCTGGAGAGGTTTGAGGAGAATTGTAATGGTACAAAGTAGGAAAATGAATGCACATTGATGCTCATGTGACTGAAACAGTTTTTTTTAACAGTACATAATGCAAATGAAGGGAATGGCCCAGAAGCACCAGCTGCTCCATAAGTGGATGGGCACATAAAAACCAAAACTGACAGTGTGGTAAATTAACTAGTGAGCCTGGGGGCAACAATTGACCAATTAAAGAACAGTTTTGTCGACTTAAAAGTATTTTTAGAGAGGCATATAATGGAAAATATAAAGTACCACTGCCACACTTGCACCTGTACCTCTTCACCCTGTCGCAGCCAACCATCCCACACATTCCCTCCACTCAGAGTTGATATGTTGAGATCTCCTTCCCTTCCTCCCCTGATAACCAGCTTGTGGAAAACCCCACTTCCGCTGTGTATGTTTCCCATTCCGCTACCCCTTCTCTTTCTTAATTGAATGTGTTTGCTGTGTCTTAATAAATTGCATGTGTTTACTGTTGCTGTGTGTGTTTTTTTTTAAAGCCCTTTTAGGGGTCTGTGGAGCGCGTGACTGTCTGACCTGTCCGTCATCAAAATGGCAGTGTTCTACGGACACCTCACCTGTGCGTGCTGTCTGCAATCAAAATGGAGGTGTCCTATGGACAGCGCACCTGTCCGGACATGTTCGCAAAATGATGACGCACCTTTATATGACTCAAGGGCCCAGGCCCTGTTCTGCGGACACCTGGGCTCATCAGCATCCAATCCCCTGTGCCCTCTGAACACTGTGCCTGTCTGCAAAATCTGTAAAGTTGTGTCACATATTTTATTAGTTTGGGGATACTGCCCCTGTCCTACAGACACCTGAGCGCATGCCCATCTGTTCACCTGCGCCCTCCGGAAAACGCTCCTGTCTGCATAAGTCTGCAGGAGCCTGATGTGGTTTCATTAGTTCGGGGATCCCCCTGTCCTACAAACACCCGGGTGCATGAGTTTCTGATTCCCTGTGCCCTACAAACACTGAACCACTCCGTTAAGTCTGCAAAGTTTTTGTGTACTTTTAATTAGTTTGGGGATCTCGCCCCTATCCTACGGACACCCAATCACATGGGCTTCTGCTCCCTTGTGCTCTTGGAAAACCATGCCTGTCTGGATCTGTCCGCTGCATGTGGCACACTTTTAATTAGTCCGGGGATCCCGGCCCAGTCCTACGGACTCCTAGGTGCATGCGCACACCGCATCCCATGTAATAGGTGTCCTACGGACAGCCACCCCATTCTCAAACATTTGCAACATCATCATGTGACCGCACTCATGCTGAGCGTTGGTCCTTATTCGTGAACACTGTCTGGGCCCCCGGCTACATAAACAATGCTTTCTTGAGCAATCCAAGGTGTTTATGGTGATATTTCACCCTTGCAGAGGTCCTAGACGATGCCCCTGTCGATCTAGAGACTTTTTACAACTTTTTGAGCCCAGCTTGAGGTTTGAAGTATTTGTGGACCGCGCAACTATATACACCATAAAATGGCCACCGTATGATGTAAAGTCCTCCCCCTTCCATGCTGCAAATGATATGCTGCTGATTGGCTAACCTTCTCCACAGGAACCAATAAGGTATTGCTGGTAGGCAAAGCCAGCCTTTTGCAACAAAGGCCTGCAACTAAGGCTAAACCTGTCTGAGACTAAGTCCCATATCCAGAAGGCTATCGGAAGAGCTGGAGCTTGCATAGCGCTGCAGGAGCAGCATCGCACCCATCAGACCGAATTGAAGGTAAGCCAGAGGGCACTCGTGGGCTTTTTCTGAGCTAAGTGAATCCACTGTTTAAAAGTGCAGCCCATTTGCACTATTTTTGACTTCTTGCTACCAGTGATCTGAAAGTGGTTAATTGCACTACAGAAATGTAGATGTGGCCTTTAAATTTGGTGCCGTTAGCAACCATGAGGGTTACTACACCTTGTGCAACAGGCATGGTGACCTAGAAGGGGAACAAGAGTAGAAGAGGATGAGGATTTGGAATTCCCCACTACCAGCTGCCATTGTGAGTCTTGGGTGTGGAGGGTCTTTGACACCATTGGGGGTGTACCCAAGGCTCGTGCAGCCAAGGTTCTCACATGGCACTCAGTCGTAGCAAACCTGGGCTGTACAGCTACGGGACCACCTCCATGCGGCGACACTTGAGGTCAAACCACAAGGCAGCCGTTCAGACGGTCGTCCCCTTCGAACAGAGTAGCAGGTTGAATTCCTCTACAGCATCCTCCATATCTGCTCCATTCACCACAAGTAACACTCCTGTGGGGCAGCAGATCCCTGAGCAGGACTCGCAGGCCATACGCACTGCAGCAGATACTTACCTTTCAAAAGTCACTGTATTATATATGTACTGCAACGTGGTACTCTGCAGGGGTGAGGAATTCCAGAGTGCTTTTGAGGCTACAGTCCGGGAGCATGAGGGAAAATGCCCCCTACCTCCAAGAGGCCCACCCAACATCTTCCTATCTCCACCTGCCCCATCTTTCCTGTGGTTGGTGCCCCTTCTCTACCCTCCCATCCCTTCCCCTCCTTGTGTGTCATGTTAAAAAACACACAAAAAGCGTAAAAAAACAAAAACCACAAAAAAGGCTCTTCTCAGAGCCACCTTCCATAGTTTAAAAATAGAAGTGGCAATCAAATGGTGCAGGCCCCTGCGCAGTCCGCGAAGTCTCCTGACAGTGCAGTAGACCGCAAACTTTAATAAAATGTAGGGAGTGGCACCATCAAAAACATTGCATTCTTTTATGGGAGGAAGTGGTGGCTCTGAATAGAGCGTTTTCTTTTCTTTTTCTTTGGAAGGTTTGAAGTGGCCAATGCTTGCTATACTTGCAGAAAGGGCTGCAAAGCATTTTGGATATTTCACAAAAGAAGTAATTGCCAGCATCAGTAAGATGGACGCCATCTCTGCGAAAACATTTTGTGCTTCGAAACGTAATGTTTTCATTGTGGAAGAAGGACATGCCAACATCTAACAAAAATGCCCAAACAGCCTTGTTGTTGTGCGAAAAAATTACTCGGGAGTTTGGAAACATGTCTATGACTTTCCCAAGTGCCTACTTCATTGCAAACTACAGTGAGATTCCGGTAACGTGCCTTTACACTGTTCCCTCCACAATGAACAATAATAATGGCTGGATGATGGTGCATTACCAAAGTGGCACAAAGGGGAACCAAATCCAGCCACTTAATGTCACGGACTCCATACCAGTGCACATCCACATGATGGAATCCAAGATATGCAGCCACTCCACAGTGCTCTGCATACACCTGCAACCAATGTATCCATGAATCCCCCAAAATCCAGACACTCTGCCTCCTAAAACACACAGCCATAGCCATCTGCATTCCTCTCAGCAAACAGAGTCTATGCCATACTCTCTCCTTACACACAACACCCAGCAAACCTTATTGGCTAATCCCCTGGCCTCCACAGTCCCATTTCCATGCCTGCCATCCTCAACGGTCCAGGATGTGGCACGTGCGATCTGTGAACTACCGCAGTGTTTGCGGATAAATCGTCCAATTCAAGGGGGTGGGGAGACAAATTTAACCCAGGGTAGGAGATTTCCACTATTGTGGTGGCTCTGAAAAGAGCATTTTTTTTTATTTTTTAGGTTTTCTATTTTTATGGGGGGGTTTCTCTTGTTTTTCTCCTTACTACATTACATCAACCTCTGTAAAGCATTGCTTAAATCAGCAACTTCAGAACAGAAACCAAACTTGGAGCACTGATGTAGCCCTAATGCTCTCCTCCAGAACATCAAGAGTATGACAAGTAGTCATGTCTAGGCAAAGTGCAAGCAGTCCCAAATTGGTGCCAGGGACCCTATACCACAAAGCCTACAGGCCTAGAAACCCAAGATCACAAGAAACACCTCTTGTCTCAGCATACCTCTCCAGATCATACACAAATGAATCTCCCACTATACATACACTAAGTCTCTGCCTCTCCCCAACACCAGCCATATTACCCTCCCTTCCTGTAAAGCACAACCTAAACACCTGATCAGCTAATCCCCAGAGTCCCATTTCCATGCCAGGCATGTTGAGAAGCCCCAGATGTTGCACACCCTGTCGGCAAACTACTTCTTCCATTTCCACTTTACTGTCTGCAGCACTCCCTCATTGGCTACTGTTAAGCAGTCACACACCCATCCACCAATCACAGCCAAGAACCCTACATCTAACTCTGTCACCACAGTTCAACACTTTAGATGTACTGTTGAACACTCAGAGTACAGATCCCATGTAATTCCAAAGCACCTCAATTAAAAAGTACTGCAAAACTCTCCAAGATTTCTGCTTCCAGATTCATCCACCTTTGCATCCATCAACACAAACTACAGCTATACATATATTGTGTACAGTACATTTGTAACTCTTTTACAAATGCATTGAACAGGGTGCCTGACACTTACCCTGCATAACCTACTCAATAAACATACTCTAATTTGTCCCATCTCATGACATCAAGTAGAAGTTACTTACAATGGTGTGTGCTTTCAAAGTTTTCTTTTGAAGCCCACTTGCATAACACTTGCAAACCACATATTTCACTTTTAGAAGAACTCTATGGGATACTTTTATGAGAAAAAAAAACATTGGGAACATTTGCACAGCAACTGCAAGTGCCAGATCCTATGTAAAACTTCAATATTTTACCACAGCATGCATGCTTGTACATGTCACCCATTCTACTGTGCAAACTGTGTTTTTCTTCTGTCCTTCTGTTTCTTTTACAACCAATTCTCCCATTAGCACACCTGCTGTAAAATGTGCTGAATGTATACAGATAACAAAAACTGCACATATGTTACAAATGATGGCAAATACATAGATTACACAATTAACAAAATGTACTGCACTTACACTTACTAATTTCAGAAGGAAAGCAAACCAATGTATGTGTACAGTGGCAACAGTGCTATCTGTAAATTGTGATGACTAAATGAAAGCAACTAGAAAGGAATTCTGCAACATACTGCAATGGCACTCATGTAGAAAGCATTTATGTGTGGGAAAGTTAGTAAAATTCCTTACACTCGTATTCTTCTTTCAAATCTGCACATCATTCTGGGCTTCTACCTTGCACTACTCCAATTCCAATGCAAGTAGTGCAGCAACAACTCACGTACTTGATAAACTACAGCCACATAGGGTATACTTACCACTGGCCCCCATACCAATGATGCCAATGCTCCCATGTCCCCATTCCTATGCAGTGCTGTTCAATTTCACACAAATACTGATTAACATTTGCCAACACCTGACTTTCCAGGCCAGCATGGCCTGTAATATCCTAATGACTATGGGAAGCTTGCAGCCAAACAAATGTTAGGAATGTAGTGCCAACCTATCTGGACCAACAGCAGTATTACAACTATATTCCTAATCTCATGCAATATCACTAACTCTGCCTCTCAACAAATCCTCCTACAATGTGTAATAATATTTTCTCCTACTGCAATTATTGTGCCATTACGACACATACCCACAAACCTCCTTCTTTCGCAATTGCAGTGAAGAACAGCCTCCTGAAACACAGACAGTCACTACTGGAAGATAAAATCCAGAAGAAACCTACTCTTTACGTCCAACAAAGTGCAGTACTGTAGTAGTATTCTTACTGTTACTCAGACAGTGCAGTGTTGCTGTATTGTAGCCTACGAAAGTCTATGCAACCCACCAGCATTTGCTTCACTCTTACTCATTGCACCTCAGCAGGTTCACTTTTGTATTCTCATGTGAACACCAGGTTCGTAACACCCACGGGTTTTGTGAAAACATTGTAATGTCCTTACTCACTCATGCACAGTACACGCTCATACATACTGAAGCAAACCTTTCACACAACAACATACACACATATCATTTTAACCTTACCAACCAGAACTAATAGCCCATTGTGCAATCGTACACCACTCTACGTATGCCTACCCTGATATTCATACTCTCATACACAGTGCAGACAAATACATTACACAGCTTTGAAACCCACACTTTCCTTTTTTCTCCAACAGACAAAAGAGAATGCCTTCCAAAAAGCAACTCCATAGAAAACAACACAAAAATAGAGCAGATAAAACTAAAATCATGCAAAATAGTCATCCGCGTCTAGCAGAGTTTGTACGAAATGTCCAAACAAAAGAGCCAATACAGTTACTCAGTGACACTAAACCAGCTAGCAGGAAAAAAAGTTTGGCCCCTCTTCCAAAATGTAAAACTACAAAGAAATGTGTTTAGAAGAATACAACTACCAGTAGCACTAGCAGTGCATCTACCAATGTTAACGTAGTCACAGCTAAGCATTCCAAAAAATTACTTTTACAAAAAATGTTCCACCACAGAGTCCTTCAGAACCTTATAAAAACAGCAGAGTAATCATGCTTAACCCTTAAACTTACCGCAGAAAAATCATCCTGGAGGCTCTCAAAGACAGTGCAATGCTCCTCAAAAAGAAATTGTTTTTATTAATTTTAAACAGAATGAAACCATTAACAAAATTAATAAGTAAACTACAAAAAGTTATTCGAAACATGTGCAATATCAACATAGATACCTGTGCTAACTTCTGTGCATGCGAGTGGATTCAGACAACCAGCACAGAGCCATATTTCAATGAAGAGGCATAGAAACAAGAGCAGAGAAACCCAATTGCCATGCATAGCAGTGGCCAAGGGTATGAAATGGTAGGCAACATAATTATGGCAGAAGAAATGCTCAATCAAAGAATATCCCCAACCAAATACAATCAACTCTCCATTCCACCGAACCAATCCGTCCTGTCTACAAATGGCTGTGCACCTCAATCTGTAACGTATGAAAACAATCCTTCAAATCTTTACATCAATTCCTCAATCACTATGTGAAAGCGAAAAAGAACATGAAAAAGTAGAAAAACATGGTCTCCTGTCCAGTGCGCAAATACACAGGACTGCAAGGCCATTCATTAGCCTGCATTTCTGGGCATGCTTGCAGAAGCACCTTCTACCACATCAAAATGTTAGCAACACACCATTCCACTATATTGAATCGTGTTCAGAGACTGTACTATGCAAAAAGTCCTGCTTTAGAACTGGAACATTTAAATCACATTATCCTATAAGGCACAGCCAAAGAACTCTTGGAAGAAATAGACCATATGCATATTTTGGAAGTGAAGAGCACTTACAAAATCCAGAAACTTTAGAAAAGCGTAGCGAACCTCACAGATGCCAACCTTCTAATACACACATACAAAAAAGAAGTAGTAAAGTTTAAAAGCACATCTGCTGAACTACCAAACTAAGTATGTTTGTGTTGTCGCATAACTTTTTATACAAAGAGCACCAAACTGTAGATTTAGCGTACAAAATAGAAGACAATGAGGAATTCCAATGGTTCCAATTAGCTCTCTGCCTTATACTAGAAAACAAATATGAAATGACTAACCCCTCCATACTTTGCACATACAGCACTGCAAAGATTGATAATAACCAAATGCCTTCACGGGCTATCACTAATAACTTGGAAATATTCCCACTTCCAAAACCGCTCCAACAGCTTAATTTGAATGAGAGCATTAAAATCCAAACAGTACACCCATTCCAAGCGATAATACCCCTTCAACCGAAAACAGCCAAGTTGCCTCCCTCTGAATTACTGAAAGGCATTCATGGTAAAGTAGTTTATTTGCCATTAGATCTCAAAGAAAATGTGCACACTCTGGGAGTGCAATGGCCAATAGATCAATCTTTGATTATCCTAGTGAATGGTCTACCTGCAAAAGACAAAGAAAATCGGCAGCAACTAGTAGACTTAAACAAAGTTAGAGAAGCCCTCCAATATCTTAAAGAGAACAATGAATACTTAAAAGAAATAAACATTGAACAAAACCTAGGAGAAGCCACCAAAATAAGTCAGGGTTCCTCGTCAACTTGCCAATTTGAACTTGTAGATCCTATTAATTCATCCAATATTTAGACCAGTATACAATTCACCCACTGCACTCCAAAGACAGCATAGACGAGCCTATAGAAACAAATGCGGCATCCCAAAGGGTCTCCAATCAGCATATTGGAAAAAAGTGTAGAAGAAAAAGCCTTTCCTCTATTCTTTCCTAGTGGAAAAGGGGGAAGGTATGATGAAAGATGCACACAAATAACAGCATCAGAATACCACTCTTTATACATGTATTCTGAAGACTCCAGATTCAGACAAAATGTTGAATACATATTTCACCTCCTGTTTGAAAGTGAACTAGCAAATCTATTTTACAGAGTTGCACACACATTGAAAACAGTTTCCACATTTTTAAACATGTCTGCTATGCAACTACTTCAAAAGGTGCAGACAAAGATGGTGTTTTACAGTCAAGTATCATAAATCTCTTGGCAAATATGTGTGGTACAAAAGAATATTGGTTCTGACGTCACGCAGATGTACGGTTTATGCTACACAACCTTGGCCCACCCTCATGGTTTGTCACTTTAAGTTGTGCAGATTATTTATGTTACAACTTGCACGATTTCTTATGCATAGAAAATGAAAACAAGCAGGGATAGATATGAAAACACCAGTAGAACTGTGCTCTCTTGACCCTGTAAATGTGTCAAGGTACTTCCATCACTGCTTTACTGCCATGCTGCACTTCATCTGTAATAATACAATTCCTCCCCTCGGAGAAGAGCAAAACTTCTTTTGGAGAAAAAAATATCAATCCAGAGGAGCACCACACATCCACCTGCATCTCTGGATAAAAGATTATCCTAAATTTGGTCAGGACAGTGATGCCACTGTTTTGCAGTTCATTCACAAATATGTCACTTGCAAAATCCCTTTATAGGGCGCACACAGTGAGCTACATGCACACATTGTGTGCTTCAAAGAAATAAATGTTGCAATTATTGTCGATGCAGATATAAAAACAAAGGCACATACTGCACCAAATGCCGCTTTGGTTTCCCTAAACCAGTTTCAGCAAAAGGACAAGTAAACAGCTTCATGTCTTCTGTTAGACACAGTGTGAAAGGCAAATCACCTAAGAACACATACTGCATTAAAAGAAGTGAAGCATCAAAGAACATCAATGATTACAATGCAATAATTGCCCTCTTGTGCAATGCAAACATAGATGTGCAGTACATTGAAGACAATTCCATTACTGTTGCACTTGTCACAGCCTACTTAACCAAAGTTGAGAAATCAGAGCTGAAAGACCTCTGGGATGGCATATCATCTGACAAAACACTGTCACAAAAATTATACAGTGTTGGCATAAAAATGCTCTCCCATAGAGAATGTGATTGCTATGAAGCTGCAGACCGTTTAACTGGCACAGCCTTATATGGGAAATCTGAACACATGGCTGCATGGCTGCCTCCAAACTGGGCTCCTTTACCGGGTTCCTGCAATGGGGATTTACCGCGTCATTCCGACATAGGAGGACCATGTAAGTCCTGCTTGCAGGAACCATTCCTCATTCCCATTTGAGCCCCCATAGGGCTCAATGGGAATGGGGACGGAGGTAACAACGGGCACATTATAAGTGTCCCGTTGTTGCATCCCTCTTCCCCTCGCGGGACCGGAAAAGATGTCTGGTTTTACCAGACGTCTGATCCGGGTACCGCAAAGGGAACCTTGTAATACGTGCTCCCGGAATGAAGGGGGCCAGTCCCGTACCGGCCCCCTTCATTCTGGGAGTGCAAGGGTCATAATGAGGCCCATAGTCTGGCTAAGACTGGGTCCTGCTGCATCCAGAAAAAGAGTGCTCAAATCGTACCCAGACATTGACACAATAGCCAAAAATGATCCCAACAGAGAGAACATTTTGAAAAACAATGTATTGGGAACATACTACCCAAACAGGAGTACTGCTTTGGAAAACATGTGTCTATACCACATAGCCCAACATTTCTCCTACAAGAATAATATTAAACCATATGAGAGAAAAGGTAAATACATAGTCAAAATTGTGAAGGCAGCCTGGTTAAACTTGCCAAACCCAGCCTGATTAACCATATGAAGCTATAATTTACAGTAAATCTTCTCTTACAGGAAGCCAAGAACCACTTAGAGAGCCACTAATAGTAAATGAAGCAAAATTAGCCATGACTGAAGTAGAAAACACTGTGTTTCAGCATGAGGAATTATGAACAATACTTTGCTCTACTGAAATCACAACTGAATGATGAACAGCGTAGCATTTTCATGTACGTAACTAAAGAAATTGAACATGGTGTGGAGCACAAAACTAAAACTTTTAGCTGTCAAAAGTATTAACTTGTACTCCTGTATGTAAGTGGTGAAGCTGGTTCATGCAAAATATTCTTAATAAAAATCTTCAGCAAGTTCCTACAAAAAGTAACAAACACCAAGCTTCCAGCTGTTGTAACTGCCCCCACAGGTTTAGCTGCCTACAACATAGGTAGTGTTACTTTACACCGATGGCTGCTTCTTCCAGTAGAACACCAAAACAAATTAGAGTGCTACAAACTTTCAACAGAAGCTACATTGGAGCTACGCAGAATTCTCAAACAAATGAAAATGCTCCTAATAGATGAGCTGAGTATGGTTTCCAACCTAATGTTGGCTTTGATTCACCTCAGATTGCAAGAGGTCCTTAAGATGAACTACAAACAACTCTTTGGAGCGAAACATGTTACTGTATTCGGAGATCTTCTTCAATGAACACCAGTGAAAGGTGAACCTATTTTTAAAACCTTAGGACACACATTGTGCCATAACACAGTTGGCAGCATAGGAAAGGTAAATCTGTGGCAACATTTCCAATACAGAGAACTAACTGAAAACATGTGTCAGTCTGCAGACCTCAACTATGCCTACATTTTGAAAAGCATTTTGGATTGGTATGTGTTCTAAGTCTATATTAAATAGCAGACTCATCCATGACCTATACAGGCATAACACATTGATACTAATGTTATGGAACAATTAGCACACAAAATTGTAAAATGTATGTCCTTAAGGCCAACCCTAGCAAGCTGTGCACAATTCAATGAAACAATGTTGAAAAAAGAAATGCAACCAATGGTGCAAATTAACTCCACAGACAAAGTGGAAGTGCACGGTATGACACTGCCTATGTGTCAACAAGCCACAGCACAACTAAATAGCTTAGAAAAGAAAACTATATCGCCAACACAGCTGGTTTGGAGAAAATGTTAACATTGTGTTTAAAGTGTGGAGTAATACTAAAGCATAACCTTATCGTGGAGCAAGTTTTAGTTAATGGAGCATTTGGTACAGTTGTTGGCTTCCAGACATATCCACGTGACAACAACATTCAGTATGTTAACATCCACTTTGACAAACATTCAGAAGTTAAAAGGATAGGACGCTCAACAGCTGTATTCCTTCTTTTCAAAGACATGTTTGTATGCAGAGATCAGTTTTCTCTGTCTCTTGCATATGCAGCCACTATTCATAAATCGCAAGGTCTAACCCTGGATCAGGCATTGATTGACATTGGCAGCAAGTCAAAGAGAAGGCATGAGTTACGTAGCACTGCCACGCCTACATACACTTGAAGGACTATTTCTAGTAAATGTTGATACAAACAAAGCCAAGGCTGACATTCCTTGTATTGTAAAGTACAACAGACTACGTGCACTCTATACACCCCATCTCAATATGAACCCTGTTCCTCAAAAATGAAAACTTGGTAAAAGAAAATGAGTGCAAACACAACTTATAAGAGATCTCCCAACATTACCACTAAAGATATAAAGTGGCTACTCCATTATATAGCACAACCACAGAAGGATGTAGTGAAAAGGCAAATGCACATCCAACTGCATAAACAAAGAGAAGTATCTCTTCAAAAAATGCAAGTGGAGTTCCAGCAAATCATTGAGACACCGAACTGTTTGGTCAATTCAAGTTGACCATCACAACTGGTGTAAATTGCTATGCAAATGTAGAAATGTATGTTCTATTCCAATTGCCACCAATTGTTGAAAACATTAACTTGAACAGCGCAGACCATTTGTGTTTGCAAATGCTACTCCATAGAAATGCAACAAACAATCCTTACAACACTTACAGTGTCTCAGGAATAAGGCAGGAATTGGACTACTGTGCGGGAATTGTGAGATTCACCATAACACACAAGAAGATCCCCAAAAATAATTAAATCTTCCAGATTTCATACATTTGGAAACAAACATGCACTCTCTGTAGTCATGTGGCACAGGAGCAAGTCCCAAATGAGCACTTTGTGTATGTATCTATACCTTACTGTGAATCCATTCCATTTCTGCAGCTGGTGCAGAATGCAAATTATGGCATAGTATGTACTACTAGCAATTCAGACAATCGTTCCACCTTACACATGAACTCACATAGCCAATATAGAATAGTAATGCTTTTTAAGATAGAACACAGATGGTACCAAAAATAACAGCAAGTGTAATAGCTTCACACACGAGCAAGTATCGCTTGGCAAGAACACCTTCACAACAGTAGGCATAATCTACCACAGGGGTGCCACAACCAGTGCAGGTTACTTGCATTTTTTAATGTACTGCATACATTAAAAAGAAATGTGGGTGGTTTGAATGCAATGCTACTCCCATTACTCTGAAGCAGAGATTACCAGCAAAGCTTGCAAATGCCTACTTAATAATCCTAAAACCAAAATGTACTCAATGACCTACAAAAGTAGCACAGCCTACTCCCAATAGCCAACAAAAGGTATGTTACAGCAAATGAAAAATATCCTTCTCTCCTGTGAAACTGTAACAACTTAGCATGCACCAACTGGCCCATGAGTACATCAGTTGCACTGCTATACAGTTATTTCCCCAATGACCCAATGATTATAGGCACACAAACAGCAACTGTGGAAAACACACACTAACATTGTTTCACCCATTGTACTTAAAAAGATAAGTACTGAGTTTGAGGATCTGCAAACTGTCTTCATTAACCTGTAAAACTATCAACTGTTAGAATAAGCCAGCGGCTGTCTAACTGTGCCCATACTTCTGCAATGAATATGCAACTGCATCTAACTGCACCCATAATACTACAATGGCACTTGGCAATAGTGGACAATAGAAATCCGCCAACAAGAATGAAAGTGCTTGAAAACATATCCTGCAAAACTATGAAACTGTAAACAGTTAGAATATGCCAACTGGTATTTAACTGTAACCATAATACTGCAATATTACTTCCCATTATTGCACAATTTAAAAGCCAACAGCAAAAATGAAAGTTCTTCTGAGGAAGTCCTTCAAGACTTATTAAGTAACAAGAGCCAGAATACGCCAACTGGTATCTCAGTACACCCATAGTACTACAATGTTACTTCCAGCGGTAAACTGCTAAAATTAACCTTCAACAATGAAACTGCTACAAAACATACCCTCAAGAACTGTCAAACTAGCAACAGTTAGAATACATGAACAGGTATCTAATTGCCCCCACAATACTGCAACATTAGTTCTCATTAGTACAGTACTTAGAAAACACCAACAGCAATCAAACGGCATAAACAGATACTGTTGAAAAGTGGAAATGGATAAACAGTTACAATACGCCAACTGGTATCTAACTACAACCATACCACCACCACTTGTGAAAAGCAGAACACATACACCATTTCATTTCTTCCTACTGCCACAGCGCTTATATCAGCAAGACCACATAGATGTGCACCTTAACATTCCTGTAAGTACTGCACACTTCAATGAAACATAGTGTGCCATGCAACACCAAATACATGTACTTGTTTTTTTTAAAATCCTGCCTGGATTTTTTTTCCCAAAGACCCAATAATTATGCAACCAAACACAGGAACTGAGCACATTGCACAGTACACTTGTTTGAAGCATACTACTTGTAATGTACTAATTATGAAGATCCACATAGTACATGAATGTCTGAAATTGTGTACAGTACATTATAAAGTACATTCCCTAACATGATATGCTTTTCTTTTTTATCAAGACATTTAAACACATATTTCTCCTGCATTTTCACATGCAACAAAGAAAATGTGTGCCCACAGTGGCACAATATTGAAATGTGCTATTTCCACTTCAATGGTATTCTGTCACAGTGTTCCAAATAGTATTCAGTGCCTCACTAATATGTACAGTGAGTATACACTTATTGGGGTCATGTTTCTTTATAATGGAAACATTGCATTTCTATAAACATGTTTCTGCAATGCTTATGCCAGTGTCCACTTTCTTGGGTGCATTGTCGTATTATGATGTGGTGGTTGTGGCCAGCCCCTAGACTCTTGGGTGCATGACCTACGGCCTACCGCCTCTGGCCATGCACCCAAGAGTCTAGGGGCTGGCTACAACCACCACTGCATAATACGGCCATGCACCCAAGAATCTGGCCAGTGGCCACAACCCACAAACATAACACAGGCAGCCAAGGCCCTGTTCAATTCTGTACACATACTATTATTCTTCTTGCAAGCAGTGGGCAAACTATCAGGCACCCACAAATCTAGGAGCAGACCACAACCATCACAGCATAATGCAGCCATACACATATGATTCTAGCCAGTTCCCATGACCTACACACATAAGCCAGCCGGCAGAGGCCCTGTCCACTCCTGTATACATACTACTCCAGTTCTTGCAACTAGTGGACAGACTCTCATGCACCCAAACGCCTAGGGACAGGCCATAACCATCACAGCGTAACACAGCCATGCACCCAATAATCTGGCCAGTGACCGCAACCCACTCAAGAGTCCAGTGGCTGGCCACAACCACCACAGCGTAACACAACCATGTACCCACACATCAGACCAGTGGCCAGTGGCCACAACCCACACACATATGCCAGCCGCCCGATACCCTGTCCACTGCTGTACACGTACTATTACAGTTATTTCAATCAGTGGGCAGACTCTTGGGTGCATGCCCTCCAGCCATGAACCCGTGAGTCTATGGGCAGGCCACAACCACCACAGCATAAAACAGCCATGCACCCAAGAATCTGGCCAGTGACCATAACCCACACACAAAATCCAGCCATCCGCGGCCCTGTCCACTTCTGTACACATACTATTACACTACTTGCAGCCAGTGCACTGAGACTCACGGGTCCATGGCATCCAGCCATGTCCTCCAGACATGCAACAAAGAGTCTAGTGGCTTGCCACAGCCACCACAGCATAATACAGCCATGCTCTCAAGAATGTGGCCAGTGGCCAAAACCCACACACATAAGCCAGCCACCAGAGGCCTTGTCCACTTCTGTACACATACTATTGCAGTACTTGCAACTAATGAGTAGACTCTTGGGTGTATGGCCTCCGGCCATGCACCCAAGATTCTAGGGGCAGGCCACAACCACCACAGCATAATACAGCCATGCACCCAAGAATCTGCCGGTGACTGCAACCCACACACATTATCCAGCTGCCGAGGCCCTGTTCACTTCTGTGCACATACTATTACAATACTTGCAGCCAGTGGGCAGACTCTTGGGTGCAGGGCCTCTGGTCATGCACCAAAACATCTAGGGGCAGATCACAGCCAACACTGCATAATACAAACCTGCACCCAACAATCTGGACAGTGACTACAACCCTCACACATAAGCCAGCCACCCAAGGGCCTGGCCACTTCTGTATACATACTATTACAGTACGTGCAGCAAGTAAGCAGACTCTGGCACCCAAGACTCCAGGGGCTGGCTACTACCAACACAGCATAATACGAGCATGCACCCAACAATCTGGCTGTCACCACAGCCCACACACATAAGCCAGCCACCTGAGCCCCTGTCCACTTCTGTACACATACTATTACAGTACTTGCAGCCAGTGGGCACACTCTTGGGTGCATGGCCTCAGGCAATGCTCCCAATAGTCTAGTGGTTGGCCACAACTACCGTAGCATAATAAAGCATGCACCCAAGAATCTGGCCACTGCACACAACCCACACAGGTAAGCCAGAGGCCCTGTCCACTTCTGTACACATACGATTACAGTAATTGCAGTCAATGTGCAGACTCTTGCACCCAAGACTCTAGGGGCAGGCCAGAACCAACACAGCATGAAACAACCATGTACCCAACAATCTGGCCAGTCACCACAACCCACACACATAAGCCAGCCGCCCGAGGCCCTGTCCACTTCTGTACACATCCTATTACAGTAGTTGCAGTCATTATGCAGACTCTTGGGTGCAAGACTCTAGGGACAAGCAACAACCAACACAGCATAATACGCCCATGCACCCAATAATCTGGCCAGTGATGTGGGATGTATTAACCCACTTATGCTCTGCCCAGTGGCATCACTGTGTGCTGATGGTGCAAAATCATCAAAATGGCCGCAAAACCCCTATGCACGCTGAAACCTATGAAAATTGTGCTCTACAAACCACAAAAAGATGGCTGCCAAATCTACCATGCATGTTGTCAGGTGCTGGAAAGGAGACCTCACTCCTGAAACATGTCACTGGGCTGCCCAACCAGTAAAAATGAAGACTGCCTGAAAAGCAGTGCTTGCTGAAAGAAATCTGGAATCATTGTGAAATTGCAATATCCTGGAAAGCTGAATTGGTCATCAAAACACCCACAGCACAAGTTTGCCTGCCTGTGGGATCTGTCAAAATCTGGACGCAGTACCAGCGGCCGCCTGAAAGTTTGTTTCAAAAGCCTGCATTAAAACTGTAAACTTGTACCATTGTAATTTAATGTCTGAAATCTAAGTGGCCTGTTATCAAGAGTAACTCAGGTTGTAACTATTTAAACTTCATGGTTTATATTCTGGAATCAGTGTTCTAGCTGCTTGTTTTAAAATAACAAGTTTATTTAAACAAAGAAAATTGCAACAAAATTTACATTTAAAATTAAGCCTGACTCCAAACCAAACCACAAACAACTTCCCCCACAGGGGCCACGCACCTCCCTTCTGCTCTCTAGACCAGGAACTCACACACTTGTGTTGATTAAGAGGGGAGGGGATCTTGGGCTGCTGTAGGAAGAGCACAATGGACTTCCTCCAAGGCAAGGAGATGCTAATCAGGAAGGATCGTAAATGGCCTCTGCCAGAAGGAAGGGGGCGGAGATTGCTTCTGAGCTGCAGGAAGGAGAAGGAGGCGGGGACAGACAAACATTTGTTGATTCACAATGGACAAAAAGCACATTTCTAAAAAGACTGATAATTTACTGTGTACAATTGTAAAAAATATGTAAACCCCCGACTTCTGAACCTAATTTTTGGCTGTACATTTTAAGAGCAGCCAGTGCTATGTTCTGGGAAGTAACTGTAGAAATTGTGGTTTTATACCAAATGTAATTATGTCAAAAGCATGAAACTTCACACGTGTATGCCCAGATACAATGCACACAGTTGTACACATATTTGGACAAACTAGATATTGTGTTCCGGCCCAAAAGGTCAGAATTCTGTCAAAAGCCGACACAAGATCCTACAATGACGGGGCTTGGAAGAGCATTTGCTTCACAAAATATGTGATCTAGATATGATATTGTTATAAAGTTTGCAACATTGTAAATATGTATTATACTAAAAGTAGATTTCATGTTTAAAAGCCAAGGGGTATTCTCTGACTCATAAACCCACATCATCATGGTGACACCCTGTTTTCTCCTCCAATCAAGGAAGAGGGGAGATTCTAACCTATAGTCAGCCAAGGGGGCGTGCTTAAGAAAATTCAGCATAGACACCCCTTTACCAAATGCATAAAAAGAGACAGCTGAGGACTTAGAAAGACACACAGATTCACCCACCAACCGATTCCCGGGGAAGAACCCTGAAGGAGATCCACCCATATTCCTTGCTCCAGACTCCAGAAATTTGGCAAAGCAGAAAGGCCCACTCTATAGCTGGACCATTCTCAGCTAGGCCTTAAACTTCTAGAACCAGAATCCCACAAACTTAAAGGGGAACATCAAAGAAAACAGCCGGGCTGTGCTGGAACTGCTAATTATCTGCAGAACCAGGGAAGATTTAACCCAATCCTGTGCCTTGCTGTGCTGTGCTGTGCTGATCCTGTCCAGTCCTGTCGTGCGGTGACCAGAGCACCTTGCTGATTGTAGACCCTGTCCCGTCTGGTGTGCCCAGCAGAATTCCTGTCCAGAAATCTTGACTGACCAGAATTCCTGAAGGTTCTGTTCAAATATATAGTTATTATCCAGAATATAGAACTGTGTACCTAGCCCAGGTACTGTCCATAGCAATCCCTATCCAAATCCATCCTATCTTGTTTTCAGAACTGCATGGTTAGAAATATTTTGAATTGCCTGAACTCTTTATCTTACTACCTTCCTTCTGTAATAGTATTGTTAAACATATCTTTGCGCTGATATATTTCATCTGAAGAAGGCAAGCTCCTCGGCAGGCAAAAACTTGATCCAGAGGTGTCCTGGTCTAGTGGCTGTACTCCCCTGTAGTATTTGCTTCTTTATAGTCTGACCCTAGTGTAAAGAAATCCTGTTTGTCTTATGAAAGCGCATCCCTGTTTTCTCATTTTGGTGCACATTTGAAAAAAAAACGACCTCCAGTAAAACGTCCATAACTTCCTCAGATTTTATGCTAGAAACTTAATTTAAATGTCTGCTTGTAGCTAACATCCTAAGCGTTGCATAGAATTAAAAAGCACATCTCAAATCCATATAAGTCTCCCGCGATTGTGATTACCGCACACAGAAAAGTTTGCCACAAATGTTCATTTTGGCAAAATATTACACATGTAAAATAGCTTTTCATTGCACCGACCTCACATTTCAGTTTGCACATTGCTTATTGGTGTCAAATCATTGCTAGTGTTTGTCTGCAACCATATAAAGTGGCTCCCATTAGAATTTAAACAATTTCAGTCATTTAAACCATATTTAGTGGTTTACCTATTCCATTCAAAGCCACCTTTAAAACCATTTTGACAGTTTGCCAATCAATTCTTTTTCTCTCTTGTGTTTGCTGGGGGAAATTGGGATTGACATTGTATTTGAATTCTGCATTCCTGAAACCTGTTCTCTCTCCTATCTCTCTACATTGCATATTGGGGGGTTGAGGGGTGTTCAGGGGGAGTGTTCAGGGGTGTTCAAAGAGTAACCAAATTGCTATTCGATCTGAACACACACGCACAAAAGTATTAGTGCCGTGCTGTCTTGTTTTTGCTCATTATCACTCCTTGTGATTAAATAGATTGCTTAGTGTGACATCACCCCATTGGTGATTATTGTATCCCCATTAGGAATAGTGTGATTATATTGTGAATACATAAATCAATATTTTAACTTTACAAACCAGCCTGATTCCTGGTTCAGTGTGACCGGGGGGGCGGGGGCTTCCAAGAGAGGAGCGTGATATAGGTGGTACATCGCTCAGAATAAAAGACCTTTTAGACACAAATAAATAAATAAGGATTTCAGTTGTGCATTACACGCTACACACATAAACCAACTGCCCGAGTCCCTGTCCACTGCTGTACGCATATTATTACATTACTTGCAGCCAGTGGACAGACTCTTGGGTGCATGCAACCATGAGTCTAGTGACCACCCATAACCACTGCAGCATAATACAGCCATGCACCGAAGAATCTGGCCACTGGCCATAACCCACACACATAGGCCAGCTGCCAGAGGCCCTGTCCACTTCTGTACACATTTTACTACCGTACTTGTAGTCCATGTGCAGACTCTTGGGTGCTTCCGGCCATTCACCGAAGAGTCCAGTGGCATGCCACAACTAACACAACATATTACAGCCTATACAAACATCCTCATATCATCTACATTCCACTCCCCTACCGTAATGAAGCCTCACTACATTCACCAGACAAGCTGCCCACCGAAGGACCAGTCCGCCGATTACCACAGTGTCTGCGGACTGCCACGGACACCACACAGTCTTCTTCCACCTAAACAAATACATCATATGAACCATCTTTCACTTCCCCACCCTTCCCAGCCCCTCTTCCCAACACCAAATGCCCCAAAACATGTTTCTCAGCCCTGTTTGCTACCGGGCTATCTGCAGATATCCACAGATACAACATGGCGGGTGTTTCAGAAAAATATGATGCACATCACACTTTCCACCAGTCAATCAGCGTACGTGTTGGATGTCCGCAGACATCATGCTGCCCTCCGGACCAATCGGAGTCCTGTTCGTCGAGCGAACATGGAACGGGCCTATGAAGCGGACCCAGATACCACAAATGTTTTGTGACCTACATTTTTCCTGTTTTAAAAAAAACTACTGGACGGATTTCGACCAAATGTACAAAAGCACACTTTCGGGACAAAGCCGCTGCGCCTGCCACAAATCTGGTAAAAATCCGTCCAGCGGTTTCGGCTGTAGGCATGAGCAAAATTGTTTTTCATTGAGCCCAAGGGGGAAAAAATTGGGGTACCCCCACCCTACAACTTTGCCCCCCCTTCATGAAACCTCACCAAACATGCAAAAAAAATCTGAGTGGTCCATATACTTTATTTGAAATGTTTGGTAAGGATTCGTCCAGAGGGAGTGAAGTTATAAGCTGCCCAAAAAGTGCTCTTCCTATAAGTTGAGCAACTTAACCATAACTACACAGCCACTACTGCAAAGAGTGCTTTTGTAAATTTGGTGTAAATCTGTCCAGTAGTTTTCTTTAAAATGGGCTAAACGTAAATCAAAGAAATTAGTGATATCTGGGTTCGGTCCGCAGACCCATTTCCCTTTTTGGTTTGCGGACAGTCATCTGATTGAAATATCCGGTGATGTGAAGTCTGTGGACATCGGGCATGACCGCTGATGTATAGGGAAAAGCGTGAAAGACGCCAATTTTCTTGAAAGCCCACCATGGTGGCTTCACAGACTTTTTCCGATGTCTGCGGACACCGCGGTAGAAAAAAAACCCTCAATATTGCACCTGTCAAACTTAACAAACTATCTATGGGAAGGTGGGGGGTGATGAGGAGGAGATGGGATATGGCCATAAGAAGCCAAAACATTGGTGTTTTTTATTCCCCGAAAGTCTGCAAACACTCCAGATGTCCTAGCCTAGAGGACAACTTGATGTCAGCGGACATCAGATACGCCCACTGATTGGATGGTGAAAAGCCTGAAGTGCGTCAGATTTTTGGAAAAGCCTGCCACATTGCGCTAAAATCATCAACAAACAACATTGCACTTGTCAAACCTATCAAAGAATATCTGGGGGTTGAGGGGTGATGAGGATGGGATATGGTGGTAAGAAGCCATAAAACAGGTGTTTTTCATCAACGAAAGCTGTTCGTGAACACTTCAGATGTTCGGGGACATCTCTACCTATTTCTGCATTACAGGGTTGGTGAAAAGGCAGTTTTGGGATGGCTTATGAGTTTGTCGCCACTCAATGAAACTGCATGTAATTTTTGAATTTCTTTTCTAGACCTAATTCTAAATAGTTTGCAAATTTTTGTGGGATTCTGTCAAGAGGGGGCCCCAAAATATTGTAAAGGTTTATAAATGTGGTGCCATTTGATGTATCTGCACAACAGTTGGCAAAACGATTTTGAATCTAGATATAAATGGTTTTGCAAAGTTTGATGGGATTCTGTCAAGAGGGGACAAAATTAGAGGGAGGGTCCACACATTATCTGAAAGAATTTTGGAAACGCCCGCCCGACCTCCATGTTGGAACCGCGGACATCGCAGAAAAACATATTAAAAAACACAACATTGCACTTGTCAAACTTATCAAACAATCTCTGGCGAGCTGAGGGGTGATGATGTTGGGATTGGATATGGCCGTAAGAAGCCAAGAAATGTGTGTTTTTCACACCTGAAGTCCGTGAACAGTCTGGATGTTAAGTTGCAGTCCTGTGATGTTCACAAACACTTCAGATGTTCGGGGACATCTATGCATATTTCTGCATTACAGGGTTGATGAAAAGCAGTTTTTCGATGGCTTATAACTTTGGCACCACTCAATGACTATTGTATGTACATACATTTTGACGCTTTTGAAAAAATAAAACATGGGCGGATTTCCAGTAAACTTATATAAGGAGCATTGGCAAGGACCTTAAAGCATGGTTTTACAAATGTGCCCCTTTTTTATTTTTTGACGTGTCATAATGTAGTTAAAAAAAAATGTGATTTTCTTTGGTGACTGAGGTATAGCCCGTGGCCATGGGAAGTGACCAGATTGTCCGGGTCATGGCATAAGGTCATGACCCGTACAATGTGGCTACTGGCCATGACCACAAGGGATGACAAAGGGGTTAAAGTGGCTATGTCGACCTGGGACCGGCTATGTGGTAAAGTTATTCAAATGTGGAATAGGTTAGAAAGGGAACAAAAATGGTGCTTGTGGTAATATGGTCATAGGGTTCTCTCTTCGACTTCTGCAGACTACCATGGAAAGGGAAGAGGGGCTCTGTACAGAGCCCCGCCTTCCCCTTCCATGTTGCCATCTTGGAAAAGAATGTTCCTTCCTACAGCGAGATGCAGCAGGTGTCCCGGTGTATGAAGTAAAATCCTTTATTTTTTTTAGCAACCCGTGTTACCCCTCTGGGAACCTGGGGTGCTAATGGTCTTCATCCCCCATTTCAGGGGCTGGAACAGGGATAACGGTCCAGAGCCCTCATTATCTGCCCTTGCTTTGTTTGGGCCAATAACTTGGGCTGCCAGGCCATTATCCTGCCTTCCAATCCCTGGAACATTAGATGAACGCCACATTTTCCATTAGCATAACACAAAATTATAATGGAAATGTTGGAAAATCTTATTGAATTTATGTACTTTAATGAGAAAAGTAAAGTAGATGGAGTCTATAAGATTTTTTTAGTTCTATTTTTTAACTGGGAAAGGTGGTTCCTAAAGGAACCTTCCTTTTGTTGTTGTTTGATGTATTATTTTTTATTGCAGGAGAGATTAAAACATAAGGCAGGGAAATGAGGGAAGAGGCAACTAGCACAAATATGGAGGGGCAGGTGGACAGGGGAAGAAGTTGTGCATGTGTTACTTCTATGGTATGGGGCAGTGTTTCTCATGCTCCTTGATTACAGCTTCCAAAGTACTTCGAAATGGCTTGCCACTACAGAGTGGTGTGTTGCAGTATATACAGAGGACTGTGGTCTTTGAAAGATATGGAACAATAGTCTTTTATTGCTTGCAAGGTAGCTGCTGAGATTTTGTGTCCCACAGAAGTAGGCTTTGTGGTTACAGTATTGGTTGAGAAGATGAGGTGAGGGAATACACCCTTCTACTTGCTTAGAAAGGAACAATCTTTCTGAGAGCATTGAGGTGGTTGGATTTGGTATGGCGGTGCATGGAGGTGGTCCCGTAGGTGTACTGTCCAGGTAATCCGCGACTGGGTACCACTCAGTGCATTTCACTTAGGTAGCTTTAGCCTTTCCCAACAGTGGTAAAGAACTGCCACATCTATGATTCTCTCTGGGTGCTAGAGGTAGGCACTTCCTCTGCCTCACCGTCTTGGTCCTCTTCATTGTCTTTGGAAATAATGCGCTATTGTTGTTATGTGGATCCTCCAGCTATTGGTGGTGGTGGTTCTTGGGGAGGAGGATGGCATTAGTCAATGCCATTTTAAAGATAAATAGCAGCTTTGCTAATATTCTTCAAAGTATGTGCTTTGTCCTAGATTGGTAATGGATACTGAGTAAGTTTAGGTGTAGGAGCTGTGCAAAAATCCATTTTGAGCTTAGAAGTTCCTAGATTGGTAGAAAATTGAGTTCTGAACTGTCCTCGAAGCACGGACCTGATCGCGAAATGTGAAGCAGGTCTCAAACACACAATTAATTTGTATACATGAAGATAAACTTTAATGTTATTAACATTTTCTGATGATGCTGTTTCTTTCTTCCTTACTTTTGTTTCCCTGTATGTGCCTCTGATTTGTATGTATTGTGTGTCTTCATATGTATGGTTTGTACTAGCACAAGTGTGTACCAAGTCTTGAACTGTTAGCTAGTTATAACATGTTTAACATTACTCAAAACTCTGATAAGGTAGCATTCATTATTGTACTATCCAAAATTACAAGATTATACATGTTACATATACTTCTATGGTGCATACTGGAGCCATTGCCTATGTTTATGTATGATTAGGTTCCTGTATTAACAACAACACTCCAATACAATATAGTTTAGATCAGTACATTCTTTAATAGATTAAGTGGTTCATGATAGGTCTCCCGATCACCCCTGACATCTTGTTACCAACATTATAAACACCAACCCTTGTCGAGACTTTTAATCAAAATTAATTTCACGTGTGATGTCATCAATGACATTTGTGATGTCATCTTTGATGTCCTGGGTGTTAGTCTTAGCAGTGCACAGTGGTGGCGTGAGTTATGGTTGCTTAGCTTACCATAACTGGCGAATTTCAGGGGGTTTTCGGTTTTACTTGGAACCATAATGTCCCTTTAACAAAGTTTTTGTTACTGAATTTCATAGTTTTTAGTAGGGCAACTTAACCATAACTTCCCTTTAACAAAGTTTTTTACTGAATTCTTAGGTTTTTAGTAGCACAACTTAACCATAATATCCCTGACTTTATATACATGTAACATAGAACATACTGAACCCCCAGCTAGTGATTTTGATGTCCGCGGACCCTGCTTATGTCCGCGGACAGATGGGGACAAGAGCAACACTACCCAAAAACTCAGGGGGTATCTTAAATTGTTATATCATGGCATATGTACACTGCACCAGTTTAAAAACCGGCACACAAACACATTATATGTAGTAATAAATAAGAAGTGTAACCTATATATGTACACATCAACCATCCATTTAAATACCGTACTAAAATGAATATACCAAAAGAAGAAAGATAGGCTTCCAACATAATTACCTCATAGAAACTGCACAACTAGGAGCAAGAGCAGAGCTACAAACCAGTAAGAACATAACTTACTAGAAGCTAATAAGTGTACTTCATTTTTCTTATATATTTCAAAAATGTCTGTATTAAATATAATAAAAGTCATATATTTTTCTTTTCTCACAGAAATGGCCAGTATTTTGGAGTGGATTGAGGAGAATTTCCCACGTGAGGAAATGTCTGAAGATAGTGAGATTAATGGTAGACACTTCTCTATATAAGCCAATTAATAAGCATTACTTTATGTACACATTACATATATATCTATTTTTTTTTACAGACCATGCAAACATTGAAAATAGTACACCAAAAGATATATTGGATAAGACTCTCCAGCGCATGGAAGGAAAAATTGACATGCTCATGGCAAATTTCAACAATTTAAAAAACTTCGTGGAGGACCACATAAAAGAAAAAAATAGATACCATTGTCCCACATGTACCTGTGCCCCTCTCCATATCCCAGTCAATTATCCCCAAACCCTCTCCACGAAGAAAAACGTTTTGATGAGACTTCCATCCCTTCATCTCCTCCTATCAATCCTCTTGAAACCCCTAATTCTCCTGTGTTTGTCTCAGTTTCTGATTCCCTTTCTCTTTCATAAATGTTTCATCTATATATAATAAAGCAAAAATATTATATGTGTCCTAATTCAGTTCGTTTTTGTGTTTTTTTTTTTTTTAAAGCAGTTGAGGTGTCCGCTGACAGCACGGGTGTCCGGGATGTCCATAATGAAATGAAAATGGGGGCGTCCTAAGGACACTATACCTGTCCGTACTGTTCGCAGGCAAGTTGAAACTGTTCTAAGAACACAAGAGGTGTCCGGGATGTCCACAATTAACCAAAATGGAGGTGTCCCAAGGACACTATACCTGTCCGTATTGTTTGCAGGCAAGTTGAAACCGTTCTAAGAACACACTCGCTGTCCTGGATGTCTGCAATTAAACAAAATGGAGGTATCCTAAGAACACTATACCTGTCCGTACTGTTTGCAGGCAAGTTGAAACTGTTCTAAGAACACAAGAGGTGTCCGGGATGTCCACAATTAACCAAAATGGAGGTGCCCTAAGGACACTACACCTGTCCGTACTGTTCGCAGGCAAGTTGAAACTGTTCTAAGAACACAAGAGGTGTCCGGGATGTCCAAAATTAACCAAAATGGAGGTGTCCTAAGGACACTATACCTGTCCGTAATGTTCGCAGGCAAGTTGAAACTGTTCTAAGAACACAAGGGGTGTCTGAGCTGTCCACAATTAACCAAAATGGAGGTGTCCTAAGGACACTATACCTGTCCGTATTGTTTGCAGGCAAGTTGAAACCGTTCTAAGCACACACTCGCTGTCCAGGATGTCTGCAATTAAACAAAATGGAGGTGTCCTAAGGACACTATACCTGTCCGTAATGTTCGCAGGCAAGTTGAAACTGTTCTAAGAACACACTCAGTGCCCGGGATGTCCGCAATTAACCAAAATGGAGGTGTCCTAAGGACACTATACATGTCCGTATTGTTCGCAGGCAAGTTGAAACTGTTCTAAGAACACAATTGGTGTCTGGGATGTCCTATTAACAAAAATGTAGGTGTTCTAGGGACACTATACCTGTCCGTACTGCCTAAAGAACATCTATGCACATGCGCACCACACCCGTATGTTCTCCAAACATTGCGTCTGTCCGTTACTGTTCGCGTCGCTTGTGTCGCACTTTTAATTAATTTCAGGACCCGAACACTGTCCGTAGAACAACCGCGCGCATGCGCACAACCGGTCCCGTGCATTTGATGTCCTGCGGACATCTGTTCCCTTCGCGGACATGTTCGCGACGCCATCATGTGACCGCACCCACGGTGAGCGTGTGTCCTGAATTGCGGACACTGTCCGGGTCCCCGAACATTTTAAAAGTACCTTTTTGTATCTTATACTGAACATGCACCATAGAACATGTCCTAGACAATAACCTTGATTTTCTACATACTTTTTAGAACTTTCTGAGCCCTTTTGGGGTGTTCGTTCTGTCCGTGGACAGAGCGGGTGTCCCCGAACCGCGCACCAGCACCCCTATAAAAGGCCACACCCCAGAGCTCAT
Source organism: Ambystoma mexicanum (assembly GCF_040938575.1). Lineage (NCBI taxonomy): Eukaryota > Metazoa > Chordata > Amphibia > Caudata > Ambystomatidae > Ambystoma > Ambystoma mexicanum. Next base: position 1,268,436,336 of record NC_090930.1, read on the forward strand.
CCTCATTGTGTTTCTGGCTACCTTACAGAACACAGTGTATTTTGCTGCCAATTTTCTAGATTTTTTTCTGAAACCTGATGCCATCCCTGGCTCCTCTACTGCCACCTGGTGCTACATCTGCCTCAGCAAGACCCCCTCCACCACCACCACCTCCCCAAGGGCCTGAAGAGGGGAACAGGCATGAGGATGTAGAGGAGGATGAAGAGTATGACAAGGATGAGGTAGTGGAAGTCTCTACTACCAGCACTCACCGTGAGTATTGGGTGTGGTGGCTATTTACCATTCATGGTAACGTATCCAAGGCGCATGAGAACAAAGTTACCTGCAACGAGTGCAAAATGGTGCTGAGTCGCGGGAAGCTTGGTTCGTACAGCTTTGGTAAGACTACTATGAAGCGACACCTAAGGTCGTTCCACGGTGGGGCCGTTTGCAAGGTTGTACCTTGCAAGCAGCATAGTAGGTTGAGTTCCTCTACTTCATCCTCTGTTTCCACTCGTCTCATCACAAGAGACACTCCTGTGGGAGAGCGCATCCCTCCAACTGCCTCACAGGCCATTCACTGATGACGCTTACCTTTCGAGGGTCACAGTTTTGTGTATGTACTGCGACGCAGTACTCTGCAGATGGGAGAGACTTCGAAGTACTTTCGAGACTCTGGTCTCAGAGCATGAGAAGACCTGCCCACTACCTAAGTAAGGCCCACCCTCCCCTTTCTTATCCCCATGGTTGGTGACCCCCCTTACACTCCTTTCCCCTCCTCTCCTAGTGTGTCGTGTGTAAAAAACCAAAAAAAATACAAAACAACAAAAATCCAAAAAAAAGGCTCTTTTCAGAGCTGCCTTTCAAAGTCTAAACATAGAAGTGACAAATAAATGGTGCAGGGCCCTGTGCATTTTTTTAGAAGTCTGCGGACAGTCTGCGAACATCTAAAATTTTGGGGTGCTGCCCTATCAAAATCATTGTACTTTTATCTGGGAGGAAAAGGTGGCTCTGAAAAGAGCCTTTTCATGATTTCTTTTGTATTAGAAAAACTTGGAAATAGTGAACACCTACTGAAAAATGGATAGCTGTAATTCCACAAAAGGACGCAATGCATTTTTTACATTTCTCCAAAAAATGTGATTACCAGCACAAGTAAGATGGACTCTCTGCGAAAAATGCTTGTGCTACGAAACACAATATTTTCGTTGTGAAAAGAGGACATGCCAACATCTCCTAGAAAGGCACAAACAGCCTTATTAACATTCTGCCTTGCTTTCTCTATTTGTGGACCAAATGAAGAAGAATGCAGCCACATTTGTCTCTGCGCAATACTAGAAAATATTACTTGAGAATGTGGAAACATTTCCATGACCTTCCCAAGTCCTTCTTTCATCGCAAATTGCAAAGAAATTCCTGACACATGTCCTAATGAATTATAATTATGTCTGGATGAAGTTCTGTCTCCAAACTAGCACAGAGAGGTACCAAGTCTAGCCACTTCATTCCACGCACTCAATGCCAGCGCACTTCCACATGAGGGAATCCAAGATCTGCAGCTACTCCACAGCGTTATGCATGCACCTCAAACCAATGTATCCATGAGTCTTCCAAAATCCACACAATCTGTTTCCTGAAACACACAGCCATAGCTAACTGTTCCTCTCTCAGGAGAAATACCTTCTGACAAACTCTCTCTTTACACAACACACCCACCAAACTTTACTGAACAATCAATTGCTCTGATTATTCTCATTTGCATGCCTCTCCACCCCAAAATCCCCGTATGTAATACACAGTGTCCGCAGACTGCCGCCATGTCCGCGGACATATTGTAACTTGGACAGTCCTTCTACCATTTCCACTTCACTCTCTGTGCCATTCCCTCATTGGATACAGCTAAAGAGTCACACAACCATCCACCAACCACATCCAAGACCTCTACATCTAACTGCATCATGAGAGTTCAGCACTTCAAATGTACTATATATTACTCTGAGTACAAGTCTCATATGATTGGAAAGCACCTACTACAAAAACTACTGTACAAGTCTCCACGATTTCTACTTGCAGCTGCATGCATATCCACATGCATGAATACAAACTACAGCTATGCATATTTTCTGCACAGTACATGTGCAACTATTGTAAAAGAATATAAACAGAGTAACTGCCACTTAACCTGTATAGCATATAAAATGAACTTATTGTCATTTTTTACATCTACTATAATCAACTGTCACTTCCAAACTACTATCTAAACACATTTTTACACACAACAGTATAATTGTACAAAAACACTAAGTAGTGTATTATAAAAATTACACACAGCCAGGATAAGGTCATGCACCTTAATACAATCACACAGATAGAAACTATCATTGAAAAACTCCCAACTGCAATAACACCACTGCCTGTAAATCACATCTTTCTCATGTATTACCGACACCTTCACAAATGCATACATTCCATGCTTTTCTATACAGTATCTGCCATTTACCTCATAAAAATTGCAAAATAAGTATATCATTATTTGTTCTGTCTCCTAACATTCAATAACACAGCCTTAAAAAAACCAAGCAAGTTTCATACACGTCCTATTCTACTCATTTGCAAATCATGTTGAACTAACATATTTAAAATAAAATATAAAGACTGCACATAGTCAAAGGAAACTGCATGCTATATACACACAAAATTACTAACTTCTTTCCTTTACAATTACAGTGAAGACCACTCTCCTGAAAAGCAGCAGAATCCAAAGTACACACAACAACTCAGAAGAAACCTAATCATTCCACACAAAAAAAGTAAGTAGAATACTACCATAATATTCTGTGCGGTTGATTCATGGTATTTGTGCAACAAAAAAAAAAGATTAGTGCACCATTTTGCCTACAAATCCACCATTTGTTAAATAGGAATTTGCAGGCAGAATGCCACACAAATTCCCGTTTTTCGGTGCACAAATGACATAACTCACCCTCTAGAATGTTAGTATTGCAGAACAAAGAACTCTTTTAATTCTATACCATTAGATTTAGTATTTGTGCTTCTCCCACCACTAGCTTACTTTCTACTGTCATCTGAACCCCAGTATAGTAACACACAAATACAAGAATAGCCTTCCCAACTAGTTGTAGCTGCCCAATGCACAATCACACACCATCACATACATCTCTACCATCATACTCAGACACTCATGCACACAGCACACATGTATAGCAGAACAGCCCAACACATACCTTCTTTATTTTTTTCAACAGACCCCAAAGAATGCCTACCAAAATAAGCATCCATCTCTAGCAGAATTTGTACAAAAAGTTCAAACAAAACAGCTAATACAGTCACTTAGCAAAACAAAACATGCTTCAAGTAAAGAAACTTTGCCTCCTCTATCAAAATGTAAAACAAAACAGAAAACGATTATCAAGAATTCAGCTACCACTACTGCTAAAACTGCTCCTATAAATCTTGATATAATGGAAAGTAAGCATACCAAAAAAAAGTATTATAGCAAAAATGTTCCGCCACAGAGTCCTTCAGAATCTTATAAAAACAAGAGAGAAATCATACTCAACCCTTAAAACCTACCGTAGAAAATGAATCTTAGAAGCTTTGATAGACAGTGCAACCCTTCTCAATAGAATGTTATTTATTTTAGTGTTAAACAGAATGAAACCACTAACAAAAGGAATTACTAAATTACAAAAAAGATTTCTCAATAAACGAAATATCAACAAAAATAACTTCTTAAATATCTGTGGAGGTGAATGGAGTCACACCACAAACACAGAACCATATTTTAGTGAAGAAGCATACAAACAAAAGCAAACAAATACAATTGCTATACATAGCAGCGGACAAGGTTTTGAAAAACTTAACAATACCATAATGGAACAAGAAATACTGCTTACAAAAATATCCCCAGAAAACTCAGAACTACCTCTCCCTTCGACTGGACCAAAACATCCAGTATACAACTGGCCATGCACGTCAATGTGTAACATTCCAAAAAAATCTTTCAAATCTTTACGTCAATTCCTCAATCAGTATGTGAAAGGCAAAGACAACATCAAAATGAAACTGTTGCAAAATATGGATACCTGTCCAGTGCGTAAATACACAGGACTACAAGGGCATTCATTAGCCTGCATTTCAGGACCTAGTTGCAAAAGCACCTTCCATCATATCAAAATGGTATCAACACATCATCCAACTATAAAAAATCTAGTCTATAAACTGTACTATGCTAAACGTCCTGCTTTAGCACTAGCCAATTTAAATAACTATCTTCCACATGGTACAGCCAAAGAACTACTTGAAGAAATTGACCATATCCAGAAAAAATATTTTGGAAGTGAAAGCCACTTACAAAATGCAATATCTTTAATACAGACTAGCAACAATTGTACACATGGCAACCTTCTACTACACACATACAAAAAAGAAATACTAAAATATAAAAGTACATCAGCTGAAATACCAAACCATGTGGGTGTGTGTTGCCGCAGAACTTTTATAAAACTAACACAAAAACTATAGACATAACATATAAAATAGAGGACAATGAAGATTCTTAATGGTTTGAATTAGCTCTCTACCTTATAGCAGATAACAAATATACGAAATAACTGTCCCCTTAATACTTTTCAGTTACTGCACTACAAAACTTGACAACAACCAAACTCCTTCACGCGCTATCACAAATAACTTGGAATTATTCCCACTTTCAAAACCCCTACAACAACTCATTTTATATGAGAGCATCATAATTCAAACAGTGCACCCATTTCAAGCAATAATACACCTTCAACCAAAAACAGCAAAATGACCTCCCTCTTAATTGGTGAAAGGCATTTGTGGCAAAGTAGTTTATTTACCATTAGATCTGACAGAAAACGTGCACACTCTAGGAGTGCAACGTCCAATAGAACAATCTTTAATTATCTTAGTAAATGGTGTACCAACAAAAGACAAACACATTTCGTTGACTTACTTAAAGTTAGACAAGCCTCGCAATATCTAAAAGACAATAATGAGTACTACAAAGAAATAAATATTGAAGAAAACTTAAGTGGAGCAACTGAAATAATTCAAGAGTCACGAGAAACTGGTCAATTTGAACTTCTGGATCCAGCTGCAATATCCAATATTTTAGATCATTATATAATTCATCCATTGCACTCTAAAGACAGCATAGATGATGCACTAGAAACGTACCAAATGCGACAAACCAAAGGATCACCAATGAGCATCTGGGAAAAAAGTATAGAAGCACATGCTTTTCCTCCACTCTTTCCTACTGGCAAAGGAGGAAGATACAATGATAGGCCCACTCAAATAACAGCATCAGCATACCAATCATTACAAATGTATTCTGAAGATCCCAGATTTAGACAAAATGTGGAATACATATTCCACCTACTCTTTGAAAGTGAACTAGCAACTCTATGTTGCAGAGTTGCACACATATTGAAATCGGGAACCCACTTTCAAAATATGTCAGCTACGCAATTAATACAAAAAGTGCAAGAAAAAGATGAGGTTTCACAATCAAGTATTACAAATCTGTTTGCAAACATGCGTGGTAAAAAAGAATACTGGTTCCGACATCACAGAGATGTACGTTGTATGATCAGAAACCTTAGACCACCCACTTGGTTTGCTACATTAAGTTGTGCAGAATAGGCATGGGAAGATTTACATGATTTCCTACGAATATCAAACAAAAACAAAACAAACATAGATATATTAACACCTGGAGAACTTTGCTCTCTAGATCCTCTAAATGTTTCAAGATATTTCCACCATCGTTTCATTGCTATGCTACACTTTATTTGTAATAAAACAGTTCCTCCACTCAGAGAAGTCCAACACTTCTTTTGAAGAATAGAATACCAAGCCCAAGCCAGAGGAGCACAACATATCCACATGCTTTTATGGATTAAATATGCTCCTAAATTTGGTCAGGACAATGATGCCACTGTTTTGCAGTTCATCCAAAAATATGTCACTTGTTAAATCCCTTCACAAACAGTGACCTTCATGCACAAATTGTACAATTTCAAAGACACAAATGTGGCCAATATTGTTGTTGCAAATACAAAAATAAAGGGAAATACTACACCAAATGCCGCTTTGGTTTCCCTAGACCAGTTACAGAAACAGGTGAAGTAAACAACTTCATGTCTTCAGTTAGACATAGTGTTAAAGGTAAATCACCTAAGAACATGTATTACATAAAACGAACAGAAGAATCAAAATATATCAATGATTACAATGAAATCATTGGCGACTTATGGAATTCAAACATAGATGTGCAGTACATTGCAGACAATTCCACTGCAGTTGCACGATATGTTAAAGCCTACTTAACAAAAGCAGAAAAAACAGAGCTTCAAGACCTCTGGAATGACCTATCATCAGACAAAACACTATCTCAGAAATTGTACAGCTTAGGCATAAAAATGCTCTCTCATAGAGAATGTGGTGCCTACAAATCTGCATATCGTTTAACCGGTACTACTTTGTATGGAAAATCTTAAAATATAGTATGGCTAAGTTTTGGTCCTGATAAATCTAGAAAAAGAGTTCTTAAATCATATGACGACATAGAAACAATAGCCAAAATGATCCCAACAACTATGCACCCAAGACTCTAGGCCCTGGCCGCAACCATTGCAGCATATCACACCCGTAGATCACACCCATAGAATGAAACCATTTTAACTATGATCACACCCATAAAATCAAACATTTTTAACTAGGCCTCATGGCATTTTTTATGGTTGCGGACACCTTGGGTGTTCTTAGAACAGTTTCTACTTGCCTGCGAACAATACAAACAGGTACAGTGTCCTCAGGACACCCCCATTTTCATTTATTTGCAGACATCCCAGACACCGCGTGTGTTCTTAGAACAGTTTCCTCTTGCCTGCGAAAAATACGGACAGTTATAGTGTCCTCAGGACACCTCCATTTTCATTTATTTGCGGACATCCCAGACACCGTGTGTGTTCTTAGAACAGTTTCAACTTGTCTGCGAACAATATGGACAGGTATTCTGTCCTTAGGACACCCCCATTTTCGTTTCATTGCAGACATCAAGAACACTGTGTGTATTCTTAGAACAGTTCAACTTGCCAGCGAACAGTACGGACAGGTGTAGTGTCCTTGGGACATCCCCATATGGGTCGATTGCGGACATCAAGGACAGCGCGACTGTTCGCGGACACAACGAACACAAAAGCTGTGCCTGCCACCTAAATAGATACAATATTTGAACCATCTCTTACCCCCCACCATCTCCAAACAGTCTTACAGACCAACAGACTTGCCAAAATTGTATTTCCCTACAATTTGTCACTGCGCTGTCCGCGGATGTCCGCGAACACAAGATGGCAGGCGTTTCCAAAAATCTGACGCACGGCACGCTCTCCACCATCCAATTGGCGAACACGCCGCATGTCCGCGGACATGACGCAAGTCGATCGGCCAATCAGGATACGTTCCGTGGAGCGAACAGGGAAGTGTGTCCGCGGACCGAACATAGATATCACTAATTTTGGTCATTTAAAAAAAAAAAAAAACTGCTTGACGGATTTTCATCAAATTTAAAAAAGCACGCTTCGGGACCAAACCGCTACTCCTGCTGCAAATTTGGTGAAAATCCGTCCAGTGGTTTGGGCTGTAGGCGTGAGCAAAGTTTTTTCCCCATTCAGTCTATGGGAAAAAAAGAAGTTTTGGGACCCCTCCTAAAGCTTTGCCCCCCCTGAACCAAACCTCACCAAACTTTGCAGAAAAATTCTGAGTGGGCCATATACTTTTTTGCAAAGTTTGGTGTGGATTCGTCTAGAGGTAGCGAAGTTATAAGCCGCCCAAAAAGTGCTCTTCCTATGGGAATTGCAACATAACCATAACTACAAAGCCACTACCGTGGCTGTGTAATATATATGATTTGATAATCAATCAAGTGTCCTAAAGTGTTAATAAAATTAAACCATGCATAGCATAGTCACTTACATATGCAACTATGGAGCTCACTAGTGAATGATGTCACAATAGGCCACCACAAAGAATCAAAAAAGGCCACTCTGGAATGTTATGTTTGTTGATATTGCAGCAATGGGTAAAGACAACGAAAGTGATTTCTTTCCACTATATAGCCCTTTTAATTGCATATGTACACCAATTTCCGATTGGTTCTATTAGTCACCTACATGCCCAACAGCTAGGAATACTTTCCTCCGACCGGCCACTGTTGCTTCCTTCCTGCACATTATCTAGTTTGATAAGATGTTTATGGTTTTAGCATTCTGTTCATTCAACTGTTTTCTTGCTGTTCATGATGCTGCTTTCAATACCCTAGCCATGCTCCTTTTTGCTGACCTCCAGGTAAGTTGCAAAGGGAGGAAAACAGCTGCCCTGAAAAATGAGTATTTACCAAGACTTCGAGTGATTAAGCAGATGAACAACACCGTCGTTGTTCTGTATATGTTATAACACATGTTTTGCATTTCTTATTTTAACATTTGTGCCTTTGTTGTATTAGATCACAACGATTAACTCAATTGAAACAGCAACTACTATATATCTTTTCAATGATAATGGCATTATCAGCAAAAGTAAAAGCAAGACTTAAAAGCTATTTTAAGCAACTGTGTACAGTGACCTCCTTTCCCAATTGCAGTGACCCTGCTCAATATTAGTGTGTCGATACACCCATGTTGGTTGGGCCAGATCACATGAAAACTATGAGCCTTAGAGCAAACATTGCTTTTCTGTAAAAAACATATCACCTCAGGGCGAAGTTTCTCCTAGCGCTAATAGAGAACGGTGCTAGCAGTAGGGCTAAATTGCTCTGCTGCATGTGTCATAGTACCAAAGCCTTGCACAATTGCGGTTACAATTCTGCATGTTATTGACACCAGGGAAAACGTCTCCCTTGTGCAGAAATGCATTGAAAGCATAGTTTGCTTCAATAGGGCAATGTATTTGTTATTCCATTTTGATGTGATGGTTTATATCAGAAGCCTTACTGAAGAACAATGAAGCGCTTTACAACGTGTGAAGGACAGCGTTGAATATGGTGTTTTTGGACACTGGAGCAGTTATATTGATTTAAGGGTGGAAAAAGATGGATTTAGTTGTACCGGAGGTATTGGTAGAAGAGTTACGTTTTTAGTTTTTAGTGGACATGGAAGATGGTTTGGGCATTTCAAAACTCGAGTGGGATAGAATTACAGTGGGTTGGGATGTGGATTTCACAACATACTTTTCATGGATTTTCTATAAGAGGTGCGAGTCCCCAGAGTTGTGGAGTTTAGTCAACAGGTAGTGATGTGCTGTTTAAAACTGCTTTGTAGATGATAGTAGTTTTGGCAGGCTCCTGGTGGAGAGAGGAAGCCAGTGAAGCTTGCGCAGGGAGGGAGAGATGTGGTCACATTTGCGGGGTGCTGGTAATGAAGTAGGCTGCGTGTGTGGTGTGTAGCCGTGATGTGGTCCGGAGGTGTGGCTGGGGGAGCAGTTAGGAGGTAATTTGCCTGTCATTGTGGGAGATCACAAGAGCCTAAGCCACCTTTTGCAAGTCACGTAGATGATGAAAGGTTTGATTGTGTGGAGTCTGATGAGTTGTAGCCAGGCTGTTTGGGCTTTCTTGATTATGTGCATTTGGACGGAGAGGATCCTTATGAAAACAAAGCTTAGGTATTTGGCTGTGTCTGACAGCTGAGGGGAGAGTACTTCCAGTTAGTTGCATATCGTCAAGCCACTTTTGGACGTGACGTTGCTTGGAGAGGGACTGATGAGGACAAATTCAGTGTTGGTGAGGTTAATCTTAAAGAAGGTATTTGGCATTCAAGTTTGGATGGTGACTATGCATTCACAGAGGCAGGTGATATCCTGGGCGCATTTGACCTTGATGTGTTGTCAGTGTAATGATGAATGACAATGGTGGGGTGTTTTAGGAACATTCCCAGAGGCACCATATCAATGATAAAGATGATTGGGGAGAGGATGGAAATCTGGGGGATCCCACATGTGACTGGGAAATGTTTGGATGTGAACTCACTCATTTAAAGAAGGGCTACATGTCTGCGAGATAGGTTTGAAGTGAACCATTTTAGGATGGTGCAAGAGAAGCCCATTCGGTCAGGAGGAGTGGAGAGTCGGAAGGTCAACAGTGTTGAATGCAGCTGAGATATCTAAGAGTACTAGGAGACACGATTTACCTTCTAGATTTATTGTAATATGTTATCCACCACTTGGATTGTGACAGTCTCTGTACTTTGTTTGAGACAAGAGCCGGACTGGTAGTCAGGAAGTAGTCTTCATTGTTTGATTTTAGCAGAAGTTGGGTCAAAAACATTTTTCTTCTGTTTCCCAATGGACGGGAGACTTGTGATGGGTCTGTAGTTAGCTAGGTTGTCTGGGCTTATTTAAGCAAGGATGTGAGAGATCTGCTTTGAGTGCATCTGGAAATAAACTCTGGTTGAGGGACATGTTCAGAATGCTGAGGAGTGCATTGAGTGCTGTGACGTGACCTGTTTGATAATGGAGCCAGGTACAGCATCATCAATATAAGCAAAGGGTTTGTGGGAGGAAAGTGTATCTGAGAGATTCTTGGGGGAGACAGGCATGAAGTTGGTTCTGGGGTGCAGTGTGTTGGAGGGGATGGAAAGAGAGCCTTTGTCCAATTTAGAGATGTCAATGAGAGTTCTCATTTTGTTAACTTTGTTTATAAGGAAGGTATTCAATCCGTCAAATTTTACTTGTGAAGCCAGCATCTTGGAGTCCAGTGTGGACTTACTACTTGACCACTTTAAATGAGGCTTGCTCTTATGAGAGTCTGTCTCGTTTGTGGGGATATAGTAAGCAGTCTTAGCCTTGGAGATCATTTGTCAGCATTTGTCATGCAGGCATTTTAGTGATATGGGATACTCCGAGCTGCATTTCTTTTTCCTCCACAGCATTTCCAAGAATCTGATAGAGTATTTACTGATGGAATCTCGGGGGGTGTACAATAAAACAATGATTTGGCTTTGGCCTAGCTATGCTTTAGGGAAGCGTAGGCATCAACTACTTCCTAACTGTAATGGCTAAATGATTCCAGAACGGCTGGGGTTTCCTTGTGTTGGGGAATGTCATGAAGGTTGTCTCCTGGGTGTCTAGTAGGAAGTTCTTGAAAGAGCAGTGTTCAATCAGAAGGCATTTATTGTGGCCTTTATGTGACAATGATGTGTGTGTTAAGGGTAGAGGGGTCATGTCCTGGTCTATTCAGTCAAGAGATAGTGGATCTATGCTGGAAATGAGCACAGAGGAGGCAAAAATTAGTTTGAGTGTGTGGTATTTGAAATGTGCGGGGGAGAGTATGATTTGTTTGACTCCATGGAGTTGGTTAGGGAGTCATGTTGGTGTTTTGCTGGTTGAGACTTGGGGGCATGGACGGCTCTGAGAGAGATTTTATTAGAGAAGTAATTCTTTACCTAGAAGAGAATATTGGATACAGCATTAATGAGGTGAACACTCCGCCTAGGTAACCTGCAGATGAGGTGGAAGGTCACAGAATATGTGTGTGGTAAGGGAACCAGCCTGAGAGGGATTCAAAAGTACTGGATGTGGGTGTTGGGATTACCCTACAAGGCCAGTTGTCTTATGGATGACTGCCACCCCAAAACTAGATTTCCATGTCCAGTCAATATTTGTGAGAAAGCAAATGTGAGGTAGGAAGACGTCAAAGATGGGGGAGAGTGGTGTGTGAGTGTGAACCAGGTTTTGGTGATAAAAAGTGCATCAAGATCACTGTTAATGTTTCCTCTGTGTGAAGCTTAACTCACACCATTACAAAGAGTCAATATTAAGTTACATGATGTTACCTAATTGAAATTATATCAAACTGCATATTTCTCCAAATCTATATTCTATTCACACTTCCTAATAATGTAAGAAAATAGAAGCGCAATCAAATATACACTTTGTATCATTTATTAATTAACCAACTTTGAAGCTGTCACATTGTGGCTTTTACACATACTTTAATATAGTGAAGGAAACAGAGTCATTCCTATGGTTAAGGTAAAGCTCGAGTTAACATGACAGTTCAAATATTAACTGAATCAGTGAAATTGCTCTGTAAACTACTTGCATGTGCTATCATGACCCAGTATCATGATGCAATATCATGACCCAGTAATGCTACCGATGATTTAGAAATTCCTCATTACATTAAAATAATGAATTAGCCCAACCATAAAGATTACTGAAAATTGGGAGGTACAAATAGGTTAGTATGAAAACAAATGAATAAAATATAAGGAAAGCAAAAATAACATGACTATAACATTACTAAAAATAGAAAAGCAAGATCAATTGACAATAAAAGACATATCTGGCTTAGAGCTGAATAGCTTAGACAACATGAGGAGAGTGCATTAGGGTGGTCAGTGTCCCACCATTTTGAAAGCATAGCTTTACTGATAAAGTACTGCAAAACTGGTTTAGTGTTCCACCTGTTGGAGTTAAGACATGCTGGCTATTTCCCTGTACTTTTAACTCACTAATGTTTGGGGAGTTTTGCTAAAGTCTACCTGAAGGTGAGACTCTATAAAACTATCCCTTGGTATACAGGCCCCAACTCTTAGTATACATCTGTACTACCCAAAGGTTTGGCATAATGGCAGAACAGCCAGGCGTATCTTATGAGGATGATGTGAGCTGTAGTTAAGTACAATGAACCCAGTCAATACATTAGACCAGTTATTTTATATACACAAGGCAAGGTAAGTAAATAGTATTTTACACTAACCAACATAATAGAAAACATAAGCAACACTTTTCCAGGTGACTGCTTCCAGCCAGGGGGAACTGGTTCCAGTCAGGCACGTCAGCAGACAAAGGACAGGGAGCTTATAACTCCTCCTCTGCTTCCGGTTCTCACAGAGACAACTGAGCCCTGGTGGGCACATAAAGGTTTCCTGCCAAAGTCAAAACTCATGTTTAGACCTCTCCTTCTGTGAATGGTAGAAGAAGGGATAACATAGGACAACCACACACAAAATAGCGAAAAAAAGAGAGGAGCCACCATGTTAGAACATAGGTGACCCTTTTGTGCATAACCAAGGCTGTGAATACAGCCTGCAGTGGAAAATTCCACAATATTCGGTAGAACACGTCCACTGCCACCAGCTATAACTATAGTGTTGCCACTGAAACTAAAAAGGTACAACGAGCATAGAGAAGGGGGATATTACGTATCCGCCTAGCGTTCTACATAAGGTGGGGTGTGCTAATCTCTCATATGTTAAAGTTTTAGGAAGGATACAAAGTATCCCTCTTTCCTTAAGAACAGTAGTTCTTAGGGAAAATGAAAGAATGTAAAAGGAGAACTCAAAGGGTCCCCAGCAACACTGCACATAGGGTGCGGTGTGCCGCAAAAGTGAAACACAGATGCTTTTAAGAGATATGGAGGAAAACAAGGCTCCATAAAATAAGGTAAAACATGAAGAATATAGTTCCCATGCTTAGAGCAAATACGAATGAATGTGAGGGAAAATACTCCCCTCATTCAGGAGAACAAAAAAGATCCAGAAGCTCAGCACAAAGTGCTGGGGGTCTCACTAGGAGACCCCCAGCCATAAAACGGATACATCTCCCTAACAAATAGCACATCATTTATATAAAACATGAAATGCATATTTTTAACAGCATTTACATTAAAAAAAATAGGTAAAAATAGGTAAAATAATAATAATAATAATAATAATAATAATAATAATAATAATAATAATAATTATTATTATTATTATTAGCAATGGACCACTTTAGAAGTACAAGGGAGAAATACACAGTGAAGGGAGATACTAGGGCTCAGGGAGTTAACAATGGGGGAGGAGTAAGGGAAGGCAATTTGGAAGCAAAGGGATCTGCCAGCAACCAACGGAGGAAAAGGGGGGAGCAGATTGCCCATTCTCGGCTAAGGTGGGGAGTGCATGGTGTGTGGACCGCAGTGCTATTGTTAATGCAAATATAATTATGTATGAATGTATGTATGCATGTATGTACTGTGAGTTTTGCATTGTACAATCCTTCACTCATAAGTTATCTTGGTGCTGTATAAAATAGGTGGAGCAGTGAGACGATAGCTAAATCTAATATTTGAACCAGCCATGTCAAGCAAACTAAATAGACAGGTTTTCAATGTTTTATTGAATTGCATTATTTTAGATATCTGTCTCAGAATAGAAGGAGTATGTTTCCAAAATTGGGATGCCTCTAGTCTAAAGGTCTGGTCTGCTAGTCTTTCTTTATTATATCTGGGGATCAGTAAGAGGTTAGTGTTTTTAGAGTGTTTGCATCTAGATGGATGATAAAGCTGCAGTCTATTCAATAGAGGATTTGTGTGGTGTTCATATATCTTTTAATGCATCAAACCCATATCCTTAAAACCACTAAAGTCAACAAATATGTGATCATATTTTTAGACAAAGTAGAAGCCTTGAAGCTGCATTCCGTGCATGTTGTACTCTCAACCAATTTGCAGGAGTGAGTACAATATTTGTGATGTTTCCAAAATCCAAGTTATGAATGCAATATACATATTACTTGATGATTGAATGGAAGATATGCAAACTGTCTTCTTAGCCTGCTCAAACAGTGATAGCATTTTTAAGAGACTACTGTTATTTGTTACAAAAGAGATAGTTGTGAGTCAATATTAGGCCTACATTTCTCCCATGGGAGCAATGCTTAAGGTACTTCCCAAAACATTCCACACAGAAAGAATAGACAATGGATGGAGATGTATAAAAGTCATCACTGTTATGCTAGCTGGATTGATTTTAAGTTATTAATGCTATAAATATCCAATATAAGTAAATGGATTTTCCATAAAATTCTCCATATAATAGAAATGTATTCTTTTTTAAGGACAGTAAGAAAAGATTAAAGTTTAAGAGGATTCTAAGGAAAGGGAGAGAATGGAATTTAGGGGTTTTACATTTGGCAAAGGTATTTTATTATTATATTAGTCAGGAACCAAGTGAAAAAATAACTCATTTGCTTAAATGTCTCACCTTTTGTAATTAGTATTGTAATCAGAGACATATGATCGAAAATGTGAATTTGAGCACAGATTATTGAAATTGAATGTACTATTTAATTATCAAAAATGTTTCACTTTGTTGCACAATCCAGAATAAATGCGAACAACATAATTAGCTGAAAAAAGTGTACGTGTCTGAGGTGGTGTTTAACAGAATCTTTTTTAGTATTTGACCTATTGAGGTATTTTTATTTTTGTTTATAACTTGAATAGCCTTGAAGAAGATGTAGGGATCAAAACATGTGCCGGCAAGGGCAAGAAAGAGATTAATGAAACAAAAATGTATGTATTTTAATGCAATGTTACTTTCCTGTAACACAATTAAATAATGAAGGTTTGAAAAAATTGGATAATGAATAAGAATTGTGAGAATAAAGTTTGACAGTATATAATGCAAGTAGCACCCTTTTTCTAACTGAATATATGTATAGTGTCAATGTGTGATGTTAGAAAGTTCACTTTCTAAATGTACTTGACAGGTTGCCCTCATTAAATCCTCATAACCAAGGAGCAGCCAGGTGATACCATACAAATGAATAGTGCAGACAAATAAGACACTGCAAGTGATTACCCAGTTTTGTCAGCTGTCAAAATGAGAGGTACTAATCACTAGAATTAATTTTAAGGTAGTTATTATCCATTCAGATTCTGATATCAGACAGTTCTTAATCTTATTGGATGTCATCTCTCTATCACCAGTACATTTTATGAATAGCTATGTATCATTGGCATAATCAAAAGAAGAATATTCCATAGCTATGGCTGATTTCAGCAAGGGGAGCCATATAAAGACTGACAAGCAGTGGAGAAGGGGCAGAGCCATGAGGAACTACACAGGTTAATGCTTTTTTTTTCATGACAGTTTGAAAACGACCACTGAGAAAGGATCTAATACATTTACGAGTTTGACCTCCTTTTCCTTACTGTTCCAGTCGAGACACCCGTATTTTATACTCTACTGTATTGAACACTACTGATTAGTCCAGAAAAATCAATGTTCCTCTGCCTCCAATATCTACATCTTCTTTAAAGATATCATGCATTGTTGTTATTACTGTTTGTGTGCTGTACTACGATCTGAAATCAGGTTTCAAGTTTCAAGTTTCAAGTTTGTTTATTTATGCATATAGCAAAACAAATGCTTTGTATAACAATTGACAATTCATCATCATATATAGAAACAAGTATAAAAATGTACCAGCACATGACTCACAATTCATATATGTACAATACAGTTCATTACAGAATGACTCAATACAGCGTAAAATCAGTACGATCTGTTTATAAAAAGCAGTCATAAAATATATCAAATTTAGGTCATCACCACGCATAAATGAGAGCCATAGATCTTCTATTTCACTAGGATCATAGCAATTGTTATAGGACTTCATATGTTTATATCGGACAGCATGCAAACTATCACATAAAATTAATAAGTGATATAGTGTCTCTGTTATATTGTTTCCACATAGGCAGCACTTACGCTTCGATGAAGATAGTCCCATTTGTGCTCCTTGAGTTTCAAGAGCCACTATTTTATTAAATTTGAGTAGGAGATATAATAAAACAGTTTGCAGACTTGGATACAAATTAATATAGCCTGGTGAACATGTTCTGATAATGCGGTCTTGACAATAAAGACCGCTATGCGATTTAGTGGCAAGGTTGGTTAGCTGGGGGTGTGGCCAAGCAGCCATGGAGTAGGCTGCGATTCCTTGGAGCTCCGTGATCTGACTTATTAATTCAAAGCAAAACGCATGTGTAGACAGCCGATTCCAGCGGAAAAAAGATATGGTATCTGTGTGAATACTTCAGGCAGCAGATGAGCGTATCGGCGTGAAAAAGTGGACACAACAGATTGAATTAGGCCACTTTGTGTCCTGATCTGGGAGCGGTGCAATCGAAACTAAGATGGCGGCTTGCCAACACAAAGGGACCCCCGGCGGCACTTGAAATCGGGTGCCAGGTGGACAGTGACCGGACTGCTGGCGAGCAGCGGCGAATGAAACATTGAGTGGCCGACTACCGGAGAGAAGCCCACGAATAGCCCAAGAGGATGTACACAGCGTTGGTCCACTGGGCCATGAAATAGGCGGCACGGCCTTGGTGCTCCAACTGGAACGGGACGATGTATACATGAAACGGACAAGAAGACTGACAGCGTTCCCGCAGTAAAATAGAAGCGTCGCGCACGCAGGGATTACATCCCACATCCGCACCGAGGAGTGGATGAGCAAATACGGACACAATAAGTGGCGACGAGACCTGTATGCCCGAAACAAAATGGCGACTGATCCTGAACAAAGGATTGTACTGGTGGACCGTGAAGCGGCCTCGTAAGGTCTGGGACGCAGCAAATGGTTATATGCATCTTGTATGTACCATCAGCCTTTGATAGGTGCAAAGATTATAAAGAAGCACCGGAGATGCTGATGACGGCACCCTGCTGATGACTGGCATGGACGCTAAGAGGTGGTTGTGACGCGGAGAGTTACAATCCACCTGAATAGCAATTTT
Source organism: Ambystoma mexicanum (assembly GCF_040938575.1). Taxonomy (NCBI): domain Eukaryota; kingdom Metazoa; phylum Chordata; class Amphibia; order Caudata; family Ambystomatidae; genus Ambystoma; species Ambystoma mexicanum. The sequence goes on from NC_090930.1 coordinate 1,268,453,932, forward strand.
GTGTGTAACAATTGGTGAAGGCTGATATACAGAGACTCCAATGACTCGAACAGCAACTAAGCGGCACCGGGCCAGAGTCAGACACATGGACAAGGTTGCACCATGTCGGTGAAAAGTTTGAGAGCCAAGACCAAACAACCTACAGTGGAGGTCTTCGCGAAAGCGCAGAAGACCCCCACAACATTGGAGCGGGGCGCGTCCACGACTTCTGCTGAAGAAGCCCCAGAAGGAGACAAGCATCAAATCCTGGAGGCTATATCGGGGCTGAGCACCAAGTAGGGGCGGCAATGGCAGACTTGCGGACAGCCCTGGAAGGCAAAATTGATGCGGTAGGGACTGAACTTACCCTGTTACGACAAGATGTCAGGGGGCTTGCGGAGAGAACAAGTGGGCTGGAGAGTGCCGTAAAGACAGCACGACTAACGCAAAGGAAGTTCATGTGCTCAAACAGCAGGTTGCTAATCTTGAAAATCGGGGGGAAGAAGCTGAGGGAAGAGCGAGGAGAAATAACATACGGATGGTCGGCCTGCTGGATGGAGAGGAGGGTCAAGACCCTACAAACTACATGGAAAACTTGATCCTACAAGAAATAGGAGCAGATAAGCTTTGGCAGGGATTCACGGTGGAGCGGGCGCACCGAGCCTTGATGAGGAAACCGCGACCTGGGGCTCCGCCGCGACCTATCATCGCGAGGATCTTGAATTACAGAGATAGGGAGAAGATCCTAGAATATTTTCGCAAAGGTGGGACAATACAGAGAGCATCCGCCAACATTACAGCATACCCGGACTATACGATGCTGGTGCAGAGACTGAGATACAGCTTCGTGGCCGTCAAGAGGAGGCTGCGAGCAGCAGGCATCAAATACATGCTCCTGTACCCGGCAAAACTGAAGGTGCTACATAAGGGCAGAGCGCTCTTTTTTGACACTCCCAAAGAGGTGGTAACGTGGCTGGATCTGCAGGGTTGCCCGGAACAAGAAGTGGACCATGACCGGCAGGAACAGGATGGCTAAAACACTGGTGCCGCGGACATTGGGGGTACCGGATTATACCGGGAAACAAGATTAGTTGAACACTGGATAGCATTCGGGCCTTGTGCTCATCATGGACTGGAATATAGTAGGTAAACTGTATAAAGCATAAAGTTAACACAATGCGTAATACATTTGGGAAATAGGAGCAATAGGATGGAGGCAACTCACCCCTGAAATACTAATAGTTAAGTGGCCATTAGGGCGACTTTACCCTACTGAGCCCTGAGCATAAGTTTGTGCTGGACGTGGCTAGATGTGGGGGTGCCTGAGATCCAGGGATGGAGCTAGACAACAGTTGGGGGGGGGGCGTTGTTGGGGAAGGGTTGGGTTGGGGGAGGGAAGGGAGGTGGGAAGTTTGGGCTGTACATAGTTTTGGGGAGTTCAAGTTTAAATATGAGCCTACATGGAAGAGTTGAAGGGTTGTATCTGCATAACATGACCGGGAGGGTTCGGTTGGGAACGAGGGAGGAAGATATCAGTGCGCTATGGGGGATCTTAGGATAGTGACGTGGAATGTCAGGGGACTTAACAGTTATATGAAGAGGAATGAAGTCATGCTGTATTTGAAAAGGCAAAAGATAGATGTTGCACTGTTGCAGGAGATGCATTTGATGCGGGAGAAACTGGAGCTTGTTGGGAAGAAATGGAAGGGGATTGTGGCGGGTTCGTCATACTCTGCTTATGCCAGGGGAGTGCTTCTCTGTGTAGCACCTCATGTCCCGTTTCAGCTACTGCAGGCAACGGTGGAAACTGATCTGATGGGAGGATGGTTATTTTGAGAGGGCTGCTGGAGAATAAAGAGGTATGCATCATGAATACGTATGCCCCTAACCATAATACGGCGGCATACTTCAGGACTCTGTGCACTAACCTTAGTATGTGCGTGGGAAGCGTGGTTATTTGGGACAGGGATTTCAATTGTGTAATGAACCCCAAAGTGGATAGATCTGACAACAGGATTGATAGGCCCACCCCAGCGGCCAAAGCATTGCAGGTGTTACTAGATGATTTCAGCTTGGTAGATGTATGGAGAACAAAACATCCCAAATATTCGCATTTTTCTGCCCCGTAGCAGCTACACAAGAGACTGGACTATGTCTTTGCCGCGCCAGATGTGGTGGCAGAGAACACTCAAACAGAATACAAGGCGAGGGTCCTCTCGGATCACTCGCCCCTGATCCTTGGGTGGCAATACTGCCCCCCGAGGGCGCGGATCCCGACGTGGCGCCTCCGAGCGGAGGCACTCCAAGATCCGGTCTTTCGTGAGGACATAAGGTATGAGAACATTAACTATTTTGAGACGAATACTGGAAGTGTTGACTCAGCGGGTACACTATGGGAAGCTTTTAAGGTGGTGATGCGGGGGGCAGCCATAGCTAAGTCAAAGGGCCTGCAAGGTGGGGTACTGGCTGACCTACAAAGGGTTGAAGATGAGCTACAAAGGACGTTAGAATGTGACAGTGTGGACACTGAGCTAGCACTTAAACTACAACAGCAATGTCGGAACATTGGGAAAGGCTCTGTAACCTCAATTACAAAAAGTATGTAGAAAGACAGCATGCGGGAGGAGATAAAACAGGTAGGCTTTTAGTGTGGCTGTACAAGAGTGAGACCCCTAGACCCCCGATCAGGACAATAGTCAGAGAAGATGGCGATGTAGTGGACACTCAAGAAGGAGTTAATAGGGAATTTGCGGATTACTATAGGGTGCTATATGGTGACGAGGAGGGGAGTAGTCAAGAGGAGATAACCGAAATACTAGAAGATATAGGATTACCTAAGATAAGTGATGAGGAGAGAGAAGAGCTCGATGCACCAATTACCCTGGAGGAGCTGAGGGAGATTGTGAAGCAGTTGCCCACCAGTAAGACCCCAGGAGCAGATGGGTTCCCTAGTGAATTTTACAAAGTATATAGAGAAGAAGTGCTACCCCCATTGCTAGACATGCTTAACGAAGCGTTTGAGATAGGAAGGTTGCCGGAGTCACTCAGAGAGGCGATCATAATACCGCTTCCCAAGCTCAACAAACCGGGGCATAGCTGTAGCTCCTACAGGCCTTTGTCGATGCTGAACCAGGACAGCAAGATACTAACGGCTGTCCTGGCAAACAGATTGCGGAGGGTAATTAGTAAATTAATCCACCCGGATCAAACGGCTATGTCCCAAACAGGAATATAACCCATAATCATAGGAGACTCCACCGTTTCATCGAATGGGCAGATAGAAATGAAGGCGAAATGGCGATTGTATCCCTAGACACAGTTAAAGCTTTTGACTCCGTTAAGTGGCCATGGCTGCTGACAGCACTGGGAGGTTATATCAGGTGGGCGAAAATGCTATACAGTGAGCCGTTAGCCAGAGTTCGAACGGGATCGGTGATATCCAAGAGATGGCTGCTTAGTAGAGGTACCAGGCAGGGGTGCCCCTGGTCCCCGATGCTTTACATTCTAGCCCTGGAGCCCCTAGCAATATACCTCAGGCAACAATAAGATATGATAGGTATTGAGGTTGGGGAGGAGCGGCATCTAATATCCTTATATGCAGATGATTTATTATTATACTTGAAATACCCAGAAGAGAATCTCCAATATATCCTTGAAGTGATGGAGAAGTACGCGAGGCTGTCCGGCAATAGCGGTAATCCCCAAAAATCCATTTTATTCCCCCTAGGTAGCTACAAGGGGACCCCAGAGGAAAGGTTGCCGGTGTTACAGATACCCTGGGTGGTTGGTTCTTTCCGTTACCTTGGCATAGATGTGTATCACACCGCAGAAGAGCAACATAAGCACAACACCGTGGTAGCTGTTGAGAAAATCCAGAAATGCATGAAGTTCTGGGAGAAGTTGTCCCTAGCTATGATGGGACGGGGGGCAATGCTTAAGATGGTGGTCCTACCTAGGCTTTTACATTATTTTAACAATATCCCACATATGATACCCAAGAAGTTCTTTGCTAAACTGAATAGTGTGTGCAGGGACTTCCTATGGCATGGTCCCCAGAATACAGTAGCGCTATGGAAGTTGCAGAACTTCTATGAAAAGGGAGGTATCAGGCTGCCCAATTTTGAGGTCTACTACATAGCAAGTCAATTACAATATGTGGCCAATTGGCTCTCCGACGAAGCGACCCCAGAACATAGGTTTTTGGGCGGGTTTGTACCCCATTTTACTTAAGGGAAATTATATGGTTGCCTGAAACAGACATGAAGGAGCGCCCTAAAATGATGATGTTGGGGTGGAAAATGTGGCGTCGAGCGTGTCGGATGATGGAGGACCCATTCCCGTGCTCCCCGCAAGTACCGCTGGTCGCATTAGCAGGAGGGGACAAGCAGCTGAGGGTGATTATCAGAACCTACTGGGAATCGGTGGGATGGTGACGTTAGGGGACATCTGGCAAGACGGGACCATTAGAGATTTCGAAGAACTTGGGAGGAGGCGGGATTACATACTGGACAATATGTTACATACCATAGGATGGTCCAGAAAATTCAGAAAATGTGGCCAGAAACAGTGTTAGCAGAGGAACCAGATGCTACTGTGGGGGTAATATACGACATATCGGAAGGGGGGCATGAGATTTCTAGATTGTATGAGACGGTGATGACCAAGGTGGGGAAGGAATTGACTCATTTGAGACTTGATCGGGAGGAGGAGGTGGGAGCCCCGATGGGAGATGGGATGTGGGAACGCGCCCTCGGATACCACAAGAAAGTGTCAAGAAACGCCAGACTTAAACAAATACAGTTGTACATAACGCATAGGGCATACATGACCCCTCTGAAGATATCCAAGTTCCGGAACGCAGGGCGTCAGGCGTGCCCTAAGTGCGACATGGAAAACGCTGACATGACACACATGTTTTGGTCATGCCCAGTAAAAGGAAGGTTTCTGGGATTAAGTGTCACAAAAATTATCGACAAAAGGGGTCACTCTTGTCATAGATACGGCTTGGGCCTGCTTGCTGGGAGGGTTCCCCAGACCACGGAAACTTAAACATGTTGAGAAACTGAGAAACTTAGCATATGTGTTAGCAAAACAGAGGATCGCCATGGGATGGAAGAAGTGTCACAAGCCATGGGTGGAGGTGTGGTGGAGGGAGTTATAGAAATGGGCGGAGGCTGAAACGGTAGCATGGCAGGAGGCGAGCAGCATGAGTGGGGAGGAAGAAGTAGGTACCTTGATGGCATGGAAACTATTAATAGCGGAACTGTTCGGGTCTATATCGCACCCGATTGAATCTGAAGATAGTGAGACCCAGCCACATGTAGCAGATACTGAACGAGAAGTACAAATAGGCTCATAACGGAGGGAGGGACTTGGCGAGCAGTGGCAAACTGGAAATACAAATGGTGTTTATTGGAATTGTTGTAAATTACATTGCATGTTGGGTTTGTTTGTATTGTTATTTGGTTTGAATAAAATTAAAAAAACTATTTAAAAAAAAAAGGTTGGTTAGCTGTTGTTCATAACAAATTTCTTTCAATACTCTTTTCAGCTTTAATTTTATACTTAAAATGCCGAGATTGCTATGTGTGGCCACTAAACCAATCCAATTGGAATGTTGTTTTTTCAATTTGCCCATTATTCCAAATGAAGCAGGCCTGTCCAAACTCATTATAGTGGTGATATATGGTACAATTATGGTGTCAACATTCAGACGATTTAACTTTTCGAAGTTTAACACACAATGACTGATGAAGAGATATGACATTCCTAGTAAATCAAATTCTAGATAGATATACTCCAAATTTATAGCGGTTGGTAAACGAAATAATTTACGAAGTAGGCATGCTTCAAACCGTTCCACCAATTTAATGATATTGTGTCCCCAAATGATTATTGCATACAGTAATATGGCTCTGATTTTGGCTATATATATGGTCAATACTATGGATAAGGAGTAACCACAGTTTCTGCCAATGAAAATGCTCAAGGCGTTGGTAGCAATGGTGCAACGACTTTGAATAGATGTCCATTGGGCATTCCAATTCATACGGTAATCCACGATAACACCCAGATACTTATAGGATCTTACTTGTTCCACCTTTTTGTTATTCAATTGCCACACATAGTTTTTTGGATTTATTTTTTTACTGAATACCATCACTTTACTCTTATCAATGTTTATAAGTAAAGCATTATCGGAGCAGTATTTATCAAGAGCATCCAACATAAGCTGAAGTCCGGCAGGAGTATAATCCAGCAGGAGTAAATCGTCAGCATATGCCAACCAACCGACAATTACATCAGAGATTTTCACAGGGTTCGCTCTGCTCAGGCTAAACACCAATTGCACGCCTGCCAGGTATAAATTAAAAAGCACAGCAGCAACCATGCACCCCTGTTTTACTCCACTGGTTGTAGGCAGGGTTGCAGATAATTTGCCCTCAGCATTTAAACGTATCCGCACTGTTGGCTTGGTGTGAAGCATCATAAGCATGCGGAGAAGACCCAATGGAATTCCCGAATTGTGCAACTTTTACCACAAACGGTTTCTCTGCACCGTATCAAACGCCGCAGAAAAATTGATGTATACACAGTACACATCGAGATTGCGTCTATACCAGGCATGCTCGACTGCAGTGGGCAATAACAGCAGGCCGTGCACTGTGCCCGACCCTTTTCGAAATCCAATCTGGTTTGGTGGTAATATATTTTTTTCTGTTATCCATGCATTAAGTTCCTGCAAGAGGACACAGGCCAAGATCTTGGATGACGTGTCAAGCATGGCTAACATACAGTAATTATTGGGAGAGTCCAAGGCACCCTTTTTATGAACCGTAAGTACATGGCTAGATTGCCAAGACTGGGGGATCAATCCAGATGCTCCAATCCGTTTGAACAGTAAATGGAGGGCAGTTGCCCAGAGTTCAGGCTGTTTTTTTTATCAAGAGATTACACACGCCATCAGGCCCTGCAACTCTTGAGTTTTTTAACTTTATGATCATCTCAGTTATATCTAATGTGGAAGCTTGGCAAACCCAATATTCTACTGGGATTTGCAGTTTGTTATCATTGGTAACTGATCGACCCAGGGTACTGCTTAAATGACTACACCATTGTTCTTCTGTTATACAGTTAATAGTAAGGGGGAGTGGGTGAGAATGTTGAAGTAGTAGCCATATACCGACGGTATTACTAGTGCTTGCTTTTTCAGCAATTTGTGTCCATAATTTAACACCGCACTTCAACTTATGGTGTGACAACCATTTCCTGTAGTTTCTTTTAACAGTTTTAATTAGAGATGGGACAGTCACTGCAGATGTACAATGACCATGCTCAGCTAATATCATATGTATAGCTTTACGCATCTTTCTTTTGGCGTCACTGATGGCAGCGTCAAATCTCTCACGACGTTTGTTTGGAAGATTAGTGTATTCTACACTACCAATATATGACCGTCTTTGGGCAACCTTTTCACTTATTTTCAGCATCATTTCTGAAAAATTCGATAGCATAGCCTCCGCTTCATTCACACCACCAGAACCAGTTAGTATGAAATTTGGTAACAATTCTGACACAGCGACATCCGCGCGTGTAATATTGCGTTCATGCCATCTAATTCGATTCCCACCTTCATTTCCACCATTGGTGTTAGCGTCTTAAACAAGGGGCAAATAGTACTTCCTTCCAAACATCATGGATCTCACCATCACATAGGGAAAATGTAACAATGTGAAGAATATCTGGAGCATAACAACGACAAATGTATATAGATTGGTGATAGAGGATTATTAGGGAAGCCTGAGAATCTAGCGTTGGCTAAATTACTATGAGGTTCCTCCCTGGCTAATGGTGTAAAGGGAAATTGAACTCTCTAGGTTGTCAGATGAATTGCCTTGGGATAACTGAGATAAGAGCTGAATACTGGAGGTCAATGTTTCTCTAAACAAATTAAACTCATCCACAAATTGTCATGACCATGAAATCACTAATTCTTGGGTGGCTTTACTTTGAAATTATGGACTTTGGGTTTAGCATCTCTGTTCTAAAAAATACATATTGATAGTGTCTTTAAGCCTTTCTTCCAGAAAAAATAAACCTTCTTAGCTTTGTATATAGTATCTTAATACTTGTGAGATTGATTCTTTAATGCCAATCTGTCTACAGTAGCTATAGTTAGCTCAATATTTACTTTCAGATTACAAAGGGTTCGACAGGTCTTGTTAACTTCTAATGTAAAACATTGTTTCCATTTCTTTGTGTTTTTTTTGTGTGCAGAAATGCCACATTAAAATATATTACACTTTCAATGTTTTCGTTAAATATGTGACCCAACTTAATTATGTCATCCTAAGAGCCATAGAAAGCTGGGTGCAGGTGGAGGTAGTCGTAGAATTATTGTATATTTTGCTCCAGTCACAAATAGAGGGTCTTTCCTTCATTAGGGCTTTGTTGGTCAGTAAAGGTGTAGACTTAATTAAAAATCTAAGACTGCTGTAATCAGTTTAAGGAAATTCCACAATGCCCATGGTAAGCTATGTTATTTATTAACGACCTGCTCTCCTTTAATTGTTGGGTTCTAACTATTAAACCATAGGCAAGCAATAATATATTCAAGGTTTGGGGGGAATTTTGTACCTGGTATGTGTAGTATAATGCTCCATTGGTTTTTTATGGGTGCTGAGGGGAGTTTATTTTTCTTTCCTCACTCTTATGATTAACGTACTATCAATTTTAACATTGTAATGTGTGCCTTGTATGTGTTGTATAATGATGTACTGTTTATACGTGTGTTTGTATAGTAAAATACATTGAGCCTGACTTGACTGGTAGATTGTGTGCGGAAAAGGTATGATCAAACAAATGCCCTCCAATATGCTTTGGGAGGATACATATCTCTCACAAGGATTGACTAAAATGTAGTCTGTCAGTGTTGGTTATTTCTTCAAAGCAAAAATTAAACCCACTCATGACCAAAAGTTGTTTACTACTGAGCAAACTGTTAGCTACAACACTGGCTAATGCATCATCATAGTTGTTACGGGGGTATGTTGTTGTGTATACAAGTAATAGTTTAATTTTAAATGTCCTATCTGTATCAATTTGGATTAATAGTGTTTCAGATTGTGGAAGACAATGTGAATCATTTTTAGAATGGACAATTTGTTATACTAAATGATTGGGACACCGCCACACAACAATTATTTCCTGAGCTGCACAGAATGTTGTAGTCGCATCAACCAGATCAATAAGTGTGTCAAAATTAGAATAATTGAACAATGTTCTGACATTAGCAAAATGTCAGTCTTGTTGTTAACAGTCATATCATGAAACAGATATTCGTTTTTCACAGCTGAGCGGACGTTTATTAGGAGGCTGTTTAAACTGTTTTAGTTGTTGAGGTAGTAGTCGTACCCATATAAATGGGATCTGCAAATCTTGTTGTCAGAAGGTTTCAGGAACGATATCTGCTCATTAAGGGAATATAAAGGCTGCCTCGTGTAACATGTAATTAGCAAATAGCACATTTATGATGTGGTTGGTTAATTCTCCCGACTGATGAAAGCCAGGAGCAGTATTTCTAGGCTTATGCCATTTACGGGTGAGTGTACGTCATTATTTTTATTACCAATTTTAAAAATATCTTTCCTTTTACCGTTTACATTAGTTTCAATGGAACGTTAGTTATTTGAACCTCGTTATGTTGGCATCTTATTTACATATAGCTAGTTCAGATTTTACTGGTGCACTACTACATAGAACCAGTTGGTGAGTTTATATTATTTTGAACACTTCATTATTTATAGTTTGTTTAGATTTTACTCTATTAATAGTAAGTACAACTAATCCATGAGTTCATGCTATTAGAAGTGTGTTTGTCATTTTGACTGTAAACCATCATTACATATGGCCATTCAATCTGTATCTTCTTTTATAGATTGGAGCATAGTTGGAACATATCCTATGTTTCTCCCAGGTATCATATGTGTAACTACCCAAAGAGCTGACACTCTTGGTGGACTAACATTCTTCCTACTGGGATCTGTTTGACCTCATGGCCACAGGTTTAATTCCTGGCAGTTCAACTCAGTCTTTCATCCTTCCCATGTCAATAAAATAAGTACCATCAAATTGAGTGACAATACACATCTCTTATGTGTTTACAGAACTAGGATACCCCCATGGGAGTGAGCATGCCCTCTGCAAATGCACCTGTTACATAAAGGAAACATGTGGTGGGGAGAGTAAAAGATAATGCTCTGTTTGTAGAACAACTCAGGTAAAAAGTTATTGCTGTGAGGACATTACACAAGATGTGTCAGTGTTACTGACTTGTCATTTTCAACATAACTAGGTTCTACTAAACCTTGATAATGACCATTCATGATGGGGAATCTGATGCAGGTTTTCATGTACATTGTTTAGGAGCAATAGCCTCTTTTGAAATATCTGTGTTTCACTAGATTCTTTATTTGGATTGTCAGTGCAGTCAATGGATCCCCTGATCATTGCTGGAAGGCATGCATTTGCATTGTTCAATAGTAGTTGTTTTAGATTAAGAAGGCTGCACTCTTTCCTTCTCAAAGTGCAATACCCCCAAATAATCATATTTTTCAGACAGCCGCGTAATACATCAGTAATTCTTTTCACAATCAGGTTTGTCATGTGATTCCTAGGTCGTGATATGCCGCAGTAGCTGCAGATTGAGAGAGCTCTATTTTCACTACTGTACTACACTTCTGACTAATCCATTCTGTACCTTCTGTTTCACTTCCTTTGATGAACAATTAGCCTTTAGACCCCTTTTCATAGAGGGATTATAAATGCATCTGGGCATAAGGGCTGTCAACACTATGCAAGGGCAATTAACCCCGGTTGATGCCATCCTTTAGAGGACTACACTACTAGCCCTCACCTGCAGCATCAGGTGATAAGTTAATAACATAGGTTTTAGTGATTGCGCACATAAGGCTACATATGTGGTGTATGCACATCAAAGCCTCATTTAAGCAAACAGCCCAACAAAAGATGACTGTTATTTATAGAAAGCATATCAGAAGAAAAGTACACTTTAGTGATAACAAAAATCATGGAAGCTGTAGACCTGAAGCAACATCGAGTCACGGATAGTGGGAAACTTCAAAAGAAAAGTAAACAGTCGAATGGGCAGGTGCAAGGGCTGGCAAGCGGTAGCGAGCAGAGACAGGCGTTGGTGAATTCTCGGTCTGCAGGACCTTCATAATTGCAGCTATCTACCTTCCGTTACGACCGAGATCTCAAGGTAACTCATTGGCTGAGACTCAAAGAACATTCTGATGAAGATGCTTACATACAAAAGATGCATGAAGCACTTGGACTTTAAATCATATCTACATTCAAGTTGATAATACTTCCTCGGGTGTTACTGATCATTACAGAAGGGCTGTCAGTGTGAATGAACATGGACAGAAGCCATATGAGTATTGAAAGCCTGATAGAACACATCAGTGCCTGGGGAGATTAAGGTTTTTTTTAAATGTTTTTTTTCGGTTTTTTTTTGGTTGTCTTCCACTTTATTGTTCGTATTGTGATGCAGAAAATATTCGAAAAGGTAAGGCAAAAATATATAAATAAACTGTCCCTAGTGGTAGATTTGCAAACCACTGTGATTGTGGATATCTGTGAAGATACAATCCTACTCCTGGGCATTATTGCTTTGTTTGATATGTATTTTATAATGTCATTCCACACATAATGCCTGCCCTGTTTTCTCTTGTCTTTATTTAGTATTTCTTCAGAACACCATACTTCTTCATGAGCAAAGCAATGAAACATTAAAAGGGAGTCCCCCAAAAGCAAATACCAATATGGCTATAGATTTGAGGTGCATTATTTATATTTTCTCTGCACTGCCTGTTTTCAAGGTGATTGAAGCTCTCAGAAAATGTGCAAAATAGAAGTGACTTGCAACAGGTTCTGTAGACAGGCGTGGTAACACTCTTATCAATTGTTGATAATCAATGATCCTGTAGGTCCCAGTCATGAGTTGCTTGTGAAAATCAATTGTCCTGCAGTCCCTGTTCTGAGTCGCTTATCGTTTGATGTGCTTTGCACGCTCAAGTTAACTACACTGAGATTGGGCGTATGTGGCTGGCTCACATACTCTAGAGTAGACATATAGGGTAGTTGAGAGTTGTCATGCTGCAGCATGATGTGAACTTCTGTGCACTCTCGCCACGTGTTTCCTCATCATGACGCAGTGTAGTGTGTTGTGGTGTGTTATGATGCATTGTGGTGCAGATATTTTGGAAGAGGTGAGTCCTAATGCATTGAAATGTGATTTTCGAGGCCTTCAAGCTTTGTTCCTGGTGTTGAGATGGTTAAAACTTGGCTTTGTCTGGTCCATGTCCGACCACATTGATGGTTTTACAGATTGTGTGCGTTGTGGTGCAAATGTCTCAGAAACAGTGCTTCCAAGGGCTTTGAAACATTGTTTTCAAGAAGAACTTTGAGTTTTGTACCTAGCATCGAGATAGTGAACATGAGCTTTGTTCTGTCCTTCTACGACCACATTGATGTTTCGCCGATTTTGTGTATTGTGGTGCACATATACCCTTACACTTCACGGGCTCTGTAGACAGAAATGATGACATTCTCATCAAGTGTTACAAATCAATGATCCTATAGATCCCTGTTGTGAGTCACTTAAGTAAATCAATGATCCTGTAGGTTGCTGTTCCAAGTTCCTTATCGTTGGTATGCTTTGCACTCTGCACTGAGAATGAGAGTGTGTGACTGGCTTACATATCCCAGAGCAGACAAGGAGGGGAGGTGACAGTTGCTGTGCTGCAGCATATTGGGACTTGCTGTGCACTCTTCCCTCCTGTTGCCTCATCATAGCATGGTGCAGTGAGTTGTGGTGCAGATATCTCAGAAAAAGTGATTCCTTTGGAATTGAAGCATAGTTTGTAAGGTTCCATATGGACCTTAAAGTTTAGTTTCTCGCGTCCAGATGCTTGGAATTAGCTCTGTCCTGTCCTGCTATGACAACAATGATGTTTTGTCACTTCCAGGCAACCGTCTGATGTGTGCAGGGGATCAAATCCGGAGGAACAGGGTGGGGTGTCCACATGTAATTTAGCCAGTGATGTCTGGAGGGTCCTATCAGGTACTATGCAACATTTGGTGCAGATTGGTGAAAGGGTGTGGTGTAGTATGAGGAGCAAACAAATACACTAACATATTTTCCGTCAGGTCATGTGATCACACTTAGAGTTCATCAGCAAATGCTTCCATCATTGACCTGCTTCACTGATCTACATTTTCTCAGCTTCCTTCTTTAATGTTGTCGGTGAAAGCTGCCCTAATTACATATGTGTTAACTCATCACATTCTCTGATTGCAAGGTTGGTGGTTGTTGGGTGTTCTGACCCACGTTTGGACTATTATGCTACAACATTTGGTGCTGTGGGCTTAGGAAATCCAAGATGGCCGAAAAAGCCCACATGTGCGCCAGAATCTATGAAAACCGCGCAGTTGGTGCGCACACCAAAATGGTCGCCTGATTTGCCACCCCCGGTGCGGGTGTGCTGGGTCAGAAGAGCCATGAGTGAAATGGGGTGCCAAAGAGAAAAACAGCAGTGCCTGTTCGCTAGAAAGCACTTTAAAAACCACCCTTTGTTTCTCTGAAGGCAAGCTCAGAATGCCCATTTCAAACATTGCATAATATCCAGCAATCTCACTGAACACCAGCAGACATTTGACAGAATAAAGTCTTGTGGTCATACAAAATCTGGGAAGAGGATGGGCCTAAAAAAATGTTCATAGCAAAACTGGCTGAGCTGTGGATTTCAGCAGTTTAAGTAAATTTGGACTGAAAGACACTAAAAATCTAAATGTTTAAAAGAAATGAGTGACCTACTTTTGAGTATCACATAGGTTGCAATTGTTTAAATGTCATAGTTTTAAACTTAGAATCAGCATTCTAGCTGCATGCGTAAAAATTGGAAGTTTGATTTGGACAGGAAAACTGGCAGCCAAAGAGACATTTAGCTGAGGCCTGACTTAAAAAGAGAGGGAATTTTGCCCACCAGCTACCCCCGACAGGATTTGAGACTTGCACAACAGCTGTGTTCCCAGGCCTAGCTGCCTTTTGCTGTTCCCACCAAAAGGGATATGACACTTCTCTGATTGAATTACCTGGGCTCTGCAGGAAATTGAACAAAGCCCTGTCCTGACTCAGGCAAATGTTTTATTGGGGGGGTCGTAAAAGTGGCTTCCTCCTGGAAGGAAAGGGGAGGAGCACTGCCTGTGCGAGCAAGCTGGCTTGGCAGAACTGGAAAAAACAGAAATTCAACCTTGTGCTAGGGGGAAACCACACCCCTTTGGGGCCAGAACATAAATCTAAAAAGATGGATCATTCATAGAGCGGATTTGTGAACATTTTATAAGTGATATCATTATTCTTGTGATTTTTCTGTGCACATTTGAAGACGTGTTAGGACCCGGTGGTATGTTCAGGGGGGGGTTTTAGCGGAAAAGAGGATATTACTCTAAATGTATGTATGTTAAAAATCTGACACTCCACCACCTAATGCCCACATGCTTTGCGAACATTTGTGTAAATGCAGGGACAAATCCAATATTGGTAACCCGACCAAAAAGTGAAATATGTTGCCATTTTTGAACCCAAGCTCCTAGAAACGACAGAATTGGAACAGGGGCTACCATCAGTAAATGCATGATGTGTGTATGCAATGCCAAACAACTGTCTATCGGGGAAGTATGTATTTGGATCAGATATAGATTTGGGTGTAAAGTTGACAGGGGTGGGTTCTCTGTATCATAAACAGACCTCATCATGATGACACTTCATTTCATTCCCCAATCAAGGGGAAGAGGAGGAAGTGGCCAATGACAAGTGGAGAGGGGTAGGGCCTAGAAAGCTAGCCTCTCCACCCACTTTCAAAACACATAAAAGTAGACAGTCAGGACAGATAGACATGCTATTCCATCTGCTGCGGGACGCTCTGCTGGGAAAATCCATACTTTACCTCCATCAACCTCCAGAGAGCCAACACAGAGACTTCAATCTATCCACCTTCAGAGACCAAGACTTTACTTCAGAATTTGTAGCAGAGAGGTCATCTACAAGCTAAATCCCTCTTTAGCAGGCCTCAAATCATTGCAACTATTCACAGCCAGGCGAGCTGTTTGAATTCTTTGCAAGAACTCTTGCCATTTGCCAGAAAGCAGTGTTGTATCCAGAGAGAAACCAGCTGAACCGGAGACCGCTGTATCCGGACCCACAGACCTGATCAGAACCAGAGACCCAGACCAGACCAGCAGAGTAGAGCTGACCCAGACGCTGTGTGCAGAGACCGTCCGTGGCGAGTGAAGAAAACCCGCTGACCAGATCGTGACAAGGCTCAGTCCTTCTAAAAATTAGGAGTGAGTATCCGCCAAAACTGTGCAGAACCAATCTCTTAGTTAAAATAATATAATTCAAACTATTTTAATCTAACCAGAACTGCCTCCTAGAAGTTGTCACTTGTCATTTTGCAAAGCTGTCACCTGTCATTTTCTAGCTGCAAGCTGTAACCTGTCGCTTTGAACTTTTAAAATTTCAAATCCGAAAAACTACCTTTATTTAATCGTCCGTATCTCGGGAACTGTTTGGGCTAGGAATTTGGTTTAACTTTCCTCTGAAAGCTCAGAATCTCAGCTTTTCAACGAGCCTAGAACCGACTCCTTATACTTTCTCCGCAATCACGATTCTCGCACCCGCGAATTTTGCCGCGATTTGGCTCGATTTCTTTACTTGTAAAAAGATAGCTGCTTTTTGCCTGAACTACTGAATTTCGTTTGCCTCTTAAGAATCATCACTGAATCATTGCTAGAGTGAGCCTGGACTAATATTAATTAGATACCACTCACCCTGAACCTCCTGAAGTGAATTAAAAGCATTTTCAGCATATTTCTCACAGCATTGTCACCATATTCAAAGCACTTGGGCCTGTGTTTCAAAACTCCTATCTGTTGTATAAGCTGCTGGGGGGGAATTGAACTGAATTCTATTTGATTGCATTCCTAAGAACTGAGTCCCATTCTATTCATCTCCTTACATTGCATTAAGGGGGGGTGAATTGTCCAAGAAAGTGATTACATTGTCTTTTGCTGAAATCCTATCAAGTTATTTTCTGTACTGCATTTCATTCCACATTGCATCCATTTGAAACCATAAAATTATTGTTGCTATCGTATCCATCCTATAACCACTCATCATTGATTATAAAGAAGTGCTAGTGCCGGACTATCCATTATTGATTACTGCTCAGATTAAGTGTGATATTCAATTATTAATTTATTATAAAGTGTGATATATATATATATATATATATTGTTTAAATTATCAAATAAACCTTTTAAACTTGCAAAACAGAACTACTTCTTGGCTCAGTGGGGTCAGGGGGATTCCAAGAGAGGGGTGTTATATAGGGGTAGTCATCCAGAACTCATGAACTGGACATAAAGATATATCAATAAGGGTTTCCATTCAGTATCCCAGACTAGGCATTGATTTAGCTGTAGTGCTGGATTGAATCCTCTTACATGGTGTAGATTACCAAAACTCTTTTTTCCACTTGCTTTTAGGTGGAGGAAATTTAAAAAGCATTAACGCATGCAGTACTACCTATGCATGTGTACCTCATGTGGTAACACTACATGTACCCAATAGAGTCCTAAGAACTAAACAATTGGGAATAACAGAAGGGTCCTCAGGATTAAAAACCATATGGGCCCCCTAAATTACCAAATACGTACCACATGTCATAAACGTAATCAAATGTTGCTGTATTACCAGAGGCACTACCGACAAAGTTGTGATCATGTTTGTTTGTTATGGATATAGTTTAGGGAACAGTTACATTCCTTGGCTAATGTTCAATCCAATTCATTAAGTCCCTTCACATGTATCCAAGCTGTAATGAGTTAAAAACAGAAAACTGGAATGCGTTAACATGAGTTTACACAAAATGGTATAGTGATTCATAATCTACACACAAAGGTTTCACATCATGAGAACCTTTTAAATTATTAACCATTCTGAAATGTTGCCTGGGAAACCCAAAACTCACCCCTTCACAAATATGGTACAAATGAAGTATTGGATAGTAAATTAGCCAATAATACTGTGGTCTTAAACCTATACATCTACAGATGTCTTGGACTAAACTTGCATCATCCTTAGTCAGCATAGTTAAATGTGTGGGCCCAATCAAGTGGTAGTCCACAACATATGGAGATCCACAGTTTGCATATTCCTGCATCAATCGAATATCTTTGTTGGTGGGGTGTCTGTGTGTTTACTGTTATTATCACATACCTCCTCCTGACCCCTTCCCTTGAAATATTCCCTGACTGGATTAGGGTAGTGAATTATCTTCTTCCATTGTTCGGTATTTTTTTTTCTTTCAGGGGTGTACAGGTTGTCAGGAGGTAATATGTCCAATTTCTTAGAAGGTGACATTTCAATTAACTGCTTTGTTGTTTTGTGATGAATTGCCATCTGGCAACAGTGTGAAAACCCTGAATTATATGCTTTTTATGAAATAAGAAAATAATGCAGGTAATTCCTTCTCTGAAAGGGAAATTTGCTCATTGTATTCCTCTTTCATAAGCTCAAGGCCAAAAGCAAAGTGTGCATCAGTATCCTGATTTGCAGCACCTGCTCCACCAGTGGCACAGAACAGGGTCAAAGGTTACAAGTGCCCTCTTGACAGCTGCAGTGAACCCAAAATCTCTGCAGCCCAGAGGTTGCATTCAAAATATTTACCCCTGTTCCAAAAACTGCATAACTCTAGATAACCTGTCCTGGTAGTATGCTAAACTGTAAATATGAGTAGTAGAAGTAGTAGTATTAGCAGTAGGAGTAGCAGTCATTTATATAGCACCTTTTCCCATTTGCATGGCCTCATCGCTCTTGTAGCAGGAACACCCTCTGGGACCGAAAGTCCAGGTGTGGAAAAATTCTTAGACAAGACTTACGATGGGACAAGAATAGGAATTGCATAGGCTGGCTAGGATAAAGTAAGCAACCCAAGAGGTCAGGCATGTGGACAAGTGCTGAGGCAAGTCACAACAGCGTGCTAGTGGAAGAGATTTTCTATGTGACCAGCAAGACCAAATATTGTTGTAGGTTGTTTCTGTGTTCTATTGACAGAGGTGTTGAGTCAAGTCTGGTGTAAGGAGGCAAAACAGTCATGTGACCAGCTAAACCACATTTTCTTAGTTGTAGCTGCATTCTAAAGTGTGTGGATGTAAAACCGTGCCTGCGTTAGTTGTTAACTGAAGTGGTGCGTCAATACATACCATTTGTAATTGTAATTGTTTATTTGTAGAGCACTTATACACAAGTGAAGTGCTTCCAAGTGGGAACAGAACAAGGGGATATCATCGTCATTCTTAGGCCTTGGAAATTGCAAATGATCTAACAGCAATAACTATAATACTAGGCATGGGCATTGGGCATTTCTCCTAGTATAAGTTTGTGACAAAGAGTGGGTGAAAAAGGGGGGCAGAAGAGGACAAACAGGACAAAAAAGGTTGCTCATCAAAAAGTTTGGTCATCAATGTGCCTAGGCATGAAGGCATAACCAGCTAGTGAGGGGATATATAGGCAGACAGGAAAGACAAACATGCTAAGCCTAGTACATTTAAGGTCATGCAAGTGCACAGACAGAAGTGCGAGGGAGGGGAGGGGGGCAAGTGCACGCAGTCATGCCGGGGCCACGGTTAAGTGCAGAGTGTGTGTCACTCTCATGAAGCATATTCCGAGTGCAGTAATGCAAGGCAGAGTGCGGAGGCCCAGAGGCAAGTGCAGGACTGGTGTGGGAGCCTGGAGGAGGACAAGAGGAATGTCTTGAGGAGTTTCCAGAACTTAAGGAGTTCCGGCTCAAGACAGAGAGAGGCAGGTAGGCTGTTCCAGAGGGAGGCACCTGCAGAGGATAAGGATCTACCCCCAAACCTCTGTTTGGAAAAATGTTTCACCGCAGAGAGGTGGAGAAGGCCAAGCGGAGGACTCTAGAGGAATAGTATTTAGGAAGAGAGCGTTGTAGATAGTGGGGGCCCCGGCCCCAGAAAGCCTTGTGGACTATGCAGAGGGTCTTGAACTAGATCCTTGTAGCCACAGGGAGCCAGTGGAGGGTGTTCAACACTGGAAGGCTGAAGTTCCTGGGCTTGAAGCCAAGGATAAATCTTGTGGTTCGGTTCTGGATAAGTTGAAGAGGTCAGAGAGTAGAGGTAGGAAGATTGAGAAAGACACTGTTATAGTAGTCCAGTCTGGAGAGAAAGCTCTTTAAACTCAAATAGAGCTTATCTATGATCCTGTTGTACCATCCAATCATCTGTGCTAAAAGACAAGCTACCCTCAAAGGCTACTCTAGGTAATAAAGACAGGCTCCCCTCAAAGTCCTCTAGGAGCAAATGAACTGGTAATTTTAGTACCTTTTTACGCATGGCAGACAGGCTACCTTAAGTGTAAATATTTTCTAAGTTTCATAAAATGCTACCAACAGACATTTTATAAGAGCAAAATCAGAGCTAACCTTCATAATTTCTACTAGGGAAATACATGTCCTATCCTTCACAGTTCTTAATGTGCAATAGACTTTGAAGTAGGTAGGTCATCTTTAAAGGGTGCACTATCGTAAGATTGGAACAAGACATGGGGCCTCATTCCGAGGTTGGAGGTAGCCATGGTGTTATTAGCACCATGGCTACCCCCAAACCGCATACCGGGTCCGGGTTCCCTGAATGGGGAAATACCGGGCCATTCCAACCTTGGAGGACCCGGTATTTCTACAATCAGGGAACCCATCCCCATTCCCATTCGAGCTCCCATAGGGCTCAATGGGAATGGGGAGGGAGCTAACAACAGGCCCGTCAATAATGGATCCATTGTTAGCTCCCTGGCCTGCTAGCGGGACCCGCAAAGGGCACCTGGTTTTACCAGGCGCCCTTTGCGGCTCCCGCAAGCAGACTCGTAATAGGGTGGTAAGGGGTTAACGGCACCGGCACCATTACCAGCACCGTTAACCCCTTACCGCCCAGCTCGGAATGACCCCCAATGCTGTCCTAAAACCTCTTTTAATCATTGTAGACATGTTGTCATCATTGAGCTTACTTATGAACCCCATTTCGAGTACATTCTGAGCTTTTTATCAGTGATCCCCATAGCTCTTTGACTGCCGGTATGCTACTGGTATGGATCCTCAATGTGTGTAGTCAAGGTGGGATCTAATGGACGGGAACAGAGTGCTGAATTTTGTGCCCAGGGCGGCTATCATAATCATTTCCTTTTTTGAGGTATCAGCTTCCATCAAACTGTCAGGGCACACCATTCTGAGAGAAGAATGCCTGGTGGGCTGTTGTGTGTTTGTACACTGGATTGTATGCTGATTGAATATGTAGGGCTGGCAGCCATGACAGCAGCCCGCAACTGTCTGTGGGTGTATGTACACATTGCTTGTTGGTCTTTAGATATGAGTGAGACTGATGCATGCAAATGATGCCGTGATGGTAGAGAGAGGGCTGGGGAAGATGATTTCAGGTTGGTGTGGGGAATAACCAGCTGTTGAGGGCCTTTCTGAAGGAGAAATGGTTGTCAATACAGTG
Organism: Ambystoma mexicanum; assembly: GCF_040938575.1. Lineage (NCBI taxonomy): Eukaryota > Metazoa > Chordata > Amphibia > Caudata > Ambystomatidae > Ambystoma > Ambystoma mexicanum. Next base: position 1,268,474,566 of record NC_090930.1, read on the forward strand.
GTTGTGAAGTGGAAGGGAGTTCCAGATGGTGGGGGCTTTGATGGAGAATGAGGATCCTCCCAATCTGGTGGAGTTGTAGTGGGGTGTAACAAGAGCAGAACCAGATCTTAGGTTTCTGTAGGGTTGGTAGCATGTGAGCTTGGCCTGAGTGAATTTGGGTCCGGTGTTGTGAAGGGTACGGTGAGGGTATGGTGAGTGATGCACATGGCCTTAAAAATAGTCTGTAAGCTGATGGGAAGCCACTGTAGGACTTTTAGTCTCGGGCTGCAATGTTCTCTTGGTGAGAGGACAAGGACGAGGCAATCAGTGGAGTTTTGGATTCTTTGGAGTTTCCTGAGTTGGTATTCCATAGTGCCTAAGTAAAGGGCATTGGCATAGTCTATGCTGGAGAGGATGATGGCAAGGAGGGCAGAGATTTATGTGGGTAGGAATGGTATGGGAGGATTCACCTGAGGATGCGCAGGTGGAAGAGGCAGGTTCTGGACACGGAATTGATGTGGAGGGAGAGAGATAGATTTGAGTCCAGCATGCATTCAGAGATGTTTTACAGAAGTGGATGCTGCAGGGGTGGATCTCAGGGAGTGTGGACAGGGGATAGGTTTGGGGGAGGAGAGCGGATTTGGTGGATATCAGTATGTCTTTTTTGCCAGCATTGAGGAGGAGGTGGTTAGCTGCCATCCAGTGGTTGATTTCAGAAAGGCAGGAGAAAAGGTCAGAGCGGGGAGGCTGGTGACATGGGATCTTGAGGATGTTCTGGGTGTCGTAGTTGTAGGAGATATGGTTATGAGATTTTATGAGGGCAGGGAGTGGGCTAAAGTAGATATTGAAGAGAAGGGGAGACAGGGAGGCTCCCTTCAGGACCCCTTTTGGAACATCAATGGAAAGGGCACGGAACACAATTAGCAGGAATTCACCAGGCTACAACAAGAGACACCATTCAGTATCCTATCCTATCCACAATGAACTAATGAAGCTTTTAAACTAAACAGAGTGCTGTACCCTATGTTAAACAAGACTAACCTGTCAGGGTATTCCAGAAGCTTAGAATACACTTCCTGGGTTCCAGGTGGTGAGAAGTAACTGTTCAGAGTAGTCCAGAGAAAAGCAACCAATGACCAAGGAAAGGGAAATTAGTAAGGGAGCACTAGAAATGGGTAGGTGCACTACTGGAAAGCATCCATAAAGTCCCAGTGCACATATGTAATTCTTGGTGAATAAAAGAAAAAAGTCGCCCGACTGTAGAAGCAGCAGTGTGTGGTGGAAACAACCTTCTAGAATTCCACAAGCTTAGTCTTATGCAAGTGTACCAGTGGCAGTTATTAACTAAGCAAAAAGAAAGATGTGTGAATTACCACGTGAAGAATATTGTTGTGCCCTTTTGGTGTTGGAACAAACAAATAAAGGCTGCTGAGGAGAGGCAGTTCTTTCGTGATGTAACAAGCAAATAAAGGCTGCTGAGGAGAGGCAGTTCTTTCGTGATGTAACAAGCAAATAAAGGCTGCTGAGGAGAGGCAGTTCTTTCGTGATGTAACAAGCAAATAAAGGCTGCTGAGGAGAGGCAGTTCTTTCGTGATGTAACAAGCAAATAAAGGCTGCTGAGGAGAGGCAGTTCTTTCGTGATGTAACAAGCAAATAAAGGCTGCTGAGGAGAGGCAGTTCTTTTGTGATGTAACAAGCAAATAAAGTCTGCTGAGGAGAGGCAGTAAAGGTCTGTAGCGTAGCCCCAACGTAAAACTAATGACGTGATCTGGACATAGTTGTTTGTCAGGAAAACAATGTCGGCGAGGGTGGAATCCCAAGAATAAACGCCTCACCAAGAAACAATGCGGCACGGGAGGAGTTTTCAATAAGAAAGCAGCAGAGAAACTCTCTGGTTGAGCCAACAAGCATTTTGCCGTGGAAACAGTCACAAAGCAAGACTCTGCAAAGATCTGTATTAAGTAAGCGAACAAAGGAGGCTGGAGAACAAGTAATACCACTGGATATCAAGTAGTAGTTTAGTATCAAGGTGAAAATGAACAGAGCTTCAAAATGGAAAAGCAGTCACAAGCACTGAACCGCCGCCTATGGCTTATTTAAACAACATTTGCTCAGACGTGCATAAAATGCCGCTCCGAATCACGTGACATAATCATGTACGGCGTCCTTGACATGGACGCCGTCTCCAAGGCAACCTCAGAGATTATCGCCAGCGTGAATAGAATGGCCTGGCTGCCGTTCTTTGCGCAAATTGTCTGCATTTGTGCTCCACTTGAGCAGACAATCCTAATGTAGCAGAACTAAAGGGAAGTGCGGTAGTAGGCATGACAGTGAGAGAGGGAGGAAAAAGGAGGGAGGAGCATAATTTGCAAGCAGCTCAAGAGGAAGGAGAAGATCCATGTTAGCACAGTGTATTTGTTTCCTAAGGATTGTAGCCTGCCTGCGAGTATGGTGTGGTCAATGGTGTCAAAGGCGGCAGATAGGTCTAAGAGTATGAGAGATGCACATCTTTCCGGATCTGCTGTTCTTTAAAAGCCATACCTGAGTTAGGGAATGGTGGCCTGCTTCTCTCAGAGTTATCCCAGCAACATTAAATTGATTTTGCACATGTGTCATCCATGTGGGCCCAGTACAGCTGTGAAAGGATTAAGTGCATTCCTCTCAGAACAGGCCCACCCCTGTCCCCAGACAGGACTGTAGCCTTGGGGGAATTGCTTCTCATTGTTCCTTTTTAAGGGCAGGTAACACTCTTTCCCCAGGACAGCCATTCCACAGGATGCTGGCTTGGGAACAGAATCCCAGAGGCACATCCATAGAGAGCCTGGCCTTACACCTGTGGGCTGCATTTCTAAGGGATTTGAATCCTATTGAGAAGGAAAGGGGATGGGTTAGTGAAGCTAGTGAGGGATCTGTACAGTTGTGTGTGGGTTCAGCCATCTTGATTCTCTCTGCCTCTCCTTCTCTTTCCAGTCCTCTCCACTTCCTCTGGATCAAAGCACTTTGCGTGTGACATCAGAAGGGCAAAGTCCAGGCATTGCAAGAGCAGGGATTGGACCGCTAAAGAAGGCTAGTTTTAGTCCAATCACCTGTGGACTTTTGCCTATAAACAAAGTGGACTCCCGACACTTCTTTGAATCATCTTGAAGCATCTTTGGATCATCACTCGAGAAGATTTTGTTGCTGAGAGTGCAGTCCTTTCTAAATTCCTCCAGTTGTGAGCTGAAGGCACGTGATCCAAAGGCAGAGGTAAGATGCAAGATCCGTCCCCTAACCATCTCCAGGGACCAATGGTGGTGAACTCTGCTTCTGCACCATAATCTTGCCTCTCTGCCATACACCCTGTTGCCTAGGACCTCATTATATTGCAGAATACCTGCAGGTGTGTGCCACCTTCCTCCATGTTTGGGAGCCCAAGAAAATGACTAATATTGTCCCTCAAGACAATGGGTGGGGACTCACAGCACCTGGAAGCCAGAACAGGCAAGGTCCCTGTTGTCGAAGATGACCCACTCCGACTCTTGACTCAAGAGTGCTCGAAGCAGTGCAATCTAGAATGATGCTTTGATGCTGCCCTTCGGAATCCGTTGTTCCCTGAACTGCCACCCTCTGTTCGACTATGTTGGCCACTGCACCTGCAAAAGCACATTGTTGCCTCAACTCTTCATCGCCATTTCTGTAAGTCGATTGACCCAATACTAGTGTTGCCCGAACAGCAACCTCCAAGCCTCTGCACAGAATCTACTTGCCTGTGCATCCTGGTACCAGGTCACCCTTGTCAAACTGCGACTGCGGACTGAACCTGGAGATCACACGAACTGCACAGCGCGAGTGAACAATTCGAGACTGCAGTCACCTTCCATTCAACACTGCACTGCGATGAATCCTTGCATCCTTGACCCGAGTCAAATCCGTGTTCGATGTCATTGAACCACCACGACATTTGAAGAGGTATTTGTGACCGATGTCTGACCCCCAACTGCCCCCCGGGTCACTATTTGGACCCTAGAGACTGGATAGCTCCTTTTAGAGAAATATCATTTCAAACACTGTGTTCTTTTGCTTGCCTTTCTCCCCATGTCTTGCTGCATATGTCTGATCTGTACATATGCTGTTTCTTCTACAGGGCTGGGCTTTTACAGCGTGTTCTAGTTAGTTTTGTACATGGTGTGTCTGACTAAAGTATATCTTTTAATAGAACCTGGACTGGACATTCATTGATTTTGGACTGTTCTACTTCGCTGTTTGGGTTGCTACCGCACCATATTCACACCGCTCTTAAGGGTATAGCCGTTCCTGGCCTATGTTACCACAAAAGGCAAAAGGGGTATATCTCTTGACTGTGCCTGTTTTACCTTTACGATTGTGTTGGTTCTTGGTACGAGTGTCAAGGCTGAGTGGGCATTTTAGCCTCTATTCATCCTTGTCCTCCTGTCAGGCAAAAGTAATATCCTCACATATGCCATTTCTTTTTTGTTGCAGGCTTCGTCAATAAAATATATTGTGTACATTATTTTTAGTGCACACCTTTACTCACTTTTAATATAATTGCCACTGTATTTTACAACTATGTGCACTTTCAGAATGCAAACTAGAGTATTGTTTACATTACTTCTATTTGCAAAAAGTTATTGTGGTAACTAAGGGATAATGATCATGTAATTGCCCATCAATAACTCCAATACTTAAAATGAGTTCCCAACAGGAACATTGCAATCAAATGTAATGTATTTTACTGCTATTCGGTAAGAGGGCTTTGGTGCAGTCTCCCCTATCAATCTTCCACTCAGAGCAAATAATCCTCTGACAACTCACGAAGGAAATTGCTTTACTTCTACATAATCGATATTTATTATCGTTATTTTATGAATTGGGACCATTCAACCTTTATTGGCTGGCAATATGTCAACGCCTCCTTTCGGTATGGTGCACAATCTTACATCACAGCTACAAGCTTAGCCGCGGAATCCTGTTCGATGCGCGCGTACTATCGCGGCAGTGGAGTACAGAAACCAGGCAAATCTAATCCCAATTTAGTATGCAGATGTTCAGGAAACATTACATTTCAGAGTGCATTGAAGCATTTAACTTAGAAAATATTGCACATGCACAGCGATGTTCCTTCCTAAACCTGTCTACTCCTGTATGCCATCTTGCAGATGCGCTAACCATTTTTTTTATAGTGTTATGGAAATGTGGAGATGTAAAAAACTGCTTACACATACATTGGTTGAATTCGTAGATATATCAAATGTGTGCTCAGACTTGTCAAACAATGTGTTTTTGATGAACACGATATGTAATTCAGTTACGGTTGCAAGCACATTTCCATACACAGAGAATACATTACTTGGAAAATGCAGAGACGCTTGCACACTACCATGGATAAACACCTCCGCACGAATACGAATCTGATCTATTTTAAGGTAGTACGTCATTGGAACACACAAACACTGACTCAACACAAACTAAAGTAAATACACAAATGCCCCCACACTTCCTAGGGTATATAAGTGTTTCAGTATGCAGCTGAAGACAATTGCTAACACTAAGGAGTTTCATGCCTGAGCGTAAAATGTAGATTTGCTTGCCATTCTGCCCGAAAATCCCTGTTTGAGGTATGGGAATTTTCGGGCAGAATGGGGCGCAAATCTGCGTTTTACACGCAAATAATCCCATGAATCAGGGGCTTTATATCTGGTTGTAAATTGGCACTGGCAACTTTGTGAAAATAGTTCTAATATAATGTGTGGCCTTTCAGATTCGTGTAAGGATAACCGTATTTTGATTTGCTGCTGAGCACTTATCCAGTCAGGTTTTTACATAACCCTTACTTGACCATGTCAGGCCGACATTGATTGGATGAATACTCCTTTCACCCCTTTCATAACACAACATTTGGTTCCCCTAGCCCCTTCCTTGAAGAAAGGGCACATTCATACTACGAAAGCATGGTTTCCATATGGGGCTATTTCCTGTACATTAGGGCTGCAAAAAAAACCTGCTGTGCGTGAAAAGGTTTGCTGCAGTTTGGGCTACTTTTGAGCTCTCTTGCAACCTGTGACCCTATGTAGATCCAATATAGCAAATTACTCTTCCTGTGGAGTCAGGAGATAGGTAGAAGCATGCCGTGGAGGTCTAGGGGTGGAAGAGGTTCCATAGAAAGGGGTGGAGAAGCCAGTGTTCCCATTAAGGAGACCAGACTGCCCTGCAGCATCAACGCTTCCAGTTCTGGTCCCCTGCTTGTTTTGGGCTGACCTGCTGCATGGGATTATTGCCTCCTGAAGGAGCCATTCTAGCAACAGGCGTTAACGTTTTCTTTTCCTGGGGCAGTGCTTCTCAGCAGAAAGGCATCACAACGGTCTGTGCAGAGGGAATCTACATTTACAAACAAGCATACTGATGCACATGGAATGCGCTCCTCTTCAGAACATGTGAAAAAAGTACTGTAAACATTGAAACACTTCTAGCCATGAATGTTTACTTTCAGAGATTATTATGCACGTGCAGAGATTTCAAATTCTGTTGCATGGCACAGGGGCTTCCTATTATGCAGCACTCTCAAACAGCGGAAAGAAGTGCACCAGAAACGGAAAAATAATACATCCGTATACGACAAGTCTGAAAGTCCGATGCAGATCATCTGCTAACTTCCTCCAATCAGTGTGGATCCATTCCCATAAAATGTCCTTCCAAATGCATCCCTTCCTCTTGCATTACTGCTACAGGCCATCGCCAGATCAGATAAGACCCTTGTGTATTGTATATGTGTGGTTGGTCCTTTGCTTTTTGGGATGATTGTTAATTTATACATTTAAATAGAAGTAGTTTGTGGCTTACTTTTGATTCAGACGTATTGTCCATTACATATTAGTGTGGAAATGCTTCTCTGATTTGGGTTGGTATGCTCTTCCAGGACAAAAGAAAAGAACCTCAAGTGTGAAGAAGTGTGTCCCTTATGGTATCAGAGCTGTTAGATGGAAGTGGTGTGTCTTTCAGTTTACTGCACTTGGGGGAGCATTTCATAGCACCCACTGGTCTGATCCAAGGAAGCAAGTGGAAATGTGGCATTATAGGAACATGCGTAAAGGATTGGTTTGTCTCTTTTCCCCGAGCTTAGGAAACACTTTCATTTGTTCATTTGGGTGGGACCGCTTTAGAGAAAAGAACCAGTGTTGCAAGTTTCCCTATTTAAATAAGAAGCAGGCGAAAAGAACAGTAGGACTCCCCTGTACAGTCATGTGTTCCATAGTTGTGGGACTCATTGTTGACATTTTGGTTGCAAGGCTTTTGAGGGCTGGTCCATGCATGGAAGACAATGATGTTCACGGGCCGAGACCCCACTAGTAGACAGTCATAGCCAATGATACCACTTCTGATCCAGATGACTGGAGACAGGAATTCATGGGGTTTTGCAGACAAATCTGTCTCCTTGACAATGTTCAGGGTCCTTTTTTGGCTATGGACACAGCTGTTTCCTGGTTGTGGTAAGACACTCAGGTGTTAGATTTCAGGGGTGGGGGCCAGTTTAGGTAGGATGTGGTTGACTTCTTCAGGAAAATAGGTCCCCAGTAAGAGAAAACACATGGAGCATGAATAAGAAGCATGCCATGTTTTTCTCTGCTCATGAACCCCAGGGTTGAGACATCTGCAGTCATGTCTGTTAAGAACTTTTTTCTTTCATTTAATAGACTCTAGCCTGAAGGAAGTACACAATCTGGCTAAGAAAGAGGGGTTGTCTGTGCAGTCACCACCTGCTGACCCTTTTCAACATGGTAATCCTAATATTCACAAAGATGAGGTGGAGGAGGCTGGTGATGGCCCCATTTGTGAGGTTGCTGATGATGACAGTGTGGGACTAGATGCACTAAAATGTTCCCCTGGCTTTGCAGATTTTAGGGGTGGTGCCATTTCTGAGACTGCTTCTTTTACCCATGCCAGTTCCAGGGAATGGTCTCCACTTTGGACAGTGGGTAAATATGCTAACTGTGTACTTAGTGCAACACTAGATCAAGAGGCACACAACTGTATGAAGTCAGAATGCTCATGTCCCAGCCTTGCTGATAGTGAGGTGGAGACTCAGACCGTAGACAATACTATGATTCAGTTATTTTTCTGAATATGCAGGGATCTATCTAAAGGGATAGGCGTGTACATTGCTCACATGCCAGGTTAGATGGTTTAGCATCTCAGGGCTCACTGTTAGATTCCAGACTTGGTAGGCAAGGCCAAGATGAGGGGAACTCTTCTGCAACCAGTGGCTAGTATTAGTCGTGCCCAGGCAGCTCTTTGGTTTCTGGTGGATGCAAATGAGTTAATGGTATAGAAAGGGTGAAATGGGAAATACGAGGAGGTTTGACAGAATCCCTGGACTCAAGAGCAGTAAGTAGCAAACTCTTTGGTGATGGCTTTACAAGTGTCTAAATGTTTCATCAGGTGTGTAGCATCTGGTGGGGCCCAGGCCTCTATGAGCACCATGTATTTTGCAAGTGTGGCCTGAGAAATTGAGAAATGCTACAATCCAACCATTCCACTATACCCTAAGGCCCCTCCTGTATTCATTTGGGTACTATACAAGATTAGCACCAGGCGAGGGAGAATCAGCTTGTAAGATGCAATTTGATTGGCCCTCGCCGGGGCTTTACCCGACAGGGAATCCCTCTCCAACCTTATTTTCCTTTGTCCCCAGCAGGGTGGTTGTGGCAGCCTCTCAGCCAATGAGGAGGCTCGGAACAGAGTAATCCCCGTCCCAAGCCACCACATGGCTGGAGGCTGCCATCGTCCCCTGCCAGGGATTTGGGTAAGTGTTTTGTCCCTCCCAACCCCCCCACTCCCATCCAAACAATCCCCACCTTGCCCTCCCAACCCCACTTACCTTCTTTTGGTCCATTTTTGGGAATAAATGCTCTAGTAACATTTCGTCCCCAGCGCGTCCGCTTGCGATGGCCACCATGGAAAGGGAAAATGGACTCCGTTTTTCCATCCCCAGCAAGCATTTTTTTTAACATGTTTTATTTTCTGTCCAAAACGCGGCAGCGTTTTGGAACAGAAAAGCAATGCTATTAGTACCCCTGTCTTGTGGGCCGGGATACTAATAGCAATAATCACTGAGCTGTGGGGGCTTTACCGAGACAGGTCATGCCCCAGAGCCTTTGTTAAGGCCCTTGCTTAGCTCGGACCTGTAACTATGGGCCCCAGGGCATGACCTGACTCGGTAATGCCCCCATGTCTCGGGGCTTATTGTTTAAATAGCTAACCATTATATTGCTGTTCTTTCCATATAGAGGGCAATATTTCAGGAGCAGAGGCGGCAGATGTCAATGCAGCCATTTATTTAATTTTATTGATTTCATATTTTTTTATAACACGCCTAATACCGTACCTGAGTTCGGTTTCTAAGCACGGATCCAGGATTCAAACCTCTGTTGCTCCGCGTGGTCTTGCTTCCAAGACCAGCGCTTTGGCCCTGTGCTATCCTCCGTCAATCAAGGTAGGTTTTCAGCCTTTGCAAGAGGGGCTGCCTCTCGGGTGTAGTTATCACTTTTTCAGAAACTGGTTGAATATTTCACAAGAACCAAGGAGTTCACCACTCCTCCATGGGTCCCATGTGATGGCTGGATCAAATGGGTGTGAAATATTTAACTTTTCCCATATTTTAGGATCTCAGGGAATTCCATCAACTTGCGTGGGATGGGAATCATCACTGCTTCCAATTCCTTTCAGTTTAGCATCACCTCTCTGTTGTTTCACAAAACTATTGAAACCAGTAGCAGTGCATATAAGTACAAGTGTGGATTGTGGGCTTATTTATCACAACAATTTCCGTATTGTGGCCAGGTCCGCCAGGAAGCCTTCTCCCACCTGGTTTGGCCTGGTGGTACGCCTTTTTGTAGAACATGAGATGTGCAGTAAACTGGGAGAAGTCAGAGGTGATTCCTTTTAGGTAATGCAGCACCTGGGATTTCTGGTGGATTGCAAAGGTTCTACCCACCACCTTCCAAAAAGCCAAATCAGGGTGATAATCAGGGAATCAAGGTATTCACTAAGGATGGTGATGCTGCAAATTCGATTTATGGCTGGGTTAATCAAGCTGCTATCAATCTTAAGTGAGGCAGTCTTTGCAGCCCCTATCCATTACAGGGCCCTTCAAAGTGTACACAAGCAGTTTGTGGAAATTTTAGGTTACTCAAGTTGAGCTTCATTTTAAAAAGAAGCAATATGGTGGTAATACATTTAACATCATTGATTTGCCTACTGTGTTTCCTTCTATGCCAGATGTGCCACTAGAATCAGATGCAAGTCCCTAAGGAAACAATGTTCATGACATGCTTTGTGGTCCATTGAAAATTGGGAATTGACAAAAAGGTGGATTAGGAACCTGATGACTATGGAAAGTTGGTATACAATAGAGTTGCTGTTGTACATGAAGAAGTCACTACAGAAAGTGGGTTAGGGATTTTGGTTTGATAAACCCAAAATACCCCAAAAATGACTTACAATTAAATTGTTGTACCTCTGGGAATGTGATAGAGAAGATAGAGAAGATAGAGAAGAAGTAAATGTACATAAAACCCAAGTCAGGTTTTATATTTCCCTTTTGCCTCTGTTAGGGTGCGGTTGGTACCTGTCGCTGGTTACCAACCATTGCCACAGAGTTCGTCTAACCAGAGTGGGATTCAATGTGCACCCCACCAAAGCCATAACATGCTATTGGTCTAAGAATCAGACAGAAGCTGATGCACATTGTCTATGTGGTGAAAGGGAAATACAGCCACATGTTGTATTCTGTCCTTAATATCAAGATATTAGCAGACATTACCCACTTTGAATGTTAATGGAGAGTGGTTTGAGGCAATGGAGATCAGCTTCTATTTTACTTTTGTCCCTAGCTGAAGTTAAGTTTGTTGTGACTTTTGCAAGCTACCCCAAAGATTTGCCTTAGTTTGCCTCTAATCAATTGACTTCCATATGCTATCATGATATCCAATTTGGTCCTATGAATTACAGTTTTGTAAGAGTATTATTCAATTGATCTTATGGTAATGTTGATGCTATTTTATCGGTGTGGTTTTACTGTGTTTATTTTAAATAAATTGTGATTTTTGCAATGCTTGTTTGATCATGAATACATTATTTCTGAATCTAACATTTCTTTTTTTTAAAGTGGACTGTTGGCTCTGGGTGCACTCTTTTGGGAATTTCTACCACAAATCATAGATAAAGTTCGGGTGGAATTTTTTCCAGGCTCTGCAAATCAGGTGGCAAATTGGAATTCCAGTACCTGGAGGAGTCTGGTATCTGGAGACTGGACACATTTTTCTTTCCACTAGATATGCAAAAATGGGGGCCTGTTCAGGTGGATTTGTTCGTGTGGGAGCTCGCCAATCAGCTTACACTGTATATCAGCTGGAGTCCGGATCTGTTTGTGCTTGCCACACATGCTTTCTTTGGCGGTATAGATTCCGAGGATTCATTATGGCTTAACCCGTTCAATCTGGTCAACCATTGCTGGCTGACTCTGCCTTGGTTCCTGGTAGCTCTAGAGTCATCTCAGACCATTCCAATCTTGCTACCGGTTTTCTGGTTTCCGTGACTTCCTACTTAACAAGGAGAGCTTATGTTATCTGCTAATTATGGCAGGAGCCTTGTACCTGATGTTGTGGTACCTTTTAGGCAGTTAGGGACACCAAAGGGTGTCATCAGTGGCTTCAGGATTCATCTACAGGCCTTGGCCCCAAGCACCAGGTGATCAAATGTTGCTGTTTGTGGAGTATGTATCTGATTTTCTGTCAGAGGTCTCTTGATGCCATACATGCAGAGGTAGTACATGTGGTAGGTTTCCTAGCGTCCTTATCGTCATCATTCGTTTCTCATACTATTAAGGTTTAATGATCTGCAAATTCATCCTTTCATGCTCTGATGGATAGCCTTCTGGTGGGGTTCACCTTATAATCTGAAGACCTTTTGAAGATATGTGAATGGCACATCCTGTTCAGCCAAGGTACTATCTTGGATGTTAGCACAGTCTTGTTGCTGTTTTGAGGGTGTCTTTCTAATAGGGAACTTTCTATTCTGGCATTGTCAGCAAAACTGGTCATGCCCATGTGACACATGTGTATAGGCGCGTTACAAATGTCATATCATATCAAATCATGTATCTAGCCCCCTCAGGTGATTGGGTGATGGACACACTTTAGAACTCTCAGGAAGATCAATGATGACATACATTCTGTGCACCATCGTCATTAAAGTGTTTTGAAATGGGAATGTTGGCATGTATTATCTGTCTGCAGAGACACCATGAAATTGCTTCAAGGTAGGAGTGCTGGCTTATTTTGGGGGTTTATCCTCAGTCTGACTTTAGGATTGCAGCATCCCTTGTCGGCACAGCATTATGAGAGTTTTACATTTGAAATGCTAGCATATAATTAAGGTTGCTGCATCATGAACAAGTTGTATGAATCTCCTGAGTGCTGTTATTGAACACCTTAATCACAAAGAGAACAGTAGTTGTCAATTAAATTATAGCTGTATCTGATGCAACACTTTTCATCTTTTATGTGAATGGCATCTCACCATGCTCTTTAAGGGACAACTTCATATGTTGTCACCACATAATTAAGGTAAGTTGTTTGAAGACGTTTGCTCATTGGTTATAGAGATGTTGTGCACATGTTGGTCTTTTCTGTTTGTTGCAACCACATGTGTTGATGGAAATCACCATGTGAGAAGGGACAATCATGCAAACAGGATTACCAGAAAATTGAGCCTCATTAAAACCCTGCCAGTCTGATAATAAAGTGCTGGTATTAACATATACCAGCACTTTACCGGACTGGCAGAGTACACATTTGACCAGTGGGGGTAACATGACTTCCCTCCAGCCAAGACCAGCCAAGAGCTGGCTGTAACTCAGGCCCCCACCTGCATAAAACAGCTGGTATTCTCGGCAGCAGTATTGCTGGTACCAAGAATACTGGCAAATCCTCCCATGGAATGGGGATTTACAGGTTGCTCTACTACCTGAAATATCACGATATTGCTGGGATATCAGGCAGCTAAAATGGTAGGTGTGTTTGCCAGACTCTTGGTGGATTTTCCACCAGGATAGTGGCATCCCTACAATGAGTCCCAATATCTGTTGAAAGCATATGTGGTGATAGACATTGCACTTCTTACCAGTGTATTTAAACAGCATTACCGTTTGCGCAACTGAATGAACAGATGGCATTTTCGTAACCGGATTGAGCATGGAAAATACCATACAGCTTAATTGTCAAGCATAGTGTAATAGCGTCTTGTATGAATCCAAAATCAGCTAAACCTGACATTATTGAGTATATTCAAAGGAGTATTAGAGGTTAGGTAAAGATTGACCTCTAAGTATGTACTATTTTATAGCATAACATATTCACTCTGTAGCGTACACCATACAAAATGAGTCTCTAGACACTGCCTGTCACCTACTGCCCAAAATACTACCAGCACATTTCCCCTAACTTTGTACAAGCCAGGATCATAACCCTGAGTGACACAAAAAAATGTATTGGGGCGTAAGCAGTCAAATATTGTCAGAATCATTGAAAATCTAGAAAGCTTAAGTCAAAAGATCATGACCGCTGATTGCGGTAAAAGTTTATCAAAGAGCCGTGTGAATGGCTTTTACATTTCAACCTACCACACATATTTTCAAAGTTACATTCCCTACCTACTAACTACCTAAATATATTCAGTGCAATCCGGTTCAAGGTTGAAGAATCCCATCATACAGAGAATTTCCCTTATTCAGGCCTCTGTGTCTTTATTCACACCAATAGAATTAAGCCAGGTCCAGACAGTAGCAGGCACATTAAAATCATTGATACTATATTTCAACAATGTCATTCACCATTCACAAAGGATTGCATCCATGCTTTTGCTGCTGAAAGCATGCCTCTAACAGTGGACATTTTGTAGCACCTTTAAACATACAATAATAATCACATCCTGAAGAACTCAGTGGCCTATCCGAAGTATTCCAACTAGTGCAACCAATTCTGCAGTGTGCCATCTTTATCTTTGAAAGTAAACCCAATAGAGAAGTTCAGAGATGAACCATATGTAAAATCATAAAATCCTCTATCACTGTCAATCTGGTAATAAGACTGAGCAGTGGCAGTGGGATGCCATATTTGTTTCACTAGGTAAAAATCAGCATGCTGCTTTGAACCTGCCTGAGCTAGCTGCTGCCTACAAAATGCCAGAAGATCATCCATATCAGCGTCAAGAAAGTCTCTGAAGATTCACTAACGGCCCTGGAGTGGACCCACACCTTCCATGGACACCATATGTAGCAGATCTGGATCTCAACACCCAGAACCTGGTTAGAAAATACCAGAAATTGGGTAACCCTACATGTGTAGTTATTACTAATTCTGGTCAATATCCACAGATGTATTGAGTGCAGGGGATTGCCACCCCCCCCTTCTCGCACACAGGTATTGCCAGTTTTGCTTGATTCTTCTACCCTGCTTCCCCTCAACCTCCTCCAGCCTACTTCTGCAGGAGTCTGTCCCGATACATTCTGGTTTCACCATCACAGTCTTGTGGCCAATGCTGGATTTGACTTTTATGGACTTCATTCATTCACGGTGTGTCACTCGTTCTCAACTCTCATGCTGGACTGCCTTTGCATCTTATTCTCATGGTGGCCCTGAATCATGCTGTTCCCATCTTCATCTTGTATCCTGGCTTGCAACATTATGTGTTACTACTGACTTCTGCAATTGTGTTTGCTCTGCCCTCTTGCTTCTCCGCTCTTTTTGACTGCTTACTCTCTGTTCTCTCCTCCCCTCCCCTCTCCCTTTTCCTATCTCCTCCCTTTACTTTCTTTTATGCACTTACTCTATCAAAATTGTCCCTGGACCTAATATGATAGCAACCTCGTCTGTTTCCTCCACCCTCCCATTACTGTTTGTTTTCCTCCCCAGCCCCCCTCCAGCACTATCTGAAATGTCGTCAGGCCTAGTATGATAGTTGCTTGTTGTGTTCCCCCTCCCTTTCTGCACCCCTCTCCTTCACCTTTTGTTTATTTCCGGCTCTGCCAGAAATGTTGTCAGGCCTAGTATGGTAGTCGCCTGTCTGTTTCCATTTCCTTCCCACTCTCCCCCTCCCTTCCTTATCTATGTCTTAGCACTTGCACTATCTGAAATGTCATCAGGCCGAGTATGATAGTTAATTTCACATCCTTACTGTTCATGGCCTGTAAGAATATCATTGTATTTTCCCTTGTTCCCTCCCTTGCCTTGAAGCGATTTGAAACACATTGTGTATAGGCGCTACATAAATAAACTATCATATCATCATGTCATATCATTTGACAGCTCCTACTTCAAAATAAAACACAACTCCCTATGGAGAAAGTACTACAATTGAATTCCAATATCACAACTATTTTCACTTAAGGCAACCATGTAGAACTCACATGCAACTAGTTTGGGATGAGGGGAGTCATAATTAGGAGTACTATACCTATCATCTAAAATCAAGTCTGAAGCCTTATCACCATCTTACAATGTGAAGAACCTAGGCATCCAGTGTACACCTCCACATCACACCACAGATAACATGTATCTTGGTATACCTTTGTCTCATGATGCATTGGAAGCTGCTCCGACATATTCACTCTGATCGTCAGGTGGTGTTCATGAGAACATTGAAGCTGTTCTTTCTAGATTATTGAAACATCGCCTATATAAGTGGCAAGAAAAGAAAGTACAAGGTTTCCAAAGAATCCAAAACCAAGCAGCAATGTGAGTGTTCCTGGGGGGAAAAAACACAACCACTGCTCTGAAAGTCCTGCATTAGCTCTTGCTTAATTGAAGTATCAAGATCAAACTTGTTCATGCCATGTACAAAGCTCATTGGGGCAAAAGAACAAATGTCATTCACCCCATGGCCCTAATCAGACTTCCAAGCAGCAACAAATATCACCACAGGAATCTGCCAGGACCCTGGTAACTAGGATAATCTGGAAACTACACTCATATAGCTAAATTTAACCAAGATAACAAGATCCATCCCTCTAAATGGACCAGGTGCCATGGCACTGTGTTCTCGGCAGTATTTATGTAAAATAACGAATATATGATTATTTTACAAAAATGGTGCCGAGATTGGATTGCGCCCGTAAACCCTTCAAACAGGTGCAATCCACATAAATCACTATCGTGCTCTCAGATCTCTCAGAGGACGCCCAGGCCCACTTGAGAATAATGAGACTGGTATTCTAGAATAGCATTTTTAACAATGACTGGGTGTTTGAAATTTATTCAAATGAATAAAAACATAAGGTCAAAAACCATAACACCGGACAATGGGAACACATTTGTTTTGCCATTTTGTATTTTTTTTACTTTGCTAGTATTTAAAATAGCCAAAAGTGGTTAATATTAGATTTAAATGAGAGGTTGAACTCACTTGTGTAGTCTTTTGGCACTCAGACCTCACTCGAGACCCCTCGAATGCCGAGTTGTGTGGTTCTCCCTTGTGACACAAGTTATTTAATATGTACACCAGTGCTTGTGAAAGACAGAGAGATGATACATAGGTATTCCCCTTCCTCCCACCTGTTTGCCAAAAGGACAATGTTCACTCTGCATAAATTAGATGTCAGAAATATGGACAGTGTTAGATCCTGTCCAATCATCCTGATCAAGAACACCAGGACATGAGAACTGAACCATACCAGGTCTATTTGGGACTGTTGATGGAATCCTTGTGCTTGGTACTGACAAGAAGGCCATCATGTTCAGATACACTTACATAGGGATCTTTGGCATACTTGACCAGCCCAGATGCAAGTGCACATCTTTGTTCTGTGTCCTTGGTATCATGCAGCACGATCGTCAAGTCAGCCCACAATATCAGGGATCGCCTGCTGGTGCTTTGCATGTACATTCATGAATGCTGGCCCTGTGTTTTATGCAGCATATGCCTATGGGCCATAGAGTTGTGGACCTTGGCATTGTGTCCATCACTTAGACTAGTATATTCAACAGCAGTTGGCATATAGGCTATGGCTTTATGGTCAGTTTGTTTACAAAACCATGGTTCAGCCATATGCCATGGTTTTATCTTTCTTTCCTTTTTGACAGTTTGTAGTTTCCCAAATAATCATGGAGGGGATATATTTCCTTCAAGTTAAGGACCACAGTGGCAGAATAAAAGGATCTGCTTCCAGTAAGAAAAAGGAATCATAATTCATGTTATGCTTTGCCTTAATGGTCGCTATTGTGCTGGTGTTTTCTTAGCCTTTACTGCTGGCATCTTTGAAGTGTGGTCAGATAAATGGTTGTAAGCTGCAATATATTTTTGGCTGGCACTTTTGTACTTTGGCCTCCAGCAATGGGACTTGTTGCCTGGCTGCTCAACATACCACTGCATGTATTCTGCAGGTGGCACAGTGGCATTTGAGCATGGTTGCCTAGACAGTTGCACGAGGAAGAAGCTGGTAGCAGACCAGTGCCCCATTCCTAACACATTGATCATCCACGTGCTTATTACAGGAAATCCGCTAAGGGTCTTAATTCTCCCTTGATGAATATTCTAGACCTAGTCAGTAGGCAACGCATACTGTCTAATAAATGAACTAAGCTCACCTCATAACTTAGCACTAAATGCAAAACCATGGTTAAAATGCACAGAAACTAGTCAGATGCCAATGTGAAGAAGTCCCCAAACTTGCTGTAGGAAATTAGTATTCACATACATTGAAATGTACATTGTTTTCAAAATGCTCTGCAATGCAGGGATTTCAGTAATTGTGAAGAGCTGGTGTTGACTCCATCATGGCTACAGCTCTTTCAGGTCGTTAAAGTAGTGAGTAGACATGTGGTTCCTTAATCAAGAAAATACAGCATTTGCAAAGTAGCAGCTGCCTCAAAATACTTCAGATGCACACATAATTAATATGCAAAGCTCCTTGAAATGTCATGAAATAGTGACATTATACATTTCAGTAAGGAAGTTGTGTAGCATGACATAAAAGCTAACAGATTGTTCACAGGAGAGGCCTAGTTGTTTATATTAATGCTTTATTTTGTATCTGAATGCAAATTAATTCTGGGAATTTTAAATCTCACTTGAGTTACACGAAAGGAGATGGGTAAAGTAGGATGTTCTATAGTTTTGGAACACATCGTATGACACATGAATGGAGTTTGTGTTAATTATCGCTTTTATTTTCCCTCTCTTTTGTTATGTTTCACTACAGATATTGTCCTTGTGGAAGGACGTCTTATAGTCTGAAATGCATTCGACCTTTTTTTCCTCATATTTTCTCCACATCAAAATGATCTTTTGACTTCTATATGTGTATTGCAAATGGCTTCCTTATATTTCAAAATGTAAATGATTTAATATCAAGGACTAACTAAGCAGCAATTTATTTTCCCAACGGAACAAACAGCACAGGGCAGCATCATCCCCAGTCTGTGTCTTACATTTATTTCCCCTTGCCTGATGTCACTGTGCCGTTTATGCAATAATCCCAGAGGTATGCAGAGTGACCACCGGATGAGACCTATTTAACTTAAAAAAGATTCAGGCAGAACAAACAGCAGCAACAATTTGGCAGGATCAGAGTTCCAAAATGTTACAAGCAGGGACTACTGGGGACCAAAGTGACATATGGAGAAAAGGAGCAGGTAATAGTGAAAATGTCCCTTTTTATGGCCTGAGAACCATGTGGCAGAAAGAAGTACATTGGACCATGAAAGCCTGTGTCTTTCCCAACAATTAAAACTGCAAAGAAATAATTGCTATTGATACCATGAAACATCATAGAATGAGAATTCAAAATGCCTACCATACTGTGACCTTGCTGATGGTCTCAGTGGCCAATGATGATGGCAGCTGCCAGATGAGTATCAAGCACTGTGCTTCTTCACTCTCAACATTCCATCAATGGAAAATAATTCCGACTCCAGCCCTAATGCCCGTGGCCGATGGCCACCCTTAGCTACCACGCACATCACTTTTCAACAAGAATATTGTGAAATATGACAATGTAGCTGCTGATCTCTCACAGTTTGAGATTTGCCAGGAAGCTGTTAGAGAAAAATGAACACCAGCAACAGAAAATAAACGAAAGAAGCAGGTTGTCAAGACCTATCCCTAACAGAATGATTCTTACATGGAATCCAATATATTATCCTCTGGTTTAACTTGAATAATATGAAAAGTTATATGAATCATCCAACCCTGAAACAGGCATCCCTGAGTATCAAACAGATGGATAACCTGACCCATCAAACAAGTTCAATATAAAAAAACAAAGAAACAAAAGCATAAACAAGCTTTCAAGACAATCAAACCTTATGGTCTATGGAATATATCAGAGCTGATCTCAGAAATTTTAGTATACCATTTTACAGCCTTCTTTGATATATATTTTAGACTATCTTTGTCTTTCAATTAGGTCAATGGGTTATCTTAAACAAATAATTACTAGAAAATATTGCACACACTTTAGTCAGTGGCAGAACAATAAAGAGGTCAGTGGCAGTAGTTGCTATTACTTAGGAGCCATTTTGAATACCCTGCCCATTGCTGAGACGAGCGCACCGTAATTTAAGTGCAAACTGGAATGTTACGAAAATACCAGTGTAAATCTGCAGCTTCTTACAGCCACTAGAAGCTGAAGCAACATCAGCACATTAATGGCTGGGGTTACATCAAGATAGACCATCAATACAGTTTTATCAATTATCGGGCAGTGAGCATACAAATCATGTTAAATCTTCTAAGAACCATATCTTTTATACAATTTCCCAGAATGCAGATTAGGAAAGATAATTAAACACAACTTAACGGTCCCAGAAATTAACATGCCGGGCAAACAATTTGTTCCACAGTTAACATTTAAATTTAATTTAGGGTACGCCCTTACAAAGCATCTGATTTGACATTTTAGTTACCATTCAATACCTGAGTGTAAAGTTACACTAGGAAAAAAACACTCATCTAGTTTGGTGAATTGTAAATTCTTGATTGGTTTCTTAATCAACTTCTTAATCATAAACTCCATACAATGATAGGGCTTTTTCTCTTGCTTCTGAAAAACAACAAGTAGCCCATGATATTAATAGTCCATCCATTATTTGTACTCCTATTGATAGAACGATTATATTGCTTAAACTAATGGATACCATGAATGAATAGGACACTATGAGACACTGAGGTCAAAAGAAAGCATACCCTTGTGATTTCCTAACTAACACCCCAATATCTCAGTCTGAGTATCTTCTGGCAAAGAATCCAAAACAATACCATCAACTGCATCAGGGGTATCCAACCCTTTTGGAGACAATGAGCAAAAAGGGCGTGTCTCATGGAGCACTAAGCAATATCAGTACTTTGATGGAAAATAGTGGTGTTCAGTGGATGAAAAAAAAAAATCCAACACAAAAGTTAATTAAAGAAATGTAACATTGCTTAGAGGATATGTGTTTTAATTTTATTGTTTACAAATTGATTCAACCTTTAACAATGTACACTTGAACAGAACAATAATATATTTGAACACTTTACATACTCAAACAAGATATGGATATGTCAATGTGCAGTAGTTAGCATAAATCTAAAACAAGTTAATTTCTGGTCCAGGCAATTTACAATGGCCTTTAAATTAATTTGACTCTAACTTCGTGTTTACAAGAAATGTTCAAGAGTTGAATTGCTAAGCAAGGCATTTTTAGACAAATGGGGCCAGTAAAATTGTTCAAAAACCTGGTGGCACTTAAGAAACATTGGAGTGCTTGGAGTTCTCTGTTAAGGAATTTTCAAGACTTTTACTGGCACATTTATTTTAATTAAGCATGTGTGGACAGTACATTTAGCCAGAGGTTGGGGCATTTGAAACAACAACTACGGGTGGTTTTCTGTGTTTTCCCCAACGGAATTTTCAGATCTAGTGTGGCAAATTGTGTATTTGTGAGTACACGAGGCCAGTGACACTGGCCAAAACAGGGAAGGATGTAGATATCATTTGAATGGGATATCATTTGAAATGGACAAGCCTGTGAAATGTACTGTCAAATAGTGTTTTATTTTTAAATCAAACAGGGCCTGTTACATTGGTCAAAACCTGATTGGGAATAAAGAAAATTGTACTGATGAATTTGGGGGCTCTGCGGTATCATACAGGAAATGTAGTGAGAAGGGGTGCATTTTCAAGATCAATGATATTGGTTACTGGTTGGAGCATTTGAAAACCACTTTATAGAATAGGATTGGTGTCATACTTGAATATTTGGTGAACATTACGGTTGTGTTAGTCATAAATTATTAACTGTAGCTTTGTTGGATTTCAATCAAAAGGTTTTCAAATTACTTGAGGATGGCAATTTGTCATGGCTTTGCCTTATTTGGCTGTTATTCATGTGCAAGATGTCAAAGTATTTTTCCACCAAGACATTGCAATTATTATGTAACATTTCTGTCAATTTTGCATGGTGGCACCAAACACAAAAATCAAGGTTACACAACTGGCACACACATTATTTAATAAAGGAAATGTGAGCATGCATGACCCTTATTTACCCTTTATACAATAGCCAGCTGTTCAAAGCAACCGAATATAGCAATTTTCAACAGGACATACACATAGCATGTTGTTCAATTGTTTTGCCCCTTAGTGTATACTTGTCAACTGAATATTCACAAGGAGTATGCAATGAGTATGGAACATTTCTAACATTAATTTGCATACACATTTTAATGTACAAACAATACAATTGGAACTTTATAATAATTGACAATTAGGCTTTTATGTTACTAATTTTCCCCATACATACTTTCTAGAGTTCAGTGAATAGCCCCATTGCAACCCACCAGAGTGCAACAGGGGAAAGCTTGGATGGTTGCAAGATTGGTAAACAGATTGCAAATGTGTCCCAACCATAGCTCACCTCCTGGTGTAATGCAACTCTAAGTGGCGCAGTGACTGTAGAGTAGGCCTTTCCCAGAAAGTGCGGTTTCAGTGATGGGTATTTTTTAATGCTGATTACAGCAGCAGTGTCATGGTCTTCACTGGGATGGATAGGCCATCTTAAATGCTGGTCTGTATGTACAGCTCAATCACTGCCTTGCTGGGTCAAGACGATGGCTGTTACTTCTGCTTTTAACACCACTAGTGTGGCTATCATGGTACTTGTCTAAAAAATGCAGCCGGCATTTCAGCAGCCTCCTCCAGGCTCCTTGTCTTCTTAACTCCAACCGATTTCAACACTTACCACAGTTGCTGATGCCTCCATAACTATATCATGTCCGTCTTCCAGAGCTTGCTGTTTACCTCTCTTCCCTACATAGTGCTGGGTCAGGCTACACTGGCATTGTTCTCTCCTATGTGCATTGCCTCCTTCATGTTCTCCACACCATAGCCCAACTGGCAAGCAACATGTTAAGCTACACATTAGAGGTCACTGAACTGCATGAGTCAGAGCCATTGCTTTATTAGGAGCCACTGGAATGTTCATTTCATTTCCTCAGTCTTGCCCATGCAAATCTCTGCAGTGTCAGAATCTAGCAGAGCCAGTCGCACTACAAGCTTAGTCAAAATAATATATGATGTCTTTAACATGAGTACATACTCAATCCTAGCAGAAGTAGAAAACATAGATGAGCTACCCAACTCTGAAGTCAAAATGTATCCACTCAACCTCTTTCTTCCTCAACTGAGATGGGTGATCTACTTACCTGATGTCTGTATGGGACATGTCCCACAGTCGTTAATAAAATGTGCCTTACAACTGCAAACAAGACATTTGCTATGGCTTCAATACCACCCACATTCCTCCTATTTCAGTCGTTACTGCCAACAATGGGATTAGCAGTGCCCAACACCCCTCACTAAAATATATTTAAGATGCGAATTGGGATCCAGCGCCCACCTTTTCTGTTCCGCGTACTAATTTTCTTGGAGTTCACGTTGATCTGCATGATTAATTAAATATAATCCTGAAAAGAACTGAGATAAGAATCTCTGGGTAACTCAATTAGCCATCCTTCCACCCATCACTCTGTTAATACTGTTGGAGGGAAGGACCACATAACCAGAAAGAAGTGAATAACCCACATGATCCTTTGAAAAACTACAAACCATCAAACTTGTAAGGCAAAGAATCATATAATTATCAGCAGACATCCTATAGATGGGCAATAAGAACACCTAATATACTCCTGCCATACTTCTGCTTCCAGTACATTGACTATCTTTGTGTTTTCACATGCAAGAAGACATATCTTTCTTTTCTCAGTTTAAAGTGTCACGAATGCAATAGAAACACAGAAATAATGGTTTATGTGTTTGTCAACCCATCCAACCCATTCTAATGAGGGTGCAGCGATGTTTTTTCACAGTGCCAAAACACTGAAAACGGCACCAGAGTTTTCACACCAGGTTCTAGATGCGTTGCTAGGTGGGGCTGAGGGGGCTATAGCCCTGGGTCTTTTGGTTGTAGCCCCAGATAGAAGCTCAGGGGCCACAACCAAAGGCTAGGTAGCCCCACGTCCCGACAGTTCCGACAATATCATAGCCCCGGATCTTTTCCAGACCTAGCAACACCCCTGCCAGGTTCACTCTCAGTGTGGAACATTCTCATGCTTGCATGTGAGTATTCATAAACTGAGCCCCACATCATGACATAACTCGAGTGGATAGCGCCCAATTTTTCCATATCAGTAAGACACATGTGTAATCCATCGGAATTAACAGTCCCTCCTGTGCTTATCGACACAAAACAGATATCACTTCTGAGTCAATGCATTAATGAAGTGAAAGGAAAGAAAAACTAGATGGACCGAGTATCCCACGCTGTTCATCACCCACATGTGGTGATTCAATCATTCATCTTTGACATATGCTGAGATATATCAGCCTGCTGTGAAAAAGTCCACCCTCATAGAGTCCCACTTCAACAGGCTCTTTTATGTGGATAATAGTGTTTCATTAAAAAGAGCCCATAAGGGGACCACCAGGGGGTATACTGATGAGTGCAGCCAGAGCTTGAGGCTCCCCACTCACCAGGCCGAAAAAGGGACCAGAGCCCCCCTATCAGACTCGCCCCGATTGCCCCCAAGAGTGGACAGCAGAGGAACCCCAGGGGTGTCCCCGGACGAAGTTGTGAGCAGATTCACCCACGTGAAGGTAATTAAGTTGTCAAGGAAGATTTGCCGGGACGCATGGTGCACGTGACCCGCTACATGGCTCTGGGCAGCCTGCCCAAAGAGGAGACGCAGCACAGCCTTGCGACCCGTGCACAGCCGGACCACAACACCGCCGCTGGGGTCGGAACCCCCCACATACCCAGAGGTGACCCCGAGGAGGGAGGGGGCTGGCAGACGGTGGACCGAAGTGAGAGACTCGGAGGGGAAGGACTCCGGTGTCTGAGGTGCACTGAGGTGGGTGTCGGCCCCCCAACCCTGAACGAGGAAAGAGAGGGGAGGAAAGAGGAGAGAGGAGCGGCGAGCAGCATGTGAGATCCCCTTGTGAGAAGGCGGCCTGGGCACCCTTGCACGCCACAACAGAGATAGTGGGGGATAGAGGAGGCCACAAGAGACATCAGAAGAGACGTGCTGGAGAGCATGTGGTCCCCTGCAGGAGAAGACAGACATACGCTGCTGTAATCCAGGCTCTGCAGGAAGGAGCTGAGGAGGCACCAGGAGAGAGGGGGTACCTGGGAGGTGTGGGCCTCCTGCATAGGGGTGTGTGCCCGCCTCCCCATCCATGAGCACTACAGGCCCAGCAAACAGGCTGCAGGGCCACTGGAGGGGCAATAGAAGGAGATGCCCGGAGAGTGGGGGTACAGGGGAGGTGTGGGCCGCCTGTATAGGGGCATGTGCCCGCCTCCCATGCGCCCAAATGCCACTGTCCCACCAATCAGGCAAAAGGGCCCCCGGTGGGGTGAGAGAGGCAGGCAATCAAAGAGAGGGGGTACACAGGAGGTGTGTGCCCCCAGTATAGGGGCATGTGCCCACCTCCCTGCCCCCGAACACTACAGGTGTAGCATACAGGAAGTAGGGCTCCTGGAGGAGCATAAGAGGGACCCCCACCCTGGCAGTGGAAAGGAAAACTGAGAGAGGATCTTCCCCACAGGAAGTTGAACAGTAGTCACAAGTGAGGGAGGACCAGGAGGGCGAAGGTGGACGATGGGGGCAGAGGGATCATTTTCAGCCCCCCAATGTTGACTGCAGGATCAGGGCACTCACACCTGTGGGGTGTCCGCCTTGAGGGACGCACCCTCGGGACATAGGAGGAAAAACTGGAGAGGGCCATCAGGCATTGAGGGCCCTCCACTAAGGGGCGTGTGCCCGTCCCCGAGAGATACTGCTACACAAGCCTGGAGCAAGAGACTGCGTGACGTGCAAAGGGAAAATTAAAAGAGGGGCATCAGGATGGTGTGCTGCAAATAGAGTTGGGGGTTGTGGGCTCCCCACCTCCCGCAGAGAAGCTCAGAGAGGTATACCTACAGAAAGGAGCTAGAGGAGAGGAGTGCAGTGTAAGATGTGGGGGCCCAGTGTTGTGGTGGGCTTCCACGCTTAATCCAGCCGAACGTGAGCAGCCCCACGGCTGACAGACAGTGAGCTGGCAAGAGACCCCCCCGGGAACGTATCAGGAAGGGGGCAGCCAGCATTGGAGGAGGTGTTCCTCGTCGACCAGCGAGGGATACTGAATGGACGTGAGATCCAAGCTATCCAATTTTGAGAACAGGCTGGGTGAGACCCAGGCAGAGTCAGGGTGCTGAACCACCATGACTGGCGCTGGGGAGGATTCCTCAGCCACAAAAAAAGACATGGCGGCACTGATGGAGGAGATCAGGAGTATGTGGGTCAACATTATGGGAAGAGTCTACAGAATAACTCAAAGGATTGACAAGATGAAAGATAGATTGGAAGAGGTTGAACACAATCAGTTCTCAAGGGATGCCTTCAAGAGGCAAATGGATGTTAGAATGACTGAAATGGAAAGGAGAGAGGTGGAGATCACATTGAAGATGGATGACATCGAGAATAGAGAAAGACAGAACAACCTAAGACTTTTTGGATTCGAGATAAGGAAGTGGAGACGGAGAGGGACATGAGGAGACCCTTCTCGACATTACTGAACTCTTCTTTGAGGATGACACCATAGATGAGGCCAAGATAGACTGCATCCACAGGACTGAAGGACCTACAGGAGGCCCCAGATCAGTTCTCACCTGATTCCATAATTACCCCAATAAGTAGAAGATTCTTGAGAGGCATTTGCCTTCTTATATGAGACGTTTTATAAATCAGAGCGCTCCTAGAAGGAGGGTTGGATAGCGGAGTACTTGGCCGATATTCCCCTGCCCCGGCTGAAGGAGGAGGAATCAGCCTCATTGACGGCTCCTATAATGGCGGAAGAAATTCGGCAAGCAGTAGGGAGAATACCCAGTGGTAGGGTCCCAGGGGAGGATGAGTTCAGAGCAGGTTTTTATAAGACCTTTCTACAGGCACTGGTTCCATTTATGACAGAAATGTTCAACGTGGTAATGAAAACAGGGAAGTCACGTGAGTCTTTCTCCACGGCTCTAATCTCGGTAATTCCTAAAGAAGGGAAAGACCCAAAAAATGTGGTGCATACCGTACGATCTCCCTGCTCAGTGTTGATGCTAAGATATATACCCAGGCCCTGGCAGCAAGGCTAGAGGATTACATGCCGTGCTTGATTCATCCGGATCAGGTGGGGTTTATTAAGGGCAGGCTGGGGGCAGATAAAATGCGGAAAACTCTGCAATTGATTCATGAGACCAGCAGAGTCAGCGGGGAGGACCCCTCCCTGCTTTCATTTGATGGTCCTGTTTAAATTTGGTTTTTGGGGGGACTTCCTATGGGGGATCATAGCGTTGTACTCTTCCCCTAGCGCCTGTGTGGCTGTAAACGGGGGATTCTCCCATTAGTTTGTAATGGGTAGGGGGACTAGACAGGGGTGTCCTCTCTCCCCCTTGCTGTTCGCGCTTTCATTGGAACCTCTTGCACAGAGGATTAGAGAGGATAGCAGGGTTGAGGGATTTAGTGTGGGAGGGGTTGAATATAAAGTAGCCTTCTATACAGTCGATATGTTGCTGCACGTAGTAAACCCCCTGACATCTGTCCCAGCGGTGGTCCAACAGATAGAGCAATATGGCACCCTGGCCACATTTAAGATCAATACTTCAAAATCAATCCTTTTCCCATTGGATAGACAGGGACAGAGAGACAGGGAGATCAAGAGGTTTGCCCCCCTGGGGATGCAGGTTACTTTTGAGGCGTTGAGATACTTGGGGATCACCCTCATTAGGGAGGTGAGGGGACTTTTTGAGGTCAATTCCCCCCCTGTTCTCCACGATCAAGTTGGACTTACAGAAGTGGCGTAAGCTTACAGTATCATGGTTGGGACGACTCAATGCACTGAAAATGGTTCCCCTCCCAAAGCTCCTACACTTATTCCACATGCTCCCGATCCACATCCCAAACTCCTTCTTTCAAGAGGTGAAGCACTCCTTATTGAGATTTCTTTGGCAGGGGAAGAAGGCCCCGGATAGCACGTGAGGTTCTGGTTCTGCCTAAGGAGAAAGGGGTAGGTCGGTTTCCCGGATGTGAAACAATATTATCAGGCTGCCCAACTTTGGGTTTTGGTACCACATCTTCAGGCCCAGGGGGATCTGCAATGGATTGCACTGGACAACCGACATCTTCGACCTGCTACGGTCAGAGAATGGTTATGGGTGCTGAGAGGTAACATCCCTCGTAGGATTAGGGAGCATCCAATATTGGGGACCATCTGGGAGATTTGGAGAAAGGGTTCAGAAATTGAGGGAGTTACAACCTGGCCCTCCCTGCTGGGACACCTTTGGGTACCGGGAGTTAGAGACACAATCCCGAAACTGGAGAAATTTCAGGCATGGTACGAAGTGGGGCTGGAAAAAATAGGCCATCTGAGGAGGGGGGACATGTTCATAGATATCTGAGAACTAGAGGAGGTCCTGGGAATAGGGAAATTGTCAGTCTTTTCTTACAATTGAAGGGGGTGATTACGGAAAGGGCCTGCAGTGAACAAATAAGGAGGGACCTCACACCCTTTACCTTTGGATAGGAGGGTAGAGACGAAGGGAATAAACACAGCCATGTATGGATCACTAGTGGTAGCAGGAGAGGGGTCCACAGATAAATTGAGAGTGAAGTGGGAAAGGGACCTGGAGGAGGAGATAGATGTGGGGGAGTCTCTGAAAGGGACCCTTGGACTCATCCATTTCAGCCCAATATAAGGGGGAGTTGTTCAGTGTTGCTTTATAAGAGAGGGAGGTAGGGTCACACGCTCCTTCGTGACTGATTAAAATTGATGTGATTATATGCCTCACAAAATTATGTTGATATCTGTTAAAACTGTTAATAAACTGTTAATAAAGCAAAATTCTAAGAAAAAAAGAGCCCATATGTAAGTAGTTGAATATAAGGAAAGCACATCTGAATGTGTGTCTTGGGTCGGACTAGACCAGTAAGTCACCATTGCACCACACCGGACTCGGTCCCGTTATTGGTGGCAGTCATGGTGCAAATAGCGCCATGACTGCCACCAATCTCGGAATGAGGCCCTGTATCTCTGTTTACTCACCATTGCAGTTCCTCTGATCCATGTCTGCGTACAACTGTACTGTCCCATGCCCCATATCTGTGTCTCCTCTATCTTCTGTTCTTTCTCCCTACCCACCCCTCTTCACTGGAACCTGCTGCCTATATATAACAAGCAAAGAAAACCCAACTGTATATCTCTTCAAAACCAGCTTAACCGTCACTTACTTGCTAAGGATGATACTCCCACTACCCTTTCCCCATCTGCCCTACCTGATCCCACCACCTCACCAATCACGCTTAATAATGTAATTTTGTATATTTTTATACTCGTTTTTAGATTGGAGCACTTTCTCCATCAGTTGTGCATTTCTGTTTCTTTTGTCATGTCTTTGTTCTATCTCTCATTATTATGTTTACACTCTAATAAACTGGCTCATCCATTGTTGGCATCCTTGTGCTATTGTGCACCCATTTATGAAAAACAAACAGCGATCTGTAAATGTGTTAGTAACATTTCTGCTCATCAAATTAATGCAAATGCAAGCTATAAGAGGAATGTTGTTTTGCTGTGTTCATGTGCTAGGCTATTCTCCCAATGAGGTGAATTATAAAGTAGAAGTAAGTTTACATAAGATTAATCTGAATATATCCATAGTCACATCCATTTGTCAAAATCAGCAGCAGTATAACACATTTTCTTGTAATCAATCAAGCAATGTGTTACCTTGGCATTGCCGACGTAGTGAGGAGGTGACAGACCCAGAAACAGCATTCTCCACATGAGTAACAAGAAACTCTTTGATTGCGGGTTCTTCATGGCATACCGGGCAGGGTACTAAGTAGTTGGTAAAAGGACGCAAGCTGGCATCCACCACCCATGCTGATTACTCCTTATCAACTGTCAACGCCACTATTGAAATGTAGGCACTCAACGCATCTACATTCCACTCAGACATACAAACACTCATCATATGCTCACAAGTCTGAGCTCCCAGACACTGGACCACAATATCCCATGCCTACAAGTGACCTCTCCACACACAACAAGACAGTACCACTGCACTGTGACACAATGTTGAGAAATCCTTACAAGGCCTGTGAGAGGAAAACGGGATGGGAATAAGGACGGTGGGTGGAAGAAAAAAGGTGAATTTTGGGCTGCCAATGAAAACTCATTGTGGAGTTGCGTTCCTGAATACCTAGTTATATTTGCATTTCATGCAAATGTATAGTGTGCAGGTCAAGACATAATACCTGCGTGGGCCAAATTGCGGGAGAGGGACTTGGCCACGTTGTGGTAAAGGACTGTTGCAGAAATTAGGAAAGCTTGCTTAAGCGGTAGGGTCTCCATTGCTTCCTTGAATTTCAAGTTATCTATTTATCTATCTATCTGTCCTTCCATCTTTTTCTCTCTTGAGAGCAGTTGAAACAACTCCACCTCCATACCAGACAGCAAGGGATGTTTCTCAGAATATATCCAATGGGAGCCCATGTGCGGGCTGTAGATACAAGGGGACATTTTCTCAAAAAGAACCACAGAGGAAAGGAGCACAGAGAATGCACTCATTTCATTTGCACCACTTTTAGAAATGCGAGGGTCACGTTATCCTCAAAGGTGCCCTGCACATTTCAAGAATGCCTAGATACTAGAACAAAGACGCGGCCCAGCCCCCTTGCATACATTATCGTCGGGAGTGCGCCCCCCAAACTAACGTATGGCTCTCAGCAACCATGCAGTTTCTGGGAGCGCATTTCACAGAGAAAGGTCAAACTCTGTGAAATGCCCATTTTCCATCCCCGTTTGGGGACTGGAAGTGCAAGTGTGACAGCCAAGGTTTAAACCATGGCTGTTACACTTAAAGAAAAATCATGACTGGATAAGAAATTACCCTCTCATGTCTTGAGTCTGCCCCTGTTCCCATGAGGTGGAGGGCTATGACCCTCATTTCTGCGCATTTAAAAGGACATCATTTTTGTCGTTCACGAACTCCAAGGGGTTGCTGACAGAACACAGTCTCTGCTTCTTTTAGGATACATGAACTTCATAGGCTATTACCTCTGCTTATTATCCTACACACTTCAAAAGTAACAAGCTTCCACATTAGAAAAGCCCATCTTAAAGAAATAGGATACATTCATTACATCTTTGAACAGAATAACCTTAGCCTTGATAATGACTAGAATGGATAAAACAGGTGTCGGCTCAAACATAATAGGGAAACTTGAGTTTAATCAACAAAGCTACTCAAACATTAACGATCAGCAACGTCGATTCCTCTGACTTTTTCAAGGGAGTTAGCGCATGTGTGAAGCAACGCCTCTACCATACCAATGTTTGCGAATTTGTGATGCTCTTTGAAATGCACTGAAACACTCCCTGATTTGTGAAAAGGGCATCGCAGATGGCCTTTGTGGATTGGACTGCTCCTTTTTTGATGCAAGTGATGAGAACTGTCTCAGCACTTGTGCCAACACAATGGGCCTCATTACAAGTCAGCTGGTCCGAAAACAATGGTGGCGGTAAATCCACTGCCACCAATGTTTCCGGACCGGCTGATTCAGAATCCTGTAGGCAGGAGGTGTCACTCCCACCAGGTCTGACCTGGAGGGAGTAACACCACACGCCTGCAGGCGGACATCGAAACACTGGCTCTGTCATAGACGGAACCAGTGTTTCCATGGCCCCCATGGAGTCCTATTGGACTCCATGGCAATGGGGATTTACAGAATTCCGCCTCCAGAATTACCGGGTCACTGGGGTTGTAATGCCCTGGGGATTCCGGCAATCACAGAGGCGGAATGGTATTACCGGTCCGGCGGCAGCCTGCCTGTATTTCCGACACGGCTACCACCGGACTCATAATGAGGCCCAATGTTTTGAGAATCTGCCCCAACCTGTAGTGAAAAGATAGACAAGGCCAATGTGCTTTAGTTTAGCAGTCAAGCACAACAGTAGTGGTGTCAACCTCAACCATAAGAATCAACTGTGTTTCCTATCATTAGCTGCCATTGTTACTTGAAAACGTTGCCCTTGGCGTTTTTGTCTCGTGTTGCATCTGTTCATACTGCGTTTGAATAACTCCCATCTTGTTCATGCATTTGGCGTTTTAAATAACTGTATTAATTATTGTTCCTTTTATTGGTGCATATTCAATATCGAAAAAGCTTTCTTCACAGTATTGAAGTTTGCTTATCGCATTTAGTGTAGCATGCATATGTTGCACATATATACCCGTATTCACTTTGCTGTGTGCACATGTAATGACCTCTAAGTCCTTGTATCAGCTAACATCTACAGAAATCAAATCCACAGATTGACAAAGACCTTTTCACATTCTGAGACATATATTTGATGTTCACATTTATTGTAATAAATAATTAAAATAGTATAACCACACATGGAAAGAATACACAATAGTAATTAAGGATCCTACAATGTAAAACCTTCTATTACTTCTGATACTAACTGGGAGATTTAAAGGCATCTTTATAGGGAAGTTTCAGTATCCACAGCATTATTCAGAGGCTTAACATTAATCTTTTCAATTAAACATCCTAAACCATTGAGAAATGAATTTCAAAGGCAAATGAACCTAAAAAGATAATTATATTTAACGGTCATTAGACATAAATTGTATCCGTTTTGAGAAATAATTATTCCATGACAAAATAACAGCTAAAAAGTTCCACTAAAGAATGACCTACAAGTGTGGTCTCCACAGAATGGGAAGGCAACCTCAAAAGGGACCCATGCAATGTTCCATGCGCTTGTGAATGTGGCACAAAATGTTGCCCTGAATGTACTGATTATTTCTGCTAAAGGAGAAACTATGTCATCATCGCAATGTTTATTTCATTCCATTGCCTATGATGCATGTTGAAAATATATACAAATATCACAGTTCATTAGCAGCAATATCAAAAAATAATTCACACCTAAGTAAACTTTAAAGGCTACAGCGTGATTCTCTTCCTCATAAAAAATGTCCAATACGCCCATGCGTATCTCAAGATTTAAATATATAGTTTGATGACAATATCTTTTTTTCATTAGAATCAAACCGCCTCATTGCAATCATAGAACTCTCTCAGACCTGTAACCAGGAATGATTTATGGAACCGACTAGCTTAATTATTTTAGAGCTATATGATAGGACCGTCGTTACGAAAATAAATTGATGTCCAGAAATATTGTTGGTTGATGGGGGAGGTGAATGAAGGCTACTGCAAAGCTCTGGCCCTCTTAGGTATTGCAATACTCAGCCACTATGGATTTAAGAATTGATTATTTAAATATTATCACCACCATTACAGTGCAGATGTAGCCATGCTTGTATAGAGGAGAGTGGCATGATGGATACTGCCCACTCAGCAAATGAAAAGCTGCACATGATTAAGGTGGGGTTCAACTACTTCTCTGAGATTTCTGTCAACCGGTCTGATCGTCCAGTAAGTAAAGCCCTCTCTAGTGAGGTCTACATTCAACGTGCAGGTCAGAGGGACGGCCCGGGACGATTATCCTTATGACCTTACTACATTTAGTACTGTTACATGGATAATATTTCTGCTGTGTACAGAGCCAGGAATCAACAACAGCTGATAGCTGTTATAAAGAGAGGCATATAAATAAGTGTTATATGTATATATTGGTTGTAGACTGTGTTTACCCACTAGGGAATGTCTAAGAGCATTATGTAAACAGTTGATCAGTTAATGAGATTCCACTCTAGAATGCTAGTAAGAATGGTTTGCCTTTGTTTGGTGGGGAAGAGCAGTTACTGTTGGGTGAAGCCAGGAGAGGTTGCCCAGAGGGGGCCTCATAATGATGGGCCCATCATGGCACTTTATGCAATGAAGTATTAAGCAAACCTGCTTGCTACAGCCCCTGCAGCATTACATTAATGGCCGAGGCTGATCTTGGATGAGGCACTCGGCGACTCAGGATTTCATAGCGGAGTGGTAACCCTCTGCCGAGGCGATAACAATTGCTGTTCTGGAATTGGATCAGTGTTGTGAAGCCCATATCTGAGGCTAGTTGGTTCCAAATTTGCAGCTATTGCCCTGCACCGTGCGCTGTCCTGTCAGCATGGAACAATCTTATTTGACAAAGACAAGGATCGTCGGGAGGGAGGATCTGCATGCCCGACAATGGATGAAGCAATCTGACAATGGCGGCTGGGTCAGGGATCCTGCCGTTGTTGTCCTCTTGACAGAGCAGAGCACTGCTAGACAGCGTGAAGGACATTTAGAAAAAAGGACCTTCTAACGTCTCTCATGCACCGGCAGGCCTAACTGGCAGGTTGCTGAGGATCCGTGCCATCAAGTATTTCTTTTGACTGTGAGTACGTTTGCGACTACCTCCTGGACAAGGGACCTATTCTCCACAGAGGTAATTGGGTTTGACTCTAATGGGCAGGAATAAAGGCCACAGGTTGCACCTATTCAGGAATTCCTCCCTATGAAGAGGAGTTGAGACAGGGCATCCCTTGGCCGTACAATAACAAAACGCATTGGGGAGATTGTCTGTACAATTCTTGCCTAATCCAGATGAACCCACAGTGAAATGGGACACAGGGAGGAATTATTTTCAGGACTATGTCCTGGCCATCCATCAACCCTCATAAAGAATGGAGCAGCACAGAACACTCTTTATGCACTGTGTGGACTTGAAGGGAAGCGGGATCCTTAAGAGTTTGCCAGAACTAGGATTGCCGGTGAGTGGAAATGGTGAGGGTGAGGGAGATGCTGAAAACTTGCCCAACACCTATGAGCTATGAGACCATTTTGAGAAAAATAGACAGACATTTTGAAAAGAAATGTATTATACTGCAAAGGTACTACTTTTGTATAAGGGAACAAAGAAGGGAAGGCTTCATCACATGCCTAAGGGAGTTAGCCAAAAGGTGTAATTTTGGATCAACATATAATAAGAGGCCGAGGGACCAATTCACGCTTAAGGTAAAATAGAACAAGATCATGGAGGATATCAGTACAAAAGGGGACCCAACCCATGATGAGGTATTGGACATTGCCAAGAAAATGGAACACAAGAAGCGTGTCTGTGAGAGCTAGAAAAGAAGGAAAAAAAGATCATGGGTAGGGATAGAGTGTCCGTAGATATAGGAGAAGAAAAGAGACGCGGTGCAAAGAATGTGTACAAAAATGCCTGTGCCACCAAAGAAACCTGGTGATAGGCCAAACTTGGACAACAAGGGCACGGATACCAGCAAAGGTGGGGGTGGTACCAAAATTAAGAGATGTTTACGATGTGGAAGCACATTCCACTTTGCAAACTCTGGTTCTTGCCTAGGACTTAAAGTGGATTGTCTTAAATGTGGTAGGATTGGACACTTTGCTAGGTGCTGTGACAATTCTTTCATGTGAGAGGATTGAAGAAATTAACTTAGAAGAGGAAGAAGATATCAGTGAAGATAACCATAGGCTTAAGGGAGATAGTGTGAGTTGGCTAGTGTGTCAAGTACGATCGAAGTACACAAAGCGAGAGAGACCACATGCAGTGGTTGTGGTGAATGGTATGAGTGCACCCATGCTGATCAACAGGATCAGACTACAGTACAATACACTGTAAGTTGTGGTTGAAATGTTTCAAAGGCAGAAGGCTAAGTTCCTGTAATGTCAGTCAGTGCATTTGGGGGATACCAATTCAAATTACTGGGTTCTTCAAAGCTGAATTGGAATGCAAGGGGAAGAAGACAATTGCTCAGGAGCTTAAATCCAAGAAAGGAGGACGTTTATTAGGATGGTCTGAACCAAGTGAGATGGGGGTAATCATTGATGCTGGAGTTCCTGGAGATATGATGACAACTGATGTTTTGGACAACAAACCAGAAGAACTGTTCAAGAATGTTTTTTAGGGAAATTATGGCAATCTCAAGGGTTCACAACAAGATAAAGGTGAAGGAAGGAGATTATGCCAGGTGGCGCGCACCGAGCATGAGTACCGATGAGTACTGTCAGCTGTCCTGCTGACTATGCTGCCTAGACGTGCCTCAGCTGGATCCAAACTTTAAATACTGTATTGGACATTTTCTGACCATGCCCCCCCTGCCGCTGACGCCCTCATATTGTGATGCAACACACACCAGCGCGCGCACTCAGCACGAGTACCGACGAGTACTGTCAGCTGTCCTGCTAACTGGATGTGCCTCAGCTGGATCCCAACTTTAAATACTGTATTGGACGTTTTCTGCATACTACAATAGTATTTATCTACTACTGGACATTCTGAGAACGTATAACAGTGTTTTACGCTAAACTTAATTATATATCTTGTTTCTTCTGTGCAGCCACGCCCCCTGCCTCTGACGCCTCCATATTGCGATGCCACATGCACCAGCGCGCGCCCACCGAGCACGAGTACCGATGAGTACTGTTAGCTGTCTGCGGTGCTGTGGTGCCGCGGTGGTTGTGCACCCAGCGTCCTAGTGTGGTGAGGCTTGCTCTCTAGTAGAAATTCAATCATTCTAATGCACTGACCTGGAAGCGTAAACTGTGTAGTAGCTGAGGTACATTCTTCATAAACTTACATAACCTTTCTTTTATACATCCTGCTGCCTGCCCTCGTTTATCTTTCCATCCCTTTATTGTTCTAAGGCAAACAATGCTTAGTTTAACATCAGTTATGCCCCTCCCCCGCCTCAGTATGGACAACGGCTCCCCGTAAACATGCGTTCAGGTCTCCAGCTATTGTCGGTAATAGCTGAAAGTCCAGTGATCACGTTTCAAACAATGACAAATACTAATAAAACTCGAGGCTCTGCTCCACCCCAGCTAAAGCAGATGTATGTAGCCCAAGGAACTGAGACTTTACCAGGAGCCTCTCATATGTACACCCAGCCTAAACAGGTCCCAACTCTTTCGGACAATACGATGCAAGAATATGCCGGAGATATGACAACGAATCATTTTAAACACCAAGTTTCGTACCTGACCATCTTAAAGAGTCTCGCTGTGCGAGCCTATTTGAGACAAATTTCCCCTTTAGCAGCTCTTTACAATACTTGCAAGTTTAAAGCGACCGCCTAATGTAAAAACAGCTGAAGCTTTTGTGAATGATCTAGAAGCTCGAATGCGTAGTGTGCCTTTAAATTTAACAATGCCAATGGCACACTCAACTCAAACTCCATGCTCTACTAATATTATGACCAGTAATAATGTGGTTACGCCGGATATGACACAATCTAGACTTTCAAACTCTCCTGAACGTTATGCTACAGATTGTCCTAATAACATACTTTCTCTTTCTGATTCAAATCCATCTCCGGCCTCCTGTGCCAAACCATTACTGCTCCCTTCATTTGGTTTTCCATCAATAATTAATCCAGCTCTTGATACGTCCCTCACTGCTATTAATTCAACAATTTCTATTTCAATTAAGTTATTCGAAATCTTGGATAAAAAAACTATAACACAAGAGATGATGATAAAATCCCTCATTAACACAATTGATTGGTTTGTGTGGAACCTTCCAAACATGATGAAAAGTAATACACCTAATCACGAACCCCAATCAATAGCTATTGATCCTTCCATTGCTGCACCAATGGAGATGCCATGTATTGAGAGGGAGGAGTCTGATGGTGCACTAACCCCTGAGCCTGTACCGGCTGAAATGATTTTTCAAACTCCTCCAAGCGCTGCATATCATATCAGTGAGGAACACAATCATGACAACTATTCGGAACAGCCGATACCTAAACGACCCTGTACGATGTTTTCTGTCGTATTGCTCAGAATAAAAGGAGAAAGAGAAACAGAAAGCGCACTTCGGAAATTGGTTCTGAAACGAATACTACCCATGATAAAAAAAAACAACACAAACAAAAAAAAAAAATTAAGTATACAAACCAAAAATAAAAAACTAAGTCTAAGACCAAAGCTTTTGCAGCAAATATTTCAGCTCAAGAACCACAAGTTTTGGACACATCGCATAGTAATAAGGATGTAACAGTGCCTAGGGAAGATTCCCTCTCTCCTAGTAGGGAACTGGCATCATTCAAAGGTAAGCAAGTGTCAACATCTGTTGTTTTCAACTCTAAGAACATTGATGGTTGTACTAATGAAGCTAATGCTCAAAGCAAGACAATTACTACTGAAGATCTTTTACATTTCTCAGTCTACTCAAATATTAATGTTTCTATTGTTGAGACCATTCATCATAGCTTACATGAAGACATTATCGATGTGCCCTTTTGAAGCCCTAAATTCTTTATTAACATAAATTGCAATCTGAACACCTTTAAAACTCTTGAACAAAGACGTAAGGACTTGCTTTTAAGAGTACCCTTTGCTAAAGGTTATCCCCCTAAAATGGAAACCCTATCTTCAACTAATGTCTTAAATGAAGAACCCTCTTTAGCTCCCTCGGTTTGAGAAGAGGAAGCCTTACAAGTGTATAATTCTGATGAAGACCAGGGTTAGAACCATATACATCTACCAGGAACTGTACAATCAGAAACCTTGCAAATTACAATGAAAGATGGAATATATTCTGACCTGTATTCAAATCGTTCTACTCTATTGACACTTTTTCATGCTATACTACCATTAAAACACATCAATTCTGCTGACATTACTGCTGTAAGGTATCCTAAACCGGGTCAATTAGATACTGTGGGAATAACCATTCCATCTCTAATTGTCAAGAACCTTGTCTGGCGAAACAGACTTTTATTAGAACATAATGGCTTAATAATTGAAGCTTTACCTTTGCCCCTGACGATTGAACCTAATGCAGGTTATTGAAAGCAGTGCCACCAAGACCTCAATTTTAGAAATAACCCAACTGAAGCTTCTCATGTTTGTTGCAACTGTAAAAACACTTATTCGATTCCTATGCAGGCACCAGAGTCAAAATGGACCTGGGTCTCTCATGCTAGAGACAAAGAACTCAGACAACAGTAGCATATCCTTTCATTACTCCCCCACAAATTTTCACTCATAACGTGGAATACTAGAGGATTTTCCCCATCTAGTAACAACCATAACTAATCTCTTAAACAAGTTTGATCTGCTTCT
The DNA here is from genome assembly GCF_040938575.1 of Ambystoma mexicanum. Lineage (NCBI taxonomy): Eukaryota > Metazoa > Chordata > Amphibia > Caudata > Ambystomatidae > Ambystoma > Ambystoma mexicanum. The sequence continues at coordinate 1,268,513,194 of NC_090930.1, forward strand.
ACACCAAGAAACTTGGATGATCTATCCACCTCTCTGGATTGATCATCAACTCACTACAATAGATGCTTTAAACCTACGAAAGGTAGACCAGCTGCAGGTTTATTAGTAGCTGTTAGAAATGATTCAGAATTAACTTTGGAACCTTGATTATCATCCGAAAGTGGCATTCAAGCAGTCAAAATGCATTCTCTTAATAGAAATCACCCATTTATCCAACTTCTGTACGATTAAATATGTATTGTAACCCAGCCTCCCCCACTGAACCTCAATTCATTGATAAAATCAAAATAATGCTTATCCAACTATTACTAGAGCCTATGATAATGACCACAATTATTGCAGGTGATTTATATATGAAGCTATTTCCGACTTCTCAACTAAGAAATAACACTAGGGCTGCAAAATGGCTTGCGATTATGAAGATAAGGACATTTACAATGCTAAATGGATCATTTACTAACAATTCTCCTCCTTGCACAACATGGTCCATAGGCTCCAACTGTTCTATACTAGATTATATATTTATCTCAGAGAATGCTAATAAGCTAGTAGCTTTTTTTCAAATTACACCTTCTTCAGCAAGCGACCATAATCTAGTCAAAACCAGATGGATTTCTCACACTAAGGGAAACTTACAATATTTTAAATCCAAATACAAAGTAAACAATGCGAGAAATCAATTAAGATTGAATGCAAAATTAATAGCCTCTCTTCAGCACAAAATTGAGACCAAGTTACAAAATGGCGTAAAGGCTGAAGTTTATTATACTGACTATATCCAAATAATCAAACAAATAAATATTCCTGGAAACAAACCAATCTACACACTAAGAATCTTAACAGTTACAACAACTAAAAAACTAAAGGCATCACTTAAAACTAAATATAGAAATATAATCAAGAAATTTGCAATCTCAAAGGAAAAACGCTGCAGATGCGATGCTTAAAGCTGTACTGACCAAATCCTCTGGTGAGATATGGTGTATAATCAACAATATTCCTGGGAATGAGCATAAGTCGGTACAGATAAATGTTATAAATGAAGAAACTGGACAAATCATTTCCAGAACCGTTTTATGAAAACCGTGGCACTGCCTAATACGGAGATTAGTGCATTAACAGATTTAAGTAATTTTAAATTTAATGTAACTGATATATGATAATAATCAAGAAGCTAAGCTCATCTAGAACACCTGGCCCTGATGAACTAATTCAATTGTCAGGGCAAATCCAGATGCTTGGGCCAACCTTTTTTACACAATTTTTAATATTTTTTTGAGAACTAAAAAAATAGCATCATCCTGGCAAGAGGCTATACTGATGCCAATTTTTTAAAAAGGGCAACAGGTCTAACCCAGTCAATCATAGACCAATTGTTCTTTTAGATGTACCTGGGAAAATTTAAGCTAGACTTTTAGTGCAAGATTTTAATAAATGGCTGTTTGATGAAGAATTGATGGATGTCTATCAATCTGGATTCATCACCGGACTAGGCACGACTCTAAATCTTTTAATACTATCTGCCATTAAAACTCAAGCCATTGAGAATAAACAACCCGTTTACCTTGCCTTAATAGATTTCAAGCAAGCATTTGATTCAGTGCCAAGGCAAAACTTATGGAGTAAACTTATTAGGACTTAACTCAGGACTAAAACAAGGCTATTCATTTGTGTCAATACTGTTTAACTTTTATATTACCTTTTTTATATTAATATTAATATTGCTTTTAATAACATTTGCTCCTTCCCACCCTGTTTAGGTAACTATCAAATATCATATTTATTGTATGCCGATGATTTGGTACTTTTAGATAAAACACCTGTGGGCTTCCAGAGAAAGTATATAGCTCTAACTCTTTATGCCGAAGCAAACAAATTGAGATAAAAAAAAATAAATCCAATATTTTACTGTTTTAACACAATATTCGGAAAACAGGGCATAAATATAACTGGATTCTAGCCAAGACTTCCCTAACTCAAATAGCCCATTATAACTACTTGGGAATGAATATTAACTCTCACCCTACAGATCAAACCGGTTTATATTGATATTTTCGAATTCAATAATTTCGAATGCATTAATTTCGAATCAATAATGTTGAAAAAAAAATGTATAATTTATTTAATATTTTTAATATTTTTTTAATGGGGGGTTCACCCCAAGCCCCTGTTTTTTTTTTAATAAAACTTTTTTTACTAGCCAAACCCCCAAAAAACATATAAAATAAAAAAATGAATATTCAACATTTTTTTCAACATTCTTTTTTTCCAAATGAATGCATTCAAAATTATTGATTCAACATTTTAACTGCACACCGATCAACCCTATAAAGAAGAGCTTACTAAAAGAATGGAATTATTAGCTATGCAAGCTAAGGCTATACAAAGGAAATACAGAAGATTTTCACTCTTACCAGCAAGAATGTTTTACTTACAAAAGGTTATCCCGATTATTACTTATAGAAGCCAAACTAAAATCCTCTTCAAAGCTGTTAGATGGGATATACTTGAGGCTATATACTGGAAAACAATTCTATCAGTTCCCACTAATATACTGATAGCCTTAATTCACTTTGAATTTGGCCTGACATCTCTTGCTGCTTCGCTCTCCTGGCTGACGTTATCTCTCTTTGGAAAATGTATGCTAGCATCATCATCTTTGAGAAATCTATTCCCAGCTATTAAAAACATATTAGAAAGGCCATCTTCCGGTCCTTTGGAAAAATGGAAACAAGCGTGCAAATTAATACTAGATTTGGCGAATATCACCATAGATCTCTTGTTACAATTTCTGGATGAAGCTAAAACAAAGCTATACAGACATGACTGGATCACTAAAGGGGAAATATGTGCTAAATATACTACATTTAAGGTGGGAGCATTTTTACCCAAAGAACTGAATGAATTGCCCAATTATATTAAGATATTTCCAGATCGCCTCTATGCTGATCTATTTCTAAGATTTCGCTTAAATCTGATATTAACTAGAAACAACATTGCAAATTATTCCTTAGAGATCTCTATAACTAAAACGTGTAGATATTGCAATTTAGCTGATAAAGATGAAACTTCTGAACATTAACTGACTACATGCATATCTCTTGTGGACCAAATGAAAATGTACTTATATAAGCATTTTAAATGGAGAGACGCCCTAACCAAAGATAAAATGTGGGTGGACATTTTGAATGTTTCTAATACTTCCCTGATTATTGCCACGGTAAAGTTTTTTAACCAACTGAACCTCTAATCTTTGGAATGGCGTTGGAACTCAGATAACATTTGTGAAATAATGAGATGATGAAAGTAAAAACTGTACTTGTGTTTTATCCTTTTTTCTAAGATTTTAACAATGACTCTTAATATTGTATTTATTATTTATTATTTATTAATGCAATTGGACTTATATCTATTTTATCAGTTGTGAAATAACTTGCATACCCTGTATTTTATAACTGTTAATCTGGGTCTTAATTGTGTATCTTAAACATGAGGTCTGATGAAATATAATATGTATCCAAACAAAGAAGGAAACTAAATGTAATATTAATATGATAATTATCTTATCATTGAAAAAGTTGATGTTTCATCTAAAACAATTTCTTAATAAAAAAAGACAGAAAAAGATTATGCCAGTTATGGCAAGAATGAGGAGTGTTCGAACAGAATTAAGAGAGGAAATTACTGCAGAAATTAAGCAATTGGAGTGTGAAAGAGTTATAGAGGTAGTAGAGGAGTCTGAATGGGTGTCACCAGTTGTAGTTGTGAGGAAGCCTAATGGCCAGTTGTGGTTGTGTGTTGACCTTAGAGGTTTATATAAGTCTGTGGCTGTAAATGCGTTTCCACCACCTAATATAGGTGAGTTAGTTAGTAAGGTTCTGGGGAAAAGGTGTTTAGCACTATTGACTTAGCTTCCGCATATCATCAGGTTGTTCCCCATCCAGACTCTAGGGAATTTTACCACATTGGTTTCTCATAAGGGTACATACAGATTATGGAGGATGCCATTCTGGCTTGGGCTGGCAGCATCATTCTTTCAGACAGTAATGCACTGTATATTGAAGGACATCCAAGGAGTTATGTGCTTTTAGGATGACATACTTATTAAAGGGGACAGTGTTAAAGAGCATGATCAAAGGCTTTCCCAAGTATTAAATGTTCTCAGTAGTGTTGGTCTAACTCTTTGAAAAGAGAAGTGCAAGCTCAAGTTAGGAGCAATAGATTACTTAGGACACAGGTTTAGTGAGAAGGGGCATGAGCCATAGCAGGATAAATGTTCTGCCATAGTGAATGTGAAGCCAACAAAGGATAAATTCAAAGCACTCATGTCATTTTTGGGTATGGTAGAATACTATGCAAAATATGTCAGGTGCTTTGCATATCATTTTGCCAAAATAAGGATGTTGTGTAAGAAGGGTGTTCCATTCTTATGGTTAGATGACTGTCAGGTCGAGTTTGAAGAAGTGACAAACACAATAGTGAGTACTCCAGCATTGAATAATGTTGATACATGTTGTGAGACATACGTCATGACAGATGCAAGTAATACTGGGTTGAGTGCCATTCTACTTCAGAGACAATGTGGCTTAGAAAGCGTTGTGGCATTTACATCATGAGTGTTGAGAACAGCTGGACCCGGTACTCAGTGAAAGAAATAGAAGCATTCTGTGTTGTTTGGGCTAAGCAAAATTCCAGACATTATGCGGAGTAGAACATTTAAGATTTTAATAGATCATAAGCCTCTTCTGGGGTATTCATGTGCAATAGACTAGTTTGTAGCGAAAGATTGACAGGTGGGTCACTTCCATACAGGCCCATCAGTTTATTGTGGAAAATGTTCCAGGTAAAAAGAATGTTTTGGCTGATTTTCTCTCCAGGACAATGAGAAGAAGAGGAGTGGATCCACTATGGAGGATGATGGTGACAAAAGAAATGAGGATCATGTTTTTTCAAGTCTGTGGGAATGATGTTAGTGAACAAGAACGGAAGGAAGCAGAACGTGTAGATGGAGAACTCACTAGGACAAAGGACTGGGTGTTAAGTGGTTGGCCAGGTTGGACTAGTGAGGCCAGATATGGGGTTGAATTAAGAATGAGCATAGCATGGAAGGTGAATTCAAATGTAAGGCAGGATGTCTTGTAACAACATTGGGGGTGAGAAACAGACTGCTGGAACTGGGCCATAAAGGGCATCTTGGAATGACAAGGACCAAAGGAAGGTTGAGGGCATATTATTGGTGGACGAGATTATATATACAAAGAGAAGAGATGATCAAGGGGTGCATGGTGTGTGGTGATGCCGACAAATAATTGAGCAGCCTCTGAAGCCACCGAAACTATGTGAAATGTCTTGGGAATTTGTGGCACCCATTGAAGGAGAGACAGGCAGAAAAAGTTATGTTATAGTGTTGGCTGATTTATATTCTAAATGGGTTGAGGTAGACACAGTGGGTGAAGCTGACCCAGGGGAAGTGGTGTGGTTTCTTGACAAGATATTTCAGAGGGAAGGGTTTACCAAGAAACATCTTATGGACAATGGAGTAAAGCTCACATCTAGAATCATGGAGAGATTCCTGGTGGGTATAGGAGTGAAAATTCTTAAAACAGCACTCTATCACGCCGAGACAAATATGGTGGAGCACTTTAACTGGACACTGATACAAGGAATTAAAATGTCTATGAGACAAGGGAGGGATTTGCAAGAATCTGTAAATTGTGTTTCAAAGCGCCTACAGGGCAACATGGAGTAAACATGGGATTGAAACAAAAGAATACACTCGAGGATAAAGACAGTCCTACTAGGCCTTGTGAGCATTCAGAACCTGCATTTGCAGAGAAGGAGAGCGGTAGAGGGATTTGGGTAATTGCTGGAGTGCCCTTGCTCGTGAATGAGCACCAGGTGTAAATGACCACCAATGTAGGAAGTGCTAGGGATGTTAGGTTGCAAAAAATCAGTACTTGCATGCCTACAGTGGCATAGGCCAATGGGTGCCAAGGCAAGTGCTGTGGGCAGGTGGAGGCTGAAGGCGATTGGGTGTGGGAGGCCAGAGTCCCGAGGACACATAAGGGCCCTGGCCACCTATATCAGTAACTGTGGGATTAGCAGGGGAGGGAAGTATGGAAGGATTAGGAGAAAAGGAATGTCTTGAGTAGTTTCCGGAATTTGAGGCGATCCAGCTCAGGACAAAGAGACATGGGATTGCTGTTCCATAAGAGGAGTCAGATGAGGAAAGAGATCAGCCATGGACCCTCTGTTTAGTGAAACGCTTGACACACAGAGAGTTGGTACCAGAGGAACGTAGAGGTATAGAAGTAGAGTATTTAGTAAGAGCAAGTTGCAGTTAGTGTGGTCCCCGGCCCCAGGCAGCCTTATGGATGATGCATAGGGATTTGAATTTGATCCTTGCAGCAACCAGGAGCCGGTGAAGAGTTTTTAGGGGAAGAGCGATGTGGTCCCTGGGTTTGAGGCAAAGGATCAGTCTTGCTACCTTATTCAGCATTAGCTGAAGGGGTCGTAGGGAGGAAGAGGGTAGATTCAAGAGGAGGCTATTGCAGAAGTCAAGCCTAGATAGAACAAGAGATCTGGCAACATTGAGCTTCTGGAGGAAAGTGAGAAAAGGGAGAATTCCTTTGAGAAGGAAGAGTTGAAAGTAGGACTTCTTGGCAATGTCCTGAATGTGAGGGAGTAAGGAGAGAGGGGTTGAAGATGACTCCAAGGCTTCTGGCTTCAGATGAAGGAGAAGGGGGAGAGCCCATAGAGGATGGCCAGAGTGAGGGGAAGAAAAAGGGAGCAGGAGTTAAAGTGAGTGTGTGCATACAGGTTGGCCCCACACTCTACTACAGGGTTAGTGTCTTTTGAAGTGTTGAGGGGAAGGAAGCCGTGTATGTCTGTGAGTCCTGCTGGCTGGGAAGGGCATGCTTTGTGGAGAAGAATGGACATTAAATCAAACAGACTATTGGAGGTAAAGCAGAACAGATGAAACTGAGGTTTGACAGGTTGAAGAGTACAAAGGAAACTCTGGTGGCAGAAAGAGATGAAGTATGGATAAAGAAACCAGGGGTGTCTCCAAGAACAGAATAATTATTATGATGCTTTAGGAGTCAGAAGGGTACTTGATGATGCAGTGGTATTAGAGGATGGAAGAATATGGAGCAAAATGAGAGTAGGAAAGTGAGCTAAATGAGGGTGATAACATTGTCTTCCATGTAGTTTATAATATGCCTACAGGTGTCCACACAGTCTCTTGTTATAAAGCAGGTGAGATAATTTATATGTTTATAGGTCGTAGACTGTGTTTACCTTGTTGGGTAGGTTTAAGTGCATCATGTATATATTTAATCAGCTAATGAGATTCCACTCCAGAATTACTGTTTAGAAGGCTTTAGCTTTGTTTTGTGTGGAAGAGCATTTGGTGTTGGGGGATTCAGGAGGGAATGTCCCCGAGGGGGCCTCATACCGATCGTGGCATTAAAGTATTAGGCAAACCTGCTTTTGTGTCTCCTGCATCTTAACAATAAGTCATTATTTTGATTGCCACCTTACGCCTTAATAAGACCTTCAGGAGCAGGGGTGTTGCTAGGTCTGGAAAAGATCAGGCGCTACGCTACTTTTGGGACTGGGAGCGAGCTAGTCTGTTTGGTTGTAACCCCTGAGCTTCTATCCGGGGCTACAACCAAAAGACCCGGGGCTATAGCCCCCTTAGCCCCTCCAGCAACACCTTTGTCCAGGAGCATACGTTACTGAAAGCCAAACATTTGAATATCTTTTATTAATCTGGCATACTGACATCAATGTGTGGATGTTTGCCTTGGACTTTGATCAGATAAAAGAGAGTAGTCATTTTTTTCAAATCCTCCTCTTGAATGCTGATGGATCGATTTGGTTTTTGTTTCTAAGCAAAGGACATACACTGCAGAAGGTATTTTTCTTTCATTTTCCCTCTGATTATTCTCCTTTGTCATTTTCCCTGTGTTGTGTGGCCAAGGTTCACATCTCACAACATTAGATATTTGATCATAACATGTTTGCAGAAAAAATGCTTTCATTTTATGTGAAAAAGGCCACAACTGTTGATGGATTATTGGTGAATGACGTTTAAGCTTCTTGCAATATGGTGTGGGATGTTTTAAATCCATATGTTGGGGGTTTAGTAACATTGTATGTTATTTGAATGGGTAAAATAAAATCCTGTCTGGTTGGTTATCATGAAAATGCAATGGATTTTAGCACAGTATGATTTGCTATTCAGGATGGTCACTTTAAATTTCATCCGTTATTTGCTACTCAATCTGAACTCAAAGCCTGGCAATTGGGACATGTTCTAGGAAGAGGCATGGGGCGGGAAGAAAAAAAGAAAACAAGCAGTGCACGCATACCAGTTGCAGATAGCTGCCATGCAAGAACCTCTTGCCCACCATAGACAGGTAATCCTCTTCCCATTACAAGCTGAGGAATGGCAATCCAGAGAGTAGGAACTGGGAGCAGGGATGGGTTACGGGCAAGGTGGAATCGGTGGTTGGAGAGGAAGGCAGCAGACAGGTGAGTGTAGCCAGGCAAGAGAGTGGGTAAAGCAGGGAATGCTACTGTGAAGATTGGAATCCTGACAGGCCTCAGGATCCCTGGCTACATGAATAGTGCCCATAAATCATGGGCCTTGTTAGGTTGTCAGGATTCCAACATTCTCCACAGTGTGCTACTATGCATACTTGTTTGAGTTACTGCTAAGGATCTTTAATAATGATTTTCTATTTTGATACTCAGGTTCCATGCATTGGATCTTCCTGGTATATTCTAAAATGTCATAGTGTTGAAATAGAAGGGAATTACTATATAGAAAGTGGGTCAGCTGAATGATCAAGGCACACTGTGTACTTCTGCTCAACTATTGTGTAGAAATAATTTCCTCCTTAGATTCTGGTACACATATTTGCATATATACAAAAGACCCTGCCAGTACTGGACATAGTCACAGAGACACGATTGATGATGACCTGCGTAGACACGTTACTGGGCGTCCTAAGCAAGTTCTAATTGAATGGTCCTCCTAAACAACAACTGATGATGCAGACCCTTAAACCCAGGCAAACCTGTAAATGTGTGTAACACCTAGTCACAAACTACATTATCAAATGTAGTTATGTAGTTACTTTGGTGTTATTATACTGGATATTGCTTTACAACAATGTATACAGATGTTGCATTCTGCTGTGGAAGGTGTAAGAAAAAAGATGCAGCCTTAACACATATGTTGTTTTCCCTCCAGAGCAGGACCCTTTATGGAATTGTCATTCAACGTTTTCTCTAAATTTGGACTTGGGAAATCCCCTGCAAATCTTCACTTCCCTGCATGAAAGTGTTTTATGCTGTTCTCTTAGAAGTATATTTTGCCAGAGACAAACGGCGGGTCTGCAAAGGGTCATGCAAATCTATTTGATATGGTATGTTATTTATAACTCGCTGAATACCCAGAGGTTTCTAAGCGCGGACCCAGGGATCGAATCTGTGTTCCTCCATGTCGTCTTGCTTCCAAGGCGAGCATGTTGCCGCTGAGCTATCCTCCTGAGACGCCATTTAATAAGCCATATTCTTTGCAAGCACATATATAAGTGATCAATGTAAGGGTGTGCTTTTCGAATATTTAAGCATTGTTATGGTTGGTCTATGAACTTGTTTCATCTGATTATACATTTCATTAATTTGTAGATTCAAAAAAGTCCTGTATGTACTCTGCTAGCTCAAGATTAACAACCTTTTACTGACTGAGACTGACACTTCGAGAACATGTTATAAAGCAGGAATTGCCAGAGGTATTGATTTATCTAACCACGGGCATGTATAGTAGTTATAATTGTTCTTTAGTAACGTATTTAATTCCAGAGATTGGTTGATAAGCACAGGATTTAGATTCAAACCTGTGCTGTGCTGCGTTGACTTGTTTCCAAGACAAACGTGTTGCTCCTGAGCTATCCCCCCTCATAGGTACTCTATGGAGAGAATACAGTATTTGTAATATGGTCGAACAATGTCATTGCAGTGTATATGATATTTATAACTCTAACATGACTGTGGATACTGTTTGTAGAATATGTGGTAAAACATATATAATACTGGGTGTGGATACTTAGTTGCATATGGTAATAAGGCTGGAATCTGTGGTTGTTTATGTGTAAGAGAACAGTAAAATGTGTTAAACAATAAACTTTAACACCTTTAATTGCATACAATTGTGCATATAGATTTACTTTTTTTGACCCTATATATAAGTACATCATATGTACAATGTGTGGTACAAAATGTGTGTGTGGTACACTGTTGTTGTATTAACAAAACGTTATCATTGGGTCATTGGGAAAAGAAATCCCAACTGTATTTACACACAGTTTCTGGCATTTACATGATTTTAAAGTAGATACATGTTACAGAATATATGTGTATGGTAGTATGGATATATTGTGTACATATAAATGTCATAGGAAGTGTATTGTAATGAAGGGTATGGTTAAAGTAGATATGTACCCCTTGGTGTACCTAACTCTTTTGGATTTTAAAAGTACTATTTTAGTACTATGGATGTATTTTGTAAGTATAAGTGTGAAGGCATGTTGGAAGTGTGCTGTAATGAAGGACATGTTTAAAGTATTTAGATGCCCATTGGAATATTTTAACTCTATTAGATTTTACAAGTATTATTGTAGTAGTATGGATGTACTGTGCCTGTATAACTGTGATGGCATGTTATGTTTGAAGTGCATGATAATGAAGGGTATGTTTAAAGTAGTTACATACACGCTGGCATATTCAAACTGTGTTTTGTAGTATACTTTAGTGAGTACATTTGAGTTGCAAGAATATTAGGGAGGCATTTGTTAGATTTGCTAGTAACCTATGTTTTGGAGTTACTGAAGGATCGCCACATTCAAACTAACCACTTATTTTTTGACATATGCATTATAGTGGACTGAAGGGTTGCGGCACCAGTGTAGTCTACTACACCTACTGTTGTGAATGTTTTCTTCCCAAGAGACACCTGGCCGTTTTGAAAGCTAGTGAGTTTACAGCTAATCATCTGCATTGTATTTTAGAACCATTAGTATGACATATTGGCCATGTGAGTTTATTTGTATGCTGGAGCATGTGAATTTCAAACAGAACATAATATGTTAATGTTAATGGATATTTGTACCGTGCACTATCACCACCGTAGTGGTCCCCTGGTGCTCTGGCGGCTTTGAAAAAGGGAGGGGGTGAGTTAGTCAGAGAAGCTGGAAAAGTACAAGAGAGCAGTGATGTGCTGTTGTCAACCTCAGCCCGGTGGGTCCGAAGGCCGGGCTTTGGGTGTTTTACTGTCGGTAGTCGTTGTGTGCTGTTGTGCGAGTCTATGGGCCAGCACCTGTAAGGATGCCGGTGCCGTTAACCCCCTACCATCCCATTACGAGGTCCCTTAGCGGTTCCCACTAAGGCTGGCTGGTTTTACCAGCCGCGCTTAGCGGGAGCCACTAAAGGACCAGGGAGCTAATAACAGGCCATCTATTTGTGGGCCCATTATTAGCTCCTTCCCCATTCCCATTGAGCCTTATGGGGGCTGGAATGGGAATGGCTTTCAGAATGGGGACTTACCGGGTCCTCCAAGGTTGGAATGACCCGGTAAGTCCCCATTCCGACTACCCAGACACCGGTTTGGAGGCAGCCATGGCGTTACTAGCGCCATGGCTACCTCCAAACTCGTAATGACCCCTTATGTGTTGTTTGTTTTGTTGTTGCAGTATAGTGAAGTTTGTGCGGATTGTTGTGTTGTAGGCTTGTGGTTCTGTTTGGTTAGAGTTTGAGAGGTGTATGCAGAGGGGTGAAATTGATAGTGGATCAGTTAATTGGCATTGCTGTCCTTGCAATTATGTCTAGGTGTGATGCTTGCTATCGGTCACTATTCCATCTGAGTGTGGCACTTGCTAACATTCACACTTCTATCCACATGCAACGCAGGCTAAAGTTAAGAGTTCCATCTAGGTTTGGAGCATGCTAACATTCACAATCGTATCTAGATGTGACACAGGCCAAAGCTAAGAATTCCAAACAAGTTTGGTGCATGCTAACATTCACAATCCTATCTAGATGTGATGCAGGCTAAGGTTAAACATTCCATCTAAGTCCATCTAAGTGTGACACATGCTAACATTCACAATCCTATCTAGATGCAACACAGACTAAGGTTAAGAATTCCATCTATGTTTGGTGCATGCTAACACTCAGAATCGTATCTAGATGTGACACAGGCCAAAGCTAAGAATTCCAAACAAGTTTGGTGCATGTTAACATTCACAATCCTATCTAGATGTGATGCAGCTAAGGTTAAGCATTCCATCTGAGTCCATCTAAGTGTGGCACATGCTAACATTCACAATCCTATCTAGATGCGACGCAGGCCAAAGTTAAGAATTCCATCTAAGTGTGGCACATGCTAACATTCACACTTTTATTTAAGTGTGGTGCATGGTAACATTCACAGATTAATTTAAGTGTGGCACATGCTAACATTCACATTTCTATATAGATGTTACGCAGGCTAAAGTTAAGAATTCCATCTAAGTCTGGCATATGCTAACATTCACAATCCTATCTATGTGCAACACAGGCCAATACTCACAGTTCTCTCAAGGTGTGGCACTAGTTAATAGTGGCCAGAATGTTAGTGTGTAATGCAATGCAACATTTACAGTCCAGCCATGAATGGATATAGGCTGGTGGTCACAAATCCCTCTAAGAATGCATGGTGTAAGTCTATGGCAGTCTACAATATGGAAAGATAAGATAGAGTGGCAGGGACTTTCTGGAGTAGAGTAATTACTCTACACCCCACCCATGACACACAATTTTGTTGGTGTCTGTTGACTGCTGGCTTTATTGGCTTCACCTGCTGACACCTGCAGACACATCTTGGAGCCACCATTGTTGGAGTCGCCCTTTGCATCGTGGCCAATAGCCTTGGGGGCTGCCAGACAGGGGCTGCCTACATTGCTGGATCATATGGGGGGAAGGACACCAATCACTGTGAAGGGACGGTCTGGGGGCGGGATAGTGCTGCAGCAGGAAGTGGGCTGTGGCTGTTAATTATGCCATGCTCCACGTGTTCCCAAGAAATAAAGTTTGTAAAAAACAAGTTGTATGTGGCTGGAGTGGGTGAGGGCACTCACCTTGGGCGTATAATGGCAGAAATGGCTTTAGCCCCGAAATTGCATCGGGGTAGAGGGCCTTGTGTTGTGGGTAAGGAAGGCACCAATCACTGTTCAGGGGTGGGATGGGGCCAGAGCAGGAAGCAGGCTGTGGCTGTTAATTATGCTGTGCTCCGTGTGTTGCCAAGAAATAAAGCTTGTAAAAAACAAGTTGCTATGTTGCTGGAGTGGGTGTCAGGGACACTCACCTTGGGCATACAATGGCAGAAATGGCTTTCACTATGAAATTGCATCAGGATAAAGGGCCTTGTGTTGTGGGTAAGGAAGGCACCAATCACTGTGCAGGGACGGGATGGGGCTGGAGGAGGAAGCAGGCTGTGGCTGTTAATTACGCCACGCTCTGCGTGTGACCAAGAAATAAAGCTTGTAAAAAACAAGTTGCTATGTAGCTGGAGTGGGTCAGGGACACTCACCTTGGGTGTACAATGGCAGAAATCTGCTATGATTTGCATTCTACAGAAGCTGATGGAATGGATTCACAATTTGGTATGGGTACATACACAAATCTTTCATTATGGATGTGTTCTTGTCAAACATGGTTGCAGAGACGTATGTTTGCACGTGTAGGAAATTTGGAAGATTTTGTTTTTTGGGATGTTTTTGGTTTCTTGTACTAAGTGCATTAGGAATTCTTGGGGATCTTCCTGTGTGTTTATGGTGAATGTTATCATTCCTGCACAGTAATCCAATTCTTGCCTTATACCTGAGACACTTTAGGTGCTGCCAGGATTATTTGTGGCATTTGTATAAAGAACAAGCATGTTTTAAACACTACTGGTCCAAGCCGCAATATGTACATTTTGTGAACAATTGGTGGTGATTGGAAGAGAAGATTGATTGCTACATTTGCCTAGCAATTTACTCCAGTTGTGTTGCTGAATTTAAATGGACAAGATAGTTGTGTCTGCAAAATCTGTTGGGATTCCCCCAAGAATCTTTTCTGGGACCCTTCTTATGTGGCATGGGTAAGGAAGGCGCTCTCTGATCCTAACCCTGGGGGTGATGTACTTTGGGAGGATCCCATGGCGTGGATGAATCAGACCAGAATGACTGGGAGGAACCTCTTTTTAATTTCCCTGGACTTTCTATGTCCTTTTGCCATTCTAGAGAAGTGGAAAGGGATCAAATAAACTACAGATCCCAGAATCCCCCAGGAGTGTTAAGGAGAGCGGGCTGAAGAAGCATGTAGGATTCTAGGTCAGGCAGGCAATTAATCACAAGGGCTTGTACCTGAGCCTAATTAATCCACCTGAGGGGCATATAAGGCTGCAGCAGGTAGGAGCAAGTGAAAGAAGCAGGGGCAGGTGTTAGAAGGATGGCAGTAGCAGGAACAGTAGAAGCAGAGCATTTAGCCAGCAGTTTACAAGGAAGTGTGACCACAACAGAGACGCCGGAGTAAAGAGGAGCTAAATTTCACCTGCAGACTCTCAGTTGGTCTTGTTCTCACAGACCGTGAATAGCTGTGGAAGCACTGGAAGGGACCGGAAGTCACACAGTCTTTCCATGTGCACCTCATAGCTGTGAATGCAGAGCTGAAGTTGCAGTTGTTCCTAAATCCAATGTGCAGAAGCAAGCCTAGAGAAATTGGAGAGTAGGAGTCTCGCTCTTAATGAGGTGTGGATCCCAAGAGTGCCTGCAGATGTAGCAAGAGAACAAACTAAGCATAAAGCAGCAGCTGCCCACAATCATTGTAATTTGGAGTCAGAAAGAGAAGCTCCATTCTCCTGAATAGCAGACTTAACTTGCCAGTAATCTTACCAACTTCATCTATACTTGCGCTTTCATCCAAGAGAAAAAATGTTAACCGTAGAAGTGGGAAGTCTTTTTGTAAAGTCGGAAAGCAACACATGCTTAAATGAGATGCTTTAGTGTATTGAAAGCCTCTCTTTCCCTAACATTAGCATTATATTTTCCTAGCGCTCGCGTGTCTCTCCATTTAACACACAGAATTCTGCTGATAGCATAATTGAAATAAAGAGGACTTTCCTGAAGTGCTGCAAAATATATTTTAGAAACCCATGCGTCGGACAATGTTTCCCGATACCTTGGAGGTTGTGTGCTGACTGAAAGGTGGGGACATGTCTCTCTTTGAAGTGGCAGCTCGAGAGGGAAATTAAATTGTGTGTGCCTTATTTTGTTTCTACTATAAAATATATCTCTTCCAACACATTAAAGAGTGAATCAGAAGTCACAGAAGAGGTTGAAGCTGAAGCCAGAACAAGTATTACCTAAGCCAATAGAGCAAACTCTATAAAAGTGAATCCTTCTCTTTTAAGTTCTTTACACCAGGGTTCTGAAGCTGTTAAAGAAAGTGTTACCCAAGATTCCTCTGTAGTGAAAGGTACAACAACAACTGAAGCTGAAAGAGTGGCACAACAGCATTTGGATAACCATTTAAAGAATGGATGTATATGAAGCTGGGGAAGGAAACTGGGTACTTGTTAACAGAAGTTGTTATTTTAAAATCTGCAAGGCAAATGCTACCTGAAGAAAGAAGAAGTGGACTAAAAGCCGACAGCAGATTTCATGGTAGCTGCAAAACAGGCTAGGAGGCTGCCCTTTCTGATGGTATAGAAAGAATAGTGCCTTGCCAGCCTGTAGAGGTCGAAGATGTCTTATCAAGTTTTCCATGTTTTAAGGTTGCAGCTGTAGCAGCAAACTACTTAAGTTCAGAAGTTGTAATAGCAGTAGCAGTACTGTGGTTGACCTTATTCTTGTCAAAAGTCTAAAGCTGAAATAAGTAGAAGCTGAAACAAACTGTGGGGCAAGAGAGTCTGCCCTATCATAGTGCAATACAAAATGGAAGTTGATGAGAGAAAAGCAAACATATAAGCATCCTGACAAACTCTGTAAATAAGATGCCACAAAAGTTGAAAGTAGAGAAGTTGTTACAAAAGTGAAATAGTACATTTGTCTTCAATTTAGTAACATTTTCCCAGAAAGGAAGTTGTCCAGGAAACACCATTATTTTCTTTGTGGAACTGTAAAAGGTGAATCTTTTCATTAAACAAGGAAGAGACATTTTCCAGTGGTTTTTATTTATGTGAACGTTTGTTTCTCTGGAACTTTTCAAGACTTTCGTTAAGACTTTTTGTTCCTTGGAAAATATGGGGCCTCATTCCAAGTTTGCTGGTCCAGTTGTAACGGCGCTGGTAAGCTACCGGCATGGTTACTACTGGACCGGCAAACTAAGAGTTCTGCTCGCAGGTGCATTTTTGCCTGCCAGGTCTGACCTGGCAGGCTACCGGCAACCACGAACTGAGCATGTCGGAAGCACCGTCACCATTCACGAATGGTGCCGGAGCATTCAGCTTCCCCATTCCCATTGAGCCTTATGAGGCTCAATGGGAATGGGGAAGAATATTTTCTGGCGCCCGTGAATGGGCAATTACCTGGTCCAGCAATGCTGTAATGACCCAGTAATTGCCAATTTGCGGGTGCCGTAAAAAATGTATACCAGCGGTAGCCATGCCGGTTTTACCGGCACGGCTACCGCCAGTATCATAATGAGGCCTTTGACTTTGGGACATTCCTGGGGGAGCAAGATCGGCCCAGGATCACTAGAAGTCATCCAAGACATTGGGTGTATGGTAAGCTTGTATGTATGTTGTTTCACGTTGAGTTGTTTTGAATGTGTCTGTTGTTTAGTGTGAGGGTTGGTTTTTTTAATGCTAGGATGTTTTGCAATAGATACTGGCCTAGGTAGGGATTCCCATGGTAGAGTAGGTTTAGTAAGGGTTTATTTTATAATTGTGTACAAAATAAGATGTGGTGAGTCTCACAATACTGACCCCTCACATGTGCCTCTATCCTTTGATGGGACTGCAGTTCTTTTTCACTAAGACATATTGGCCCTCATTACAACACCGGCGCTAAACCATGGCGCTATTAGCACCATGGTTGGTGCCGGTGTTGTAACGAGTCCGCCATGGTGAAATGGGGAAATACCACCCCATTCCAAGGTTGGCGGGGCGGTATTTCCCCATTTCCCCATGGCCCTTCCCCATTTCCATTTTTTGCCCCATAGGGCTCAATGGGAATGGGGAAGGTGGCAATTATGGTACCGGAAATTGCGGTACCGTAATTGCCTGCGAGGTCCCTTTGCGGGTCCCTACTTTAACAGCTGGTCCAGACCAGCCGTTCAGGTCGGGTCCCGCAAAGGGTCCTTGTACTAAGGCGCTAAGTGGTTAACTGCGCTGCAGCCTTTTACGGCGCTGTTAACCACTTAGCGCCAGGGTCGTAATGACCCCCATTCTCTTTGTCTTTTGATGGACATGCAGTTGAGCTGGGACTAGAGATTTTTGTGCTTATATAATTTGATGGAACACCAGTAATTCTTTGTTTTTTGGTGGTATTGCAGGGACATCTGTTAAAGCTGCTGTTTTTATCAGTTTTCTTTTTAAACGTTTTGTTTTTGAGGTACAGGTTACATATTTAGATGGGGTGTACAGTGTATGTAGCCTGTTGTAGTCTAGGATGCAAGGAATGTCAGCGTTGACTTTGTTTGCATCAAAGTTAACTAGGAATAGACCATTTAGTGTATGGCTATGTGAAAGTGCTTCTTAACTCATGCATTCTTTGAAGACTGTGATGCCAATGTCAATCAGTGCATTATCTAGTATAAGACCTTGTGATTTGTGAATAGTGACAGCATATTCAATAGATAAAGAGAATTGATCTCTGCATGCATACATGTCATTGAAATGTAGGAAACTTGCTATAGCAAAGCAGAAAGGTGATGGCTGGAAGGGTTTGAATTAATCATAACCACGGGCAAAGCTCTGGGCAACCCTCCAGACCATTGTTTTTCAGCCTGCCAAGCCATTACAGAAGGGGAAAAACCATATGCAAATCAGGCTTGGTCCTACCCCAAAAGGGGCAGTCCAGCCTGAACTGCTAGGTCACATGGTTTTACCCCTTCTGTAATGGCTTGGCAGGCTGAAAAACAATGGTCTGGAGGGTTGCCCAGAGCTTTGCCCGTGGTTATGATTAATTCAAAACCTTCCAGCCATCACCTTTCTGCTTTGCTAAAGTCACCCCGCGTGGGACGGGTATGCCCAGACGTGGGTCCCGAGTCTGCCGGGCCTAGAGACCCAAGCTACTCCTCACTGATGACGCCCAAAAAGGCTGAAACATGTCTGGGGATGCTTGTGGTCTTGTGCAGAAGGGATGTGACCTAGCAGTTCGGGCTGGACTGCCCCTTTTGGGGTAGGACCAAGCCTGATTTGCATATGGTTTTTCCCCTTCTGTAATGGCTTGGCAGGCTGAAAAACGATGGTCTGGAGGGTTGCCCAGAGCTTTGCCCGTGGTTATGATTAATTCAAAACCTTCCAGCCATCACCTTTCTGCTTTGCTAAAGTCACCCCGCGTGGGACGGGTATGCCCAGACGTGGGTCCCGAGTCTGCCGGGCCTAGAGACCCAAACTACTCCTCACTGATGATGCCCAAAAAGGCTGAAACATGTCTGGGGATGCTTGTGGTCTTGTGCAGAAGGGATGTGACCTAGCAGTTCAGAGCTGTTACAGAGCTGATATGCAGTATGGCTTGCATTTCTACAACATTGTATCATTGAACTGCCTCCAGCTTCCAAGTGTTGTGCATTAAGGACATGCATTTTATATTTTGTTGAGTTAATTGTTCCATGACATCAGGGGCAGATGTCTTTTGTCCATACAGCTCACGATTTACTCAAGCTTTTAAGATGGATTGTGCATCTTTAGTAAGCAGAACAAGTTCAATGTTTTTTAAAAAGATAGCATAGGTTAGATCTGCAGACTGACACATGTTTTGAACTAGTTCTCTGTATCAAACTTGTTGCCAGATATTTACATTTCCAATGCTGCTGAGAGTATTACAGCATCTTTTGTGTCCTAATGTATTGACCCTCCACTGCTGTTTACTGTTGGAGGTCTCCGAAAACTATAATGTGCTTTCCTCCAAACACTTCTTTGTAGTCGGTTTTTAGGACTTCTTGCTTTCTCAGATGAATTGTAGCCAGTGTGAGCTTGAAAATCCTGTTTACTTCATCAATCAGGAGGACTTTCATCTGTTTCAGAATTCTGCGTACTTCAGTAGCAGCTTCTGCTGATGTGTATTATTTCTATTTGTTTTGGTGTTCTACTGTGAGGAGAAGTAATCGGTGTAATGTTACACCTCCTATGTTGTAGGCAGATAGACCTGTCGGGGCTGTTACAAAATCTGAAAGATTGTTGTAGTCCAGGTGACGGTTTGTCTTGCAAGCGCTGTTGTAAAAGGCAGTGAAACATGAATTATAACTCGTAGCAGTGCTCCTTTGCGGAGAGTGGTATTTTCTGCTTCAGAACTATCTGACCCTTAGCTCATGAGCCGAAACACACAGATAACGTAGTAAGGGATGTTTCCCTGCTAAGAACATAATATCCTTGCCGAGCCAGAGCTCCATGTTCCCCATAACAGAAAGCTGTCTCTGCTAGAATAACTATGTTTAGACAGAATGAATACTTGTCATAATGTGTCATAATTGTCAATCACTGAACCCTAGCCTGTATGACATGTATGTGGGCGGGTCGAATTGCCTTAACAAAGGATATGTCTAATGTATATATATTGCTGCTTGAGCGCTGTTCGCTCTCTCGCATCTCACGGTGTTTGGGAATACATGTTGTGAGGCGTTGAGACCCAGTCGGCCGACTGAGAAAACTCTGAAATAAACCAGACTTGTTTGTAAAATTAACCTCACGTCTGACGTGTCATTATAGTATATGGTTATTGTGCCTTAGTTTCCATATGTGATCTTTATGGCCTAGCAAATATGGCGCCCGAATAGGGACCCTCCCACTAATGCTCAATCGTATACGTTGAAGTTGAAGGCGAAGCCGTCGAACCAGTATCGGAAGGTGTTCAGGGCGCCCCTGTAGAAGTTATGAGAGACTCCTCTGCAGATCTGTACACAGCCAATCCCTGATCGATGAGCAGCGCCCAGAGAGCATCAAGGCGAGGGTCCTGGAATGAGGTAGATTGAGCCAGACACGCAGTCGCGATGATTCTTGGTTGCGTCTGCATAGGGGCAAATTGCGTCCTGAGTGACGAATTGGCTGATCAGGTGAGTTTTGCCCCGATTCTTAAATGTCCTGATATTGGTAGAGAGTTGCACTTGCAAGTTCAAACGTCAGGGTAAGAAAAGGGTAAGAATTAACCATGCCTCGGAAATTGTCTTCCTGCTTAGTGAGTTTTTTTCACTGTGGTAGACAATCTTTGGAAACTGGCCAGGTCGCGCCAACCGAAGGGTCGCCGGCACATGAATTGTACATCAAGTATGGTATTTGGGCAATAGTGTTTAATGCGATTTGGCATAGGCATATCAGACGTGTATCAGACCTACAGTGGCCTAATAATGGGAGCTTTGAATTAGCATGTATAGAACACCTAGAATCAGTATTGCTATGCAAAAAGGTCCGACCTGCAGCGTTCAATGTTGTAAGAGACTGGAGGAAGGAGGCTAATCGCCGTTTGAGAAGTAGGGAGAAACAGGCGTGTAGGCATTAAACAAATGTAGAGAAAGCTCTAATGCATGATCAGCATCAGCAGACAGAAGCCATTAGGAACATGGACAGGGCTTTCCAATTAGATGTACAGAAAATATATCCATTGCAAGATTTGCATACATCAGATGAACTAATTAACAAAATATTAAACGAGCGAAGAAATGAACATCAAAGTACTGACCCAGTTGCACCTCCTCCTTATATACCTCCTATTCCTGTTATTCTATCTGTACGTGCAGTAAACAGTTCCTCACCCCCTGTGCCTGTGACATCACTCCTCCACCGCCTTCAGAGCATGAGTTAGCCGATTTAGCAGGCAGTTCTACAGAGATGGGGCTTGTGCAAGGAGGTATTAGACAGACTCATAATGCGATTAGCAAAGAAAGAAAGAAGAACTGAAAGAATGGCCCAAAATATATATAGATTATGACAATGAAGTGGCTGTGCAAAGTTCTATATCTGATCATAGAGGCCTTGGTGAACAGCAGGTATTGTTAGAATGCATGGGGAATTATCTTGTGAAAATATGGAGTGATTTGACCGATACAGTGGTACCGCAAGAGTTGCGTTATTTGGTTATTCTTTCGAATCTGCAAGATAATGCGGGGAAACTACGAGAACACGTAGGCCGAATATTTGTGTTTAAGCGAGAACTTGATCGATTGCATAAAGAATTATTGAAAAAAGATAAACTGCATATGTTGTATGTTCAGCAATGGTTTTTAACGCTGTTGAAACCTGTTAGTTGAGAGATGCAAATTTGTACGCGAGATGCGCTTAGATGGATTACGAGTGCCACTATTTCCCCAATTGAAGCGCATGATATGTTTAGTCAGTATACATCAGAAATTAAGAGAAAGGTATTACAAGTTATGGTGGAGTACCTACAGGATGAATGTATGAAGAATAAGATGTGTTCTCCTGCTGATTTAATGACAATCTATAAAAGAGCATTTTCGCCTGAAACTGGATCTAGCTTTGTTGTTGCGTTTGTCCCGAAAGTAGAGGTTTCTGCCGAAGGAGCAACTCCAGCGCGAACGATAGAAGCTCATTATATCGCACCGTTTGTACATGTCCCTTTTTCTAGGCAAGAGGTAAATACTATAAAGCAGATGATCCCTGATATTAGGAAAAACCGGGCGGGATTCTATGAGGAAACTTATTCTGTTTTGAATTCATCTGTTTTTACATTGAGTGACATTGGGGGTAATTCCGAGTTGGGCGATAAGGGATACCCGGCACCGGTAAGGACACCGGTGCCAGTAATCCCTTACCGCCCAATTCCGAGGTACCTTAGCGGGAACCGTAAAGGACGTGTGGTCTGACGACACATCCTTTACGTGTCCCGCTAAGAGACCAGGGCACTAATAACAGGCCTGCTATTTGTGGGCCCGTTATTAGCATCTTCCCCATTCCCATTGAGCCCTGTGGGGGCTCAAATGGGAATGGGGAATGGTTGGTTGAATGGGGACTTACCGGGTCCTCCAGGGTCAGAATGACCCGGTAAGTCCCCATTCAACCAGACCGGACCCGGACCTGGTATGGGAGGCAGCCATAGTGCTAGTAGCACCATGGCTACCGCCCAACTCGGAATGACCCCATTGAATTACTGTTTCCCGTGATTCTTCCTGTAGACATATGGAAACAGGTTAGAAATATAAATGACATGCCGATGTTAGGCAATACATGGGAGAATTTGATTAAACTTGATAGTGAGAGAAAGGCTGGAGAGAAGCCACCGCAAGTAATGTTGGCTTCACCATCGCCGATAGTAGAGAAATTGAAAACTTTAGTGCCCGAAAAAAGATGAGTTTGGGATAAATTGACTGCTTGTTTACAGGGCAAAGAGGAAGGAGCAACAGATTATGTTAATTGATTTGAAGACGTATTTGCAGATTTTAGTGGTCAAGATCTAAGTACCGAACCGGGGAAGAGATTGTTTGTTGATAAGTTTGTGGGAGGGTTGTTACCGAAAATTCAGAGTTTAATAATGACATCTGAAAGTGGATGGCAAGCAAAAACACAAAGTGAAGTATTACATATGGCCCAAGATTATGAGAACAGAGTACATTCAAAAAAGTATAAAAGACATTTGAAAACAAGAGTATTGTTACAGCAAGTAGCGAACAATAATAGAGGTGGTGGGAACACACCATCCAGAGTCCAATTTGCATTAACATCCAATATGCAAGTGGCTCCAATAGGGATTAATCAATGCGCCTATTGTAGACAAGAAGGCCATTGGTGAGCACAGTGCCTGCATATACAGAATAGAAATGGGACTTTTCGGAGAAGACAGAATAGAGGTCGTCCGGGAATGCTAGGACAGAATAGAAACCAAAAGGCACCACAATTTCAGGAAAATCAGGGTAATCAGAATCAACAATCAAACAATATGAATGGTGGGAATGTTTTTGACAATCAGTCCAATGCATATTGCTCTGGCGACGTTACATCTGACAATGTACTGTTCTACTAGGACAGCCCGAGACAGGGGTTAGAACGAGTACCTATTCCCGTTGACCAGAAAGTGCCCTATCTAGAAATGAAGGTTGGGAATAGGGAGCACATTTTTTTAGTGGACACAAGTACACAACAATGTTCAATTGTCCATCAGCGGGTTCCAGAAATACCACTGTCAGGGCATAGAAATGTCTTAGTAGGGTTCTCATGTACGCCAGTAATGAGTCCAGTTTCACAACCAGTACCTATAACACTAGGTCGATTTACAGAGTCTTGCCCATTTCTTTTGAAAATAAATTGTGGCGAAAATTTGTTGGGATTGAATTTGTTCAAAAAATTGAATGCAGTCATTTATTGTTCTCCTGATGGAGAGTATTTGACAATTTCGCCAGAAAAGACTCCCGTTTCACAATTTGTATCTATGCCACTACTGAATGAATTCAGTAAAGTACCGGCCTGTATATGGGCAGTGAACGACAATGATGTTGGTTGTTTGAAAGTAGAGCCAGTAAAAATTGTTTTGAAAGAAGGAATTACATTGCCTCATATTCTGCAATATAAAATTTTGACTGAGGGAGAAAAAGCGTTGAAATGCATTGTATCAGATTTAATTAAAAGAAACGCAATTGAAGAAACTTCTGGCAGTATTTACAATAGTTTGATTCTTCCGGTTTACAAGAAAGGAGGTAATGATATACCTTACCGTTTTATAATTGATTTACGCAGGATGAATAAAGTGCTTGATCCGCAATTTCCATTAGTCCCGGATGTGACTACAATTTTGACTATGATTCCAGCCTCTGCATCATATTTTAGTGTAATTGATTTGAAAACGCATTGTTTAGTATCGCAGTGCATCCAGATAGTAGATATGTGTTTGCTTTTACACTAGGAGGATGTTCATTTACATTCACACGAATTCCACAGGGTTACACTGAGAGCCAAGTATTTACAGTAGAGCATTGAAGGAACAACTAGATATGTTTGAACTACCAACAGGTTACGTATTACTACAGTACATAGATGACTTGCTAATAGCAGCAGACACAGAAGAAATATGTAAAGAAAGCACTGTTGCATTGTTGATATATTTAGAAGCGCATGGAGACAAAGCTTTGCTAAAAAAATTACAGTGTTGTCAAAATGAAGTGGCCTATTTGGGCTACCTCCTTTCGAAGGAGGGAAGAAGATTGACACCAGAAAGAATAGAAAGCATCTCTGATATGCCTATTCCAAATAGGCAGAAAGAAGTCAGGGCTTTAATTGGCATGGCTTCATATTGTAAGCAGTGGATCGCTAACGTATCAATGATTGTGAAACCAATAGTGTCGTTAACAGTGAAGGATGTTACCTTACCTTTGCCATGGAACATGGAAAGTCAAGAAGCATTTGACCTGCTCAAAGCTGCATTGTGTTCAGCTCCAGTTTTGGGCACGCCAAATTACGACAAGAGTTTTAAGTTATTTGCGCATGAAAACAATGGATGTGCTTTGGCTCTTTTGACGCAGGAACACGGGAGGGAGAAATAGACCATGCGGCTACTTCTCTTCCACGTTGGATCCTGTTGCATGTGCTTTGCTGCGTTGTTTGTGAGTTGTTGCTGCAGCCGCTGCATCAGTAAAACAAACCGAGGGAATGGTTTTAGGTCACGCTTTAACTGTAATGGTACCTCATTCAGTGGACGTTCTTTTAAATTGAATGCAGACGCAACATCTCACTTCAGCCAGATTTACAAGGTATGAAATTTTTCTATTTGCACCGCATATCTAAATTAAGAGATGCTGTGCTTTAAATCCGGCCGAGTTATTGCCTCTTCCCAATGAAAAAGGGGGTGAAAAACAATTCCCCCATGATTGCTTAATGGTTACTGAACAAGAGACAAAAGGAAGAATTGACCTAACTGACACCACCACAGAAAGAGCCAGATGGAGAACTGTTTTGTGACGGTTCTTGTTTTAAATTACCAAATGGCACATCATCTGCTGCTTATGCCATCACTACACTGAAAACTATTATAGAAAGCAAACAAATCCCATATAACTCAGCACAAGCTGCAGAAATAAAAGTGTTAACAAGAGCATGTGAAATTTCTGAAAACTTCTATGTAAACAAATATACTGACAGTCAATAAGCCTTTGCGGTGCTACACAATTTTGGTTGATTATGGGCTGGAAGGGGTTTCCTGACATCACATTGAAACAAAATCCAACATGGCACTTTGATAGTGAGACTGTTGTCAGCACTTGCACTTCCCAAGCGATTAGCGATAATGAAATGTGAAGCACATAAGAAATTAACATTTAATGTAGGAAAGGGAAACGCATTTGCAGACAAAATTGCGAAACAAACTGCCATTGATTTACACACAAAAATGCATGTAAAAGAAATAGAAGTACCCTGCATGATAGAAAATGGAATTGCAACAGTTAAGGAGATCCAAGCAGAAGCTGCTGTAGATGAAATAAAAAAATGGTCTGAGTGTCCAGCAGAATTAGATTCTGAGGGTTGCTGGGTGGACAAACAAAATAACAGATGGGTGTTGCCAAATGCATATGTGATGGCAATGGTCACTATGGCTCACAGTACGACACACATATGTGCTAGAAAAATGACTCAGCACCTGGATTCTGTATAGCAGAATTCACACATTGGAAAAACTGCTGAAAGATTGGCTCAGAATTGCATGACTTGTTTACAACATAACATTGGAAAGGGAACAGTGACACGAGTAGGAAGTTTTGGTCCACCATCCATGCCATTTGAAGTCATCCATTTTGATTTCATAGAAATGGAGGGGTGCCAAAACTATAAGTATGTCCTTGTGGTGGTCTGCGCATTCAGCAAATGGTTAGAGGCCTATCCCCTGAAAGATTGTACAGCTATGCCCACAGCTAAAGCCATGCTAAAAGAATATTTCCCCTGATTCGGGCTACTCCGTGTGATATGGTCAGAAAATGGACCGCACTTTATTGAGGCCGTGATATTGCAAATTTGCGCAGGTCTCCAAATTGATAAGTGATTCCATTCGGCCAGACACTCGATGAGTGCCGGTTTTGTAGAACGCCAAAACGGTTTCTTGAAAAACAAGCTGACCAAAATGTGCACAGGGAGCAATTTGAAATGGCCCGATGGACTACCCCTAGCTTTACTTTGCATGCGAACATCTGTACAGGCGAGGACTGTCTCTCCCCCTATGAGATTGTGATGGGGAGACCAGCAAATGGCTGGAACATGCCCCGACTGAAACAGTTGAGGGATATTGAGTACCCATTAGTTATTGATTACTGCCAACAGTTGACTCAAAACTTGTGTTTGATTCATCAGCAGGTGTAGGAGGCTCTTCCTGTCAGATATACCGGCCCAGGACATTGTCTGCAGCCAGGTGATTGGACCTTGGTGAAACATTTTGAAAGAAAATCTTTGCTTGCACTGCGATGGATGGGAGCCTTCCAGGTGCTAATGGCCACGCAGACTGCAGTCTGAGTGAATGGCTGCAAGCACTGGATCCACACAACACACACAAACAGAGTTCAGTTTCCTTTGCCACATGTGAAAGAGATTGATGATCCTGACGTCAAAAGAAAGACAGCTGTACTTGATCACAAATATATCATCACCAGTTCCCTGTCAGAAGTATTTCCTAAGCCCGAGAAAGGGCCTGGGAAGATTGCAACGAAGATTGAAAGGCCTCAACTTTGTCCGACTGCTGCCTCATCATCACACATTGCATCACAAGTTGGCACTGATCCTGCATCTAGAAATGAGAGTGCATTGTTCATCGATTATACTGTACCTGGAGCTATAAGGTACAATCTACGTTTACAAAATCAGAAGTGATCAGCTTTTGTTTCACCTTTGTTCCTAGCTCACAGATGAAGCTGGGAACTGAGGCCTAGGAAAAAGTCGCATGTGAGCTACATCAGTTGAAAGCTCTACACGCGGTTTCCCGGTGCTACCATTGAAAGTGAAGGGCATTGCAACCTGGCACGGACAAGTGGGGGCAAATGGTACTGGCACTATAAAATTGATACTTGCTGCTGCCTTTTTGGAGCTCTGTGCAGTTTAACATCAGCTTGCTGTCATCTATAAACAGGCCAACCTGGATTGGTCTGAACGTTTGCTGTCAACATGTGCTGCTGTGGAGAACTTTCCCGGTGGACACTGAAAACATTTTCCTGCTCCCTCCTGCACCAATACTGTTGATGATTTAGAGATTGATATTAAGCCTACTCCAAGAAAGACTTGGTTTGGAAAAAATAATATGCTGATGATTCTGATACCGCTTTGTATTTTGATTACACTGATCCCAATATTTTGGTATCTAGAGACTGTGCACCCCTTAAACTCTCTCTTGCCTGCTACCAATGCTCCTACCATGAGCAGCCAAGTACACATGCTCTCTTATACTCTTCCTTCACAAGAAGTGAAACATAGAAAAGGATATGATAGTAATACATTATTGCTGATTATGAATTATGACCCATGCTATCTTGAATAGGTTCAATTGTAGGGTTTGTTCCCATTTACCCCAGCACGGGAAAAGAGTAATGGGTTGGTATGTTCATCCTCTGCACTTAATACCGCCTGTTATGCATCATTAAAAGCGCTATTTTTCCAAAAATGGAATGATAGTGTCACTGGTCAGTTTGATGAAACAAACATAAATTAATTTGAAACATTGGTATTGGAACTGTTGGGGTGTTCCATATTTACAAGCAGAAGCAAAATAAAACTGATAACAAGTCCAGTAGATAGATTCTCTAGGATTTACCAGTCCCTAATCACTTTTAAAATGGCTCAGGTGGGAAACAACGATGCTGTGCCTCCCTCATATACTGTTAATCATATTCCACAATCTGTCCCATTTTGCTTATTGTGGGAACTTTTACTAGATGCATGAATATTGCTGTACTTGAACAAGAAGAAAAAACATTATATGTAGGAGGTTCTGTCTATTTTATATGTGGAGATCAGACCTATCCATGGTTACCTAGAACTTGGGAATGGACCTGTTATTTAGGAATACTTTTACCTGGTGTATTTCTTTCCAAAACCTCTGAAATAGCAAAATTATCTCGATCTCAGCCACAATGAGATGATACCGCAGGACAGATTGCTGGCGATATAGCAAAATAATTTATACCATTTTGGAGACAAGCAATACACTCATGGAATATAAGAAAACTGTCCAGGATGTTAGAAAAAATGATAAATGGGACAATAGATATACTCTATAATATGACATTGGAACAAAAAGCAATCAGATTAATTGCACTTCAAAATAGAATGGCGCTTGATATAATTTTGGCTGATCGTGGAGGAGTATGCAAATTGGTGGGGTCAGCGTGCTGTGTATTCGTAAGTTTGTTTGTTTGTTTGTTTGTTTGTTTATTCATTTGTTATGCGCACCAAACCCATAGGTAAGAGGGCACAGCCATATGAAGATGCAAAGCTTACTTAGGAGTAAGTGACTCCTCCCCCACAATATTTGAAGCAATTAAGAGATTGCATGTCCTAAGTGCTGAAATTCATGTTCCCATAGGTGGTTGGAATCTGAATATAATTTCATGGTTTTGTGAACTGCTACGATCATGGGGATGGAAATTAATTTCAATCTTGGTTATGATATTTGGAATCCTCATATTCTGCTGTTGTTGCATACAATGCTTGCCAGTCCTATGCTCCCCAATTACAAATGAGTGTGTACATGCAATCAGTACGAAACCTCCTCGTATGATAAATGAAGGTGCATAACATGAAAATTAAATAACAAAAGAATGTATGGCAATTAATATTTCTGATGATGATTATAGCAGCATGGGTAGTTCGGAATTGGACACGTGGTCCGAAGAAGACGCGATGTACGGATGATGCTATTGGCTTAAGGCCAAAAGGAGGGTTTGTTAGACCAGAAAAATAATCCGGTAGTTGAATAATACGTATAATATGTTGGCCAGAAGCAAATCGCATCATGTGACAAACATCGCAATCCAAGAATCGTCAATGTAACCAAGGGCGCCCATTTTGTGAAATGTCGGCCATTTGTTTTTTTCTTTTCTCTCAAATGCTTTGCAAATATATTCTATGCTTCAAACTCACACACGGTGCGAGGCCACAGCCTGAATGCTGAATGCTGAAATACTAACACAGACAGGAATGTCAAACTGTGGAGAAATACATGGTTTTTCTCTCTCACTAAGTCCTTGAAGTCGAGCAGAAGCCGCATCTAATCAGTAGTCCAGGTGCTGGTTTGTCTTGCAAGCGCTGTTGTAAAAGGCAGTTAAACATGAATTATTTTCTCCTAGCGGTGCTCCTTCGCGGAGAATGGTATTTTCTGAACTATCTGACCCTTAGCTCATGAGTCGAAACACATAGATAATGTAGTAAGAAATGTTTCCCTGCTAAGAACACAATATCCTTGCCGAGCCAGAGCTCTATGTTCTCCATAACAGAAAGCTGTCTCTGCTGCCTTTGCTAGAATAACTATTTTTAGACTGAATGAAGACTTGTAATAACGTGTCATAATTGTCAATCACTGAACCCTAGCCTGTATGACATGTATGTGGGCGGGTCGAAATTGCCTTAACAAAGGATATGTCTAATGTGTATATATATTGCTGCTTGAGCGCTGTTCGCTTTCTCGCATCTCACTGTGTTTGGGAACACACATCGTGAGGCGTTGAGACCCAGTCGGCCAAATGAGAAAACTCGGAAATAAACGAGACTTGTTTGGAAAATTAACCTCGCGCCTGATGTGTCATTATAGTATATGGTTATTGTGCCTTAGTTTCCATATGCGGTCTCTATGGCCCAGCAAAACAGTGCTTCGGTTGTGATAGTATGTGTAAATTAAATTGTTTTTTAAAATGTCCTAGCTGTTTGGAGCATTTTTTGCTATTTCATTCTGTTAATAGGATTTTAGTACCCTTTTTCGTGATGAAGCTGGACCAAGGTTTATCCATATAATGTTTTCAGATTTACCATCTCAGGGTGTACCTACTAAACTGTGTGCAGCTTGGTATCACCCAGATTTTCTATGGGAGAGCATTCTTAAACCAAATCTGTACAGATTGTGTGACAGGGTTTTGTCAGATGATTGTCATCACAAAGGTTTTTTTCAGCTTTGTTGAGGCTGTGATATATCTTCCAAATGCAGTTGAATTGTCTGCAATGTAGTGTTAGCCTATATTTGTATTCCACAAGAAGGAAATGATTCCATTGTAACCATTGATGAACTTGGATGCCTCGTCTCTTTTAAGGTTTCATGTGTTTTTCAGGGATTTCTATTTCACATTGTGTCTAACAGAAGACATCAAGCTATTTACTTGGCCGTTGTGGAAACTGGCCTAGGGAATCTAAAGCAACATTTGGTGCAGTATTTAAATTTGTTTTTATATGGACGACAGTAGTATTTGCCACCCTTATGTTTTGGAAGCATACAATCTGTGCAAGTATGTCACTATGTGTTGTTTCTGAAGGGATTTCACAGGTGTTGTATTTTTGGATAAATAGTAGAACAGTGGCATGATTGTCATGGCCACATTTTGGAGCATCTGTTATCCACAAAGCATGTGGATGTGTGGTGTTCCTATGGATTGATATTTTTGACCCCAAAAGAAGTGTTCTAATTCTCCGAGTGGAGGGGCAGTTTTATTACAGTTGAAGTGCAGCATGGCAATAAAGCGATGGTGGAAGTATCTTGAAACATTGACAGGGTCGAGGGAACAGGGTTTAACTCCAGTTTCTATATCTATTCCCTCTTTATTTTGATTTTCAGTGCATAAGAAGTCATGCAGGTCATCCAAGGCATATTCTGTACGACTTGATGTAACAAACAATGTGGGTGGACCTAGATACCTTAGCATGCAACGTTCATCAGCGTGACGTTGGAACAGTATTCTTTTGTACCATGCATGCTTGCAAAGAAATTTGTGATACTTGACTGCAAAACTTCATCTTGGTCTGAAGCAGCTGGGTAGCTGACATGTTTTAGAAATTATAGCCTGTTTTTAATGTGTGTGCAACTCCATAACATAGAGTTGCTAGACGTCTTTCAAACAGGATGTGGAAAATGTATTCTACAGTTTGTCTCAGTCTTGGATCTTCAGAATAAAATCATAAAGAGCAATATTCTGATGCACTTATTTGTGTGGATCTTTCACCATATTTCACCATATCCTCTTTGTGTAGGAAAGAGTGGAGGAAAATAACATGCTACAACATGTTTCTCCCACATGCTCATCAGGAATCCCTTGGTTTTACACATTTGATATGTTGCTAAAGCATCTTCTGTGGTGTTTTTTGAATGCAGTGGATGAATGGTATACTTGTCTAAAATGCGGGCTGCAGTAACATGATCCACATGCTCAAATTGTCCAGTTTGTGGTCAATCTTTAATTATTTGAGTGGTTTCTCTTACGTTTTCCTCTATGTGTATATCTCTTTAGCATTCATTGTATTCTTTAAAATACTGTAGGGCTTGTCTAACTTTGTTTAAACTTTTTGTAAGTAAACTAGTTGTTGACAATTTCTTTTGTCTTTTATTGGTGCACCATAAACAAGTACAATCAACGATTGTTCTATTGGTTGTCGTATTAGAGTTTTTACATTTCTCTAAAATCTAATGGCAAATATATTACTTTATGACAAATGCCTTTTAGTAACTGGGATGGATGCAATTTGGCAGTTTTGGGTTGAAGGTGTATTATAGCTTGAAATGGGTGCACTATTTGGATAATAATGCTCTCATACAAGTTAGATTGTTTAAGAGCTTTTGGAAATGGGAAGATTTATTAGTGATAGACCATGATGGCATTTGATTATTGTCAAGATGTGTATTGTAGTGCATGCAAACTAATGAGGGGTCAGTTATATTGTATTTATAATTGATTTTCTGCTGTTAGATATAGAGCTAATTGGAACCATTGGCATTCCTCATAGTCCTCTAATGTGTAGGACATATCTACTATTTTTGTGCACAGTTTTATAAAATGTTCTGCAATTGCAGACATATAATGTTCCTGGTATTTCAGCAGGTGTGTTTTGCAAGTTTGCTATTTCTTTTTTGTAAGTGTTTGTAAGGAGGTTGCTGTTTGTGAGGTTTTTGCTAATGTTTTCTAAAGTTACTGAATTTTCTTTGTCAACTTCAGTTCCAAAGTATTTAGTTTACTTGTGTTCTCTTTCTTGGAGGAGATTTTTGGCTCTCCATGTAGGAGAATGTTTTTTTTTAATTTTTCCCTTCTAGAGCAGGCCTTTTTGCATAGTACAATGTATGCACAAGGTTTTGTATAGCGGAATAGTGTGTTGCTTACATTTTGATGTGGTGGAAGGTGCTTTGTAAGCAGTTCCTGAAATGCAGGCTAATGAATATCATCGCAGTTCAGTGTGGATGGTTACTTGGCAGGAGTGAATGGTTTTTAAAGTTTTGATTCTTCTTTTGTCTTTAAGTTTCACATAGTGACTGAGGAATTGTTATGAAGATTCAAAGGATTATTTGCGTATGTCACATATTGAGATGCACATCCATTTGTACACTGTATGATTTGTTTGGACAAAGGAACATTTGGTTGGAAGTTTGTTGGGGAGGTTTATCCTATAAGGATTTCTTTTGCCATAATGGTATCTCCTACCTCTTCACAACCTTGACCATTATTGCCTCCAGCAATTGGATTTATTTGTTCTTGTTTATTAATATGGTTCTGTGCTGGTTGTGTGAAACTAATTCACCTTCACTGAAGTTTGAAGAGGTATCTATATTGACATTGCCCAGGCTTAAAGGTACTTTGTGTAATTTAGTTAGTGATTCATTTAGTTAGTGTTTTTTTTCTGTTCAAAATAAATATAAACTACTTTTCCTTTTAGTAGAAATGCGCTGACAGTTATATCTTCAAAGATTAGTTTTCTGCTGTCGTTTTGAAGCATAGTACAGTGGACATTTTGACGAGAGATAGTTGTGTTGTTAGGCAGTAAAGTAATCTGTTGGTGGTGTAGTGAATAAAGAGCAATATTTAGATGGATTAGAAAGAGTTTGAATGTTGCAATAGAAAGAGTACAAGTGAAATGCAATATTGTTGAGTAGAAAATAATACTTCAGGCTGAGAGGCTAGAGAAAGTACACTGTTACATTAAAGAGATATGCATGCTGCATTAATATACTTACTTTGTAGGATGTGAAGAGTTTTCTTAGTTTGGTAGTTGTCTTTGCCAATCTTTTTTTTTCCTGTAAAAGAATGTTGTTTGGCATATGTGGTAATGGTAAAGTAGTTTTACTAACCATGGTTGTTATCCATTAATGTAGGAGGATTTATTGGGAAAACGTGGTTTTAGAGTTTTGCTAGATGTGGAGTGCTTAAGTATGTTAACTATGTTGTTACAATGTTTGCACTATGACAATTGCAGTTTGGCATATTATACGCAACACAGTAAAAATTGGTGTGGTATAAATATTTAGTTCATTTTTGCAGCACAGGAAAGTTTGCAGTAGGGATAATATGGAATTGTATTAGCTGTACAGAAAAGTTTACCTTGATGCAAACATGCATGAAGTGTGTATTATTTTGCAGTAGGGCAAGTTTTGTCCTAGTGCTTTCAATATCCCTTTTCTTAAAGGAACGTATAAAGCGCATGTCCATCCAAGAGCATCTTGGCGCTAAGCAGAGTGAATTCAAAGGCTCAGACCAACTGTCAAAAAATATAGACAAAAAGAAACATCTTCAATAACCAGCAGAGAGATAAATAATCTGCTGCTGCCGGAACATGGAACGTGAGGGAATTCCAAAACTGTGTTTCAGTGACAGAGGAAGCGCCACCCCCCAATTCGGCAGAACCACACCCATGGAATAGAGATAGTGTATGACTCAAGTCATAGATCAAAGTGAATGGTTGGGAACATAAGGGCAAAATTTGCACTGCAGGTATTCTGCCCCCACCGTAGAAGGCCCAGTTCACAATACACATAGATTTAAACCACACTCTATGTGCCACAGGGAGCCAATGAAGCCGATGTAAAGCCTGGGAGATGGACATTCAATAAGGAGTGTGAACCACCAATCGTGCTGTTGCATTTTGCCGCACTTGAATGTGGTGAATCAAATACAATGGCTGAGCTAAATACAGAAAGTTAAAATAATCCAATGTATTTAGCGCCAGTGCAGCAACCACTGGTGCATGAAATTGCTTAGGGAGGAAGATCAATATCCTGTGGAGAACTCTCAGTTTGTAATGACCAGACCAACAGACTGATGCAACCTGAGCCTCCAAGGAGAGTGAGGAGGACATTTGTATTCCCAAATCCTTCACAATAGAAACTGTACTGGGTTAGGGACAGAATAAAGAAGGCAAGAAAGCAGGAGTCCAAAGAGAGAAAGCCGAGGAGGGGCCAACCACCAGACTCTCAGTCTTGTCCCTGTTTAGTTTAAGCCAGTTGTGACCCATCCAACACCCCATGTTCTCCATGCAACTCTGCAGCTGATCGGGATGGGAAAGATCAAGCCAAGGAACAATCTAGGTATCATCAGCATAGGAATAGCATTGGAGGCCCTGAGAGTGAATGAGTCCCACCAGGGGCTGTATGAACACATTAAACTGTGTGGGGGACTGGGGCAAGACCTGGGGGAACCCACAGGCAAGAGGAACAGACACAGAATGAAAAGGTGAAAGAGAGAGTTGTGCATGATTACCAAGAAAAGCTGAGAACCAAGATAGAACCTGTAGAGTTTTCGCCACAATGGCCTGGCTAGTAACAGGATGGAGTTTGTGACAGTGTGAAAAGCAGCTGATAGATCTAATAATATCAAGGCCCCACTCCACCCTGATCAGAGAGATGTGCAAGGTCATCTACCACTGAGAGCAGTACCCTCTCAGAGCCACGGCCGGGACGGAAACTGGACTGGAGAGGATCAAAGAAAGTAGACAATTCCATTCAAGAACTAAGAAGAGGAGAGATCAAAGACATGAAAAGCTTAATAAAAAAAAGGTAATAGTGAGATAGGACGAAAATTAGAAGGACAGGACAAATCCAAAGAAGGTTTTTTCCAAAAGAGGGATCACCAGTGCATGTTTTAGCTGTGAAGGAATAACCCTGACTGACATGAATGATTGATGGCTTGGGCCACCCATAGGGCAATGGTTGGCATAATCTCCTTGCACATCACCAGTGGGATGGAATCCAATGCAAAGGCAGATTTAAGCATAGCTGTATGGAAAGTGCATGTGTTGTGGTTCAATGGAATTTTGCAGTGTCTTTTTTTTTTTTTTTAAATAAGGGCAAACTGTGGCCTAGTGGTAGTACTGTGGAACTTTGCAGTGCAGTAGTGTATGTTGTTAATATACGGTGTAGTAGTGGTTGGAAAAGACTAGTCTTTTATATGTATGAAAACATTGTGCATGTATGTTTCCATGTTTGTAGTAGGAATATATTGAAAGAGGGAAAATGTGTACATACATTGGCACTATACACATATATGAGAGCAGATGGTGAATGGTGGCACTGTAACGGATGGGATGGAAAAGGTTGGAAAATATCATACTTATACATAAAGAAAAATTCTGTTGTTTTAAAAATGTTTCTTTTTAGGAGCATTTTGTTCACACTAAAATAATGCATATATACATGTAGAGGTGTAGTGTTTGCAATATTTTTCTACAAATAAGGGAAATGCAATTGTAAAGGATTTGTAGAACACTGATAAATTGTAGTTGGTGTGAGGAGGTCCAATGTGTTGGCAGTACATGTAAGTAACTACCACTTGATGTGAACAGGAGTAGAATGTTGCAATACATGGAATTTGATTACAGTGGTTAAAAAAGAGAATATGCTTAATGAGATGCTTATTACAAGGTAAGTTTCAGGAACCCTGTATATATATTTAGAAAGGTGTTGGAACAAAAAGCATACCTGTACTATGTCTTGTTAGATTTAGATATTGTTGAATCTGCAAATAAAAGTCT
This sequence comes from Ambystoma mexicanum, assembly GCF_040938575.1. Classification (NCBI taxonomy): domain Eukaryota; kingdom Metazoa; phylum Chordata; class Amphibia; order Caudata; family Ambystomatidae; genus Ambystoma; species Ambystoma mexicanum. Next base: position 1,268,549,354 of record NC_090930.1, read on the forward strand.
TGGAGAGTTTGACAGTAGTTTTTAAAGCTGAAGGTTGTGAATGACAGGAAACATGCACTCTAAGAGTTGAAATGTACATCTGAAATGTTGAACTGAGGCGACAGGGTTACATGAAAAGTTTCTGTATGTGATTGGTGGATGGATGTGTGACTGCTTGGATGTAGCCAATGAGGGAGTGTTACAAACATAAAAGTAAAAAGGGTTGATGGAGTGCACTTTACGATGTTGACCATGTACTCACATGTGCCATCCGGGTCTTTTAAGGATGCCTGGCATGGAAATAGGACTGCAGAGACAGACGACAGTTGCGGACGATCATGGACATTTGGGGATTAGCCAATCAGGTATCAGGATTGTGGAGGAAGAGTTGAAGTATAGAGAATCACAGGGTAGCAAGTGCTTCCTTACTTGTGTGAAATGAAGTACGTACAGTACAGCATTTGTTAGTATAGAGCATAAAACCAAAAAAAAACAAAAAAGGGGGTTGTTTAGAAATAAAGCCTTTGTTAAGAGCCACTATTGTAGAATTAAACAAGTAAATTGAGTTTGTACCCCCAACACCCGTTAATTGCCCAAGAAATCCACAGACATTAAAACTGTCCAAAGACTATATGGCTGCGGAACAGTGGGTGACTCATGTTTTGATGGCAGTGTAAAATGAGTGGGAAGTGTGAAAGCCATTACTAATGGCTAAAAACATCCTACGCATATTACAGTTTATGTTAACATGTTGTATAGTAGAGAAAAGGGGTTGGGACAGAAATGTATTACCGTCACCTTTTCTTTGCTATGTAAATTGTTTACAATTCTCATTAGCATAAATCTAATGCTAATTAAAATGTTAGATATTCGTATAGAGTCTTATCTCTTTATGTATAAATAAAAAGTAGATGGAGTCTATGAGATTATTTTTTTGCTTTTTTGCAGAGGGGAAGAGAGAGCAAAGCAGAGAGGGAACGAGGGAGGGAGAGAAGTGGCACCAACCACCAAAAGATAGGGAAAGCTGAACAAAAGAAGATGTAGGGCTGCAAAAAAGAAGGCAGGGCCAATCCTTTTTATGTGACTTCATATCTGCCTCAGAGGCGCTTTGGATGCCCTTCCCCTGCAGATAATGTTGTCACAGTACATACACATGACCCTTGACCACAGAAGGTATGGGGTCCACAGCCTCCTGTATGGCCTGTGAGATAGCAGGAAGAATCCTATGTCTCACTGTGGTGTCCCGAGTGGTGACAGGAGTGGTTGGTGAGGGTGCAGTGGCTGAAGTAAGCCTACTTCCTGAGTAGGGGATCGCCCCTCTCAGTTCTGCCGGGTGGAATGGGTGGGTGTGTCGGTGCATGGTGGTAGTTCCAAAGGAGTACTGCCCCTTTTTGGCTGTAACTGAGTACAATTTTTCACACAGTGCAGTAGACACAGGAAGCCTAAGCTTTTGGTAATCTTCCAATGGTGGTATAAAAACCTCCACACCCATGACTCCTTCTGACCACCCGATGTAGTAGGCACTTCTTCAACTACATATTTGTCTTCCTCTTACTAGTCTTACTCCTGCATGTTATCTACTGCAGGTCCCCTGTTCCCCTGACAATATACTCCAGGTGGTGGTGGTCCCTGGGAGGACGAGGAGGCATTGCCATTGCAGTTGCCACTGAAAACCTAGTCTGCTCTGTTCTCACCAAAAGAGGTCCTCTCTGCTGGTGTGCCGGATTACAGAAATGGGTAGAACCCCTTGGAGGAAATGTTGAAAAGTTGCAAAAAATGTAGGGATGGAGTGGGAGAGAGGGAGTGGTACTGAGAGCTGTGGCTGGACAGAGTTTTTACTTGAAAGTCCCTAGAGAGGCCAGAAACTGAATTTCCGGGACGTCTGAGATGATTTCATGAGACTGCAGACTTCCATGCACGAAAAAGTGCATACAAACTTCCATAATGTTTATAGCAGCACTGGCAATTGTTCTAGGAGGTGTACAAGGGTAAAGCTTGAAGTTTAAATTCCCTATTTTGGCTGAAAATTGAATTGATCATGGACACGTCATTGGATCCCACAGAAGTGGTCACATGATGATATCCGGGACATCCTTGGGCATGCACAACATCCGCGAACTACCATGTGACCTATAACATAGCATGTGAATGGTGTGGAATTCACAACTGGTCAACGACATTCGCAGACAAATTAAAAGTGCATAGTTTGCTTCACAGACTAGGCAGTATGTTAATGG